>NC_142246.1:32889427-33499271 GCF_052056855.1 Sturnus vulgaris | reverse complement strand
TGGTGAGGATACATCTCACACAAGGAATTCAATACAGTTTTATTTTTGTAACTTTCTGGGCAGTTACTATCTTGCACTGGACTGACAGTAGTTCCTGTTATTGAGGTATTATCTGTATCAAAGAATACATCAAAGTATCACAAAACCTCCATGAAAATGCTTTCACAAGACTGCATACATAAAGTTGTAATTTCAAATCTTTTTTGCTTTCACTGTAAATAACAATGCATGTTATAGAAATTCACAGATTAGAGCCATTACTGTAGTTGTCTGAGAGAGCAAATAATCATAGCAATACATTTGGAGGAAAAAAAATATTTTTGAAAGCTCTTAGTTGTTTAATCTTATCCATAAACTCCACAATTGTTTATCTCTAGAAAAGAACATAGATAGAAGCTAAATGTATAATTGCAGCACGTAAGTCAGTCTGTGGCTCTCCTTTAGACTGAAACTAATGACAGTCATGGCAGCTACGCAAAGCCAAGGTTAGTGTATGCAGAAAGCTCTTGCTAATTTACTGCTCTTCAGTGTGTTTGCAAAATCTACAGTTTCCCTTCTGGCACCATGTAATACAAATAGAGGAATTACGTGTTACTCATTCTCTAATGATTAACTAGTGCTTATGGATATTGCATGAACATTATTTCCAGTTGTGTCTTTCTGCCTGAGGAAGTTAGTACAATCCTCTCCCACTTAGATAAATACTCCACATGAGTGCTTCTGGTTTACTCCCAAAGCAGTTGCACTTGGTCCCAAATAGCCTGTTGTAGACAACTTCTAAGCTCTATCTGGTGGGCTCTGGGATATATGTGTGTATATATATATATAGACGGTATTGTCATGGCTCAACCCCAGACAGTGACTAAATACCACAAAGCTGCTTGCTGATTAGCACATCAGCACATATATAACCCCCACACCCAGTGAGATGAGGAGGACAATCGAGGATGAAAAATCTAAAATTCACGGGTTGAGATAAGAACAGTTTAATCATTTAAACTGCTACTAGTGTTACTACTACTACTACTACTACTAATAATAATAATAATAAGGAGAGAAAAAAAGAGAAAAGAAAAAAACAAGCAATGCACAATACAATTGCTCACCACCCACTGACTGGTGTCCAGGCTGTCCTCAAGCTGTGATCAGCCCCTTTGAGCCCAGTTTATACACTGGGCATGGCATTCCATGGAACAGAACATTCTTTTGGCCAGTTCAGGTCAGCGGATATTGCATGGAAATGGAAAAGTCCTAGACTTAGGGTATGCATTACGTAACAATAACCAGAACACTTGTGGATTATCAACATTGTCATATTGAATCCAAAACACAACAGGTATTAGTGACATGAAGTACTAGCTTCTAAGAAGAATAATAAATTATATCCCAGTCGAAATCAGGTGTATGCAATCCAGGCACACTCAAAGCTCTTTTCTGCAAATGGGGCAATGTGCATATGTAGGGGACTGGAAAGGTAGCAGCATGCAATCCTGATGGCCAGTTGCAGCTAGGACTCCAGTGTGAAATTTTGGTGTGGCTATTTTGAGGAAATGCGCACTCCCCTCTCTTAACACAAGGCAGCTGTTAGGTGAAACAGAAGGAATTTAGTAAATGATGAAAGGTAAAGTGTGTCAAGGTAAGAGACAAAGTAACTTTCAGAGTGAATGGGAAGCAGAGTTGAAAGTTAGCTGCTTTTTATCTTCCTCCTGGGGAAATGATCTTACATCCAGTATTTCATTCTGGGCAGACTGAATAATCTGTGTAGTCATTGACAGGAAACAGTAATATAATAGTAGACATTGCCGTATATTCTGCCTGAATATTTCAAAGTATCTTCTATTGAGGATATAAATCTAAAGTACCTATCTTTCTTTCCTAATGCCTTAGGTCTAAATATGTTCTGTTTTCCATAGAGAGCATCTATAATTTAAATGATTTACTCTATGCATAAAGAGTGTGAATTCTCCAAGTGTTCCTGCCTTTATTTCTCAAAGAAAGCTCTTAGAAAAAAAAAGCAACTTAAATATACAGTCATTCAAGATGTGGGTAGAATCTCTGAAGTACTGCTTCACCTTAAAACTATCAACATAGAAACACATTTTGAAAACAACAAAGTGACTGCTGGGTATATGAAAAATACTGAGACAGCAGTGCAAGATCAGTCACTTCTCGCAGGTCTTTAATATCAAACCAAAGGCAGAAATTGACTAAGATTAAGGTTACCTCAAATAACAAGATATAAACATTTGTATTTTCAAGTGGTGACTAAGTCAGTGTGTCGGGGTTATATTTCATATCAACACTATGTTAGAGGAGTATTTTCTTCTGGCATTGTGCTGCTCTCATTTTTCTTGTGACAAAGGCTTTTTGGGGTATGTGCAAATGGCTCACATTATCTATAAAGCAACACTGCTATCTGTGCAAAATATGCAGATGCTGTAATTTCTTGACGTCCAGCTATAAATTCACTAGTAATTGAGGAGAAGGGTGGAGTAAGAAAACTGTGAGTAGAGCTCTACAAAATGCACCTTACTGTATTATATTTGCTGCTGTTTGTGTGTCTGTTGAACCTTTCCCATCTCTTCTCTTTCCTCTTTAAAATGGGACTGCATGGACATCTGCAGTTTTCCGAGAGGTAATTACAACTCCCATAAAAAGAAGATTGTTTCATCATTAATTATGTATTGGGATGATTTACTTTACAAAATGTAATTTTTCAGTTTCTCTCGTTCTTTTAGCTGTGTTCATACCTTATTTGAAAAGAATGTTCTGAGAATAAGTGGTTAACCATTTCAAAGCATTTAGGAGGAAGAATCCTGAGGATACTAAGGCAAAATAAAGCAAAAGTAAAGACCAACTCATCTCCTGTTGTAAGTCTCAAATTACAAGAGAAAAATCTGTGTCCTTTTTCTCCTTTATAATTTAAAGTTAGTTTTTCACCACCATGTGAAAAGAGGAGCTTGCTTTCTAATACCTGGTGGACTTTATATTACTTTCTAAGCATTTAGGGAGCTGTTGCAATTCATATTTGGCTCCTTACCCTTACCAAGACACTGTTAGCCCACTGTATATACGTTCTGTAATGGATGTGTCCTGATTTTATTAATTGCCTGGGGAACTGATATGTACAGAAAATCCTTTCTTATTAAAATCATCTGTAGCAAATTTCATAGAAATCGGTGAATGGAGAAAACTAGAACATTTTGTATGCGAGCAATGGTCTTTGAAGTAGAAGGTTCTATATTGAATGGAATTTTATTTTGTGTCTCATTTGTCTTATAGTACACATGCAAATGCTGACCGTTTGACAGAGCTAATACTTATATATGACATGAATATGAGAAAAACTGATAAAATTTCTCTTTTTTTTTTTTTTTTTTTTTTTTCCTCAAAGCAGTGTTTATAATCGATTTTCTTTTAGGAACACAGTATCCAAAGTATGCATTTGAATTGTACACACAAACTCTGAAATTGAACATGTAAATGAGAACAATGCTGAGGAAAATATGGAAGAAAGCAATGGCCTCAGGTTTTTGAATTGATTAGTTTTTTATTTTAACTTCTGAGGCAAAAATATTGTATAGTCTTTTAATTAAAATTAATCTGCATTTCTTTTGTGTTTTCACCATGAGGTGGTTTGTTATAGTTATTAAAATATAAAGAAAGGCAATGAGGTGATGTCTTAAAGACTCCCACATAATTCATGTAAAGGAGGAGTTTACCTTACAGGCCAGGTATTTTTCACAAGTCTATGTCAAATGTGCAAGGATGTTGCTTATTCTTCAGTTTTTATTGATTTCTGATATTAATTTTTTTAAGCTTTAGGTTTTTAATTTTCTGGGTCATATTTCAGCACTGCTTTTACTTTTTCAGTTATAAAGTAAAAATTCATTAAGCATTTTTGTCTGTTAACATACATATATATATTTATAACTTCATCTGTACTTTTCTATGATTAATAGGCTCTAATCAGTTTTCTTTTAATAATGAGGTAAATCCTTCCTCTGCCATGGCTGTCTTGTAAAATGAAACACACTAAATTAGGCGTCTTTCTCTTGCTAATCATTCATATTCAACTATTGACATGTAAAGTCCAGATGGTTGACTTCTTGACTATCCTAATTCATTCTTTTGAATAGCAACAGTTTGCCTTTTGTCATGTATTTTCTCCATTTGTAAAGGCTTTTGTTATTTTCCGCATTTACTGAATAAGTTTACATATTATGGCACTTAATGAGTTCTACAACCTTTAACAAAATTTTCTTCAGATGCAGCAGCACAGTACCTTTGTAGGAATCCTGTAGATTATTCCACGATGTCTCAGGAATATCTGATGGAATAGTACTATTTCCCTCATTTTTTTACTCCAATGAAGTAATTTCAAATATTAAGTCTGATGAAAATATGCAGAATCTAATGAAAAAATATTTAAATTTGTGTATTTCAATTTTACGTTGATTTTATAGGTCAAGGAGATTAAAGGGAGACATAATCATAATTTAGATGCAGTGCAACAACAATTGTATGTCTATTAGTAATATTAACTTGTGGATGGTTCTTCTGTAAACTTATTTATGGTTTTTTTTGTTGTTTGGTTTTTCATATTTTGCCGTTTACGTGATGCTATGTCTCATTTTTTTTATACAGAGTTCTCAGTAGGCCTTTAGTATGCAATGTGCCATAAATCAAAAGCCATTATTGGCTGTCATGATTTTAGAGTATTGCCTCCTAAGAGACTGAGAAGACTGTAACAATAGAAGAATTTATCCTATGATGGCAAATTCCAATACCATAAAACACAGTGGTTTCTTTTTTTTTTTCATTGGTGAAAAACTTGATGTTGTCATTGAGGTAATTTGCTTAAGTGCTAAATCACAGTGTACATGTTTTGATAACATACTTCAGTAAAAAGTACAGAATGTATTGCATAATCTCTAATATATTTCAAACTTCCTCACAACCATGGTGCAGATGAGTAGAATTGCATTTTGGGAGTTCTACATCTGGGAACACTGTGTGAAAAGATAATTATGGGTAAATGGAGCATTTTTGATACCAAAGATAGCCTTGGAATGAGAAAGAATAAAGAGATCTCCTATATTTAGTTTCTTCAAATGAATATTCCATTTTATAATGTAAAATGATTGTGGGAAATTATAGTTTTAAAGTGACTTTGTAAATGTCCTTGATTATGAATTCTGATTTTATTTAAAATTCCAATGTCAAACAAGGCTCTTGGTATCTTTAAATGTTAATATACAAAAATATGATTCTATTTTATATTTTTCAATGTTAGATCACAGAAAATATTCATACTAAACTTCACCAATGAGAAAGCATCAAAACTTTCATCACAGAACTTAAACTTCCTTAAAGATATTTTAAAGATAATTTATTTTGTGTCATAGTCTTTGTTGTTTGTTTGCTTTTATTTTTTTTTCCCCATGAGATTTCTAAAATGTTTATTGCTACTGCCATTAAAATAGGTATATTAGGTCTGATTCCTAAATGGAGAATCTTGGTTTCCTTTTAATGTGTGAGCTTCCAGATATGCTGTCCATCTTGAGTGAGATTTAGAGCTGTCAAAACACATCTGATGCAATGAATTTGTTCTCATGTTCAATTTTTATGAAACTATTGATTTTGAATAATGTACACACGATCAGTAATATATTTATAGCACATGTTAGTTGTGGTCCAAAAGAATTCATAAATACATGAAAAATGGTTTTGTGATACAAACTGTAGATTCTATTCTAGTGTTTAATAATTTTTAGAATGCAATAGATAATGCTAAAAATCCATAGATAGACAGGGTTATTGCTATTTTCTGTGCGTTGGAAGAAAAAAATCATCACAGATGTAGGAAGTAGGGGAATTATCATCATGGCTAAAGTTTACTGATACATTTTACAAGCCATTTAGGACAAAGCAGATAATCCTTTAGAAAAAATTCTATCACTTATGACTGCACCAATTATTTTAGATAAATATATTTAGGTTTTTAAAAATCAGGAAAAAGTGTAACTTGCATGAGTTAGGTCTTTTAAAATAACATTTTTTTCTCAGTCATAATTGAGTGAAATATGCACTAAACACTATAAAATGATGTATTTTCTAGGGGGAAAAAAAAGAGTCCTAAGCTGCTTCCTCAGTAGGTACAGATGGCATCAGTGCTGGTGGCAGGCACAGATGCACTTGTAGCAGTGTAAGAGCCTGGTCCCTAAAGACAGTGAAACCAGTGTCTGTAAGTCCTCACTTACACTTCTGCTCAGCTGCTTTGAATGAGCCATGTCAGTAATTCTTGTAACCTTCAAATAAAGCCTTGACTCAGTTTAGGATGACAGTATCCTTTGGCATGAGCACATATTCCAGGAAGCCTACAGCTAATGTGCAAATCTTGTTTCCCATTTGTTTTTCAATCACTCAAGCATGCAGTCAAACAACAGAATTATTTTCAAATGTTTGCTGACCAGGAAAATAAAGGTCAAGTAATGTTTAAAGAGCGGATAAACAACTGTCTTGTTTAAGTTAATTTAACTATGATTTATTAACTGTTTAAAAAATTCATGACTGGAAAGTACTTTTTAAAAAATGATAGAAAATGTTATGAAATAAATATTCTTCTGAACATATGTCAGTGAAAATTTATTTATGAAAAGTTTTATCTTGCTTTCTCTGTTCCATTTACAGACTATTTGTATTAGCACAAAAAGTAATATTTATTTCACTGACCTTTTTAATCTATTGCATTCAGGTTAGTACTTTTTTTTTCCCAGTAGATGTAATGTTGCAATTACAAAAGTCAGCAGATCCAGTGGAAACACTGGTGAACTCATTAAGTGCAGTGTCAGGTGTTGCCATCCCCAGATGTCAGCCAACTGGATCGTGAGATATAAATAACTCTTTACAGAAGAATTGCAGTCTAACAAATTACGTATCTTAGACAAGACTAAACTAGTTTCTTGTGATTTGGTTTGCTGCCTACTAGCTGCTAATGTGTGGAAAAGGTGAGAGGAGCTTATGTCCATTCTTAGAAGATATAAATCAGATTAATGACTGTCTGACTCCTAGAAGCCTGTTCAACAGGTTCTAATGTTCAACAGGTGCCCATGCAAAATAGAATTTAAATGCAAGAATGCACTCCAATACTATATTTCTATTTATTTTCTTTTGTATTACTCCTTTCTATAACCAAGTTATTTGCAAAAAAGAAGGGATTTATTGATTACTAAATTTCTGCATCCTCTGAAATTTCTGTATTATCTCCTGTGGATTTTAAGGAGTATCTAGGTGAGAAGTAATAAAGAACAATAGTAAAAAGTTCACATGCAGCAACAGCATCAAAGTTGTGGGGGAGAAGTGAGAAAGAGAGAAAGTTTTGCTCCCTTCTCATGAGTCAATGTTTTGGAACTTAAAAGTGTTGGAAATTCTGCTGTCAGGTAAATATGTAATAAATTTCATTTGATAAGCTATGCAGAACACTTAGAAAATTGCTGCCTTTATGAGTTTTAATACTCTTCTGTGTAGTGCATACCTTTTATTTATCTATTTCTTCTGAATTCCTTTGAAGGTTAGAATGTGTCTCCTATATTTGTATTTTTATAGTTTTGCAACTAAAGTCTAAATCTTACCTTGACTGACACAGCCCTACCTTAGATGTAATGCAAGAGAACTGTGTTTCAGAAAGAGAACATGTGTTTTATATGTACTGTGTGACAGATGAATGTGAATGTTCTTGGCAAGCATGATCTTGTAGCAGAGAAAAGCATGAATGGCAGCCAGTAGAGTTTTGAGCTTTATAGAAAAGTGAAAGAGTTTATGTTACAAGTAGCCAGATGATTCAGTTCATTTATGAAAATTCTGGCATAGTGCACTACAATTAAATATTCATATAGACTGGAGATCTGTCTTACCTTCTTGCCTCAGAAGTATGTCTTCTGTTGTAGAAACCATTCATATGCACTTTGAGAACTGCGATCACACTGAAGTACAGGTGATGGCAAATTATCTTTCCAAAATTCACTTTTTAAGTTCTGTGGTATTAGTCTCCTTTCCGAACAGAATAGAAGAGTTGCAGATCTTCTTTAAAGAGTGTAAATGACTCAGATATGCAATGTTTTGCAGATAAGAGATTCTTAAATGAGTTAAATCTGAAATGGATGTTGTTGTGGGCTATGGCTCAACCTAACTAGAGAATTGTAAGTATAAACTATACTCGTGGCTGCAGCAAGCAGCTTGGGAATGTTGACTGAGAGATGAACCTCAAAAACAAAAAGGGGCCAAGTGGATCCAGTGTAAAGAGTTTTGATAAAAAAAATAAATAAAAAGTATAAAAGGAATAGTCTTTAAAAAATCATATCAGAAGAAATGTTGAAATAGCTCTTAAGAGTATTATATTCTCTTTGCATAAATTGTGATTAATACAAATACTACTATCCCTCCTACTGACATACCTCACATAGATCTTATCTAGTGGTTTTAGTGTTTGACTGAATTGTCACTCCAAGTGTTCATTTAAGAGCTTTTGGTTTGGAAGGTGTTTAACTATGTATTCTGTTATTTTGCATTGATTCTTGTTTGAGTGACACCATAGGCTGCTTTTAATTTGTCTCATTGGTGTTGTGATAATTGCAATTATACCTGAAGGTTAAGAATACTTATACATAATGTAAGTAGGGTAAAAAGTGCTAATACTTGTTGAAGAACGTAATTTTGATTGTCATTATTGTAGAATATTTGTAATTTACTTGCACAGAGAAAAGTTACCACAGGTGGTATGGGACAAAATCCAAACATCTAGGAAATTTTAATCTTTAAATTAAATACAGAATCACCTAAGCCTTTTTTAAAGGCTTTAATTTGTCCATTGACTTAGAAGGAAATTGAAGCTGTTTCTTATATGAGAATTAGGAACAATCAATATTAGCATTATTGTCTGAACCTCAAAATGTTCCATGTCTTTTGCAGTCTCCCTATCTTAGAATTGCTAGCATGCTTGCCTTTACCACATATTGTCATGAACTAGTAAAGGAAAGTAAAAATATATGTATTTTCACACTTCAAGGTTAGCTTAACTTCTAGATTGGCATTTACTCTCTGTTGTTTTGGCATGTATAAGCTTCCTAAATGTTTTGGAAATATGCTGAAAGTTCATGCAGTTTTCTTTACCTTTCTTCTGAAAGTACTACTCTTTAATGTCACTTGCCCATACCAGGAAAGTTGTGGAGCTCTAAATCCTTATATCTAACCCTTGCTTCATCATCTTTTATATGTGATGATCTGATCCTAAATACTGTTTGCTTCTTTCTTCCAAATTAGTTAATTTTTCATTATGTTTCAGTTAACCATTTATCTTGATGTTTATGAATGACAGAAGCAACACTTGTACAGTGCAGAAATTACAACTTTTAAACAAGTTAATCCAAAATAAATACTCTCTGTGTGACATTAACATGACAAGGTTTTCATTTTGGAATTTCAGTTGCAGTAATTTCTGGGAAATATCTAAAGATTTCAAAGCAACTGCTTTGGTTGCAAAGCATGGTTTGTGTGAATGTTTTTCATTTGTAAATCTCATCCCAAATGTTAGCAGGGAAAATTTTCATATCTTGGATTTGAACTAGGTGTGTTTTCTTTAAGGATTGAACTGTGTAGTGAATGGTTAATTGAACACAGAGTTTCAGATTCAATACCTTGTTTAAGCATTATCATAACCTTTAAAACTTTAATAAAAATACTTTTTTTTTATTATTCCAATTATCACTCTAATGTGAACTGTTTACATGTTATCTGGTAAAATACAGTTTCAATTAATAGGCAGTCACTAATAGACTGGAGGGGCGAAATAAACTTCCGTATTTTCATATTTGTAGAAAATTCTACAGTCTGCCTTGCAGAGAGTGTGCCTTTAGGAGACAGTGTATTTCCTAAAACAAATCACAGAGACTAGAATAAGTAATTTGGTATCCCTGGCTGGTTTCTGCAGCCTGCCCCAGAGTAACGCAGCAGAATATCTGCACATCGTGCAGAGAGACGTGAAGTCAGGAGATGCTCAGCACAGGGATGTGTTTGAATTGTTATTCCTGAGAAGCATTTAGTGACTGCTCTTATGCAGAATCTGGAACCTGTAGTATCGTACTGAGGACCAGCAGCTGTGCATGTTCTTTGAAAGAACAAAGTAAGTATTTTAAGAAACAGCCATTAAGACAGATGCAATACTGATTTACATTTTTTGTTGCATTTCAATGATTCCAGCCTTTGTCTGGGATGTGGGAAACCCAGATTCATAATCTTCTTAACTCTAAGGTTAAAATTTTTACCTTTCAGCTCTATAGACATAAATGGTATCTTTCTATTGAATTTCTCTGCTTAAATGATACTTAAATCTGAGTTTGAAATATCCAAAAGAGGGATTTCTTCTTTTTTTCATCTCTTTTTCAGAAAGTCACATTATAAAATAGTTTTCAGATGAGTTAGTTAATTATTTCAAAGCTTATATGATAAACTTCTTGAAGTACCAAGAGATTTTCAGTTCTGGCAGTGATGATACAGGAATTAGCATTATAGATTAAATTACAATATGTGGAGGATTTCATCTGGAGAAATTGAAATTTCATAACTCAGCAAGCAATTGTATTTTTCTGGTGCAGGACATAATGGTTTTACTACAGCAGAACTAGGCTCTGGCAGTAGAAGATGAACATAACCTGTAATACCTACAGCTGTAGTTTTGATTGTTGCACTGAGTTTAAACATTACTTTGGCCACAGACAGATTGATTTGCAAAGAGTTTTAACATTCTAATGCTAATAGACATGGCTGTATTATTCACATGTAACTGAAGAAAAAACATTAAATGTACTTAATTAGATTCATTATTTTGAGCAAAAGGATATAAGATTGAAATTCACAAATTAACAACAACTCACTTTCACTTGCCATCACCTGGTGCTATTGAAGATATTAAAAGCTAGCCTCAGTTACGCCTCCATACTTGTAGTTTTTTCATATGTAGTTGCAGCTCAAGCCTAGCAATGTTGCTTTCAAGTAAACAAATGGCATTAAATGTAAAATACAGTTTTTATTGCTGTGTAATGTGTTATATACTGTGCTGATAAAAGTTGGTGATGTGTTGATAGTTTTTTAGGTTTTTTAAAAATTCACATAATCATTTAGTAGAAGATATTTCTTTACTCTGCATGTTTTAATTTTCATTCTTTTCTTTCTACTTTATGCATTCCCTTCCTTAGAAATTTTCTCCATAGTTTATTTAACTAGACAAGAAGGAGAAGTAAATAAGGGTATTGCAGAAGAGTTTTTCTATCTTCAAAATACATGCTACCAGGCAGGGTTAGTCAACTCCATCTTAGATGGCATCACCCATTTCAAATATGCCCTGACATTAATACCTTTTGGCCCAAAGAACACCTAAACACTGTGTGTATGTAGTTTGTGGTTACTGTAATAAATATGTTTAATATCTATTTTTAGTGCACTGTTGTCCTTACTATCTTTCTTTACATATACTTGACTTTAAATGGATGCGAATTTTTGAACGCAATTAAAAATATTTGTGACTGGAAAGTTTTGCCACAGTGCACACATACAACTGCGGGTGAAGAGCCATTTAACTGGCTACAGACATCTCAGGGGAGGTACAGCAAGGTTCCCAAACCCAGCAAAGGCACCCTCCTGTTTTGGGTGCTTGCAGTGCACAGAGGCAGCAGCACTCCTCATCGTGCTGAAGCACAGCATGAATTCACACCTTTCTTTAGCTTGGGCTGGTGTGTTTGATTTCTCATGTGGAATTCAAAGTAGATTTTTACCCAAATTTTTTGTATGAAAAATATTGTTTGCCATAATTGGTTATTATAATACAGAAATACAAAATATCTGAGCATACTTTGTGTCTGTTGCTTTTAAATCCAAGTATCCTTTCTAATCTTTAGACTGTTATTCGTAGATACTATCCAGTGTTAAGGCAATACCTCATCATCATGTTAAATATGAAGTTTGGGAATATCTAAGCCGCCAGAAAAATGTCGATATCCTGATGTGACATTCACAGAGCAGTGTCCTGTTTGAATTACTAAACAGCTGTCTGCACTTCAATGGCACACTTTAAAATATATCATAATAAGAAGAACTTCAAACTCTTATAAAAATAATTTAATTATGTACACGTACCTTATTTGGGAAATTTCTGTTTGCAGTAATGAAATTGTGCATATATATTTTTAAATCATGTCTCAAAATATCAGTGTCAGAAAGATAATTCTCACTCTCTCTTCCCATCCCCTGTTCCCCCCTTCTGGAAAAGACACCTGATGTAAAAATGTAATGTCACCCTTTATTGTCTGAAAAATCTCGTAGGGTAATATAAAGTGATAAAAGTATAGTCTGTGTATTTTTAATGCTATTTTGACATTTTGTCTCAGTGACTGGTATTTTAGAGCGGATCTCTTGTGATTCTTATTAAGAATTATTTTTTTTGTTTTTTTCTTCAAATGACAGTATGATTTCACTTGTTAAGAATTAAATCTTTTCTTACAATACAACACCAGATGTATTGCCTTCTGTATGGTGGAAAATCTGTATATCTTGTTTCCCCTATATTGATTTGTATCTAAGCCTTTTTCAATACATTTTGCTTTAATTTTTATTATAACAGCTTGCAGTGCAATGAAAAGACATGCTTGTAAGACATTCTTACGCTAATTCAAGACAGTCCAAACAACCCCAGTCAATAAATATCTCCAGCTTGGCATGGACTGCAGAATATATTGGGAAAATATGCACCATGGTTTTCATATTCGGCTTCCAAAAGTATTATGTAAATCGAAAAAAAAAAATAAGAACTCTGTATCATTGGATAGCAAAAACAGAATAACTTTACCATCCTGCAGTTCTGAAATTAGCTGAATTTAATAAGAAGCTTTAACAAGCTTCACAAATCTGAGATCTAAGAACTCTGATCCTTCCACTTCAAACACATGGGCCTGTAGCACTTGATATAAAGGGAGAGCTTGTTAGCTCTTGGCAACAGAAGTCCTTTCCGAGCTGCGCCAGTCAACAGGGACAATTTATGCAGACGAGCACTGTGCATAAGCCTAATGCCATTGAAGGCAGCAGCAAAACACTGTTGTGACATTTCGGTGATCAGCACAGGGCACAAGACGATTGACAGAAGTGGTTGCCGAGCAATTATCTGTTTTCATGGGTTTTCCTGGCTTGTAAAATGAGAGCATTTGAAAATATAGTAATATCCTGTGTGTGAACTACAGCAAAACAAAACCCCGTATGACCAAGTTAGAATATCACATTTCTTTTATGTGAACTTTCTTCATATTTAGACATTACCATCAAATAAATTTTTATGTCTTAGGAAAAACAACTTTTTCAGCCCAAACACAAATGTAATACAGGATTCCTTTATAGGTAAGTGCAACTTGTGGACAAGAATAATCAGTCAGCCTGCATAAAGCTTATACCTGAAGGTTGTGGCTAAAACAAAGAAACAGTGACACCAATGTTAATGCACTCCTATTAAAATAATAAAGTCAGTGTACAGCTACTTGTATTATCAAGTGAAAATGCAAAACTTGCGTTTATATTATGAGAGGTAAACTAGGGAACACTTTTAGTGAAAGGGTGATTATTCATGTATCTTGATTTGGAATGTATCTATTTATTGATAAGGCATCCAAACAGTATTCTAGGTTTTAAGCAAAAGCAATCACAAGTGGATAAAAATCCCTATTTTCCTGTGAACAGGTGGTATCTGTCTATAAGCCATAACTGGGTTAACTCATGTTATGAGAGGATGATTCACAGTTGTATTTACTTGCTTTCTAAAATCAAAGCTGAAAGTATATTCAGTAAAAATAGGTGGAATAGGATATTGGCATTTCAGGTTGTTATTGTTTCAGTTTATTATTCTCTCCCTTTACTACAAACTATATTTAATAGCCACCCACTAGTATTTTTTATTTTGATAAAGCATAGTTTTGGAGACCAAATTTTTCACTCATCTGTTGAGTTCTGTCTGTATACTAGATGAACATGTAAGTAACTAGACACTAAGAACTCATTTTATTTTTCCTAAGGAAAAAATTATACATTATTGAAATTTTTAATTACTGAGGTTTTAGATTACTTTTATATAATTTTGAATTTCTATTTCAAAATTATGCTTTCACTGTATTGCTAATAAACTGCACTTGATATCCATGGTGCTTTTTCAATAGTGGAACACTTTTTGTTGTTATGTTGAAAAGCCAATGATGGAATTGACTGCTGTTTTCACTACTGTTTCTTTAGATCCATTTAAGAAATGAATGAAAGACTTCATAGGAGAACTGAACATCACTTCATGACCTAAAATGTGAACTTACATATTTTGAGTATATATTGAAGCTTGAAAAATACAGACTATGTTGGACACATAATTGCTAATAATGCTGCTTGGGTAATTAAAAGAAAAGACGACTCTTCTTGGTTCTGCCAATTGAGTATATGTAACAAAGCCAAGGATGCAGCAGTCGGATTTTGTTGAAGGATTTCACAATCTAGCAGGTTTAAAGCGGTTGAAGCAGGCTGGAACCATTCCCCCGATGGATCCAAGTGCCTGGTTCCTGTAGGAGGCAGCGCAGCCCCAGGATCTGGAACTGGACCAGGGGCTGGCAGTGCAGCAGGCTGGGAGCTGGGCTTTTCCACGGGCTGAAACAGGACAAAAGAGCAGTGGGGAATCAGAGAAGGAGAACAGTGTAGTGTTATCCACCTTTCTTCTCAATCAGGGTAATTTTAAGTTAGAAAGGTTCCTCTCAGTGAATTTTATTTCTTTTTTTTATCACAAATTAAAATCTGAGTACAAACTACATGGGGACTGAGTATTCACAGGAGCTAGAACACTGAACAGAAGACACATAAACCATGCAAACTGATGGAGAATGGTTCTTTTTGTGAATCCCAATTGTATGTGATACTAGGCTAAATCTTTTTATTAGATGTGTGTGTGAAATAACCATTCATGGCCTGAAAAGCTTTCTAGAATTCTGACAAAGGCAGTGAAATCACTTTCTTTTTCTACTTAAAATCTAATTTCACCTTTACCAGTGCCAAATGCAGAAATAACTGACATAGATGTCTTAAGAGATGTCCTCATGAGAGCAAAGAGGGATCTAAACTATGTGTCTTCCTGATTAGGATGAAAGAAGGAGTTTTGGTTTTAATTTGTGTTTATATGTTTTGCCTTCAAGAGAAAATGAATAGAAGTGTGGAGAGCAAGAGCCAAAAATCTCTCTGGGGATTGACTCATTGCAAGGCTAAAGTATTACTTCTTTGTCCTCCTCACCCTATCTCTGCAGTTTCAGATCTTGTAAAATAATTTTAGTGGAAAAAACAGACAAATGCTTCCACAGTTTTGTATAATAATTGAGTATGGAAAGGGACTCCAGAATTTTTGTTCAAGCATGTGCTCAGAGCAGGTCTTACTGAATCAAGTTTCGCACATCCAGGACCACTTGATTCATGAACAGTTTAAGGGTACTCCAAAGCTGCTTTGGGGAGATTGGGCAAATTGCTCTCGTATTTTACCCTCTGTAGTAGTACAGCATTTTTTAGTGTAACTTATCCAACTTAGATCTGTTGCTGCTTATTCTATGTGTAAAAACAACCAAGAAAAACAGACAACCCCTCCCCCCAAAATCAGAAAAGCTTTAAGAAAACCAGAGAATATGTAGCTTGAAAAAATAAAGCTATAGTTGAGCAAAGAAATGTTATTAAACATGTATGTGCCTGTGCATGCTGTTTTGCTACCTTAATACAGTCGGTATGGGGACAAAGTAAATTCCAGGTCTGTGCAGCCAGTTACTTCTGTCTGCTGTTGCTGGGAAAAGGAATGAGGAGAACAGGCTGAGAACACACATAGTTAAAAGAATTCTTAACACAGATTTTCTGTAGCTCTGTGCCCATTAACACCTTGAACACCAGCAAGAGCTTAGTTTGACTGGAGCTTTGTTTTTCTTACAGAGATGGTCTTTTGGTGCCTTCTAAACTTCCCCAAGGCAGAGATACATGGAATGAGCAAAGGGCAGTTAATACCTTGCAACGCTATCAGGCTTTCTGAAGACTCATTAAAAATAAATTTTAAAAAATAAACTGTAGATACTGATAAGTCAAAATTCACTTTGAACTCACTTTATAGTATAACACCTGATAACCTGATTATGCCAGCTAGGTTTAATTAATGTTGGGCCTTTGTTCAAGCCACAGAATTGGTAAGCTAGAAGAATAATTTCCTTTAACAGTTAACAAGAATGTGTACTTTTGCAAAAATGCTTTGTAGCAATAATAATTATGGTTTGGGGTTGTTTTTTTTTTTAATTTTAAAATCGCCTATGAAGTATATTTCCTAATTACTTTTAAGTATTTAAAATATGCATACAAAGAAATTAGCTTTTCTAGAGCAATAATTTCAAAGCAATCAAATTGTTTCCTGCAAATTACCCAACAAAAAATGCTATTGCATTTAATTGACTGGATTTTTTTTTTTTTTACAACTTGCAACATAAAAAGTCTTTTCCTAGATCTAACTTGCTTAGATGCTGGGGAAATACTTTTCTTAGGACAAAGACTTCTAATATAATTTATAGAAAGGCAAAAGAAGTGATGAGGGATTATTGCCAGAATATCTTTCAGGAATGAAAATCCATATGGGCAAATCCAATGGGTAACAGCTCCTTAGCTGGGGAGTAAGGCATGTCCTTCCTTTGGCTTGCAGGCAATCCTCACCTGGGCAAACCTAGGGCAAAGCAAATTTAGTGTCCTAAACCCAGCATGTTGTGCAGTCCTTTTTCCAAGGCAAATTCCAGGTCAGTGAGCCCTGCAGTGTATCCTGTCTCTCCAGTCCCTCTGCAGAGGGGTAACATCCCACACATGTGTGAGCACTGGATGAGGATGAGTGGACTCCCACCCATTCTAGAAACCTGTGTCTCCAGGAACAGCAGGGCCATTGATCTTAAATGCTGAGAAAGAGTAATTCTTGGTGATTTTAACTTCTATGTGAACATACGGCATTATGTATGTAAAATACATCGGTACATAACTTTTTAAAAACTCTTTAGGCATCCTCAGTGTGACAGAAAATATCTTAAGACAACACTTTAGTAGAGTGTTCCATACCCAAGAAGAATTTTAAAGGTTTATAAGATACTACATCACACACCACTGATGAGAAATAAAAAGAATATAAATGAATGCCAGAACTAAAAAAAAAAAAAAAAAACAAAAAAAAAACAACAAAAAACCCAAACCTGTTTGATTTATCAACTACATTAGTTTTAAAAATAATTTTAGGTTAAGTCTGCTCTGGTTTGGGGATAACTTCCTGGTGAATACTTCTAGGCTAAAGCAGAGATGATGAGAAGCCAGCTAGAGAGGTAGTTCTGGGAGCCAGGTAGGGTAATAAGAGCAATGCATACATCTTTTAGAAGGCCATTCCTTAGCTGTAATAGAAGACTAACAAAAAAGAAGTATTTTCAATGATCAGAGACTTTTTAAAACTACAGAAGATGGGCAATGTGACGGGTATTTTTGTCTGAAGTAGTTAAATATGTAATTAACTCTTTTCTTCGTGATTCAGTTTCGAATTAGACTTCTTACACATTGTACCCTCCTTTCTATTTCTTTTTTAAGTAGTTTTTTTCTCACAAAAATACTTATTCTTCATACCAGCTGGAATTCGGGAGATAAATTTTGTCAGGTTAGGATGTTTACTTCTGCAAGACCTGAATAGATGTAAAGTGGAGTGGTCTGTGTAAGAGAGAAAACCAGAACAGAATTGATTGCACAAGATCTCTCTCAAGAGAAAGGAAGCCAGTTATTGTGCTGCCTTGGATGTGTACAGGGGCACAGCAGCTGTGTGTGTGTACAATCTTAAGCAGAAGGTAAGAAAAGGTATTTTGCTGTCCCTTAGTTGCCATGTAAATTAGCTGGATTTGCTTCTCATCTGCTGTGCACACAGTTCCCACAGCTCAGCTGATCTGTCATGTGTTGTTAAACCAGTAAATTATTTATGTACCTAAACCTGCAGGCGATGTCGTGTGCAAAGAGATAAATCTACCCAAGTTAGATTTAATTTAAAACTAATGTAAAGGTTTAGAATTCTTAGTATAAACCAGTTGATTTGGAGGCTGAGCATTTAGAAAACATAACAAGAACGTTGTCACAGATTATTAAAAATTATCCTGTAGACTATTTCGTAGTGTTGCAGAACTGTGACTTGCATTTGATTTTAATTTCATTGCGTGCCACTAATACCATTGTTCTTTCCAAAAAGATTTGCAAAGAAGAGAAAAAAGTACTGTTTGATACTAATAATATACTAAGATTCTTGGATACTAAGTATTTATAGACTAAGACTTTGTTTAATATCCCTAGGTGTGCTGTGGGACAGATCTCTCTGCATTGCAAGGAAAAAGCAAATTATTTCTACTTGAAATGGCACAGTACTCAAATAACTTTTAGCAAATTCATTACTATGAGAATAAATGCAGAATGTTCACTAATAAAAAAGATACAATTGAAGTCCTTATTTTACCTATTGGGGTATATGTACTTGGCAGATGACTTCCAGACTTCTGTGGCTCCACAACTCTTTGTTCTGAGTCTTACATGTTAATTCAGCATTTGAGAATATACACAGAAAGAAGAGCTACCCCATTTTATTATTTTTTTCCACCTACTACAAGAGCATTGTCAAAGCAAGTTCAAAGTAATATTTATATTACTTTTTGTTTTCCTGGACAATATTTCTATCAGTGTATCATACAGCAATTGAACATAGCCTTTTCCCCAGGCTAAAAATTCTATCTAGGGCATATATATGTGTGCATATATATATATATATATATATATTCAATTTTTTTGTCATCATGTCCTAGGAAGATCAGCTTAGCAAACATACTGCTTCTGGGAAAACAAAAAAAAGATGAACTAAAGATGAACTAGAAACAAAAGAAACTAAAAACCATTTCTGCCTTTCAAATATTTCAAAAACAATTATATAGACAATATCTAGTTTTTATAAAGAAGAAAAAAGAACTTTTGTTTGTTGGCACAGTGGCTGGATAATATTGCATTTTGCATTCTCAAATGAGATCAATAGCACAGATATATTTGGGAAATTACCTGATTATCTTGTGCAAATAGATGTTTTTCCACAGCTAGATATTGTACACATATATGAAATCTAAAAATTATATTAAAAATTTGTCATATAAGCTTTTTAAATCATTTTTGTCATACATTTATTTAAATAGCTACTTTTGTACTGAGAGAGGGAGAACAGAACTTCCTACTTAAATTCTCTGGTTTGATATATTTTATGTTTTCACAGTGTTACTCATTGTCTCTGATCTCTATTCTTAAGGGAGTTTTTGGTGTACTTGGTAGTTGTACTCATCATTTTCTGAACTGTGCAGTTTGATTCTTGAAATTGGGAAACAATAACCACTAATGCTGTTTTAAATTAAAGATTAATATGCATAATGGTATTGGAACATCCTCTATACTGTTCTCCATTTCTTTTGAACACTTTGTACATCTTATTTGATTCTATGGCAGGATTGAGTATTGAATTAGAATAATCAATGATATTTTTCCAGGTATTTTAAAACACTAGATATTCTTCGGATACTTTATTTTTCTTCCAATTCTGAATTAATCAACTTTAAAAATTATTTATTATTATTCTTATAATTCACCTTATATTCCTTTGTCTTTAAAATTCTCTGTGATAGTCTTCTCCTGAGTAATTAGAAATAGAAGTAACAAGAAACAGAGATGAAGAGCTGTTGTTTATAACTTTCCAGTTTTGTCTTTTGGTCATTTAATATATGACCAGTTGAAATTCTTTTTTTTTCAAAGACTGTATATTCACAGCCATATTTTTCCAGTGGTAGCATAATTTTCCAAGAGCCTTCTCATTAGTTTTCCAGATAACTTTTGTTTAGATAAACTGCTATTCCCAAGTACAGTAGTATGTCTGCAGAATTTATGTTGTCTGAATTCTGCTGAGTTTCCGTATTTAAGCATTTTACCCATTCTTTGTTTATGGCCAGCACTGTTTCCATTCTGTTCAAAACTAAAGCCGTCTCTTCTGCATTAAAAAGGAGAGTGAAAAGCTCTTACCAGCTGGTCTGGAATGAACAAAATGGAGGAATATCTGCAAAACCATCATATTTATGGGGTGACTCATCTAAACGAGCCTGGGAAACCTTTGCAGTAAAGCACTGGTAAACTGATGTATGCAGTTCATTCCACACAGTGACCTAGCTAATTATTTTATAAAAATTTTATAAAAACAAATAAACCCCACCCTGCTGTCAGCCTTTTAAAGCAGCTAAATGTTACTCTGACATTCTTCAGAAAAATATCACGTTGGCTTCTCACAGAACGCATGCACTCAAATACAAACTGAATAATTGCCTCTGCATGTCTAGTTCTATTTAAATAATAATAAAAAAAATATTTTATTGGATAATTTTGCAAAGGAGGAATCTTAATTTTTTTAAAAAGCGAAAGCAGAAAGTACCACTTTTCTGGATAGAAACTGTTATTTTGTTGGAGGAAATCTAGGCTGTGCCCACAAATTTCTACTAGAACCTGAGAAGAAAAAGAAATAAAATTACTTCACTACCATCTAATCAGTGTGTGTGATAGATCAAAGATACATACAGCGTCCTTGATGTAATTTCTTTCTCAGTTGCATGAATCCAGTGGATTTATTTGCATTTTCTTTCATATTGTAAGATATATACAACTCAGGGACAATTAGTAATAAAGAAACATTAAGTACCAGAAATTAATCTCCTCAGTGTTTTTTGGAGGGGTTTGTTGTTTTTTTTTGCCTGGAGGGTTGATATTATGGCTTTAAAGCAATTACTATTTATCATCTCTTGGTTTACGGGAAAGAATTAGAGTTATTAGCTATTAAATTATCCATGAAAATTTGACACTATACTAGACCAAACAAACCCTGGGGCTTGCTGATTTTCCCAGTATGAAACATCTGTGACTTCAGCTAGAGAGAACTTAACATTGTCTAATTAGATTTCTAAGATTTATAAGGTTCAAATGCTCTATTATTAGAAACCTGAAAAGTGGGGCAAAAGTTGAAACTTGCATTTGCAGAAGATTATTTAAAAACATTTTTAACAGCACAGTGTGTTGCTAAATAGGCCTAGCTTGTAATTGGTGAAGATTACCAGATAATATATTATAGTCAGTAACAACAGGAGTCCAGGAAAAAATGTGCTCCCTACAATTGTAAATAAGTCTCACCTTTTGACTACAGTTGTTAAAAAGTACTTTATTTAAAATGCTGCACTAATTATATGCTTTTTCTTATATTACACTTTAAATATAGTTTATATTCTCTTGTGGTCTGCTTAGGCAAAAAATAGTTTGCATATTTTCCATTCTGCAATATTATCACTCATGGATAGTGAGTGATAATCATCAGTCATCAGCATAGAAGAGTGAGTTTCTATTGGCTCTGATTTCAAGTCTGACAGTGAATTAGCCACTATCTTTCTTTGGAGTCAATATGGCTTCTTAACATGGTAATTAGATATTTCATTCTATCTTCAATTATTGGATCTAAAAATGGTTCAGAAATTTCAATCTGTTAAAATAAAAATAGCATTATAGTCTAATCATTGTTGCTATATTGAAATATAAGAGAACATTATTATTTTCTCAAAGAACTTGGAAATTAGGAAGGGGGGAATCAGAATTATTGCTCACTCTTAGTTTGTACCTTTTGAATTTGGATTAGAAGAATATTTAGTTACAGGATCCCTTTCTTACTGAATACACAAAGTAAATATTGCTTGGATAATAAGCAGCTTTTCAATATTTTCTCTTGTCCTAATTGTTCATTGCATTGTCCCATATATTATTTACTCTGGTCTATTCAGTTCCTGCTGTAAAGAAGAAATGATTAATTTCCTCAAGTGCTCTTCAGCAGTGTGCATCAATATACTATCTGCATTTTTCACAAACACTAATTAATCTTCATTACATCCTTCTGGAGGAGGGGTGGAATTAACCCCAATTTGTAGAAAGGAAACAGAATTACTGAGATTGAAAGGTCACATATAGGTCACAGATGTCCATAATGTGAGTAACATTTACTGCTTGGTTTCTGAGTCCTGACTGTTACATAAGGCTTTATTTATGGAAAATTTCTATTCATTTCCATTTTGTTTGTAAGAAAGAAACATTTCTGCTAGTGGGTTCCCTTCACTACATCAGATAATAATAATAAAAAATTAAAAAGACAGCTGTAATAATTAAGCATGAGGAACCTGCTTTTCTCAGTTGCTGAAGTCAGGAAGAAAAACTGTTTCTGTAGGATAGAATTCAGGATAGATTTCAAGAGTGTAAGCCAGGAAGCCATCCTTTTCTTATTTCTGTTGGTTTTTTTGTTTTTTTTTTTTTTTTTCCCTTCTGTTATATTTTACATGTTATATTATGGAAGCATATATATATTTCTATTTCAATAAGAAGTCAAACAGAGGTTTCTGTCTGACTACAGTGAAAAAACTTCCTTCATTACTGTGCTTTGATTCTATGGAAGATCTAGTCAGTGTTCTGGAAAAATTTAAGTTTAAAATTTAATCATTTAAGAAACCGTGTATGTGATCTTGTACTTAAGATATTCTGTCTTAGCAATGTAGGTTAGTTAATTTTGTGCTGGCAACCAGAAACTCAGCTTCAGTGCTTGACTTTGTGATTTTGATGATATCAGTTATTTTTACTGCTGATTTCTTTGTGTTCCTTCCTTGACTTGACGAGATGTGGGGAAAGGCAAACTATAAAAGGCCCAACAGCTCCAAAAATGGAATATTTTTTTCTTTGTATAAACAATGTATTTCTTCAACTTCGTAATAAAGTCAAGATTCACAATCCGGTAGTATCAGAATTTTCCAGTATATGGCTCCTCTCTCAGTGGCTGTAGCTGGGAGAGACAAAGCTGGGAAGAAGAGTAATGTGTATGGCTAGAGGGTTCCTCCTAGCTTAGGGGATGCTGTGTTTGTACTTTCTGGGTGTGGAAGAGTTTTTGAAAGGTCTGAAAGCACAGCAGGTTAAATTAAAATGTTTTTACTTTAAATTAATATTTAAGATGTTAATTAATTTGACATGTTAAATTAAATATTTCTATCTCTGAACAGGTTTTTTATAAAAACATGGGACATATGTAAATTCTGTAAGAATTTTGCAGCCCATACAACTTACATATAAATTATTTCACATGAAAAACCTTAACACTGAAGTTACCTTCTGAGTTAAAGTTCTTGATACAAAGCTTAGAGGTCCTAAATGAAATCAAATTTTTTGGAATAGGCACAATGTATGTTTGTGCCTCATTTTTCTTTGGAAATATTTGTAAGCTTTCATGACTAAATATTTCCAGAAATTTTAGCTTAAATAAAAGCTTGGCTATATGATATTTTCATTTCATAGAATGAATTATGTTAATAAAGCTTGAGGGAATTGAAGGGACAGCCTTGATAGAGGGAATTATTGTGTGATTTTAATGTCAGGTGATAATTCTTGGTTTCTTGACTATTACAGTAATGAATACTGAAAAATATTACAGAAGTTGTGCAGTTTGCCAACACCACATAGTGAGGCTTTCATGCTGATTCTCAAGCTAGATTTCAGCAAATAACTTTCTAAAATAAAACCCCATTGCTTAAACAGCTAAGCTTTTTTCACTTAAAAATGCTTTTGCCAAAGTACACTTCCCAAACAAATAGTAATGTACCATTCAGACCATGTGTACCTATAGTGCTTTTCATGTACTTCCATCAGTTGAAATAAGTCACATTCTTTGAGCTCAGCTGCACTGCAGTGCAGTGGCCTTTGATACTTGGGTCACATTTTCAGTGCATGGGTGTCTTTTTGACTATGTTAGAGGCTACCTAAGAGTATGGAACACTCAGACTTGTATTTTCAATTTGGAATTGAAAGTTTGTAGGCTTGCAAGTAGGAAATAACAAATATAAATGATATCATGTGCCTTAAAATCTCACACTTTCTAACAGCTTTCAGCTACCAGGATTTTGTGAGACTTACGTGGTTTGACAGTAAGTATGGATGTCCTAATCTTTCTATTACAAAACCATTTTTATGTTAGTTATAATGGTCTGTGATTACATATTTGTACACTAATGTTTTGCAATTACCTTCTAGATTTATATACAAACGTCTATAAAATTACTTAATTGTTCTCCCGATTTAATTTGAAATAAAGTGGCACAGTTTAACACCATTTCAAAATCTTTTTACAAGCTCATAGTCAAGAGTGGTCTGTTCTAGGGAGGGGGTTTTGAATGGAAGCAGTAATTTTTGTATTCATAAAAGAATTAAAGGCATAAGTGCTAAAGCTCTTCTGCGTTGTCACTTTTCTGCTTAGTCTTTATATATCCACCTTAGAGCAGAAAATATGGCCAAAGTGACTCTGTGTGTTTGCTTGCACCACTGCCTCCTTTGCTGGCAGACCTCTGATGTGTTACTGTGCAGCTGTGCTGAGCCTCGTGTCTGATTTCCCAAAAATTTGGTATCAAATCTCCTACCATATGAAAGATGCCAGTTATGCTTCACTTGAAGACCTTGAAGAGATGAAGCAATATTTACATTAAATACAGATCTTAAAAGTGATAAATTAAATGAACAGGTGATGCTCCCTGCTTGCCGATATGCAACAGGATATGAATAGATGTAATAAATGCAAGATAATATTAAGTTTTAAAGTTATGCTTTATGAATATGTTTTAAGAAAAGCTATTATCTAAAGCATAGTTGCTTGAATTTATTATTTAAAAGCTACTGTTGACAAACTATTTTGCATAATTCCAAGAAAATAGTCAAGATATTATTTTAAATTATTTAGTATAGCCTATTGCACTTAATTCATGTATCCCCTTTATGATGTGTTAGTTAAACTATTCATTTTTAAATTGCCTTATCAAATTTAATTTTAGGAGTAATTGATACTTAGTTTGATTATAACTGCTAAATTTGTAGCATCTGGATGCTGCCACCTTCAGGCACACAGGAGGGCAACAGAAAGTAAAACCAGATCCTTAGCTCTAACTAAAGCTGGACTTCTGTTATTCATATTAGGGAATACCTCCTCCGCCTACCTTGTTTCTAGATGAAAGCTGCTTCAGTAAGATCTCTAGATTCCCAGCTCATTTGCAGAGTGTCTTGAACAAATATGTTTTCAGGCATTTGCTTAAAAAAAAGAAGATTCTGAGAAGATTTTGTTTACTCGGGAAAGGCCACAGCATTTTTTTTATACATAATTAAACTCTTTCTGAACTTTGCAGGGTGGGCATGCTTGGTTATAAAGTTCCACTAGTAAAAAAGCAATGGAAAAGTGTACATAAAAAGGAATCAAGATTTTACAAGTTAAGATTTTGTCTGTTTTACTGTTCAGGAACATGCTTGAACAGATGTTCCCTTGGGTAAGAGCAAAAGTCAATATTGTCAAGTATTCTGTTTCTGGCAGTAACCAGTAACAATTCCCTAATGAAGGGGGAAATTGCATAATGATACTGTGCTACAAAATTACCCCATTAGAAAGTGTTTGAGATTCAGGAGCCAGAATGTATACCCTGAATGGATATTTCTTCCATAGATTTCATATACCTTTCCAGCTGCTCATGTTTTTCTAGCACATTCTGTACTTTGGCTCATCCTTGTCAACCCTTAGTTTCTTTATTGTTGAAGTTTTTCATCTCAGAAGTCAATGCAACACAGCTGGAATGGCATTTGTGTGATTTTATGTGAAGGCATAACACTTTTTTCATTTTCTATTTCTTTCCTGGTATTTCATAATATTTTATTTTTTCATTTACTGAGAATTGAGAAATGTACAAAAACAATCTATAAAGATCTGAAGATCTCAAGCTGGAGCAGTATGAATCAATGGATAGTTAAGGTTGAGTTTGAATTTTTTTCTCTTCTTAAAGTTTCTCTGCATTAAATTGGATATTCCATGTTATTATTTCCATAACAGATAGTACTTGGTATTATGATCCTGCATAACTTCATCTCATCACAGGCTTGTCACCTCACTAGTCACTTCCTGGGTAATTTGTGGTGTGAACCTCTTGAGCAGCATATGTCTTACTCCTTACTCTTGTGCAACTCCATTAGTAATACTCTTCTCTGTGATAGATCACAGTTACTCTGTACTTTCTCTTGCCATACCTTCATAAAATTACTGTTCCGTGTGGGGGACTTTTTTTCTCTAAACAACAGCCTGATCCTGAATTTTCTTTGATGAATTGTGGCTGATGGAAGTTATACATCATATGGAAGCCTAAGTAAGCCAGATGGGATGGATCCTATGGCTTGTTCATCCCTTAAAAAACTCCAGTCAATCTGCTAGGAATTCCTTGACTTTCAAAAGCTGACTCTTTTCCATAACATTTATCAGGATGCCTTTTAATGCTTTTCTTCAGAGTTATTTGCACTAATTATTTTTTTTTGGTACAAGTGTCATCTTAATGGTCTGCAGTTTTCCAGGTCTACCTTGGAGTTCTGCTACAAATTCTCACCTAGTTAATTATTCTCAAATCCTTTGGTATGGAAACAGTGTTAAGTGAAAGTTTGCACACCATCATTAGTAGCTAAGGTCTTTTATCTTGAGTTCCTTTAAAACTTGAATAAATACTGTCTGATCTAAGTGATTTGTTACTACTGATTCATGTATTTATTCTGTGATCTCTTCCATTGACCCTTAGCTTCACTTTTCTACTTTCTAAGTACTCCATAAAAGGATTTGCCATATATGCAGCTCCCCAGCTTCTGGGTCACCACAGATGCAAAACGTCCATTTGGCAACTTGTGCTTGTTTTGTACCTTAATCCTTTGTTGACCTTAAAGGCACTGTGATGAGCTTTTTGCTTCTGATGTGCTTTAACAAGGATTTATTTCCAGGTTTTGTGCTTTTGTACTTTTTCTGCAATTTTTTTTATGGCCTGTCTTATTTGCATTTCTTCACTGAAAGTGTGAGAACTTATGATTGTCCTTTCCCGAGACACAGCTTCACTTTTTCTTCTGATTTCTTATTGTCATTTTTATCCTTACTCTTTCTGATTTCTCATTGTCATTTTTATCCTTACTCTTTAGCCATATTGGTTTCATTTTGTACCTTCCTTATTTCTTTGTGGCATTGTTGCAGTTATTCTGAATCTTGAGAATTTTATTATTGTACATTTTCTACACCTTTAAAAATTCAGCTTTTAACTTGTATTTTTTCCTTCTGAATAAATCCTCACATTTTATTATAATGTTCTTTTTAAAATCAAGTCTAACCATAATGATTTGATTGTTATTGTTATTTACTTTGGTTTTGTTCCTTCAAGGATATATTGAAGTGTGTGCCTTATGATTACTGATAAAAAGCATCTGTTCAGTAATAACATCCTCTTCTGTCTTACCTTTACACCATGCCTCCCAGTACTAATGTCCCAGTGGTTGTCATCCTTCCCCCCCAGTTCTGGTCTGATTATTCTATCAATAGCCTTGTAAAAGAACAGCTATTCTCATGTCATAATTTGATTTCTGAAACCTCACATGTATCATTGCTTCACTCTCCTCTGTTTCACTGTCAGTATATTCCCACAATTCTCTGTTGCTTCTTGTTTGAATATTTCCAGCATCTGTCCTAACCTTTGCTTTGGGATACAGAATATTTTGACTTTGTGGTAGTTGAGTATATCATGAGTACAAAAAAATTTCAGCACATCTTGGTTGAAGGCTTTCTAAAATACACATTGACGTTGCTCTTTTGTAACTTTAAAATCTCGATTGAAGCTCTTGATATCAAAATGCAGCAACTTGGATTTCATAATAATTGAAGGGAAACCTGACCTTCCAGCATGAGCTTCCTCCCTTGCTGACCCCTTTCTGATAACCTTTATACTTCTTTTTTCACTGTATGAATCAAAAATACATTTCTACTTTGTATCCTCAATAACATTTCAGTCTTGTTTTCTGCATTCCAGGAGAAGTTTCAGGAATCCTAGCACAGAGAACCTCCTTTTAGCTTTCTATGCAGCTTGGCCCAATTTTGCTTCAGTAGCTTCTGGTTTATTTTTTCTTGTAATGCAGAACCATAGACCATGACTCTGTGATTTTCTACAAAGCCATTTAGACACACTGTGTAGTCCTCTTCTTTTGTACTCACAGCAATGTCACTGTGCATTTCTTTGAGAGATTACAAACTAACCTAGAGTTGTAAAAGCAGAATTATTCACCCTTGTAACCAGCCACCTCTTTTCCCATGGGCTGCCTAGCTCAGGTCTCTCATTTCTACAAGGCACACACATGGTAACATTTGAGGAAAAGCTGCCACCATTTCCTCTTCCACTAGAGAGACATTTCCACATCACAACAGCTTCTGATTTGGAAATGGGACTTTTCCATAGTACTTTGGAAATATTCCTTTATTCCTAATATTATGTTTGTGTTTCTTTTGCTTGATGTAGGAGGGAAGGTGGTTACTTTATTTGTCTTGTAGCTGAGGTAATCTGTCACCTTTTACTTTAACATTTTGTCCCTCTGGTCTCCCCCACAGCTGAACTTGCAGCACAGTCACCTTCTCTCCCTCTCTTTGCTGACCCACCCAGTTCAAGGGCTTTGCTCGCCTTCTTTGCAGAAGGACCTAGAGCCTCGTGTGAAACTGTGATGAAGGGGTCTGGAAAAGAAAGCGAGATATTCTTTCAGACTGCCTAAAATATACTTCTGACACTTCTTTTACTTCTCAGGCACATGAAGAAGTTTGAACAAACCCAGAGTGTAAATTGACGCGTTATATTGGGGTTCATGAAAGAGAAGCGAGAAAATGACTGCTTTTGAACCTAGTTTTATGCTTTTTTATCTTCTACAAATGATTGCAAAAATGCTAAAAACCAAGAGATGAAGGTATGAAGAGAGTAAGTAAATAAAGAAGTGTATGATCCAGTTGTTAAAATTAGCCAATTCATGACATTTAAAATTCCTTTTATCTTGTCTGGCCTTGGGCTTCTACTGCAGAGGCATTTCAAAATGCAGTCGCTAAAGTTAGATAGTGTTGACATGAAAACACCTTTAAACTTAGTAGTTTTAACAACATCCCATCCATTTTCTCATATTTTAAATATTTCAAGCTTTAACTTCATAAACTTCTTTAGGGTTTGGGTCTTCTGTACTGTTGGGAGATTTTCCTTACTGCAAGTTTATCAACAGTTTTTCATCTTTTTTGATGTCATTCTCAGTTGTTTCATCTTCCTGTCATAAAGTTCAGATTTAGATAAATACTTACAGTAAACACTTAATAATCTAGGCCAAGCATGTATGATTGCAAGAAAAAGCAAAGAAAAAAATACTGAACAGAATGATAGATGTGAAATTTATGCAGTCTAATGCTGTATCACACTTTTCTAGACTTTCTCCATCTCAGTTTTTCAGAGATGTAAAAGATAAAAAAGTGATAAAAGCGTAGAGCATGATGATTATAATTTTATAAAGTTTAGACTGTTTCTTCCCATGTTTATACAACAACTTGTAACACTATGATGGCAGTTGGCAAGTTGTGAGAAAAATTACTGGTGATCTAAGAAAAACATGCACCTTAATGTTGTTTTACATTTTCTCTTCTTTGGCTGCCATACATGATTTATTTGTTCAACTGCACTGTGATGCTGTCTCTTGTGTTTTAGAATTGGGAGTTTTCGTTGGGATACACCGACAAAACAAGTTTTAAGGATCAATGATGTTAAGCTAAATGTAATAAATATTAAAGGTCATTATTTTTCTCTGGCTTTTGATTTTATAACCCAGCATTATTTCAACAGTCTGGTTAAATAATAATAAACAGTGTGTTCTATATAAACAGATGTCATGAATTCTTTTAATTTAGATTAGCTGAATTAAGGAGACATTTTTCCCTTTGCATGTCATAGTATTGCTGAATGGGTTTTGTCTTGCATTCACCTTTTACTTTTGTGTTTTCATTCTATATATATAATCCTTATGGAGAAAGTTGATAAATTGGTTGTAAACACAAAGTCATTTGTGAAGTTGAATGAGGTTAGATATAGGCCTCTTCAACATGTAGGAATAATTTAATTAAAATGAAATTAAATTATAAATTAAATTCAGGTAATAAATGGATGCTATTCAATATAGTAAGCTATTATTATAAGAAATGAACACTGTCCAGTAAACTGATTTTAGGTCTTGAGGCAAGGTTTTCTGAAAAAATAATTGCATGACTATCAAATAAAAAAACCTAAGTTTTGGAGTTTTTTAGATGTCTTTTTTTTTTTTTTTTTTTTCCAGTAGTGTAAAGTACCGCAATATGGAAAAACTAAATTCTTCTCAGAAATTCTTAGTGAATGACAACATTTATTATTTCTTGCAGAAGATGGGATTATATATGGTAGATATAAAGAAAAAAACATGGTCCATATAAGTAGGCAGCTAACTCTGCAATCCATTTACAGTGTAAATGCTTCTTCCAAACATCCTGTTATATTTATTTCCAGACATGTTATTTTTTTAGAACTAGCTAGTAGTCTAAAAGCTATGAAGTATGAAGAGCAAGTAGTAAATTGCATATGTTTTTCATATGAATCCTTTTAATGTTAGAATGAATTCTAATGCTGTTAGAAGTAATGTAGAAAAAAGTAACTGTATCATTGTATGGTGGAAAAATATTAAATTTTTACTCTTTTCATAGGAATTTCTTAGAAATTAGGGAATCAAGGTGGGAAAACAATGCATTTTCTAGAGCTTGTGTTTTCTATGAAGTTAGAGCACTTTGCTGAAGTGCTGCAAATACATTTTCTCTTCAAGCCTGGAAGTACTAAAATTACTACATGGTATCTTTGTTCTGCAAGCAAAGACTTATTTACACAGCCTTATTTTATCCTTCAAAAAGGAGTGGAAATATCATTGAAAAGAAAAAAACATTATGCATTTGAGGTTATTATCATCAGTGTGCTTCAGTTCAGACTGCGAAGTGGAATTTTGCAGCAGGTAGGATATTCAATGTAGATTTATTTGCTCTTAATGAAGTGGCATTTAAATTGCTACTTTCTCTTGTTTGCTTTCTGGACAAATGATATCAGGACAGGGAGTGTCACATTTGGCATGTCTTAAGCCATATTTTATTTTATGTAAAACGTTATACCTACATCTTTACATTTGTACTCTGGGAATTGTACATAGAATATAATGAAACATCTTGCTGTATACAACAGAAAGGATTAAAAAACCCTCAAAACTGAAAATAAATTAGGTAGATTATGTAAAACATTTTCTTTACGTTTTGGGTCTTGAATATTTTATATTGACTGAAAAATCTGGGTAGTCTTTCTCCTGTTATCAGATACATGTCAGGAACACATTCAGCATTGTGAAAAATATTTTATTACTTTGAACAACTAACAGTAAAAATGTATGTGTGCTTTCCTAACTAGCTCTCTGCAGATTTTTTTTTCTCTCTGTGTAAATAATATAAAAATTTGGGGATTTTAATAAAATGGTATTTTTTATTGTGCCTTGAGCTTTCAAAGTCAGGCAGTTAGACACTAAGATTAAATGAATTCAAGTCAGAGATTTCCATATCCCATGCTTAATGTCCAAAAATCTTGAAAATTATATGAAATCATGAAGCCTTCTCTCTCAACAGACAGAAATTCACTAGTACAAATGTCTCTGTCTAGTTAAACTAATGCTTATCAAATGAGGAGATGCAGACTGAAAATATTACAAAAATTGTGCTGCGACAATGTGTTCCTTCTTGTAAAAGACCAGAGCATCCCATGGAAATCAAAAGTCAAAGTCATAGTTCCCAAGCCTTACTACCTGCTAAACAAAGTGAAACAAAATAGTCAACAAAAGTTGATGTGGATGTGTCCGGCCTTCAAAATACATTTTTAGGCAGTGTCTTTCCTGTTTTGTTTTTTTTATCCCTGTATGATGTGGCTAGAATTGTGAAAATTCTATTTCTGTTCCTCAAAGAGTATATATTGTACATGATATCTACTCAGTTTAGAATATTTACCTAAGATGACATCAGAATTTATATCAATCATCCAAAGACCAGCCCTTTAACTGACAGTTTAGCTGATCTCTTCACAGGAAGTTGTTTGTTGGATTTTTTTCCACTTCAAAGGACATCATGGTAGTTTATGATGGCAGTCAGTAAAACAAAACCAGTATACACTCAGATTTTTGTTCTACTGGAAAAACTATTTCTGGGATGCACAATTTGTACTAGTTTTCTTTGTTCTGTGATAAATAATGCCAGCTGTATGTTTAAGGCCCAAAAACTGAATCCTAATTTTTTTATCTCTTTAACAGTCTGACTGCAAAGAGTACTAAATACAGAATAGCCACATTTTAATTGTATATGTCAGAACCAAAGCTTTTACCTTTTAAGCTTACCCTTTTAAGTCAAAATTGAGTTATGGAAAGTTTCAACACCTTCAAACTTTGCTGACTTAATTAATTGAAATTGGTGAACCTGATGTCTCTAGTCCTCTTTTTTGGTAGTTAGGTGTTTAAACATATGGTTGTCTTCAGGTTCCTTGTCCTACTTTCCAGTTATAACATTCTTTTCCCTTACTCAGATGTATAACAGAGAAAGATTTTCCATTTAAAATCAAAGAAAGAGATATGTTTTTGGGGAGAATGGTTAGCTGTAACATTAGATGTATTTCCATGCAAGTTCAGGAAGTGGACTTGCCACTGGTAAGTGACAATGCTGGAAGGAAATGAAAGCACACATGCATCTAAAGGGGATAAAAAATTTTCTTTGAGCATTTATTACTATTTTTCATTCATTATGTTCACTACTTAGTGGTGCAACTACTCCAGATTTCAAACACAAATCTTAAATTAAGATTGCTTACAACCTAATATGTGGGTATGAATACAGGCTGTAAAAGGAGTCCTATAAAATATGAGAAAAGAACTACCTTGCAACCAGAATGAACCTTAAATGAACCTTCATTAAGAATATTAAACCAGCTCCTAATAGACACAGGTATTGATCTCATTATCAGGAAGTGCATAGCTGAACAAAAAGGTCCGATAGAATAAATCCCTTGGTGTTGACACCATGTTGGCACAGAATTTAGGCAATAAGACTCTCAGTATCAGTATCTCTCATCTGTTCTCCCCACCCCCATCCCCAAATACTCTCAATAATGATCAAGTCACCTGGAAAAGCTTTTCAGCATGCATATGGTAACACTGCTTTCATTGCAGAGTAATTTAGCAGAAAAAAGAAAGAAAGAGACTCTTACAGATTCAGGTTGCCTTCTGTTTTGAAAACAAGAAATATAATGTAGTGAGAGAAGATGCACATAAAACACATTTTTCTATGTACTCTAAGTATTAATAAAAGATAGAATGTCTAGAATTTTTTATTATAAAGCAGTGCAATCCATTTCAGTGAAACTACATTACCAAAGTGAGCTTTTAACCAAACATCTTGTTAATCTCTCATACAATATGCATTTTATTAATCTTTCAGCCATTGTAAGGACTGAAAGACCATAATATACTACTTACAATATAGTAGTAAACTCCTATTTGTATTAATTGGTGACTCCCTGTATTCCTACAAGGTAGAAGTTTAAATAACATTATTTTTAAACTCCTGCTTTTGTCATAATAAGAAGATATGAAATATGATTTTACTGCTTTTCTTTTCTGGACTCTCACATTCCTATTTAGTTCTCCCATTTCATATCCAATTTCAAAAGAGTATTTTATGTACTTATTTTTAAAGCTTATCTGATAGGGTTGTAAGTAAGATGTAGGCACTGGCACTACAAAGTACATACATTTTCCATACACACCTATCCATATGCACACATGCATGTACAGTGTAGAATACCATATACAGGAGAGACAGACACATACGTATTTTTGTGGAGTGTGTACTGAACTGTGAATCCTGGGTGAAGATGAAATCCAAAGGTTTTCAGGTGATACACAAAAATAATTCCAAAGTCTGTAAGTCCTGTAAAATGCTTTCAAAGGCATTTTTGGGAATCACAACTTGCAAGAGAGAGTAATTGTTGCGCTTGCTTCAAATAAGGTTTGCTCAGAAAAATGTATTATGAAAATCTTGAAACTTAATCAACACAGATAGGACACATCCCCACTTTTTTCTACTCAAATCCCTATTTGAACTCACAAAAAGTAAGTATAAAATACTGAGAAAGTGTATGATAATGAGCAGATCTTGCTCTGTCAAACCACCTACATTTCTGATTATTTCTACCAAAAAGTTTCAAGGTCAAACATTGTAACTTCATGTTCCAATTAGATAACATACTTGTGCATGAATTATTTTTAACTTTGATTCCAGAATAAATTGTACGAAAAAGTCACATAGCAATTTACAGGAAAGGCTTAATAATTAATTTAAAAGAAAAAACCACAACAAAACATAGAGATACTTGTCTGTTTTCTATGTTATGGTCCCAAGGCTTTATCTTCTCTGAGATACATTTTTATATCTTTATTTTGCCACCCTTTTCTCAGCTTTTGGTAGGTATTGCTTCAAAGTTATATATGCTCAATGTTACTAGTATTCTTATCTTATGTCTTTGCATATCAATTGTATTTTTGTTACAATGTACAGTAAGCATGGATTTCCTAGCTTATGTCTTTACTTCCTCAAGCTGATGGAGATCCTACTTACACAAGAAAAAAATCTGTCCACAGTAAGGTAATTCCAACCTTCAGTGAATATTTTGTCACTTCAGCTTCTACCAAACTTCTGTTTTTATGCATACTTTTGGTCATTTCACATTGGTGATGTATAATAGTCATGATAATTACGATAGCACATTTGCCATCATTTTAATTTATTCATAGCTAGACATTACTATCCTCAAAGAAAACTTTCATGTCTAATGAACTCAGCTTGTTTACTCCCCCTTAGCAAACCTAATTTCAATTTCATTTGAAAGTTAAGAAAGTTCTTGCCATTATTTTAGGGAAAATGAGAAAACATTTCTAAAATAAATATTAATAGTAGAATTCACTTCTAAAAATGTTGATTCTTCTGTCTTCTGTACATTTCAGAATAAATAGTATCACACCTATAAAAACAGTGTATAACATAACATTGAAGGATGATTCATTAACATGATTTAGGCCTAGAGTATGAAATCTACTAGCTCCATGTGTCTGTATATACAGTCTATAGCTGTTTCATTTATAAATGGAACAAACAGATTTTCTCTTCATATATGAAGATTTTCACTGAGTCTATTAACTGTCTATTGATGACTTCAACTAAAATATTGTTACATAATTCTACTCTTATTTCTGTCAGATGAGTCAGTGGCCAATCTCTTTATCTTCTTGAGAAGTGCCTCCATTGATGTGGGGTGTGTGTGATGTATTTTTGTGGTTTATTAAATTGTGATAAAATATTAAATATCTAAAATATAGCTTGTAGCTCATTAGGGTAGTATATGTAAGCATTCATTATATCTCTGTGTCTGTGTTTTGTAAATAAAGCAATTCCATCTCCTTTGATGTTTTAAGGAGCATTCTATTTTTCCAGAAGTAAGCGCACAAATACAACCAATATAAAAATATAATTTACAATACCATTAACTGTGTGACATATCATTGTGTATTTAAGACCGTCAGCCACAAGAAAACTGTCAATGAAAGACTGTCTTCACAGCTATCCAAATATACTGAATAACATGCAATATTATTTCCAAGGGGTTTTGGGGTTTTTTTGAACTGTTAAAATTGTTTTGAGTCACCTCCCTGGGTGATGCTGGATCAGTGCAAATGCTGTAAATAGATAAGTTATTTTTGTTATATGTTGGAAAAAAAATGTAGTGGATCTACACTTGTAGGGGAGAAGGCAAGATTCAAATTTCCTCTTTGATTCTGATGGAGATTGTCACCTTGGATAAGACCTTTGAAGGTTACTCAACTTTTAAGTTGATTAAGTTAATTATGTTGATTTGAACTTTCCTAAGGAGCTAGAAAATACAAGAGAGAGAACCTTTCAGCATCTCATTCAGAGGGGTGCTAGTCAGTAGGACCTCCAAGATACCCCTAGCTACTTAAATGATGAGTAGGTTCTTTATGCAGCTCACCTTGTGGGTATCTACATAATAAACATAGCCTACCACTTAAACCCACCTCTTCCTCCACATTAGAATCACAGAAACCTAGGAAAATTTAGACCAGAAGGGGACTTTGACTGAGACACTATTCAAAGCAGAACCAATGGCAATATTTGGTCAAGTAGCTTAAGGTCTTTCCCAGAAAATTTGAGTATGTTCAAGAGTGGATGTGGTAAAGCCTCTCAGATACCTTGTTCATTCCATGATTAAGAGCCTTTATGGATATATTTTGTTTCCTTTTTTCTTAGTCATATTTTGCTTTGGTCTTGAACTGCAGAAACTGGACTTCTGGGTATTACTCTGAAGTTTTTCCATTGAATTTTAAGTAAAGGTGATGAGAGTTGCTTTTCAATTCTGATAAAACTCAGACTATTTTTTATTACAAGCCATATTCTTGCAGTATTTACTTCTCAGATATTATCCTGTACTTGCTGGATGTTATTTGACATTCTTGATTGAAACTAAAAATATTCCCTATTATTTTGGGCTGTTCTGGCTAATCTTGTTTCAAATCGTAACTATGAGACCCTTCACCCTTTGTGTAATGAAACAGTGGCAGCTTTTACACTGATGATAAATTCAGAGAGCAAGGGCATACAAATGTATGAGGGAAAAAATATATTTAAAAAAATCACACATAAGTGTTACATTATTGCAGTCTATTCTATTAATTGTCTGTAGATAAGTAACCTGTACATCAGACAGAAATGTCTCTGAGAGAAATAATGGAGATCTAGTTGTGAAAGATACAATTCATACACAGGAAAATTAAGACTCAATGTGAATGTTCTGTTCATGATCCAGGAAGGCATTTGTATTTCTTGTTTGGTTTCTACTGGTTTGTTTACTTATCAGAAATATTTTTGGCCGAGTCTGAGCCTTAAAGGGCTGTAAATTGGTTTAAGCACTGCTTTGTAGACCTAGGCTATTTCTTGTTGAGTTATTTATGGGTCTTCTAAGAAACAAGAGTAGTTGTTGGTTGCTGTAAAGTTGTTTATTGCAGAAGCATGTCAGTCTTAAAGGCAAAGAGTCCAGAATATTAAAGTCTGTATTAAAGCTTTCTGGCATAGAGTCCCAAGCAGAAGCAGGAGCAGCAGCTCCCTGCTATAGAGTCCCAAGCAGAAGCAGCTGCAGTAGCTCTCTGTTCTTTTGTTCTTCTTTTTTTGTTCTTCTTTTTCTCTCTTTTCTTCTTCTTTTTCCATATGTGGTAGTAGTGATGATGATGATGGTAGAGGATGCCTTTTCCACCCCAATACAGGGGTTCTTAATTTGTAAATCATCCAATGAGCTAAAAACACAAACCTAGAACATTCCTTCTAAACCAATTTGAATTCTAGTTCTACAGTGCAAAAGTAGTGTTAATTCTTACACATAAGTTGCACACATAGATCTGTAAATTCACATAAATATTTCTATCCATTTTATTAAGAAAATGTAAGCAATGTTCTTACTATGTTTTTATTATGTCTGGGGCTAAGTTCTTGAATTTTTAACGAGGCCTAAACTTTACACTAGATTCTAGGGCTTTTTACTCACTTAAGGCACTTAAAGCATATTCTTACCTACTTAAAGTTAAGACTTACACTTCTACTTCATATTTATGTGACTTAATAATATTTCTACTTACTTAAAACTAAAGCTTACACTTCTGCTTCATGTCTGTGTGGCTTAATATATTTTAATTTCTCTAAAAGCTTTAATTCAATCCCCACCTTCTTCTCTCTCTCTGAGGGACGCAGAGAGGCTTCTGTTTTACACACTCCAATAATTTCTGTAACACTGACACTAGTTATCTTAGAAACTGATTTTCCACTATTCTTTGTAACTCTGTGACATTCTAGTTAGAATCAGTGGGCCCTAAGTTTTCCATAACACCTGAGGTGGTGTAGAGAGCAATATTCCTAGGCAGGGGAGATAAACTGACTTTTTAGAAAATGCTACCCAGACCAGTTTGTCTTGTCACAAGCGTAATGCCTGGATGACTACAAAAACACTGAGCTTTAAAAATAAGAGAGATTCAACTCTGTTGCCAAAGAAAGCTAGAGACACTCTGAGAGATTAAAGTAAAATGTGAAACTTTTCTTCATCTGAATTTGTAACATTTCAGTCATCTAACTTCCACAATCCACAGCACACTAACCACTAGGGAAAAGATTATACAGCACAATATTGCATGATCTCCCTAATGCTCTGAATCCCTCTTATTGAAGAAAACAAGGATTTAGACTACAGCTCATGCAAGTCAATCCAAGGGCAGGCAAAGAAATGGGTTGTATTGGTTTGAGAACTCCACTGATTTTGGCCAAAGAGATTTAAAAAGTATATATTTTAATATCCAAATGAAAACTCTACCATTTTGGAAAAATCAATTTTTATTTTTAGAATCCATGCATAATTAACAATAAGTAATAGTAACATAAATACTTGCACAGGAAAATTAAAGAAGGAAAAAAATATTAAGAACTATGATGAGATTATCAAATTGCCCTACAAGTATGAAGCTTCTGTTCTAGTCTGACACAAATAGAACCTAAGTATGAGAATATGTTGTACAACAATGAAATTTATTTACAGTCCTCAGTGGTTAAACTGTACGGTTTTGAAGCTCTACAAAAGTGACTGATGAGGCAAGTATCTACAATAAAAAATTAAAGGAATTTTACCAACCTGACATTCCTGCTGCCTACACTTCTCTTCAATAAAATATGAGTTAAAAATAACATTCTAAGGCTCTGATCACAATTGTAGAATTCTCTGGATGAGAAGCTTCTGCAACAATTTTTACAATCTTGACCCTTCCTACCTCTTGACCTGTTTGAAGAGAGTAAGTCTGTGCAAAGTTAGGTGTTTCTGATGGGTTAGAGCTTCTATATAAAAAAACAAAATGCGAGTTCATGGATTCTGTGATGGCAATTTCAATATGGTTTCTCTGTCTATGCTGAAAATTACCATCAGCTGTCCTTCAAACAACTGAGTCACTGCTGAAACTGTGTATTTTAGTTCATTACAGATTGTTCAGGGGTCCTTAAAACTCCTTCTGTTCTCCTTAGCTCATTACTGGTCTCAGTATCAGACACCCCCTACAACACCTGGTCTAATTTGATGAACTGGAGGAACTTTGTCTGTATGTTTACATGAAATTCGATTATATATATGTGATATGGTATGACAACAAAATAACTTATTTGATGTCTTAGTTATTTTTTATATGCAACCCCCTGCCATGGGTGAGGACAGCTTACACAGACCAGGTTGCTTAAAGCCCCATCCAACCTCACACTTCCAGTGAGAAATCCACAACTCTTCTGGGCAGGCCTTGATTTCCTTCTCAAAAATAATCCATGCTTAAGCAAAGATTTTAATGAAACTGAGAAATGAAGACTGTAAGCATATCTATGCCATGGATCATTTCCTCAAATTCCTTTGGAGAAAGATAACTTTTGATCTGGAAGGAGAAGTTGTGTGTGCACTCATATTGCATGGGAATCTTATCGGATTTCTCTGGAGAAATAGGAAAAATATGGCATGTTAATTTTCTCTGAAAAAACTAAAATGGGAGAAGTCAGTGTTTTTTGTTAGCTTAGTTTACTTTGAAATTGAAGAGGAAGGGAGAAAAGGGGTTTGTTCCTTCGTTTTTGCAAGGAAAGGTCAGAACTAAGCACCTCTGAGATAATGAGGGCTCTGCATATTCATCCTTTGCTTTTCTTGTCCAGCTAATGTTTGCAGCTTTCCATCCAGACATCTTTAGGGATGAAAATCTTCCAAATCAGGTTTATGCAAATGTATTTCATTAGTTTTTGACAATGGCTCAGATGCTTTTATTTTACATTGTGTTTCAAGGTAATTAATTTTAAAACTTATGGGAAATAACTTCAGACATTATCACTGTGTACATTGAAATCAGAAGGGTTTCTTTTAATTATTATTTTTATTTTCTAATATCCCTCATAGTAGCATTTGACTATTGTGAAAAAAATCCAAGAGATATTTTCAACTCTTATCTACAGGTAGAACCTGATAGCAAGTATTAGACTGTCAGCACATCTCTAAATTTACTTTGATGCAGTCTGGCAGAAGCAATAGGTGCAGCAAAACTAATCTTTCCAATAACATATGTCTCCTAGAAAGAGACAGGACTGTATGTATTAAAAATAGCTCGACTGAAGGAAAAAATATATTGACTAGGATTTTCTTATCAGATATTTACTTTTATGTACTGGCAGCCTACCTTCTTTCTCTCTTCTCTTCTCCCATGAGGAATAAAAAGAGGCCTGTGCTCCTAGTAGATCTCCTTTTATATTTTATTAATAGTATAAGTATGATATTTTGAAAAGGGGAAAAAAAATCTTTGTTTTTTCTTGCTTCTTCTAGTTTTTGAGATCAAAAAGCGAGTTTTACTTAATTTTGAAACAATCACACTTCTTTCCTCCTCACTGTTAACTAGTGTCTACCTCCAGAGTAATATGGTGAATAGCTGCGTAGAACAAATATTTGACTTACTTCACGTTCCTTTTAATAATCTTATTAAATATGTAGTTTAGTTTCCAGTTATTGTCTTATCCAATTATTTTTTCTTATTTCTTAATATGTATAAAGATTATTTGTGATTATATTTTTAAATAGGAAAATACTTCTTATGTATAGAGCAGGAATTTCCTCGATCGGGAATTTTATTTTAATACTAAATTAGACTTGACTAAAATGGAATTATAAATAAAAGATTGATTACTATGTAATTATGGAGACAAGTGAAAATTTGGTTTATTAGGAGGACAAAACATTACTATTTAGCAGTCATCCATTCAATTATATTGTTGAGTTGCAGTGATCTATACTGTAAGCAGGATGTTCTTGCATGAATTTTTCATGTTCAGATACAGATCTTCCAGATTTCCATACCACCCACATCCTGAGCTGTCTGAGTGGGAAGGCATCTGTCTCCTTGATAGTACTTCTGATATACCCATGTTTCCTCTTAGCTTTTGAAAATCTGGAACTCACCCACAGAAGGCAGACAGCTGTTTGCCTCCCCCTGCAACTCCGCCTGTGCTTCCTCCAAAGTTCAGCAAGCCTGGTTGTATTCCTTTATTTGTCAGGTGGCTCTCGTCTCTCCAGTTATACCCTCAGCTGAGATTCCCATTTCCATCAAAGCAGAAAACGTATTAAGTACTTCAAACTGGCACTTGCTCCTTAAAAATTACTTCCAGAATTTGTTTAATTACTTTTTGTGCTTTTTGCATCTATTATATATGCTGTAAATGTTGATGCTGGTGCAGTTGCTGCTGATCCTGCTTTTTTTGTCTTCTCTGAAGCAATGTAACAAACTTAAACACTGACAGGCTACTCCAATTCAGTGACCGCATTAATTCAACTTCTAAAAATGTCTGTGAAGTAGCAAAATATTATTCACATATATAGTGACAAGCACAAGAGAGATAAAGTGACTTGTCACAACATTTGAAGCAGGAAAGAAACAAGCTCCTGTAATATGTTTCTTGTTTTGTGTGGATGTTTTTTATGCTCAGCTGTCCCCCTTTATCCTGAGGAATTATTCCTATTTTAAAGCAAGTGTCTGTCAGGCACAGACACCTTCTGTGGTTTAACTCCTTTGCAAGATAAAAATAAAGAAAAACGATTGTCTCTCCATTCACGGTTTCTCTGAAGTAGACTGCATTTCCAAACTAAAAAACAAACTTGGAGAAAATATTGTCTCAGGGTTCAATAAAAAATGTGCATTTTCCCCCCTCTCATCTCTGCACCAGTATGTTAAAGGATTAGATAAAAATATGGCATACTTCAGGGTGAGAGTGATTGAAAGTTGAAAGTAGAAGCCAACACAGATCTCAATACTTAGGACACGAGTATAATTTCCTTAAAATGTCTCCTTTTTCTTTGCAGTCAGTAGAAGCACCAGTGCAAGTGGTGTTCCAGGCTTGTACATACCTCTGATGGTCATGGTTGAAATACTTTCCCTGCAACTGAGGCAATGCTTCAATGGAATCTCAGGACTAGGTCAGATGTTCCTGACACACGGTATATAGGCAGTACACAGAGCCACTGCACAGTGTGCAATGCACTTAAACTTCTCATCTGGTTAATGGTGGAGAGAACAGACCCTGAAAACCTGAGGTTATCAGAGGAATCAAGGCCACCCAAATGCTTTCCTTCTTTAATTTACTCTTAAGTGAGATACTGCTAAGGTGTCTTCCTCTGGAAGTAGATGGAGATAACAGGAGTTGTCGCTCTCCTGTCTGTCTTCATTTAGATGTCCTCTGAGACTGCAACAGGCATTTTGTTCACTTCATTTTCATACTAAACTAGCAGCTGGAGCAGAATAACCTGGCATGGGGACTTGAGCTCTGAACGCTTCATAACCCAGAGCAGACTGAATCTAAATTGTAAGGGAATACAAAGGAATGTTCTGGTTAAAAGCATTTCTGTCCTATTGCTGAAGCTGAGGCAGGCAAACAAATTTATAGATCAGGAGGAGAACAGGCAATTTCGATCCTGATCCTCACCTAGCTCAGCTGGAAAGAGAACAAATATCTGTGCTTTTTTAAAAAGGGTTTGTTTTTCTGTGCAGCTGTTTAGTTAGCTTCAATGGTAGTGTAATGCAGAGTTTACCAGAAAGCTGAGTCTGAAGCCTCAAGTTTACCCTTCTATTAGCTGAGTATCAGAAAACCTCAAGAGCACACAGCCCTGCCTTGCCCTTGCACGCCCATTTGCTAACACATCTTTGACAGCAGGGAGCAGCCACCATCAGGGCCCCATCAGCAGCTGACCTCTACCATGATGGAGAGATTCAAGGAGCTGATCCTGGACATGCTGGCAAATATTTATAAGAGGGTTTCAGGCTGAAACTGAGCTCTGGCAATGGCCAACACATGGTTGACTTTTCACAGGATCGACCTAAGATGACCTGGTAATTTTTGAGGCTTATGTGACCTGCCCGCAATAACATCCTGGCTTAAATCTGAGCCAACAAGCTACAGAACTTGAGCAGTCACTGCTCATCACTGTGTCTCAGCTGTGGGACCATCAGGCTGGTTTAATGCAGAATTGCTGTAATACTATAGTCATCATCAGCCTGCTGCATTTTGCCACGTAACCTGTTCCAATGATATTTTCAGTCCTGGGAGCTGTACAGTACTGAATGCAAAGCTCTGAAAGAGAAGCCCCAGATTAATGTTGAGGGACATAGGCAAGCGTCCACAGCTGGCCAGCTGTCCTGGTTTCAGCTGGGATGATTTCTTTTCAGTAGCTGTTACAGTGCTGTGTTTTGGAGACAGAATGAGAATGATATTGATAACACACTGAAATTTTGGTTATTTGCTAAGTAGTGTTTATCCTAAGTCAAGGATATTTTTTTTCTTGTCTCATTCTTCACCAGTGAGGAGGCACACAAAAGAAACTGGGAGGGAGCATAGCTGGGACAAGTGACCCAAACTGACCAAAGGGGTATTCCACACCAGAGAATGTCATGTCCTTTATATAACTGAGGGGTATTACCTGGAAGGGTGACAATCTGAGTTCTGGAAGAAGACTCTGGTATTGGTCAGTGGGTGGTGAGAATTTGTATTGTGCATCACTTAGGCTTTTTCACTTCCTTATTATCATTATTATTATTATTATTATTGTCAGCCATTATTATTGCATTTTCAATTATTAAACTGTTCTTATCTCAAAATGCAAGTTTTACTTCTGTTCTCCTCCCCATTCCACCAGCATTGGGGGGGAAGCAAGTGGTTACATGGTGTTTCCTCTCCAGCTGGGTGTAAAACCATGACACCAGTGATAATTCACTGTGCCCCAGCTATGTGCTGAGGGTGCAAGAACTCACCAGGTCACAATCAGAAATTACGTCCCAGATTCATTGGAGAAGGAATAAAGTCAGAAGAGTACAGGTTGGATCATTGTGTTTGCAACTTACATGGGTTTTAGAAAATATGAGGACTAGATACACAAATTGTCTCAGGAATGCTGTTTGGTAGTGTACAAACAGCACAGAAAATCCAGCATAGATAAGTCTCTTCTGTTCTGAACACTGTGTTTTAGGATAGAGTTCAATGACTGTACCAAAAACTACATCAGCACTGTTCATTTATAGTCTGTGAATGAAGCCGAATTCAGTGATCTGAACACCAGGGCTGGAGAGGCAAGTTATTTAGCTTGGATCTTTTTCATTTCTTCTCTGAGAGAATTGTGGAATGAGCCTCCCAAATTCAGTGAATATTTAGTATTTTATAAACGAATGTTTGTATTTGAGTTTGTAAAATTTTGTGTGTTTAGAATATATTTTCTGTTAATTAATTTATGTAAAAGACAATACAGATTTGATAGCATGAAAATACTTTATAGTAAAAAGGAATTGTCCCTTCAACTAGATGAAAAAATATTTATTTTGATAGAGAGATTATATATTTCATTGCTTTGTTATATTCTCTGTTAAAATACTACCTTCTGTGTATAGGTGGTAAGCACTCTATTTGGCAGAGGTATAATGTCACCTTTCTCACTTAGTTGTTCCTCATAACCCTGTGGTAGTAAAATTGTATAGAATATTGAGGCACCATTATAATATCATGTAACAGAGTAAGGAAAATTCCTTCTATTCAAGCATCTGTTTTTTTCAACTCAGTTATTGTGGCATTCAAACATTCTAATTTCATACATTCTCAGTAAGTAAATTGACTCCTCAGAAGGCAAATACTAGTGTTTGCAGGGAGCCCTTCTGACCTCATTTTGTAGGCTATGCTGAAAAACCCAGTTCCCCTTCTCCTCTCTCCCTGCTCTCCCTTCAGGAGGCTTTGGAGCATGTAAAAGGAACACTTTTATGGATGTTTTTTGGCTCAATTGATGCAGCAATATATTATTAGCTTAGTGTAACTCTCTCAAAATTTTATGAGGCTTCACAGAGTAGTTGAAATGAACATAAGCTTTATGTTCCATACCTAACAGATCATGCAAGTTTCTGTCATTATCAGTTAGGAGATGCTTGATCAAGTTCTGACAGTTGACAAATGATGAGGTGTTTTTTCTTCACTGTGATGTATCTGAAAGTCAACAGAATGTTAAGGGGACTGGTTCCCATCTTAAAAATAAAGAGTGTTTATTGTTACTAAAGCTAGACATATTTAAATAGTAGAAAAGAAATGTGTGGAAATTCAGAAAGATATTCAAAACCAAGTCACATGATGCAAGAAAACATCCTTAGGACATTTGGTTCTCACACTTGGCAGATTTGGTGCCTTCAAAGGTAAGTTTTGCATCTTACTACCCATTTTGACTAACTTTCTAAAACCTGAAGGCACTGAAGCATGTTTTCAATAAACATACTCATCAACTTTCCTTTTATTTTATTTTTCTTAGAACTCCTATCCTCAAAAGAGGCAGAGTGGTATCACTGGATCAGAGGAGGAAGAACCTTGAACTAGTAAGTGCCCTTAGACTAGATTTTTCCAGAGGGAAGGTTATGCAAATAAAATAAGTCATGGTGTAATTATTTTGTTTATACAGATCAGTGTGTTTATTCTTGCTTCATAAAAATGCTTCTGATTTTTTGATACCTTACATTGGCATTGGTTTTTGGGGGTGATAGCTAGCTAGGGAATAAGCTAATCCAGTCCAAGTCAGGGGAGTTGCAAGCTTTAGCAAACTACTGTACATCCATCCTGCTTTGTGGGATCCTGACAGGACAGAATGGTTTATTTGTTTGGTCTGTTCTAGAAGATGAAATAGTTCTCTTTTTTTAATAGAAATCAGGAGAGGGACACATGGGGAATATTAGGTCATAAGCTGCTCTTTGCATACTAAGATCTTAATTATAGGTAAGTGCAAATTTCAAAAGGGATGTTAATTTCAATTATATGCTCCACTTGGTCCAGTTAAGACCCCATTACTTTGTTCACTCAGTTATCCCCATCATGAGGATAAAATTAGGCTGTCATGTGTTGAAGAAACAAGTGTACTGTCCTAGTTTTCAATGGGGGAGTCTCATGGCCTCTTTTATCATGGAAAGTGTAACAGTGGCAGCACTTTGTTCCCTGTTGAAAGTGGAACTACCCAACATGAAACATGAAACACTGCTCTAACTGTGATCTCATACTCTTTTTACACTAAAGCACTGGTTTCCACCAGGTGAGTGTGCCCTAAGGTGTGGCTTGCTCACAGTACAAGAACTGTACAAGATAGAATGTTATTTACTGAGACCAAATTTTTCCTTGTTGCCTATTTTTATATCCCTATGGTTAGTAAAATACAGTAAAAAAAATCCTCCCTCTTTCTAATTCCCTGGAGTTTAAATGCATAGTAATGTAATATGAATTCATATATTTAGATCAGGTTGATTGAAGGTAGAATTCTTTTATTTTCCAGTCTAGAGCTGGATTTATACTAAACTTCAGCATAAATGACCTTCCCAAATGTATTAAACATCTGAAGGACTGAAAACAAAATTAATTTTGTCTTGAAAATCTGACTACTTGCATGTCAGTGGCAAACATACCTAAGGCAAGTTTATTGTGGAAAAGGAAGCCCTTATGCCCTTCAGACAAGGTACCCGCCACTACATGCATTTACATGAAGCAAAGCATCCCATGAGGCTTAGGAAACAGCCAAGGTAATAATCTTAGTTGTCCTGACCAATATACTGTTTCTGAATAAAATAGGAACAAGTAGTTGAGATCTTTTAGTGAATAATATGACCTCCTTTGTTTGCCCACGTAAAGAAAATTTTTACCACGTAAAGAATTGGCAAGACATATATAACTTGGTGTAGTACATGGCAATAATGCAGTAAGACGAATGTAAGATTTTTTTTTTTTTTGAGATTATACATTTCCTGAGCATTTTAATCAAGTCTGCAAAATAAAACAATCCTAAGAATTAATTCGTAATTTGGTGTTATTTTTCCTTGCTAATATTTTAATAAATATAATTATGGTGTAATGAATTATGGTAAGAGGATCATATTTACAATTTTACACGTAAAGAATAATATCATCTCCCTGATAAGCAGTTAAATAGATAGCTTTCTTATTAATAACACAATGATACAATCAAATGATGGGTAATTTCTATTACCCTTACAAATAGATAAGAAGTATATAGATGTGAAAAAGCATTGATGTGGAAAATGTTAAAATAACAAATCTTATTAGATGAAAGAATTTAGAAATAACTTGTCAAGAGGGTAATGACCTCAATTAAATTTTATGTGCAATTATAATTGGCATTTTTAATAAAGGAATGCCATTGCAAATTGCATATTTGATATAATATTACAGGGCACCTTATTTCCTCTGGTCTGCATTTATATTAAACAAAAATCTTTGAGATAATCAAGGAAGATTCATAATTTAGCGTTTTGAGAGTCTGCTCAGATGACAGGTTTCAAATGGTTTCAATACAAACAAGAAGGGAGAAAGTTATCTGATAGTGATCCTTTTTTTCTTTTTACCTAAAAGATGCTACTATTCAACAGCTTTTGTTGATATGGTGTGTATTGTTAGATATAGTCAAGGTTGTAGCATCTTCAAGATGTAGTCAAATCTTTTATTATTAATACATCTAATTTGAGTCAAGAAAATTCACTGTGTGCAAAACTATCTATAACATTTCCTGAAAAAGTTCTCAAAATGACCTAGTTTTCATCTTTTGTGCACATAGCTGTAGGGAAAGTATAATGCCTTACATTATCATTCTGGTCATGTGCTAGTTTCTAACCTCCAAACTAATACTAAAATAGTAACTTCAAAGCAGTTGTGCAAATATAATCAATGGTGTGTGTTGGTTAGGATGAGGAGCTGCCTGTGGAGTCCTCCCTCCAAAACACTACTCAATATAGGCTTCTTACTAATTTGTATTGTCATGTAGTTTTGTTAATATTAAACCTAGATAGACTTGATAATACTGGAATGGTGTAGGTTTCAAAGCTGGGAGAATATCACAAAGAAAAAAGTCGTCTTAAACCTTCTCTCAATGTTTCATGTTTCTCCTTTGCTTACATAAAATGTTATGATAAGAGTTGCAGTTGTAAATGTAATAGTAGAAGGGATGAGTTTAACTGGTGCAAGAAAAAGCAACAAATAAGGACTGTTGGCTTGGGGATGACATAACAAAAATAAGCTATAATAATTGTTAGGAAAGTGCTTAATAGAAATTCTAAGCAAAATAAATGGTGTCTGTAGCATTTGCAAATAAGCAGCTGGTACCATTCACAGTCTACCCCAATTACCTTCTGTTAATCTGGCACATCTTTAAAATGAAACACTGCATAATTTTTCATGGTTCAAATACTGCAGACTTTTCTTCAGGCACACCAAGAAAAGCCACTATCACAAGTGACCTGTGTAATCGAATGTGAGTTATTTTAGAAACAGATTTCCACAGAGGGAAGGAGAGCTGTGGCCATGGGGAATCCTCAGCATTTACTTTTAAAATTCTGAGTTGATATATGAATGTAAAAGAGATAAACTGATATTGTTGAAAAAGAAACGGCTATTCTTTAATGAAAAGTGTATCATTTGCATACTGTCATATGTATGTAGATATATTTGTAGATATACTTGGGATTTACTGTAGCCCAAGGATAGGTGCTGATATAGTTTTGAAGATGAAATGTTTTATGGATGAAGAGCAGAGTACTGCTCCATCAAAGCACGGTTCAACAGAAAACTCTGGGGAAGGGCTGCAGTAACTACTTCAGAGATTAGGTGAAATTTGGACAGTTAAGACCAAAAGCAACCCATAAATCCTGTCTCTCATCTAGTTTTGGAGTAGCCTAAATTGATCTTATATCAACATATTGGACTGCAGGTTTTTGCTTGTTTGGTTTTTTTGTTTGTTTGTGGGTTTTTTGTTGTTGTTTTTAATTCACCTAAACTGAATATACTTTCAATCCTTGAAGCTATCACTTAGCTCTCATAAAGCATGCTTGGGATCCAGTGTGACATTGAGAGTTTCCCGGATCTAGAGTGACCTTCTAACTGAGATGAAGTCATGAAAGCCAGTTGAAACAGGAATTAAATTTATTTCAGCTGATCTTGCAGCTGAATATTCAGTTGGTTTACTGTTTTTCATAAATAGTAATTATATATAATTCCTTTACCAAAAGAAGTAATCCCATTTCTCAAAGTACTACCAGAGCGATTAGGTTGTGTTTGCAATCGAGAGGTCTAAACTGATCATCACAGTTCACTGGAAATTGTATTCTTACATTTTGACAAGGACAGTTTTGTTTCTTCTCTCTTTCAAAATTGTCCCTGGAGTCCCATTTGAAGTTTTCATGTATTAAATACAACATTTGAGACTAAACGTACACTTTTTGCAGCCTACATTTTTGACAGGTGGGTTGGTTTTTTTTGCTGTATAAAATTTGCTGAACTTGTCTGGAACAAGCAGTCTTCTGGAGACAAGGAGTGCTTGAAGTTACAGGAAACTGCTATTAGTAAGACATTTTGAAAGCTATTCTGTTGCTCAGGGAAACTTTTCTCTGAGCAACAGAAAAAACTGTTTTGTGCAAACACAGAACACTAACCTACCTAGCAGTACTCTGTAAGTTAATATGTTGTTCTGTTAATTCAAAAGTATACTTTATCATGACTTTTTCAAATTTAAAATATCTTACTGAAATATTTACTGAATTAGTAATTTTTGAAATTATTTTTATCCAGTAAATAACTAGACAGATTATCACCAAAAAGATACATACTTTATCAATGTCAGTCAATGCTTGTCTACTTGATTTATTATATTAGAAAATTAATTATTGCATAACATCAAATAGCACAAGGGAAGTAGTGGCAATATTCTAAGTTACATTTGGAACATTAGTGCCTCCCCTATATCACCCCTTTTCGTAACTTAGTGCATTACTATTAGATTTTAAAAATATTTTAAATATGATTTGGAGTATGAAGCTTATCTTAGAAGCTATCTTACAGCCTCATGACACACCTGTGATGATGTACTCATTATCAAGTTCCTGCATGGGAAGAACCAAAGGGTGGAACCTTTTGGAAGGTACCATTATTTGCTATCACTACATCCTACAGTCTGTGTTTGTGGGGGTTTTTTTCAATGAAGCCACCACTTTCTACTAGTCCATTAAAAGATTTGTCGATGTTTTTAGTGCTTAAAGCAGTACGTGCTGCTAAGACAATTTTCGCTGCTCAACAAAATCCTGACAGATATTACTATAACTGGGGACTTGTGGAAAATGATTTAGAGTCTTCTAAATGAAGAAAAAAACATTTCAAGCTGAGGAAAGACCAAAAATCAGAGGATGGAATTGTAAATCAAGGAATCTCTTATTACCTCAGGTTGATCACCATCTTTCAGTTATGACATGAAAAATTGTTGGGGCAGGGAAAGTCTTTTTATGCAGAACAGTACTGTACTCGCCTCTCTGAAATTAATCTGATTTCCAAGTGGCTAAAGTGTAGGACCACAGGGTAAATACTCTTTTATCTCTTAGAACAAGACTGTAGCAATCATAATACTATACTTATAAAACAAATAAACTTCTCTTTCCCACACAGATAAAAAGCCCTAAACTCTTGGCCTTTTCTATAGAATCTGCAATAGAACCGAAGTAACCTGTAAACTCTTGACTATTTCATGTCACTGGGGTGTAGATTTTCATTACAAGATTTTTGTTAAAAAATACTCATTCAACCAAAAGAGTGCATAATGCTGCCTTACCTGAGATTCTTTTGCAATACCACCTCACTTAAATTCCTTAAGAAAGAATGATTGCCATGATACACTTATATCCCTAAAACATATCCCTAAAAAAAAGGCAACCACAACCTGGGAGTCTGAACAAAAGCTTTTGAGATAATGTGCTAAAGGTCAAGTCACTGGCAGGTATGCAGTGCCACAACATTGATGTGCTCCAGTGCTCCATGGAGAGTTTGGCTGAAGTCTATGGATTCTTTTCAGTATTCAGTACTATTTTACTTTTCTTTTTCTGTTCTTTCCAGTAACATGCTTAAAAATTAGACTTGGGGCTTTTTTTTTTTTTTCCCCATTGCATGGTATTCTATTTTTTTCTGTTTTGCAAAAAAACCATGCTAGCAGGACGTACATATTTTCTAGCCAGGACCAATGAACCTGTAGGATAAGCATCAATATGCTCAGCAACTCCCAAGAGACCTAGTGGTTATCTTTCTTAGCATCTATGGCTATTTTCTATGACTGTGGACTTTGACTGAGTTCTTCTGCTTAAATAAGTAATTTTCTCAGACAAGGCTATACAGCTGGACCCTATCACAAAGACTTTGGATCAGAAAGTGGAACCTCTTGGAGAAGGATTAGCATTAAACTTGAGTGATTGAACAGTAGTTTGGAGGGGGTACAAATAGAAATGGTGCTGGAAGTTAGGAACAGAGTAATATCTGATAATGAATTTAATAAAGTCGTTATGTGAGCTCCACCCAATGCTCAGCTGTAATTGAGTGCAGGACAAAAAGATATTATTAAGACCCTTTGGATTTTACTAACACAAAAATATGGAGAGGCTAGGGGCCATATAAAGAACTTCGGGTACTTAATTCTGTAAAAGTAAGTTATCATTTTAGCTATCATAGGGGAGTAAGACAGAGAAACTCTTTTTCTTGTGCGCTTGAGAATTTATAAAAAAAGAACAGGAAATGTTTGCCATGGGGAAAACCATGCCTCCACCTTTTATTGTTATTTCTTGTGGTCTTTAGACTTGAAGATGCCCATCTTAGAACTTAGATTTATGCTGAGTCAAGCTAAACTACTGATTGGGTTATTTCATACTGGGATTTTGTTTTCTCATCAATGAGTATTTTGAAAAAAAATATTGTTTTTATTACTTTGCTTTTTTATAATCTTGACCAGTATATATTTAATTTGTTCATTCATCACAGTCAAATGCTATCTTCATGAATCCCCTCTGGTGTCAATGATGATCACTTATTTTGAAAGTGAGAAACAATTGGCTACATTTTCAAGGTCGACTTTTCATTATCAATTTATCTTCTGAAAATCTGGATGATTCACAATGCTTTTTAGAATATGTTGCAAAATGTATAAACCCCACAGATAATGCATTCATTTTCTTTGCAAATTAAGAAAGGTTTTACTTTTAGAGATATGCTAACTGAATAGAAGCAAAGTAGTCTTTGCTACTTTATATAAAAAATTCATATGTTTAAGAACAAACTTATTTGTATATCTGGTTTTGTTAAAGGTTTTAAAATTTGATTATATTTATATGAAAAACACATGCCAGATATCATACTGAAGTTGTGGTGGAAATAATCTCAGGTTTAGATAGGGCAGAGATAAGTATAGAGATTTGATAAGTTAACTAGTATTATAATACACAGCTATGAAAAAGTAATTTAGAATATTGCTGTTTATATTCCAATAAAATATTAAAGGTTCACATTAAGGTCATCTAGATTTTGTCCAATTAGAGAGCACTCAAGTGTCTGTAAAGAAGTTCTCAGTTGAAACAGAATAGAAAGCGTGGGAGGGAGACGATTATTTCAATCTCTTATAATTATCTCTAGGATTAATTCAGGCATGAGGAAAGCTAAAGCATCATATTAACATTAGTAATTTCTCACATTGTATCTGAATGTATCCTTGGGCTACTCTCTATCAACTCCTTTATTTCCTCTACATCTCATAAGCTGTGGTCTGAGATCTGGTTTGTGATCCTTAAAAAACTGATGTTAGTGAACCAGTCAGGATAGAAGGCAGGTGTTAAACAATACATTATGGTTTTACGTGTCTCCAAAGTCTAACATGGCTGTCATTGATCTACTCATAGATTCCCACTGTCAAAGCATTGTCTATAAATAAGGTAAAAGAATTGGTGGTGCAAGTTTCCATACTCTTAGTACTGTGTTCCAGTTTTTCAAGGATCACTTAAAAGAATATTCTAGTGGTTTAGTTTTCATCCTTTTTCTGCCCTGCCTATTCACTAAGTCTACTTGTAAGAGCTTTGCTTTTGCTTGTTCCTTTGCCTTTTGGAGCTTAAACTGAAATCATTGTCTCCCTTTCATCTAATTTTTTGACCAACTATTAGAAAATTTATTTCTTTAGGAGAATGGGCTAGAATTGATGACTTCTATCCCTGGCAGTGAAGGACAGTACTGAACAATCCCTCATACTAAATTAGTCTTATGCTGTTCATGTCCTGCTTCCCATTAAATGTGCAAAGAAACACCAAATTTCAGAAAATTTAGTTTTTCAATCTGTGAAATTTTATATATTGCATCTAATTTAAAATTTCCAAGAAGTATATAAATAAACTGACAATCCCCTCCCCAAACAACTACAACCAGAACTAAAAAGTGGAAATTAAAGTTTCCTTTTGGAAGAATGAGTTTGTAGGTCCTTGTTTGGTGCCTATGGATAAAGCACATTTTTACTCTGCCCAGTTAATTCTGAAACTGGTGCAGAGATATCAAGAAAATGATCATATTCATGGAGTCACACATACTAGAGCAAAGTTGAGATTTCCTCCCATGCCCCCTTTTCCTGAAAGAAAAAAAGCAACACAACAATTTTTCTTTGTTTATAATAGGAGCAATGCTTAGCAAAATTTTCACAAGTTAATTGGCAGAAGATGCTGACTTATACAGAAATACACGTGTGTATATATATAAATTTCTTTTTAAACATTGTCATAAACTCATAGACTTGAATGAAACTGCTGACATAAATCCATGTTCAATACTTTGATGAATGAGGAACATAATACTGTTTTTATTTATGCTGTGCCATAAAAATTTAGAAAAGGGAGAAAATAAAGTTTGAAAATAAATAAAGTTTGAAAACAAAAAAGTTTTTTTGTCTCTACAGAAGCATGAAATAATACAGCAAGTGGGTTAGTGCTGTTGTGTTTTCTCCAGCTATTACATAATACATTTTAATTTAGCATCTGAATTCAAGCTGATGTCTGCTCATCTATTGAGTGAAGTATTTAAACAGAAGCAGCATTAGGAGATCTAAAATTAAAAATATTTTACTTCAAGATACACTTTTTTACTAAAAAGCTCCCCTGTGTCAACAAGGCCATCAAGAGTACAGGGTTGGGGCAGAGTGGCTGGAAAGCTGCCCAGTGGAATAGAACCTGGGGGTCCTGATGGACACCAGTTGAACAAGAGCCAGTGTGTGCCCAGGTGGCCAAGAAGGCCAATGGAATCCTTGTATCAGCAGTGATGTGGCCAGCAGGACCAGGGCAGGGATCCTCCCTCTGCACTAAGCACTGGTGAGGTCACACCTCAGGGCTGTGTCCAGTTCCTGTCCCCTCACTACAAGAAGGACATTGAGGTGCTGGAGTGATTCCAGAGAAGGGCAATGGAGCTGGGGAAGGGCCTGGATCACAAGTCCAGTGAGGAGGGGCTGAAGGAGCTGGAGTCAGAAAAGAGAAAAGAAGATTCAGGGGAGACCTTATGGCTCTCTACAGCTACCTGAAAGAAGACTGTAGCCAGGTGGGAATCGTCCTCTCCTTCAAGTGATAGAACAAGAGGAAATGGCCTCAAGTTGCACCAGGGAAAGTTTAGGCTGAATATTATGGAAATTATTCACTTACTCACTTAAAGACTTGTCAAGCACTGGAGTTGTCTTCCCAGGCAAATGTAAGTTTCACCATCCCTGAAAATATTCAAAAGAGACACTTTGATTAGGGATGTTGTTTAGTGGGAATTAGCAGTGCTGGGTTAACAGTTGGACTCAATGATCTTAGAGGTTTCTGCCAACCATGATGATTCTATGATTCTGTAATTTTGGAATATCATTATTGTGTTTGACTGTGCCATCTTCAAGATGCCCTGTTAAAAATTAGTATGCTCACAAGTGTTAGGAAATAGCTTCAAACTTGAAATCCAAGTAAAGCTTTTCATATATTCTTGTGCTAAGTGAAAAAAAAAAAAAAAACTCCCAAAAAACAACCTCCCCAAAACTATTCATAAAAGGTTGGGAGTTTAGACATAATCACATTTAGATCATATTTAGTATGGTATTTTTGCATTGTGATCTCTGTTGTTTTACAGAAGCCTTCATTTCTGAGTGTGATTTTTCTATGGATACTTTTTGTTGATACTTGTTTTAAGCTAAATGAGCAAATCCCATCTTCTCTTCCCCCATCATTTTCTGTATGTTTGTGCTATAGGCAGGGATTCATATATATTGTAGCAGCTTTTAAAAAGTGTTGCCAGTTTGGATATCCTAAAAGATCCATGAATTTCAAACTATGAATCATAAAATAAGTATATTCATATACACAGATGCATGAAATTGCGCTTGCATGTTTTTCAAACCTGAATTCTGTGATATTTAAAAGTTGTTTTGATTTATGTTCTGACATAAAACCACCGAAATGAGAGACATGTGAATACAGTTTTAAAATTAAAAAGAATAATGTTTTCAGCTCTATCTGGGTTTAGACCTGGAGACCCATCAGTAAATTACAATAAAATGAGATTATGCACACATCTGTATACACAGCATTTATTTGAAACAATTTCTAGATGAGACAAAGCGTACAGATCTTGTCAATCCAGTCTTCAACAAAACATTTATTGTAGTTATGCCTCACTGAACACAATGAAAGTGTCTGCTATAGAAAATTAGTAAACATGCAAGTTAAAGCAACTTAATATGGATAAAATTTTGAGCTAAAGCAAAGGTGGGAGCATACTCTGGACTTTAATCTTGTGCTGAAGAAGAGTTAACCAGCAGACTATCCAAAAACTTTGAGGGTTGATTAATATTTTCGTGGAGGATGATACAAAAAGTAGAAGCAAGCTCGTAATGTTTTATAATAGCACAAATGTCAAGATCTTCCTTGATAAGGAACAGGATCAAAATGTTATACAGGGAGAAAAGAATTAAGAGTTGGACTCTATGTGAGAAGACAGTAGTTTAGAATGCACCCTCATCTATCTAGGGACATAAAGGAAGAATTTCTACAGTGAAATAGGTTTTCAACATAAAAAAAATAAATAAGGAAATGAAAAACGTGTGTCTTAAACATAGGCGATCATGCTATTTTTAGCTTTGAAAAAATAACTGCAGACAAAATATTTCTATATTTTGACAAATATTCAGACAAATGACAAAATGACCAAGCATTCTTCATAACACTCTCTTGAATATAAATGTTGCTTTTAACAGATGTGAAAGTCTGAACCAGTTTTTTAGCAGAGGATGAGAAAATACAAAAATCCATTTACACCTGTGATACAATTTCGTCTCAGGGTTTCTGAGAAGATGCCTTATTTTTTTCCCCTCTTCTTGTTCAACAGTAACCCCATGTTACAAATATATTTCCTTTCTCAGCTGCAGTTAGAGGGCTGCTATCAGTGTCTGACACCTTCATCCCTGGTTCTCAGTCAGACACTGACTAAAAGTCATTCTGAGTCAGCATGTCAAGAATATTCTGACAAAGACTCGAGTAAGTAAAAGTTACAAGGAAACTGGGAGACGGGTTTACAATTGCAGCAAATGAATCTTGTGGATATTTGGTACAAGTAGGTTTCAAGTGAATTGGAAAGAGTGCTGGAAGCGATGAGGAGAACTGTGAGTGGATGGGCACAGCTTTCAGGTGGTGACAATTTCGATGGAAAGAGCAGACATTCGTGTACACAGGAAGGAAAGAGGGCTCATAAGCTCAAGCAGCAATGCAGGCATGCTGCTCCCAGACTGAACCTGTCTGGTGCTGTGCTAACTAGGCCAGTGAGAACTGAAGAGTCTCAGGCAGACACTTCTTGTATGAGCACAAAAATAATTACCATGTTATGATGCCAGCTTCTATAGCCTTTCTGTTACATTTCAAACTATCACTTCCATGCTTTTTTGCATGGGGGAACTTTTCTATAAATATCCACACTATATTTACATGACAATAATTAGGCTTGAGATGTAACATAATGTATATTAATGGGGTTTTTTTTCCCTCAGATTTCTATTCTTCCTTTGCACTTTTACTTACCTTGTCATATGCTTTCAAGACAGATATTTTTGCTCTGTATTGGTCTAGTGCTTTCAAAAATAGGGTTTTGATCTATGACTTCAAAACTAAAGTGTGTGCTACCGGATAAAAAGCACTCAAAAACATGCAGGCTTATGTGTTTTGAAAGTTCTGAATTTAGTCTTCAGTTTAATACTTCTTTATCTTTGCTACAGAATGTTTCCTAGTGCAGAATGTAAATTGAATTTTCTTTCATAACTTCCAATTTTTTTGGAAAAGACTGGTCCTTATAAGAAGTCTGTTGGGCAGAGGGAAAAAAAATCCTACAATTTTTTAAATTTCTCCATTTTACTATTTTTCTTACTTTTTCTTAACTATTTTCTTTTTATTTTCCAGTAGGAATCAAAATATGTACCACTTCTTTTACTATAAGCAAGACTGTATTTTGTGTCTTTCAGTTTCAACACTTGCAGATTTTTAAGACTTCTTGGTTTTCTAAAATCTAATCTTATTTTTGTGATTTAAGTCACATGCAGCAGCAAAAACCTCATATTTAAAAACTCATAGTGATGCTGTAAATCTCGGAAACAATAGCCTTCAATAATCTTGTACTCTTCTATATGTATGGTCTCTGACAAATATATAATATGTTTAGTCTCCTAATTTCAAAATATCATTATATAATATCTCTTATATAGTTTCCCCTGAAAATGCTCCAACAGAATTTAATTTCATTTGCTTCTTGACAGAATGTGCAGCAGTTTTGGGTTTTTTTGTTCAGTTCTTAAGATGTGAACTCTTAGAATGGAATTGAATCCGGCAAAGGACTGCACTTGGTCAGTGCAAAGGCATGTGCCTCATCTAAGATTTTGAAACAAATGATTTGAATAGGTTTTTAGAGCAGTCATAATTACTATACAAGCTTTCTGCACATAAATGAATATGATTTAGCTGCATATATTTACTCAGAATGTAATTACTTGCCAATCTATTACTGCTCAGCTTTGCTGAGTCTATTTTTAGAATTAAATCATTATGTGTGCTTTTCCTCTCACCACATGGATCCTGTGCTAGGATCTCCATGCTACTGAACTACAGAAGACAGCACTCTTGTACAAGGCCTCTGAAGGAAGATTTAAAGCCTTTTTAAAGGAAGATTTTAAAGCTTTACAGGCTTTGCAACAACTGAAATGATTTTATACTTAAATTGTGTTTTAGGAAATCGCAAGCAAGTATATTGTGATAGATGATAGACATATCACTGGATTAAATGGTGTCTCTAAGAGAAGCTTCCTTAGAAATCAACATGCCAGAATGATGGAGCAGGAAGAACCTTATATTGGCTCTAAGTAGGTGAAGCCCTTGGCTATGAGATGGGCCATCCCTGTCTGCACCTCAGGCTTTTTTTTAATACTTGTGAAATAACATATTCATATTCTTAACTCCTAAAATGAACGTCACTTTCTAAATTTTTTCTCTATAATTTGAACTAATGAAATTTTCAAAATACTTCACGTTTTCGTCTTCACTGTCTTTTTCCTTAAGCTATGGAAAGCTTTGGTTTGCTTTTGTGCAGCAGTTGGTATATTAGCCCACAAGAACAAAATTTTCCTTGCTATGAACACTTGCATTTGTTGTCTGATCAACTTAGATTCTCCACAGCTGAGGACATCTTAGGTATCAACATTTATGTTCCTCCATTGTATCACATATGAAATTTTTACCACAGTCCTGTCTTCACTCTAATTCATCTTCTTCCTTCTCATAGATTTTCTGATTATCAAGTCTCAATCCTCCCATATTATTTCAATAACGCTATGTTTCTCTTTCTTTTTTTTTTTCCTAACAACTGACAGGAAAAACACATTTTCTTCTTTTCTTTTTTCCAGTTTTAGAAACTATATGAAATAGCACATTAACTTCAGAAATTTAATGAAAACACTGCATCTTGTCTAATTCCTTCAATCTGCTGTGAACAAGACAAATTATTACTTGTTAAAGCTTTAGTTTTTATTTGGGCTGCTGCCTAAATATGACTGGCTAAAGCATTCATGTTTAATTTTACTGAAATATACTATTCAGGATGTGCCCCAAACGATTTCTTAGCATTTGCCTTGAGAAGTTGAAGTCCAAATATCTGAAAGTTACTGATAACCTCTAGCCAAATGAATAAATCTATGTTTATGAATTTTCTCTGCACATGAATTGCTAAAGGAGAGAACAGCAATTCCAGTTTCTGTCTGCTATAAATGAATAAAGTTAGTGAGTGAATTATTCACATTCCACTAGGATATCCTGGAAAAGTCTTCATTAACTAATGCCTTCCTCCAATAGGATAATTTAAACTCTGGAGTCTAGCGTAATCAAAATGGATTCTGGTAGTTCCTGACTAGGCACATACCCAAGCTCATTTATTTTTCAGTATTTAAACAATGTAATATCAGAAAAACATATGACAAGAAGTATGTAAAATGATTAACACACCTCTGAGATGAAAATTACATTCAGTGTTACATTTTGATGTCACGTGAACTTCGACATAGGAAGTGTTAGGGTTGATGGAGGAAAAACAGTTTGGAAATGAGGGCAGAGCACTTATGAATTGTGAGTTCTGAGTCCTTTGGTCCTCCATAGTGATATATTTTTTTAATAGCTGCTGATTTAGACTGCTAAATTAATGTGTATGACTTTTAGTCAATTTTCTACTGGTACAGAGACTTTGATTTTATAACTTTTTTCTCCGCTTTGTCAAGGTGTTGATGTGTGACAATGTTCTCTTGATTAGAATGATGACTGAGAGTACTTCAGCAAGAAACAGTGCTTTATGGGAATGAAGAAATAATAATATATGCATGCATCTTATAAAAGATGGACATGAGCAAGAGGGAGACTCATTTTCTAAAGCTGTGAAAGGGTTTTGAGTTTTGGTTTTTAATGATGCCTGATTGGCAAATACAAGTCAAGTGTCAGCCATTCCAGAGACAATAGTTGCTTCTGTCTGGTAAGGCTGTGCCTTCCACTTTCTGTTTTGGTTGTAAATAATGGGCATGTGTGAATTATACTATAACCTAGCATTATTTCCTGAGGCCCCAAATGTACTGTAAGATTAGAAAAGCCATTCAATGGGCATTTTTATCAGTGAAGTCACCTTAGAAGATTCTAAAGGAGTCATCATTGCTTGGTTTTCATTTGCTTTGGTCCTTTGTTCTCCTTCCTTGTCACTATTCATAAGCCTCCGGGAGGAGTTCCCTGGCTGCCTGCTGGCTCTGAAACTCCCATAACAAGAGCTCAGGGAATTCCTCACTGCTCAGGCAGCGAGCACACAGCGAGCTACTGCGGCTGAGCTCCGTGCTGCTGCTTGTTTATGAGCTGGAGCTGCTCACATTGCTGTCTGCCTGACACCCCTGGAGCAAAGAATAGCTGTCAACGTGTGGGGATGGGGGAGGCTGCTTTACATCTGGCCAAATGACAACTAGTGCTTTTTGAGGTTTTGAAATGTGTTTTTGTTTTAGAAGATGTGAACAGCATCTTTTGAATACGTTGCAAATTGTATGTGCGAATGCTGCTTTTGATTTAAGTAAAATATTTCTCATCCCTGAAACAGAATGCAGAGTAATCTTTAGCCCTGTCTCTGAGTATTTACAGGTCCCATTTTTATTTTCCATTATGATTCTTTTCATATAGATAGCAATATTATGACAAATAAGGTCAGAATTTATTGTGAATAGGATTTGTTTGTGAGTTTTAGCTATACATGTATTTTTTCTGTATTTGGCACATGACATTATAACGAATACTCTAACATATTCCAGAAAAGGAAAGTTTATATCAGCTATATTTAAATATTTAAAGTGGAGACAGTGGATTGGCTAAACGTGCATTCTATAACTGCATTCTTTTCTTTTATATCCTATTACCTCAAACTTTATTCTGTCTTTTTCTGAATGCTGCAAAAAAACTACATCCTCCAAAACTGTCACTAAGAAAAATTACCCGAGGGCATTCTGACTTTCTGCTTAAGCTTTATTTTGTCATTTATTTCTATTAACAATCATTAAGGAATTTAATAATTATAAGCCTCATTAGCATTTTAATGAGACCAGTGGCCATTGCTAAGTGTAATTAAATTAGTTTTAGTGTATGATATTTTGAAGCTGTGATTAAATTAAATTTTACTGGGCTTTGAAGACTAAACCTGTGGAGATCACTCTTCAGTAGTGGTCTTGTTAACTTGTGAGGACTCTGCAAAATAGACATAGCCAGGAAAACATGCAAAATTTTCCCTATTGAAGTTAATCATTAAAATTGAGAAATCGAATGCTCCTGCTGACACCAGCTCAAAGATTACATATATTCTTAGTGACAGTAGTAGCCTATTAAGTACCATTAATTGTGAGTAGCTTTGTATAATCTATTTTTATTTTTTTTCAAAATAACATCTAGATTATCTGGCCAATTCTTCTTTATAAATCAGGGAGAGAATCTTACAGTTCTTGCTCAGACAAAACTTCCATTGAGTTCAAATGGAATTTCAGCCCATTAAGAAGAGCAGGTTGTGTAAAAGCAAAGTATTATTGGTGTTTGTTGAAGCTATTATAGAGAAAAAGAATTAATTGGATAGTGAGGAAAGACAGTGAGAAGAGGAAAAGAGATGCTGCAATCTGAATCAGTTAAATTCCTATGATTGTCCATTAAAATCCTATGAAAAGACAGGCAAGCAGAAGATTAGGCATATATCAGTCCATGTCCAACCTCTGTGAAATCTTTAATAGAGTGCACTGAGCTAGAACAGGGTAAGCACTCTGTAAACACTGGAATGCAGTTTGTTTCTTCTCACCCATTTATCAAGTAACAACTGCTGTCTGCCTTCCAGGTTCTCATCTTCCCTTATTATCACGATTATACTGGAATATGCTGTCCCATTTAGCTGGACTTCAATAAGCATGAAGTTTGTTAACAAGTATATTAACAAGAAATAGAGTCTGTAACTCTTAAAGACCATTCCTTTTGTAGGAACCAAATTCAGCAAATCCAGGGTCCCCACTAGTTTAATATTTTTTGTTATAATTTTGTTCCCTCTGCCAGTAGTGATTGGTTCATGTTAAAAAAAAAAAAAAAAAAAAAACAAAAAAAAACCAAAAACACCTCAAAAAACCAACCAAACAACAAAAAACTGAAACCAAACCAAACCAAAAACCAAAGAAGAACAACAACAGAAAAAAAAATAAACCCAAAACTTCTTTGCAGTGTTAATATGTTACTTCAAATAACAGCAGATAGGATTCAAATCTAAATGTTCCTTTCTTTATAATCAAAAGTCAAAAGGTTACATTTCTAGGGCTTTTTCTTGTTCTTGTTCTTGTTCTTTTTCTTTTTCTTTTTCTTTTTCTTTTTCTTTTTCTTTTTCTTTTTCTTTTTCTTTTTCTTTTTCTTTTTCTTTTTTTTTTTAAATTCAATAATGAACAATTTATTTTTATTTGATTTTACCCTTGCAAAACTGAGAACTTGAAGGAATTTGGGTCATCCACATACATATGTTAGCTGAGGTAAAGACAGTGCTTAGAATACTGTGGACAGAGGAATCCTTAACCAAGTTTTTATCAGATCAAATAACTGCAAACTGCAGAAAATGACAGCAGTAAAGTGACCAAAGCAAAACTGTGCTCAATTGTAATATTGGAAAGTTGTTGCCACTTTCATCCTCAGATTTGCTTTCCTAAATCAGGTGTATTACATATCTCGTTGAATTTTAACTTATCTGTATTTAAAGAACTGTTTAGCATCTTTAAATCCATTTATGTTGTGAGAGCTGACAGCGTATAGACCACACAGGAGTTCTGCCAGTAAGGCAAATGACTGACTAAATTATAGATCAAACCTAAAAACAGCTACATTATAAACTGAGAGAAAGCCTTCAGCATAGATACATGAGTCCTGGGTACATTTATTTGTGGATAGTCTCACACATTTAGAAGATTTTTATCTGGGCCTGGAAGAAACATTTCTGTGGTATGCACTTGTAAGCCAAAATCCTAATTCTCTTCCTGTGTCTCTTCTGTTAATGTGTCCTGAAGCTGGTCAGGCTTGTGCATTCCAGAACTCTTTCAGCATTCAGCTCACATATAAAGGATAAAACACAGTACTCTATTTTTAGCGACATTGTAACTTCTGATGAACTGCAGTTCATCAAAATTAGGAGTACTTCGGCGAGTCTTTTTATCGCTAGGCTGTTCCAGCAGTATTTTCATAATAAAGTAATACTTCATAGTATATAAAAGCACTAAGTGTCCTTGGTACCTGTGAGAAGAATACGGGAGATGCAAAGATTTTGCACTGGATGAAAAAGGCTGGATAATTTGTTACTCATCCCTGACACTGTAAGGTCTTATAATACAGAAAGGTATTATCGAGATGTTTCTGTGGCTTTTAATGGCATGAGAAACCATCTCTCCTTTCTTTGGGAGATGTCTCCAGAAGCCATCCATCAGCACTAAGTGCAGAGGGAATTCCACCCATTACAAAGTCCAAGAATTCCCTGTAGAACTTTTTTTTTTTTTTCTTTTTCTGCTCTTTACAAATAGTACAGAGTTTAGGAGTTGTTTTCCTGAGAAGTTCATTCAGTGCATCCAGGTACCTGAAGAGGGAACTATCTCAGCTCCTGCTTGCTATTGTTTGCTCTTAGACCTTGTTTTAACTGGTAATGCTGCTGGTGTTAGAGAATGAAGTTTTGAAATACCCTCAAAAGCATAACAAGATAGTTGTGTTTTCTGATGAGTTGCTTTACAGAGATTGTAATTATGCATTTTACAGGATAGCTATTTGTATACCACACAAAGCACATGTTTACTTGTGGGAATTGTGTGGTTTTGCTGTAATTATTAGAATCTATTGATTGTCTTCCATTATGTTAATGTTTCCAAATTAAGCAATATGAAGCAATTTTCTGCCATCCTGTATCTCAGAAGCCTAGGGATATTATTTGTAACTTCTACTGCAAGTCTAGACACCTCTGTGAATAAAACTAATAATCTACTTCATTGTAAGTTCCTCTTCTGATTGTAATCAATGAACCTTGCACTGTGGAATAATAATGAGGTGACAAATAAGGAAATAACCCTTCTGAGGCAGGGAAAGGGTGATGATAAAAGGCACAATGAACATTCAATTGACTGCTTAAACAATAACACTTTTGCCCTTTTTTTTTTGAAGGCTCGCTACTTTCAGGTAATCATAAGCTGTTTGTAGCTATGACCATTTCAAAAAAAGAAGAATAATTTTAATGATGAGCCATTATCATAATTGCTTCAGCATATCCTGAACTGGTTAAGAGACCTTATTCCTGGCCATATAGTACTTTATTGGCTTTTGATATACTGGGTCATCTTTTCAATTTGTGAGAAACTATCAAAGGTGAATAACTGAATGCTAGGGGTGGAAACACCAAAAGATTTCTGCCAATTATTTCCAAGATCAGCTGCAGTCAAGTTGCCCTGATTTTACTACTTCTAAACTTACTTCAGAAATACAAATATATCCTGATTTCAAATTTGGTTCTAATCTCTTTTGGGATAATTCCTGCTACTCACCATTTCCGTTTTACAGGTTTATATTTTATTGTCATATTTTGTGTTATTTAATCCATTCTCAAAATCTTCCAGTTGGTTTTATGACTTGTACTTAATTTCCTATTTTGTGTACCTATACTTTTATTTGTTTCTTCTCTTTGCTTAGATTTGTTCTTTTGCTTATCACACTCACTGTTATATTTTTATGCTTCTTATGATTATCTTTTGTTATGTTTTTTATTTCTATTTGCCCATATGTTTCCTATTTGCTCTTGTGGTATTTTATATAAGAACAAAGATCACAGACAATTATGAGATGTAAAGGTGGCTTTATATTTCTGTGTGACCTCAGTACTTGGAAAGTTAATAAAACAGAAACATTCAAATGTGTGTGTGTGTGCTATGTTTATTATTTCTAAATGCATGTATAAAGACATGCACCACTATTTGTATATTGCTTTTGACAAGGGAAAGAAATATCTCAACTTTTTCAAGTAGTCAGAGGATAAGAAATAAATATATTGGTAGATTTGTGGGTGTACAAGTGTGCAATTCCCCACCAGTTATTCTTAAAGAAGAAAGGTAATTAAAGTCTCAAATATGAAAGTTTTCTGACATATCAGGAAAACTATAATTTCTTATTTTTTTTCCAAAAGTGCTCATTGGCACAGAGCAAAGGTCATATTCAGAATCCAGAGGATATCCATATCCTTGGTTTAGAAAATGCAGTAGTACAAATGTGTATTTATTTATTTGTTAAACAAGTTAGTTACATAACAGTTTTCTCCTTGATTTCTTTTTGGGTGGTAATTGTGGTCTTTTTGTTCTCTTTGTTTTTATTTTGCTAATAAGTTTTTACATCATCCTTGAGATTGATATGTTTGAACCAAAATGCTCTATCCCAATCCAAAGTGAGCTAAGTTTGACAGAAACCACCCAACTGAATGGAAAAGGCTGAGCCATAGAGAAAAAGAGGAATATTTTTGCTGCATTGGTGGATATTAGCTCATATGGCTTGGATAGGAGACTTGCTTCCTTTAGTTGCTTGCTCCCTTAGTGTTTGAGATAAAAAGATAGGCACTTTCAGAAAATTAAAACCCAAAACAACAAAACAAACCTAACACACATACAACCCTCCTCTCCCTCCAAACAATGGAAAAAATACCTCAAACAAACAAAACAAAACATGATAAGCAGGACTGTGCTCACAAATGTCTGTGTTTGTACAGGTGATAATGTCCCTTGTAGCCCATAAGAAGCCTGAATCCTGATTACAGAAAACATTCCCTGCCGAGAAAACATTCTCACGTTGAAGTGCTGTGCTTAGAAACAGTGTTTTATCAAGTCAAAGAACCTTAGATACCTATGGATGTACACGTTAGGGAGGATTCAGCATGGCTTACTAACCTATTCCAAGATAGTTTAGTTGACACCTGTTGCAAGGAGACCACCACAGAGCCTGTCTGTACTCAGTCCTATGGTTTATGTTACAGAAATAAGCCTGAGGTAGATTGCAGTGTTGCCTTTACAGCCTGTGGCCGTACTGAGCTGCAAAGGTGAACACAAAAGGATGATGGTTTTGTTAGTGCAGCACAGGGTGCATGCAGGGCTGTGCCACCAGCACAGCTTGGTCCCTGTGTGGGTGCACCAGGCTGCTTTGCTAACCTTTACCCATATGGGTGGGGGCAAAATTCTTCACTCAGCTGGGGCAGATGCACCGAGCAGGGTTGACACAGCTTGTATTTACCAGGTCTCTGAGTCCTGAGCAAGGCTCTGAATCCTACTGTCAGCACAAGAATGCTCTGAAGAGGTTGGAGGAAATGGCTGGAATGTATTATTCTTTTGGAAACAAATAAAGGAACTGTCATGGGTGTAAATAAGCGCTTCCAGACAGGAAGAGATTTTGCTTAATTGTACTAAATCAAAGTTAATTTTCTATTTTCTTTGTTGACTCCTCTTAGCAGACTTGGTTTTTACGTTGTTTTATCATGCACTTGCGAAGGAGTAAAGTGGCATACAACACTGATGTTGGTTTGCTTTTGTAAGACACTGAATATTAATGATTCTAAACTATATTACTTAGGAAGAAGTCTTAATAGAGAAAACAGACTTATGAGGTAGACTTCTTACCAAAAAGAAGGACTCACCCTGGTTCACATGTTCCTGGGGTTGTTTTTTTTTTTTTAAATGGCCTCCCTAGCAGTCAATTTGGACAGTGAGGGATAGTAATTTTTTAAGCATAGTAGTATCTTTTTATTTTTTAGGAAAAGCATTGGTAGGATTTAGGATTTATCTATTCTCCATTTTCATACTCAGGAAGTTTAGGAGAATTACCATTTTTTAATACCACAGAAACATAGAATGGCCTGAGTTGGAAGGTTGGTTTGGTTGGAAGAGACCTGTTAAAGATCATCTTCTGCTAAATGATGTTCCTCAAAACCCCTGATCATTCATCTGTCTTCTTGATACCTATCTTAAGTAGGTCTTTCACATTCAAAAGGAAAAAACATACATGGACTCTGCTTACTATGATGAATTTGAAAGATTCGGATATTTTAAAGATTTGCCTGGAAACCATATAATAATTTGATATATTCCTAAAGAAAAAAATCACAATACTTTATTAAGGTTCTAAGCCTGTACTAGTGACCACACTTGCACAGCATTCATATGTCAGGCTCCCTAATCCCTAAGGATTCACAGGCTAAATCTCCTGAAGAGGTGCAGCCACAGTCAAGCCATGAGATTAAATAACCATTAATGTGTATGAAACCTGGTCAGGACACATTTCTGGGGTGCACCTGACAAGGGCTGCACACAGTTTTAGTGCAACACTCAGAGAGGACACTGGAACCACTACTCAGTGTGTTTCAGATAGGATACAGTAAGGAGCTGGAACCTGAATTAATCTACTGCTGCTACATCTTGATAAAGACCTGTGCTCCTGAGCATCGGTGTTTCAGTGCACATGATGTGCAGCAGAACAATTCTTTAGCTTACCAGAATCCTTTCTGTTCTTTGACAAAACTGATGGGGCAGGTACCTCTTAACCTACTGATGTGGAAGCAATTGGTTGACATCTTGTGACTGAGTCCAGGATTAGATACCTAAATTGAATTACTCTCAAGATGTGACCTCTGTTTTTAAGAAGCTGATGTTCCTTAAAAGGCTCCTTAAAAACTTTCAGCCTTTGAACATAAAAGTTGCTTTCAAGTTAATAATTAAGGCATTTAAAAATAAAGGAGTAGAATGCATTTGATCTAGCTTTTCATATTTTCTAAGTATGCCAAATAAGAGTGCCTTGAATAAAGCTACTGAATTCAAAAGGTTGGGTGTGAAATAAAATAGTGCCATCTGGTTTAGAGGAGGAATTAATGCAAGGAAACACTCAACCAGAATTACTCCAGAGAACATACACTAAAATATAGAGACATTTTGTTTACATATTTCCTTTTATAAAATAATGCTTCTAAAACTTAATAAATATTTTCCCTAGTAACAGACAGTGGCAATAATAATTCATGCTTTTCTTCTAAGATTTGCTAATATTTTTGTAAAAATTAGAGAAGGAAAAATATGAGGGGGGAAATATTGAGAGAGCAAAAAGAATTCTTAGTTTATGATAAAAATTCTTTTGAGTGTGAGAAAACACATTTTTGCAGAAAAGCCTTTGTCAAAGGCAGTTTAATTTGCAGAATTTAAAAAGAAGTGTTTACACTTCGGATAAATGCAAATACAGCATTTAGGAAAATTACCTTTGCATTACTTACTTCACTAATTACCTCCAAAGCACCTCTAAAGCATACAATATAATTTCAAATCATGTTAAATGGACAAAAATTGCGAAGCACTTTTCTAAAGTTCAGATGTTAGAACTAAGATCTTTGGCATATTTTTATTTACTAAAATTGTGCAAATGTCTTGAAACTTTCTCATTACAATAATCACGCCTTGAATTGTTCACTTGCTTACCCAAGTATTTTTTTCTATTTTCTCTCTTTTCAGTCTTTCTTTAATACACAAACTACATACTGTTATTTTTAAAGCAAAATTATTACTTTTATCATATGGAAGTTGATAAGAATGCAAATAGAGAGTATTTCCATATAATAACAACAAAGTTCATAGAACTGATTCTTCACTTTTCTCTGTAAGCAAAGCCCTCAACTAATATTATTTTATGTCCAGTCAGAATATGATTGCATAGTTGGTATTAATGGCTACGGTGGACAACTGAGCTATTATAAAAAACTCTATTCAATCTCATAAAATATTGAGAGTATCACAATTCTGCGTGCATGTTAGTGGTAATGTTTATTCAGCCTGTAGACTTCTGTTCATTTCATCAACATTCTCTGTAATGGGAGATTTTCATGATAGATGTAGGAACTTGTGTTACTATAGTTGCAGTCACTAATCTTATCTCAAGCATTAAAAAATAATCATCAGTATCCTTTATTATTTGAAAGGAAACATCATTGAACGATTTTACCAGCAGTGTTTAATTTTCAAAAGTAAATTCAGACGATTTTTACAACTATAGAGATTTTGAAGTAAGTCTGTTTGGAGTAGTGTGCACAGGAGCTAGAAAAAAAATCCTGAAAAACACTATAGATCTGAAAAAAGAGAAATGTTAAAAACATAAATGCCTCCCTGTCAATGGAATGCAAGAGGCAATGTTGCATCTTGTGTAACATAAAGGAACATTCACTGGAACTGATAATAAGAAACATTTATATAAAATACTTTAGAAAACATAAACAGGGGTTTATTGGTTTGTTTTTGGTTTTATTTTTTCCATTAAATCTGAATAAGAGAGCAATCTTTATTGAATTTTCTGATTGTAATGGGATATTAGAAAGTGAGATAAGAATAATTTCCTAGAAAATGCATAATGAAGTCAAGTAAGCAGAGCTGGACATGACCAAAATAATAAAAGTAGATTATGTGATAGCCAATTTAAACCTCTGTCTAGTAATGTGTTGATGCAGCATGCTAAAACTTGGTCACAAAATGACAGCAAAGCAGAACTGGTGGCAAGTACATGTGTAAGCATCATGTTATTGAGAAACACTTAGAATTACCTTTTCCTCGTTTTTTTGTTCAAACATATTTCCATGTTCATCTTGAATATTTTCAGCATATATTTTTTAAATGTCTTTTCTTGATATAATTACGTACAAAAGGAAAAAAGCTTCCTATGAATACTCAGAATTGTTTGATCGTAAGACAAGGCAACTACTTTACAAAACGTAAAACTATTTGCACTGATTTTCTGTATCATACTGACATTTGCAACTATAGTTCTTTTCATCAAGAATCATGAATAAATTCTGAACTCAAGCAATTTTTAGCAAATATTTTTCATTTTCTTTTGGACCTCTGAGAGAGGAAAAAGTAGGAATCCAATTTCTCTGAATACTTCAGGAAAAGGAAAGTTAAACACTGTCACATAAGTGACATTGACAGGGAAGCAAAGCTTCAGCTTTTTTTTTTTTTTTTAACTTTGTTTTCCTAACAGTTAAGAAAGATACTTGACATTTCAAAGATTCTGGGAAAATACAGACAGAAGCCAGTCTGTTTCTTTATCTTACAGAAGTAAAGTATATATGGATGAACAAAAACGTATTTGTGGAGGGAGTTAAGTGCATGGCTAATCTAAAATAAGCCAAAGCCTACATCATAAGCATCATTATAAGAAGCTTACCACATTAATGAATGCACTTCCTTAGTGTTGTCTATGCATCAAGCTTCTCCTAATTCCCCTATTGGTAACTCCAGTAACATCTGAAACCACAGCCTTCCTACCTCCAAAGCAAAGGAAATTAATGTGATAAGCAAAGCTGCATCTTTCCCTGTCATTATTGTAACCCTTTCTCAACAATAAATTTTCACATTGTTTAATTGTAAGCCGTGCTTCTCATTATTGTCTCAATTTTCTCAGCAAAGCATCTGGAGATCGACATTAATGTTATTACTTTGGTAATAATTGTGTTAAATAACTGCAGAAAAGCAATAGCACAAAACTATTTATATTATATTTCTGCTGCTATTGCACTCCTGTCTGCTATATAATAACATAAAAGAACTTGACAGTGTAAATACCCAGGTGACGAAAGGCTTGCTAAAATTAAAAGAAACATGAATAGAGTAAGGATTTAATAAATATACTTTTATTTTTCCTTTTCTAATTTTGTAAATAGTTTGATACTCAGTAATATGTGCAGGGGGGGAAAAAAGCCAACTAGAAAAAGTATGATGAAAATAGAATTTAGAAAGTAACTAAAAGATGTGAGAAAAAGAAAAGGAGGAAAAAGAATTGCAGTTTGGACAAAAAAACCTGTTCCAGATCATTGTTCAGAATTTAGAATTAGTTCAACATCAGAGGAAAAAATCATTGTCTCATAATATCTTGATAACTACAGAAGCAATCTCTGCAGCTCCTGCTGCTGGATGCACTCTGCAGCTAATTTCCATGAGATTACCTTTCCCAAAAGATTAGGAAAACTGTTTCTCTGCTACAGAAAACAGGCTCACAATACCAAAATGCTTATTGCAACACTAACAACATCTTTTCAATATTAAGTGCTTGCAATGCAAATCAAGCATAAAATCTCACTTTTATTTATTTGTCGGGTGGTTTTGGTTTTTTGTTTTGTTTTTGTTTGGTTGGTTTTTGTGGTTTTGTTTTTGTTTTTTGTTTTGCTTTGGTTTTGTTTGGGTTTTTTTTGTTTTTTGGGGTTTTTTTTTGGTGCAGGAAGAGGGAGGGCGAGTAGCAGGTGCTGATCAGGGCTGATTGAGCACACCTGGGAAGGGCAGTTCCCAGCACAGCTCGGGAGGTCCCTGAGGCCAGCAGGTCACTTCTGGAGTTTGCTCTCTTAGCTGGAGGAGGATGAGGCCTGAGCTGCTCTAGAGAGCTTAGGGTTTTGTTTTATATTTTTAGATGAGGTCCACTACATTCTGAAAACAAATGAAGCAAAGTAGTAGCCTTCCTTAGGAACTAACAGGCAGATGACATAGTTACAGATGATCAGTGTTCTGTGGAGATGGCTACAAAATGGAGGAGAATCTCAACTAGCAGGGAAGAAAAGGAGAAATTTAGAAAAGGAATTGGAAGGCATATGCATCAGATTCTGCTCGTTGAAGAACTGTAAGAATAGGTGTTTGTGACCAGGAGGGAAAAGAATCCTCAATAAGCCTTCATGCTCACTCCTGCAAAGTCAGCTAAAAACACCAGGGCTACACATTTTGTGACCTGGCAGATTTCCTGTGAGCAGCAAAGCACTTCCAAGGTGTGGAGCAGAAGACGAAAGAAAACCTCGATATTGTGGAGCTAGGTAGGTGTGCGCCTGGATGATAAATCCAAGTGCTGAATTAAGCTTAGTAAAATAAATTCTGGAGAATCTTAGAGGGGGTTGCATCTTCCCTCATTCTGCCCTGTCTCCCCCTACTAGCCCTGGCAGAGGGGAAAACACTGCTTTTCCAAACTGCAGATGATCTTGACAAAAAAAAATATGCTGGCAAGTAACATATACCTCGTACAGATGCCTCAGGACAGGAGCATTCTGAACACATTCTTGGCTTTGTGCAGTCTGAGGCAGGTGATGGAGATTTGCACTGAAATACTGGGCATGGCAAAGAGGGGAAGTCAGTGTGGGTAGAAAGGCAAGGTGCTTTTAAGTAGTGCCTTCTGCCACAGTGTGATAACTGCTTGCAAGCTTGGTCTGTTAAGCCAAGAAATGTTTTGGGAATAAAGTAACTGCAAGTGAGAAGCAGCACAGGCAGATGTGCTGCTGGGTGAGCTACAGAAGCGAAAGTCCATGTTTCTGTAACTTATGCTGGGCTACTCTGTGCAGTATTCTTACAATAATGAACATAGCTGTGAATGAGTGATGTGAGGAGAGCCCTTCCCCAGCTGGAAAGCTCTGTGGAACAGTTCCCTTCTCCCAGATTAGCAAGTTCTGAGCCTTTACAAGTAGATGAAGCATGAGGAGCCTTGCTGCTGTTGCTTGATTCTGCAGCTACTATTCTTACCATGCTTTCTTTTACTCTTACACTGCATTAAGCTGTGCCCTGTAACATTCACACTTCTTTCCAGCTGAAACCTACTCCAGTCGATTTTTTGTCTTGTTGCCTAACTGTTTCATTATCCTATATTTTTTAGCTTTTCACGCATTTTGATGTCTTTATCCTTGGGCACTTTCTCTTTTAACTTTTCTGATTCTGCCTCTCCTTCCAATTCCATCTGTGTCATTTACCTTCTACTCCCATTTTCCCACATCTCATCTTCTTGTCTTACCTTGTTCTGTTCTTATTATGTATCTCTCAGTGAGAGTTTGTTAAGGTGAGAAGAAAAAGAATGACGTCCTTTGCCAGTTCTCTTTTAAAGGTCTTCTAATTACTAGCAAACCAGTTGTACTTGCTGAAACCAATTACCAAACCATGCTTTCTCCTGTGACTCACTTGAAATTCATTTAGGTATGAAATGCTAGACTGCTTTAGTCAAGCCTAAGCAAAGAAATCTATTTGAAAAGTTGCAAGAAGCTAGTCTTTTTACAGAAACTGGTGGTTTTCATGGGCAGAATTTCCAACTGAAACTTCAGAACAAGTAGATGTCTCAGTCTGGTAAAAGACACTTGACCAACAAATATTTTCCTGGTGGGAGAAAAGCTGAAGGGTGGGGGAAAACCTGAAATAGTGTGAATTAAAAAGCTAACTGTAAGCTGGATTTCTTTTAAAAGGCAGCTTAAGTGATAAAATAAAACACCAAATCATAGTTCTGTCCATGACTTTGGAAGTTATTAAAAACAACTGGTAGGCACAGAAAGCTGGGTCACACCAATTAGTTTTTCTGTAAGAAATCTTGTTTCAGACTCTCTAAAAAAGAAAAATCAAGTTTCCAAAGGCATAGGAACACTTCTATAAATGTCAGATAGATGAGAAGTGAAAGAGAAATTTCTTTATATGTTCTTTTCTGTTGCTTTTAAAAGATGAACTTTCTTCTTCTGACTCCTATTTTCCACTAATTATTGCTAACCATGCCACTGCTTCCTGTAACCCTATTTTAAATGACACACTATAGATCTCTAACCTATACAGTAGAAACTTTTTTTTTTTCACAAGAATTATTTAATCATCAATATTTTAAAACTTTCTTTTAAAGTAGTGCTGGACGGCTTTGTTGTTTTTTTTAAACAAGTGTGGGAAGGGAGAGGGCTACAGGGGTGGTTTCTGTGAGAAGCTGCCAGAAGCTTCCCATGTATCTCATAGAGCCAATGCTAATCAGCTCCAAGATGGAGCTGCTGAGAGAGAAATGAGAATATAAACAAGAAAGAGCTGTGCAGGAGGAGGGGTGGGAGGTGCTCCAGGTTCCAGAGCAGAGATTCCTGTGCAGTCTGAGGTCAAGACCATGGTGAGACAGCTGTGCCCCTGCAGCTCATGGACGTCGGGGTGGAGCAGTGATCCATTCCTATCCTGTGGTGGAACCCCCACCAGAGCAGGGGGATGCCTGAAGGAATCTGCTACTCTGTGGGAAACCCATGCTGGAGCAGGCTCTTGGCAAACCTTTGGACCCATGGAGAGAATCCCCACTGGAGCAGGTTCCTGGCAGGTCTTGCGATGTGCTGAGCACTTATGGTGTACCCTTCTTCCTGAAGGACTGCACTCCATGGAAGAGACCTATGCTGGAGCAGCTCCCAGAGAACTGCAGTCTCTGGGGAGAATTCATATTGGAATACTTCATAGACTACTTCATGGGAGTGGACCCCAAAATGGAGTAGGGGAAGAGTGTGAGGGGTCCTCCCCCTGAGAAGGAAGCAGTGAGAGAGACAATGCATGACCTTAGCTCATCCCATGAGACTGCCATTCTATTTTCTTGCTCCTGTCCAGCTGAGGGAAGGAGGGGCAGCTTTGGTGGGCACCTGGCATCCCACCAGCACCAGCCCACCACGGGCAATTTAATGGCTCCTGACCTTGGGACCAAACAGGTTCTTTTAATTTACAATCTTGGAAGTGCTGTTCCCTGAAGATTCCTTCTGGAATGGAGTACTGGTTAAAAGATTAAGCCCCAGGAAAGAAACAAGCAATAAACCTGGTCCTTACTGTAGTTCACACGCTCTCAGTAGCAGATGAGTACACAGGAGATGTGGTTTAGGGGACAGTGAGGGGGAAAAAAGGAAGGGGGTGCACTGTTTTGTGGTATATTATGCTATGCTTACTGGTATAGGTGACTCCTAGATTTTATTTGTACTACATTATTAAAAAAAAACCAACCAAACAAAGGCAATCTGTCCTTCCTCCAAAAAATGAAAAGACCCCAAACAAAAGACCTCAAAACAAAGAACACCCCAACACAGGGGGATAATAGCAATACCCCTCAGTGGAAGGTAGTGTGGGTATGTGTGCCATTGCTGGTTTCAATTCCTGCATCTTGATCATTCTGTGCAGTGCAGCATGATAGGATGATATTGCATAAGGATAATACATCTGCCTTAGTGATGTGATGGGCATGCAGTAATATAAGCTTTGTCCCTGAAGTGCAGGATTTGTTAGGTCAGGTACAGTTCTATACTGAGATTTTTGTGCTAATATATGACTTGGGAGTCAATAGCCTTCAGGACTGAATTTCTCTGTAGTTTGCTGGAGACGTCCACGAGGGATGTGCTTGCTTTGCCAAGCCTTTTTATAGATAGCAGTTTGCTTCAAAAATGTATGGTTTTCTGTCCAGTTTACTTGATTTTGTTTGTTCAGTTTTAGTTGTTTCCATTTACCAGTGTGTGTATTTTCAGAAACACATGAGTGTTTGACCAGTAATTTCAGGTTTTTGCTCTCCCTCTCTTTGAGCTTTTGTGAATGAACTGTGACTGAAGGACTGTATTAAATGAGTAGATGCAAACTATGATTGAAGCACAAGGCTTGTATTGAGTCAGAAATAGAGTGAAGTTTTCCTTTCAGTGTCCTATCACTTAGGAATGTACTGTTGCTGATATAAATGTGATAAATTGCCTGTGAATAATAAAAAAGTTTCACCTCTTTATGATTCACTATATAAAAACTGATTTCTATAGAACTCTTTCAATGACTCTTATCTGCTTTTATTACTGCTTTTTAGATATAGTTCATCCTTAAATGTTCCTTAAAGCAGGATTTTTTTCTGCTTTTGTTCTTAAATGTGCTCATACAATTGTTATGGAATGGGATCTCCCAACAGCATTAAACATCTCTTCAGACTAAATGTGAATTAATATATCATTGATTAACAACTTTGAATTTATATGAATGTACTTATGGTTATTCTGCATGATTTTGTGTGTATGTTTTTATAGCAAGTTATGCTCACATGTTAAAAAGGTTGCTTGTCAAAAGATACTGGACTAGCAAGCTCCTGACAGTAGCAGACATGAAGAAAGGAACTGATTATTCTGTGGTTAGTTCTTGTCTTTTGCAGTGTGTTTCAAACTTGTCAGAGCAGACTGCTGTGTGCAGTTTGGTATCTTGAGCCCTTTATAATTACCAGTCACTGGCAGACACTTCTTCCTGCTCTAGTCTCTCTTGTGCTGGCTCTAGCTAGCACAGGGAGCTGAAACCGAGGGGTTTTGTAGCTCTACAGCATTTAAGCTGAAGTGGAAGCTTTACCTGGCAGGTAGGACGTTTCTCAATGTGCTCACTTGCTGTAATCTGAAGATTTACCTCTTCCCTGGGTGAGAAAAGTCTTGCTGTTCATGTGGATGTTGTGGAATTAAATTAATTCCAGGCCTGTTAAGGTAAAATAAAATGAGAATACTTTTCAATTATATTCTGAATGAGCAAGTTAGTTAAAAAGCTAATAAAATGTAAAAATCAATAAGTAGTTTTTGGTATAGTCAGGATGAGGTTCTTTTTGAAATTCCCCCTCATCTCCAGGAGGCCACTCTTCCCTAGTCAGCAAGGGACAGGGAGGAGTGTCAATCAGTTTTCCTCTTCAGGCTGCCCAGATCTCATCGATATGTTTCAGTCTTTTAAATTCTTTTCTGTTAATTTCTATCCTGGAAATAGTCTGGCCATTTAATTAAAATAAACATTGCTTCAGTCTCTTACAAATGTATGTATCTATTAGAGCAATGCATCATTTCCATTTGCCTTGCCAGTGAATAACTACTTGCTGCATCTGTGCCAGCACATTGCAGGTCTTACATTGCACTCAGCATTCCACATTATGTGGTATGTGAGCAATTTTTGATACAACTGCTCAAAAAGATTAAAATGTAGCTCATTACTTGACTGGATATGCTAATAATTAATTGCTGATACTTGATCTCTTCTTTCTTCAGAGCAGACAGACCTCCAGTAGTCACACAGTTTCTGTTGCACAGGTTCTATTGTCATTAGTTATGAAAAGCAATTATTTTGGAAGGCATGGATTTTTAAAATGAGATTAAATTCTTACAGTTCAGCCTGTAATTTCCCATAGTTTGCTTTGCTTTTCTTACTTGATGAAGCATTATTTTCTGATTTGTTTTGGAGGAAATGGACCAATTTTTTTTTTAGAGTGGTTTGTGTTGCTTTTTTCTTTGTTTTCATTGCTAGTGTTACTGTGATCAAATATACAGATTTGTTGTGCTGTAAGATGCAAACAGTTTAGATTTTTACGTAGTATAAAAAGAGTAAATTCTTATTCTGAAGTTACATATTTGATTTTGTTCTTAAAGGTTATTTTTTGGTTGTGCTTTTTCTTTGCCTTCCACCTGACTAGAAACAGCCATCCACATCTGCTTATTTAATTTAAAAATCAATAAAAAGGAATAAAATACCTAAGGAACAAAATATGCTGGTGACTAACCTTTCTCTTTAAACAGAAAGTTCTATAAAATTTATGAAAAATAGTTCAAAAAAAAAGTAAATGGAGCACTTTTGATTTAAAAGATTCTTCTCAGATATCCTCAACCTATCAACAAACTTTTCGATGAGTTTACCATTCTGTTTGGTTTTGATTTGGTTTTTAAAGGGGAAAGGAAAAATGTAGTATTTAGAGTCAGCATTGTGTAGAAATAGCAGTTACTGCATGGTAAAGAAGAAATTAATTTATAGCCATATTATCTACGTTGCTTTTAAACATAGCAAATTAGAAAATGTAGCTTACATGAGTGATCTAGGGGTTTTTATTAATACTCCAATGTATTTGGAGATTACATCTAAGAGCTTATATAATAATAAATATAATTTATATAATGTAAAAAGAAGATAATTTAATCTGAAATTCCAAAATCTATGTACTGATACTGATGTTTACTCAGGATATTATTTTAGCTAGCTTAGTTTTGTCCCTCTGATTGCTTAATGATTAGGTCAGTCACCTACAGGTACAATTGTATTCGTGCCTTTGGTCAGTAATATTAAGATTGTCATTAAAATTTGCACTTCAATTAATATTGCTCTTGGTGTAGAACTCAAATTTTCTCTGTGAGGGGGAAAACAGGAGTCCAGATGTGGTGTCAGTACAATTGGTGTGTGTGTGTGTATAAATATATATATATGTATGTGTGTGTTTATATAGGTATATGTTCAGAGGTGCAGACACACTGCATCAGGCCCTTCCTCCACATGGAGACAGTCACAAGGGTAATATATATATATATATTATTAAATATTTTATCTAATATTTTTAACAGTGGAAGTAGAAAATGACAGAAACCAAAGAATTTTGTTGCAAGTGTTGAGCAATTTATGATTTTTTTTTTAATCTTATCATGCAACTTTCCTGATACTTGCCCAGAGTTCTGCTGCTCTAAACTTGTTTGCTGTCTTTTATCCAAAGGTCTCCTGGTATAATTTACTTTTTCCCCATTTTGATCTGGAGGCCACATGAAATGAAAGTGGTAGTTCTGCAATAAATACTTTCTTGATAAACCTGCAAATAAGGTTTCTTATTGCAGGATATCTGTGTCTCACCTTTAGTATTAAATGTCAGCTTTTATGTCATACTAAATATGTAAAATACTGATAAGATTTAAAACAAAACATAATTCTACTTAAAGAATCATAGAAATTGCCCATGGAGAAGGGGGAAATGGGACACTAGTTGAAACTAAGATGTTTTCATGATTGAAAATACATATTTACTTTGAAGTATCATTATAATCTGGAGTGACAACTTTTTATCTTTATTTTGTTTCTACAGTTGTAGGATCTCAATAGCTCAGGGCACATGGACATGTTTTATTCATTCTGCTGTGGCACGTTAAGGAGTCACATTAAGAATTCAGAGATAACTTCTCATTTAGGAAGCATCTGTGGACTTAGCTACTTTCATGAATTCTAAAGACCTGAAATTGTCAATATGTAACACAATTGATGTTTTTTGTTATTTCATTTACTAGAAATTGATATTTCTATATATGGAAGGGAAAAGACGAGTAAGATTACCTGTAAGATTGAACAAATCATATGAAAAATGCTTTTTGATTTGGCTTTCTGTTTGTTTCTTCTGTTGCAAACCTCTTTTTTATGTGAAAATTAGAATATATCAGTGTAGGAAACTATTTTTATCCTATTTAATCACTTGCTGTATCTGATCTATGAGAATGACCATTGGCAATGTGATGAGATTTAAATTTTTCTCAGCTCTGATACATTTGATAAGTCCAGTGGAATAAACTGGAGATACCATTATCTCATTTTCAATGTATTAAAAAGTCAGCAGAATTATATCTAATGCATGTCCTTAGTATCTGGTCCTATTTATTTTGCCAGTTATAAGTGAAAGTGTCCATATTGTAGTAATCTGTGTCTGCTGGTAGAGTATTAAGATGTATTAGAGCTTCTTTTTCATTCCATTATGTTTTTGTTTGTGTATGTTGTGAATTTTTTCCTTTGGTCCCAAGGCATAATTTGTTAGCTCATTCGGTGGCAGTGTGTCTATAAAGACACAAATTTCACTTGTCCTGCCTTTGTGATTCTTAATTCTTGTGGGGAGGGGAGTGGGGAAAGACATAGACGCTATTGTGGGTATATTTCTTATTTATAGTATGAAAAGATTCTTATTAGCTTTTGCAATTCAAAGTTTATTCTATATTAAATTAATATATTTATGTTGCTTTGACTTCTTAACAGGCAATAACTTCAAACTATAGCGGCATGCTTTCGTGGAGAACATAGATTCTACTGGCAGGAAGTAACAGTAAGTGCTTAGGTGTTATAATTTCTTTTTAATGAAGAAGTTTTCTTTCTAAGTGTTTGATGTTTACTTTAAATGTTTTCCAGGAAGCCATTATGACCACCCACTATACTGCCAGTGCTGAAATATGCAAGTAGGTTCTCTCAGTGGATCAGATGGCTCTTGCTCAGATTATTTAGTTGTCCTTCACAAGAAGGAAAACCCAATTGGAGTAAAGGCATCTGTTTCAACTGTAGTTGGCTATAGTTCCAAGTGTTTTCATTGAATGAGCATAATTGTGTTGATGAAACAATTTTTTGAAGTTATTAAAATTATTAGAAACTGAAGTGGAAGAATTACTATACCTTTTAAAGAGTTTTATTATATTTTAATGGATAACAGGAGACCAGAAAAGAAAATTAGTGTTTAGTTGGAGAACGAGTCAGTGTTCTGAAAGACTGAGCAAAGGTACAAAAGTAGTTCATGATAGGTTATTTTTAGGTTATTGCTTTGAGGTTTTGCAGCCAGGGTTAAAAATAAGTGGCCTTCAACAATAATTTAAAAAAGGACTTCATTGTCATACAGACACTGCTCTTCTTAACAGCTTTTAACAGTCTCCATGTAAAACAATACAATTGGCAATTGCTGTCCACATTAAGCCTTTATGTCCTTTGTAAATTAATTTTGAAACACACCTGTTGTAAGATTGAATATAAAAGTAAATTTATATCAGTTGCTGTGTTTACCAAGGGATTGATTTAGGAAGGTTATATCTTTTATTAGCTTCCAGTTTGCCTTCAGTTTTCATTAGATACTGAATAAGGATTGTTGGAGGGAGACAGGCAGTCTTGCACTCAGAAGCAGAGTGTGCTGCTGCTAGAGGGCTTTTATGACCTCAGGACATCATTGCTTGGGGCAATGTCTGATCGAGATCAGAAGAGTAAGCCCTGTAGTATTTCAACGGGTCTGTAACAATCAGTGTCCTTACAAAGCTGTGTTAAGACTAGTTTTGGTTATATGTTTTTGAATGTAGTATTGAGTCCCTTACCTCTTTTCCTAAATTCATCTCTACCTGTGAGTTATCAAAAACAATTATATGATCTTCCACCTCTATAAGCTGTGGTACAATGAACTGAGATCTAATTAAATCCTTTAAGAAAGAGATATGCTGAGTATTCTTAAATCAACTTACCTCCAGTGATTTTGGTGTATATACAAGTTGACACAAATGTTGAATCATTTTTTTCATTATTCTTTTAAGTAGGAGAGAGTTGGTGATCATAAAGGGAGAATCAGCTTTAGTTTGCAAAATTAAGATCTTGGTCTGGGTAGGATGCAGCATTTTATGAAATGTTTTATAACTTTTCCTTGGTCAATTTCTTTTTATAGGGCTTGATATTAGAACTTTTTATTTACTCCTGGAGGTCTGTTACACTTGAAAGCAGGGGACTATTTTTGAAGGATTTTGTATAAATATTTGCATAAATGCAAACTGTCTCTCCTGATCATCATAAATTTGTTTAAATTTCTTTCTGATGACAGTCTTCTCTGTGGAGAAAAATGGTTCCTCTGCATCACATGATGCTACTTTTTGAAATATTGAGGGTGCTCAGGCTTGGGGTTTTTGGTTTTGGGGTTTTTTAACTGAAATGAGACTGGAGGTAGAGGAACCTCCATCGTCTTTTAGGTGTCTTCCAAAGAAAACTTGGGATTTGATTTCTAGAAAAATTAATAGGAAGAATTAGGCTTTCATTTTAAAGCTTTGTGGCAAACTGTTTTGTTGTTTTAGTTTTATTTTTCCTTGATATGTGCTTTTATTTTAAACTGGTCAGTCTATTTGTCCCCACATGCTGTGATATTATTGAGCCAACACATATCATTTTCTTCTCAACTAAGCAGTGAAGAAATGTCAAAGAAGGTAGTGTCAGCTAGAAGTAGAGATTATATTTTTTTTTCCAGCAGAGGGGCAAATGAATTTTAAAACTTTGTAGTATTTGATCTTGCAAAGAAAGATCTATTTTCTGCTTAATCGCTTGAAGTTCTGTCAATTGGACAAAAAGGGAGGATTCCATTGCTATCCTAAATAAAGTACTGAAATGTTTATTTTACTACCAGGAAAGAATCAATTTTTAAAAAATCCTATTATGCGTTGATATTTTGGTGCCTTTTCAAGAATATATTCTAACGTCCATCACATGGTGCAAAATAATAGATGGTGAATAAATTGTGAAGCTATTCTGTCCACTTCTTTTACCAATTCTGATTATACCTAGAAGCCCATGTGTATTTTATCCTGAGTGCTAAGCTATTCTAGCACATGTTGTTTGAAAAGCCATTTGGAGAATTGCACCTCTAATTAGGAGTAACTTTTATTTATGTTTGCTGTGACCAGCTATATTTCTTGCCTTTGTAGAAATGCCCTATGGCTTGAAGGAGATGAAGAGCAGCAGGGAGCTCATTATCTGGGCATTTCTATAGATGACCATTCATATGCATAGTCACAGTTTCACTAGAGAAGGCTTATTACTAGATGGGATATTGCATTTTCAATATGTTAGAAAAAACTAAATAGTTGGTTTTGATTGAAGCAGTAGCCTTATATTGAAATATGAAGGGAAAGCAGTAAACTGTAATGTAATCTAAGTCTCTAAAATTCAGTGGGTTTAGGTGCCTTCTTGGAAGTTTGATCAGTAAAAAACCTAAAAAAAAAAAAAAAAAAAAAAGAGAAAAAATTAAATAAGAAAAATTACTATATTCCCTGGAAAGGGAAACATTAAAGTTCAGAATTTGGATAGATACATCATTTAAAATTATACAATTTATCAATACTGCAATATGTTAGTGAAATTGATTAAATAATCTTTATTTCATCTTGCATCTTCAATTTTTGAAGTTCTGTCCCTTTTGATAACTCTAATAGCTGATGTAATTTCCTTTTTATCTTTCTTTTTTTTTTTTAATATGTCCACTTCTCAGTTCTGTTTGTCAAGGTTTGGTTTTTTTTGTTTGGTTTGCTCATCTTGAGTCAGAGGATGGGGAAATAACTTTTGTGGAATTTTTTTGGTTTGTTTGTTTGGGTTTTTTTTAAGTACTGATTTGTTTACCAGTAAGAAATTACAAAGATTATTTCAAGGATGAAGAGCTGCTAATATGAAAGTCACGATGTTGACATGAATGTGCTTCTTTACATCTCTAAAATATTAGGAAACTGAATAATCCATTAGATGTTTTCAGTGCTTTTTTCCTCTGTCTTCCAGAGTAACCCATCTATTGTGCTTGTACAGTTCAAAAGCCTGTTGATACAGGTAGAGCCAGAGTGCAGAAACGCGAGTCCTTAATTAGAATGCTTCTATATTTAAATAAAAACTTCTTCAATTACAGTAAATTAAGTAATTTTGGAGACCACTTTTTTATTTTACTTTTACATATAAAATAACTGGGGTACTCTAATTCACATAAATTAGAGTTTTGTAAAGCAGTAACTGAAAAAGAGCCTGTCAGGCTATTCAACTAGATGAGCTTTGAGATAAGTGTGGTATGCTTGTGGATATGGTGAGTTTAGCCCTTTTTTGCATAAAGAAGCATTGCTGGCATGTAATCAAAATGATGATGACTGTCTGGGAAACATGCTTTCAAGGGTTACTTCCAGCAATGAGTCATAAGTAAAAGCTCTTCATCTAGCAGAGAACACATTAAGCTGGAAGAACAAACAAAAAGCTTGTTGGTAGATCAAAGAAAATACAAGCATAAAAGATACTCTTAGAAGATCAGTTGGTCTAAATATCAGAATTGTAGTAATATCTTTCTGTCTTATTCTCCTCTGGTTTATTGCTTTCATGTATACCTTGATTATTTTAGCTGCTGGCTTAGTTTCCTTCAAAAAGCTGCTCATTTGCTGCAACTTTAATGGGATAGAGAGCAAAGTGTTAGCAGCCTTAGGAGAACTGAATTCATGTTCTAATGGGAATACAATTTTTAGCCAGTTCTCTTGTACTTTGTTCAGCTAACTCTAGAAAAGGAAATCAAACATTGAGGACTGCGTCTGGCATGTATGAAACATACTTGTGTGTACCTGTCTGTCCATCTAGAGGTAGAGAGATGAGGCATATGATAGCTGCACAAAGTGAGATAATATCTTCCTGTCTACTGAGAGTGTATTTTTACAGCTCATTCACAACATAAATTCTTGTATGATTGCTAATTTAAAGTATTTCTGATGTAGGTGCTTCTTTCTAGATTACGTAGTGACCATCTATGGCCTGAAGGCTGTATCAGATTTGTCAACCATTCTGACTTTTTTTCTTCTTTGCTTTAAAATTGAACTTCTTTCTAATAAATGGGAGTGAATGAGGTGATTTGTCCTTGCAGCTCATTCTTCTGTAAGCCTTTTTCACTTTTCATTTGACTGAAAGGAGGTCCATTCTACAATCCAGTACTCCACCATGTAAACACTTGTGTCTTTTCGTGTTCTGATAATACATTAGTGATGCAGCTGCTTTCTGCATGTGACTTGAGCTAGCTTCTAGCCCTTTATTTAGGGGACAAATGCCCTATGTAAGAGGACAATTTACTCTGTAAATAAACAAATAAGCTTTATGGAAGTCATATTTTGAATGTTCTTCCTCATAATTTTATACATAAAAGCAATTTGCTATTACAAATCAACTCATCTGGTTTTGCACAAAATATCTTCCCCTTGTCACAGAAAGGAAGACTGGAACATATAAATCATTTGAAATTTCTGAAAGACATTGTTTTGGGAAGGGCTACATATTGTACCAACAAAGTCACTGCTGGCTGCAAAATTGAATGGGACACAAATGTATTGCATTCATAATATTAGCTATAAAATTTGAAATTAATATCAGTTTCTGCTTCTGTTACCATGTGCTAATTAGCATAAAAGAAACTTTACCCTAAGAGCTGTGAGGTAATTAACACAAAATTCAACCCCGGAAAACATTTCCAAATCAGAAAAGGCTCTAAATGAAAATGACTGTTGGGAAAGCACTGAGGCAAGAATGATGTATATTTTCTGATATCTACTTGCCAGGCATCTACTTTAGGCCAAATAGCAGGGAGGGGGAGAAGATAATTTGCTGGGCAAGGCAGACCTTTGATTCACTGCACGTGACTATTACCACAGGGAAAAAAAATTAAAAAACATTATTTCAGATTGCTGTAGCAAAAATGCATATAAAATGCCGTTTCCCTTCTGGAAGCCCTTTGTTATAGAGTGACAATTTTGGGAATCATGCTACAATGTGTTAGTTGTCATTTCTAATGCTCAGCTATTAGCCACAGTGTTGAGTTAGATTATGAGATTTTGATCTCTTCAGATCATCTGACGATGCTTTCCCTAGAGCATTCCAATAGTTGTATGTAAAACAGTCTACACTTTTTCAACCTTTTTCAGAGTTGGGAATATTTTTGTGACCTTAATCTGATGGAGGGCATTTTACCTTTTAGCATGTGTCAAATGGATGGAGAAATGCATGATCAGGGGATCAGACAAGACAGTTGGCTTTTGATGATATGTAATACAAAGCATGAGATGCAAAGTACAAAGCAGTGTCTTTGCCTGCACTCGGTCTGCACAAAGGTCCCTAACTTCACTAGGAAGAAGAAATAGTTGCTAGCTACTGATTTATGGATAGATTGATTGATTTGAAAAACTAGCCCAATAGCTAGACTTTTTAGAAACTGCTTGTAACTTTCTCCAGTTTGTAACAGGACTGCTTATGAAGCCTTCAGGTGTGGGGGACTTTCTTGTTCATAGTATGTCATTTTAAAGGTAACCTCAGCAAATATCCAATATGCAGTTCCAATGGTTAACATTAAATATAGCATATTTCAAAATAAATCAATATAATGCTGCATCAGCATTTCAAAGTGTCCTCATGATTACTAGTGCCAGAGAGGGGAGAATAAAGTTTGGAGGAGGTAATTACAATGACCTTGCATTACTGAGCTGGTGAGGGGTACTGGATTTTGTCCACAAGTAATGGAGTTTTTCATAAGGTGCTGCTTATCAACAGCTTGTGCATGCAGATATCAATGAAAGTTAATGTGAATACCTACATATGAATGTAAATTGCAAACCAAGTATGCCTGATATTTCTCAAAAGCATTACAGTTTTAGGTGAGATAATTTAAGAAGTATTTTTTCTTATTCTTATTAACTTAAAGTTTTTAGCAAACTAAAAATTATTTCTAGAATATTCTTTAATTGCTGGTATGTTTTTATATTGACAGTGGTTTGCACCAGGCAGTCTACCTTCTTTAACAGTTAATATGGTGTTTGGGGATACACTGCAACAGTGTGTGTTTAGTTTAACAATGGTTTATAATTTACCTGAAAAATTCAGAGGCTAAACTAGATATTAGGTTGTCTGTAAAATACATTATTTATTAATACATATAATTTCCAAATGCTTGTTTGTTTCTTTGCATTTTTGTCTTAGAGCTAAGAATTGTGTCTTAAGACAAATATTAGAAAAGCAGAATATGCTGACAGTCTTCTGAAATATGGAGAGGAACAGCAGTTTTTGCTGAACATCAAGTTGTTTATTTTTCCAGTATTTCTACCACTGACCCTTACTGTTGTTACAGTAAACAAGACTGAACTCACTATAAGAGGGTCCACTTAGAATAATCTGGGTTGTCTTTTAGCAGCCTTGGAACACAGATCTTTAACTTTTGCAACTGCATAATTGCTGCCTTAACTGCAGAAGTGAGAGATCATCAATGCACTGACTATTATATGCTTTTATAGTACAGTTGTTTAGGTCCACGAGTTTTCAATATTTTGTGTGTTATCTAATAAGCTCTTTCTGAGGTGATGAAGATCCATGTATACCAAATAACTTTAAAATACTATACCAGTGGAAAAACAAACCAACTCCCAATGCAAAAGAAGAGGAATAACCAGGAAGATAAAGCAGCTTCAGGGAGGGAAAAGCTAATTGTCAAGTAGAAGGGAAAAGGTCTCAGGAGACAGATATTGCTAAATGCAGGATTTTCACTCCGAGTATGGAATTCTGTGGAGGATTTATGTGAAAAGCTGGTAATTGAGGCACTGTTAACTGTTTCCCTGCTTATCAAAACATTAAACTGGAAAGATTTTTTTACAAGGGATTTCTTTGCTGTCTGAGAATGATGATCAGTTGTAATGTCCAAGTTAAACCAAGTTACACAGACAGAGCAAGACACAGAATGTTGTCCACTCGTGATGGTGATAAAACCTACATAGTCTCTTGGGCTGCTTTTACATTCTTATACAATAGACCACAGATTTGTGGTTCCCTGGGGTGGCGTCCATGCAAAGTGACACTTAGGTCATACCCTTAGGTTTTCTGTGAAAAGCAACCTGTGTGCAACAGCAATGGAGCAGGAATGGAGGGCTTGTGAACACATGGAATCAGGACAGTGCTGGATGCACAGCTGGACTCAGTTATGTATTGACAAATTAAGCTAACTCTGAAGGCTACTGAAATATGAGGTCTCTGTCATAATGATTTTATCCTGTGCTGCTACAGTTTGCAGGGAAGGGAACAGATTAACAAACAGATTCTCTTTTGCAAATATTGAGAAAATGTCTCATTTTTACAGTATTCTGATTTTATGCTGAATGAAATGTTAACTTGACATTTGTCATCCAGTTTAAAAGATTTAAAGGCTTACTGGGAAAAAAATCCAAACAAACATACCCCACATACTATAGAATTAAATGTGTGGCTTTCAGATAAAGTGAAAAGTAATATGTGGGTTTTTGGTATTTGAACTCTTAAAAGTTCCATTACAAATCCACTGGAGTTATCTTTGTTTCGTATGTCTTACTGGTCAATGTGTGTGCTGAACAAAAAAATTTATCATTTGTACATCTCGGATCTAAAGCCTATTTATGAGGAGAGTGATGTTTACAATGCAGAAAATGAAGGCCTTTTTTCAAAGTTGTTGAGAAAATATTGTGAATGTGTTTTTGATGCTTTAAGTGGGCATGTCTAGGCTTTCAAGTGATGTATAGAGCAATCTGTTTCTTGGTCCTTATGGCATTATGGTTTGGCAGGGCAATGGCTTTATATAGAACAAGATCATCTCGTGATAGTAGAATCTGAAGGGGACCTACTCCTGTTAGCAGTTATCATCTCTTAACAGGGAATTGTCATCATTTTCATATTTATTCTTTTAGTTGGTGTTTCCCAGTACTAGTTATAGCATCAGCTTTACATGATCAGGGAGGCTCAGCCAGCAAAATTGTTCTTGAATGGTTTCAACTGTGACTTGAACCCCTGTTGAAATGTTCCTGGATATATCTCCCTGCTTCCAGATTTTTTGTATTGGGCACTGCAAAAACACTAGATTCATACTTATGTGAAGTCTAGTGGATTAATTCAGAGATTTGTGATTTAATACATTTGAAGTATTTAAATATGTTTCATTTAATTAATTAGGTTTTTGTAGAAGATGTGAACAAAGGATAATTCCCCAAAACAACAAATTTATTTTTTCTTATATATATAGACCTCTAATTTACTCAAAACTGAGAAACTGCAAAAGTTATTTGTTTCTCCTATTTGTATGTAGCTTTTCCTTAAGGGTGAGTGTGAAACAAAACAGTGACTGAAATTTAAATCGAGTTTCTTTAAAATAATTTCAAACATCCAGACTTCCTGGGGTTCTAGTACCTGGAGGAAACTATAATAGAATATATGGGTATTATTCAGTGAGAGGCAAGTTGTTACAGGTACAGGTATCTGATTTAGAAAAGAGACAAATGTTTTAACCTATTGTACTGTAAGGCAAGTATTATAAAGACTATTAGTAGAAATATAACATAAATTTCTAACAGGTGTTTTGTACTTCAAGTATTTTATAATTTTCTTCTAGATTACTAATCTGTTTGAATTAGAGTCTTTCCCTTTAAAATCAGGAAAACACTTTTCTTGATATTTCAGCTTTAAAAAACATTTGTATTCTGTGCTTCTGCGCTCCCATGTTCACGTTTATTACACAAGATTAAATAAGTGAATAAGTGCATCCTTTTGTAATGTTGTTTGACACATTCGAGGATTTTCAACAATCATTTCACTCGACTATACTTTGAAGCATGTTTTGCAAGGTAGCATATTCAAACAGGCATAAGAAGAAATGTTTTCCAGAACAATTCAAAACTACATTTAGATGAGAAAACTAAGTGGTATAATATAGTGCAGTGTTGCTTCTCATGGGAGTGGAGTTTTTTTCTATATCAGTTGAAGTGTTCCGGGAATCTAAGGTTAACTATATACACCAGTAGAAATTATTCAAGGAGCAATGAGGCACATGTTCATAAATAATTGCTGTCACAGTTTTAAATTATTTCACAAAAATTCTCCAAGGAGTTGTATTGCTCTTCATAGTTCTAATGTTGAAGTGATCCTTTCTATGGAAAGATTTATAAGTATAGATAAATTAGACTTTTCCTTTCTATTTCTGGCTTGTTTCAGATACAAGATTTCAACTTTTTTTTTCTTTTTATTGTCTCAAAGGATTCCAAGCTTGAATTACAAAATAAAAAGTTATAATTTATTACTTTGTATAGTATCTTAGTTTTCTCTTTCTTGCATTCATTCTTTCTTATTTTTACATGCAGTAAACCCTGAAAAACATGACCTACAGGTGGATGAGGAGGGGAAGTGCTAATTCTAGGATTCTGCAAGTTCTTTCTGAAGGCTGTAAGGGATATAGAAGGAACTGGCAAAAAACCCCTCTTGATGAAATGAAAATACATTATGTCAGAGCAATTTTGCAGAAGAATCTATATAAAGAAGCTGTGTAAAGAATCATAGCTTTTTCTAGCATGACTAGCTTTCTGTTCCAACAAATCAATTATTTTCTCTGGCCGTAGCTGTCTAATGGCTAGAGATGGATATGGCAGATTATTTTGAAAAGAAGAAAAAGAATGATTAAGTTTTATTCAGTCTCTCTCACTATGTAGCAGGTCTACCACTGATCTTCCATCCATCACAGCTCAGAATTCACTGAAGTCTTTGGTTTCTCCAGTTCACTTTTTTACTCCTGAGGGGACTTCAGATTATACTACTACAGATTGCTACTTGGGGGATATTACTCCAAGACTTGCAGTGGGTATCTCAACCTAACCCAGAGGTTTCCTCTTTCACTTAAATCTTTCAGCTATGCAGCAGCCCTGCTGCTTGAGAACCTCTGGGGTTTACAGAAGGATAATCTTCCCTGTTACAGAAATTGCACACAAAAAAACATGGGATATGAAAAAATTCAATATTTCATATCCAGTGATTAGGATTTTCAGAGGTTCTCTCCTCTGACACCAAAGCAGACTCAACATACTAGAAATCAATTATTACACATGCTAGAATAGTTTTTGAAAATACATACAAAGCTTGCAGGACCGTATTATATCTTAGAATTTGTGATGCTTTGCAAGCCAAGGTATACGTGGGAATGCTTTTTATTGAAAGGCTCTCCTTATGTAATTCACTGAATAGATGGTACATATTTTCAGATCACTTTCTTAAAATTTAAATGGACTTAAAAACTAAATCCCAATAAATTTGACTAAAATATGTTTTGTGTTAAGCTCATTGAAGTAAGAATAGGTAAGTAGGACCATGGAGGTGTTATTAAATTCCAAGGACTCAAAGTGAGAACAGTCGGCATCTAAATTATTGAGCTGTCATGTTAAATGAAGCTGAATATTTTTAAATGATTCACATGCAGATTGTTAAAAAAGACACAGACTCTGCATTATCAAACAGGGCTCATTACTTTTCAAAATTAAGGGAACAATAAGACCTAATTTTTGGAAATTCACTGTGCAGAAAGTGTGTGAAGCTGATTCTCTTTTTCTGACAATAGAATAGGTTCTGTAGAAGCATCTACTAAAGAGCACTTTCATGCTTTTCATATATTCGATTGTTCATAATTTCATTAGCCATTAATCTACATGGATATAGTTCTTAATATTACTGCAATATGTAAAATCATGAATTTCTGCAAAATAAAACTTGTAAGTACCTCAGTGATTGCTCGTTTTCATGAGGAACTTAATTGTTAATAATGCTGATAAGTCTTTAAGTATTTTGGTAAAATAGGCTCACTACATAGAGCTGAATGCAGCTCTTTCCATCTTAGAGCTATTGTGCCAGACTTTCTGCAGAGCAGCTTTTATATTTAAGGATTTTGTCAATGTGAAGACTGAGTCTAAAAATAAAGAATTTGAGTGAAGTGACACACAAGCACTGAAAATATTTTAATATAGGAGGGTTGCTGGTGATGTATACTTGTCCATGCAGGTTGCTTCAGATTTCTGCTACTAAGAGAATAGGGGTCACATTATTGATATAACAATATAAAACTCTTCTTCTACCACGTGTCATCAACAGGAGGAGGGGGAGACAGGGAGAAGTCTTAATCAAATTAAAAAAAATTAATTAAATCGAAAATTTAAATTAATTTGAAGTTATCTGAAGTTATGCTAAACAGAGATCTGCCTCAATGTCTGTGGTAATGAGTATTTCCACCTAATGTGATCTAGACACACAACTTTATTTCCTAAAACTGTCATTGTTGTAACTGCTGGGCGTGGTGTTTGCAGTATTTCGAATGCAATTGTATGAAGGCTTTTTCTTTTTTTCTCCTCCCCAATTCTTCACTTTTCCTAACCAAATATAATGAATATATAATGAATATTGATTCACCTTAAAGAGAAGTATATTATAGTAATCTGGTTTTAGAGACTTAGATCTATATGTACCGCTGTGGTTGCAGACACATGATCGAACAATAAGAGCCTAATGAGCTGCAGCATTTAGCCTGCTGGATAGATGTTGTGGATGTGCCTGAGAGAGGTTTCTGTTGGACAGAAAGGTGAATTTCAGAATACATTTGGTCAGAAACGTCTGATAAGTTTGAACTAGCACAGTTCCTGTTATGCTGCGAAACCAACAGTGTTTGATTCGGTTCTTGTGCTTTGCTATCATTCTTGCTTTGGGCAAATCACTTCCACTCTGTTTGTTTGGCTCTGTAAAACACCACTACTGTCTACTTCCTTTGAACTCTGGGAAGTTTGAGGCAATACAAGGTTTTATATGAAGCTTCAACCTCTGTCTGGAGTTGTGTTACAAAACTCCCCTTTCCCTACTTCATTATATGCAGCCTGCTCTTTTAGGAAGATTGGGGATGCTCCCAAGAGTGTTGCTTGTCAAAAGTACTGCATGGCAATACCTGAATTCAACTTGAAGTTCTCAAAATGCAAGGAAAGGGGTTTTTTTTAATACAATAGCAAACAGGGACTTTGCCTCAGGGGGAATTAGTTATTGTGGGAACTTTCATGGTGTTAGTATCACAGGGGATACTACTAATTGCTCATAAAGTAAATGTGATTTTGGGGACTGTTTCAATCTCCAGAACAGATATTAGTATCAAATAATGGCAGCAAGTTAAATGGGAGACTATAAGTGTATTTGGGGGAAAAAATGGTCAGATTCCAAATTGGGATCGTGTCCTAATCCTTTTTCATGTGGAAAATTTATTGTGTTAAGAAATTGCTCTTACTTTATGGTTGCTTTGTGCCAGGGTTCCCATGTATGTGCACAAACTTATATGCAAAAATGTGCCTATTCTAAATTGAATATTTAAGTCCTCTATTTGGGATAATGTAACCCTGTTTTACTGCAAAACTTCACTCCCCCCAAAAAATAGAAACATAAGTTTACACCTAGAAAAGACCTAATTTAGTTTCTCATTGTGTTATTACTCATTATTTCCTTAATCCATGGCTCTCAGATGAATTATGGTTCATTTTAAGAACAGAAGCACAGACTGAACTAGGGCCTTGGGATGGCTGAGACTTGGTTTAGTCTCTGTTTCACTACTGATTTAAAGCCCATGTATACTACCTGAAATATAATCAAATTACTCACTAGATCTCTGCTTCTAGCCTTTGAGATCATTTGTACTTTTGAAATGAAGTGCTATAAAGCATAAGCATTTCTTTCTAGTATGTGCAAGATAAGCTTATTCACAGCTTTATATGTCAGTCTTTGGAATTTTAGAAAGAATTCTCAGGGCTAGCTGTAGGGTCTGTGACATTGAAAAAGGAAGGTGTATACACCAGTATTTAGTGTAGGGAAAAGCAACTGTTTCATGAGGTATAATAAACATTCATTTGTTTACCACTTTTTTGGCCTCAATTCCTGCACAGTTAAATTATCAGGGTAAATTAGATATATTGCTGTAGCTCAGGAAAGCCAAGCAGTAAAACAACTGTATATACTCTTTACCTGTGAAATTACCTGTAACATGCTTTCTATTAGCACAAGTTAAGAGCCTCAAGAAGTAAGTTATTGCTCATATTTAACCCTTGGCTTTCTGTGAGATTTGGGAGTGGTAGATGACAGGCAGAAAAAAATGGTTGACCTGCACAAGCCACAGCTCAGCCCTGTCCTCCAGCTGGGTGGGATAAGCTGTTCCAAGGCCACAGTTCAACAGCAGACTGAATCTGGCTTTAGGGCTCCTGCTTCTAATCAAGAATGTTGCAGCTACATGATGGTAAGCAATGATCCGGTACAAACATATTCTGCTACCTCAACAGTTTTCTGGGAATTTTGACAAGTCAACATTATTGTCAGGCTTTATGCCAGATTGACTATTATCTGTTCTACTCTAGCTGTCATGTAACCAGTGCAGAGCATAAAGCTATCACAGAGGCTGTATTGTCTGCACCATCTAATTTGAGGAGAAATGCGGTTGTGTTCTCGAGTCTAATACAAATCAAATCTGTACTGCAGTGCACAGCTCCAGAATTAACAGTTATGGAACTATAGCTTGAGAACACACTTTTTGGACTGTTGTCTCCTGGCTAGGAGGAGGATGAATATATATCTTTGCAAAAGACCTTCAGCACTTCAAGCACATGCATAAGTCCATGGTATGAAATCATGGGGATAACACAACATTCTGGAAATCCGAGTGGGACAGAGTGAGTGGTGTCTTGGGTTCTGGACTGGTTTGAAAGCACAACCAGTGAGAGACTCCAAGTCAGAAATACAATTCAATAGGAAAAAAGAGAAAAAATAACTGCAATAGTGCAAAAGAAAACCACTGACAGAGTCAGAACACAACCTGACACGCTGTCAGTCAGGGTGTTGGTAGCAGTCCCATTAAATGGTGGCTGCAGTCCTCCTGGATGACAGATGTGGTTCTGTTGAAGCAGTGCTCCTGTAGAAGGGTGCAGTTTTCCTCCAAAGGTACAATGATGATGTGGAAATGGTCCAACTTTCCTCTGGGATCCAGTGGAAAGGGCTGCCTTCGCATCCCAAACCCCAGTTTTTTATCTAGGTAGGAGAGGCTTGGCTCCTGCCCCTGGCTGGAGCATCTCCCAATGGGATGATGTAATCTTATCAGTCATACAGTGGGGCTCAATGGCCCATTAACAGAAGATATCTTCCTGGAGGAAGGATGGGTCGTGGAAAAGATAAAGAGCACTGCCCCACCTGATTTTAACAGATGGCCCATTAGCAGAGAATATCTCCCACAGAGGTAAGGATCAATGCCCCACCTGGTTTCAGCAGATGGTGATAGAATACATATTTTTGGGCACATCTTTACATTGTAACCTAGGACAGGTTCATTATAATTAATTACCTTTTAACTTGTGCTCTTTCTGTATTCATCACACCACTCCACTTTACATACACGTTATATGCATAAAGTCCCAAAAAAACGGGTAAACAAAAAAATGAAAATACAGTTGTTTATTTCAGTAGAGTTTAGGAATTAATACTCTGAAACTGTTGAGGTCCTCTGTTACTAATGAACTATTCGGAAAAGACAACTCTTATGTTGCAGCAGAATATTTTTTATATCAATGTAGGATGAAAATACTTGGATAATACAATGAAAATCAGTACATAGAAAATGCTTACCTTTGGCTGTAATTTATTATGCTTGATCTAAAGGACAGTGTACTTTCCCTTTCGTTTACACTCCATTTATTTCTGCTTTTGTTGCAGACAACATTACAGTTGTAATGCAGTGTTTTGTTTCTTGTATGAAGTGATACGTACCTGTATAACCTGTTAGGCTGAAAAAAAATTTAAAATACCAAATTGAGTCAAACATTAAATGCCTAGTTTTTCTCAGGTAGTAATGAAATTTTCAGTGCGATGTAAGTTACTTAATGGTGCAGACTTTTACTTCAGAATTTGTATACAAAGGAGGTAATAGTGATGACTGACTAAATCCTGTACAGAGGATTTGTTGAAGCAAATTTTATGTGTGGTAAGACGATGAGTTTAGCATTCTTTGGTAATGTTCTATGGGAAATGCTGTTAAAATCTAGATTTATAATTTATCTTGAGTACCACATCATTGTAGGCAGTGATGTCCAGATTTTGGAGATGGTGAAGAACTCTGTTGTCTTCATCTCTCCATAGAAATTCTGAAATTCTGAGACATGATATGCTTTCATCTTTTATAACATATCCGCATGCCTCCTTCCTTTCTTTTTTTTTTTTTCTTTTCTTTTAAATTAAATTAAACCTGGTCTCTGATGTAATTTTTCTAATTTTTCCTTTCCTCTCTGCATAACTATGATTTATTTGCAGTTTAATATTTTTCTTTCCATGGTTCACTTTATTCTAATTTGGGGGACAGGGATGTAAGAAGAATGGCAGTAAATGGGGAATTGAACAGTTATGAGACCTCCTGACTGGCCACCAGAAACTATAGAGACTGATTTCTGCAGACTGCTAGCAGTCATTGTCATTTTCTTGGTGCTGCTCTTGCCTTGAATTCTCCTAGACTGAAACAGGAACAACACATCTAAATACTGTAAAATGACAAGCAGACATAAAATGCACTTGCATACACCCATGCATGTGCATGGTGCATGTATATACAAACATGCACCCACACGTGTGTGTATATAAATTTATTTTCCTCCCTTGTTTAGTGCTCCATTGCTATCATCTTCTATGTGCTTTAGCACTGGTAGTCATGCAAATTGCAAAATCACTGAACTTCTTTTTTGTCACACCACTTAAATTTATTTAGTTCTTATCTATAATAATTAAATACCACCTGCATTCTGCTTGGCTGGTTTTAACCAAAATTCATATATTATGCATAACAGTGTATTGGCAGAAAAAGAGAACAGTTTTAATGTGACAGGCCTAGCTATTTTCAGTTGATTAAAAGTTGGAAAGATGTGCGTATCCCTTATATGTATTTGGAATAGAAACTGTTTTATTTTGACCAAAAGGCACTAGACTAGTACATGTATTTCTGATTTCCCTGGTGTATTTTGTGAATTGCGAATTATACTGAATTACAGACTATTCTGGGTTGGAAGGGGCCCACTGAGTCCAACTGAAGTGAATGGCTTGTACAAGGTTTGACTCCACAAAGCCTGGGCATTATTAGCACCATGCTCTGACCAACTGAGCTAATCTCAGGCTCAAAGCAAGAGTCATCTTTAAAACTGATAATGTTAAGGTTTCATGATGAAGTATGGGAGCTTCCAAAAACTGTGGTGTAAAATTGAGTACAACTTAAATGCCTTGTTTCTCTTCAGTTTTTATTTCATGTTATGAGTAGTTGATTTTTTAGTGGCAAACTGAATGAAACAGGAATTTATTTTTAGAAATCCATTGTGAGGATTCACTTTCAGTGGTGGGTGGGTTTTTATATATTAACAAAAACACTATCTTCCAAAGCTTTATGCATAGAAGTGTAGGATGGTTTTTTACATTTCAATGCCCTCATTCCAAAGCCAGTGTAGAGAAAACTTAGTTTGACAGCCAGAAACAAATGTTTGAAAATAACAGTAAGAAGGATTTTGTCCATTTCTTTGTTGCAATACCATTAGAGCAAACAAACATGAATGTGTCATATTTGCTTTAATGAAAGAAAGTATGATTGGGAGAAATGAAATCTATGACAAAGCAGCATGTATCAATGAATCTTGTTTCCTGGTTCTAACAGTATTTACTCTGAGGTTCAGTGGTATTCAACAAAATAAAGCTATTTGCTTCATCTTTTTCAGCATTAATCAATGGGGAAAATAGGAAGACTTTGATATATTGCAAGCATATCTGCATCCATCTACCAGCAACCTTTGTAGTATTATCCCATTGAACCTATTACACACAAGTACTAATATAACCAAAATAAAAATATATTTTGCGTGTACATGTATAATTCATTTGTACAGCAGACAGATGCTAGCATTCTTAGCTGAGTTTTAAATAGTAACTGTGGTGTTTGAAGGTATTGCAAATTTGCATCAATAGGTTTTCTTATCAAATATATGCCTTCTGTAATTTTAGAACTTGAGCATCCCTAATCTTTTGACATTTTTGTATTGAATTTTAAGCACATTATATTATTTGTATTGTGATTTGGCCTAATACAGGCTATATTGGTAGGAACATTATTATTGAAAACAATATTCCTGCTGAGTTCTGTATAAGTAGCAGAGTGAACAGATATATAGTATTTTAATCAAATCTTTTTCTTCTATGTTGTGCTATGTTTTTTTGGTTTTTTTGCTGGTGCTGAATGAACAGGAGTGGTGAGTATTTGAAATAATGCAAGTTCAAACTAAATTACTAGTTTACTCTTTACTCTTACCTTTGGTTCTTTATAGATCAGGCTTTTAATTTTAAAACAAACAGGCCTTTTGTTTGGATACTAAATGTGCTCTGACATTTCTGTACTATTAGGGTGTTCTGCCTTCTACTGTGCTCCAGTTCGTTTGTCTTTTGGAACCTGAAAACACTACTGCAATGTTTTTCTGTGTTCAAACTCAGATCCTGTAATCGGACTTGATGCAAAAAGCCTTGGGTTTCTTGAGAGAAGCATTGTGTGTGGTATTGCTCTGTTTATCCTTATGGGTCAGTGTGTGTTATCGAGCTCCTTACTTGCAAAGTCACTTGTAATCCTTAATATTGGAAGATATTTTGTTATAGGTTGTTTTTTTCTTAAGAAAAGTCCTCAGTTGTGACAATGCAGAGTGATGTAAATATTGACTAGAAGTCCAGTCTCAGATAATTTCCAGGTGTGAGAATTATGATCTGAATCATCATTAAAATGAGAAGTTTTAAGACTCTCAGTAGCTCAAAACAGAGTAAAAAAAAAAAGTGGCAAATACTTGAATATCCCAATTACAGTTGTGAACATGTATTAAGTTGTCTGATAGTACTAGTGAAATCTGTGACTCTTAGCCCATGGTTTTCCCAGATTTTCTTTCAAATATACTCTTTAAGGGTGTGTTTAAATACATGTGTGTGTTCTGGGGTTTTTTAGTTTCGTTTTGGTTTTTTGGCAGGGGGGAGGGGTTGTGGTTTTTGATGTTGCATTTTGGACTTTTTTCTTTTTTAATGCAACTATCTTTTTTTGCTTTAAGTGGAGGGTTTTTTTTTCAATAAATGCTGACTCTTACATAGAAGTACTCCAAGCTGACAAAAAGTACTATTTTTTCCAAATTATTGTTTTACCTTTGGGAAAATGTCTTCAGATTTATTTTTCTATTACTGTATATATTAAACTTTATGCCAGTGTTAGTCAGATTAGTGCAAAGTGTGTTTCGAGATAGAGATTAATATAGTATATCTATGCAATTTGAGATGTTTTTAACAAATACACAGATAAGGCAGCTTTTCCTTCAGTTGCATTTATTTCTCCTGAAACAGTTGCATTTTAGTGCTATTTCTAACAGAGCTACATCTGCTTTATATTCAGAGTGTTCAGAAATACCAACAAAATTGCTTTTTGTAATCCTCGAAAATACTGATGCTTGTGCTAAACCCCCGTCTGTTTACTGGAGATTCATCAGGCCAGGTACAGATGCTGGTTCTACAAGATCTTCCCTAGAGTGGAGTTTTAATTAAAACAACTCTTTTTACCCCAGCTGTCAGTGCAACCCATATGAAAAGCAGAAAGCTTGTTTTTAGAGAAGAGTTGGATGTTTAGCTTGTTCCAAAGTCTATAACCACAAAATGAAGCATTGAATTTCCTACTTCTCTGAATTAATTTCTTCCTTCCTAGTTAGGGCAAACTTTGTTTGCAGAAGTCACTCTAGAACTTTCTAAAGCTTGCTTTCTTCATGTGTGTTTCACAATGCACATCGATTCCATTCAACTATAAAATATTTTGCAGGAAATTTTTAAAGATTGTTTTAATCTAACCACTACTTTGCAGATAGCTTAAGTTGTATGGCACATCCTACAGCAATTTTTGGTTTTTGACCACTTGACCTATGGAGTAGTATCTCAGATTCTAATTCTTATTGAGTCAAATCTTCCTTCAAGCTGGAAGATTGACTTAAAAAATTCACCACAAAACGTGGAAGATGCTTTGAGGGAAAATAACAAAAGAAAGCAAAAAATCCCTGTTTTCCACATAATGCAAATTGAATTCTTATTTACCTACCGTCTGTATTAGTTCATGGAGAGATCTTAGTTTAAATGTGTTTTGCCATTCAAACCTAACAGTTCTGGTTTAATCCCAGCTGGCAACAGAGCACCACCCATCTGCTTGCCCATTCCTCTGCCTCACCATGATGGGAGGGGAAATTGGAGTAGAATCAGAAGAGTAAAAGTGAGAAGTTGTGCATCGAGATAAAGACAGTTTAATAGGGAAAATAAAATCTGTGCACACGAGCAAAGTGGAACAAAGCATTCGTTCCATCCTTCCCATGGGCAGGCAGATGTTCAGCCATCCCCAGGAAAGCAGGGCTTCACCATGCATAACAATGACTTGGGAAGGCAAATGCCATCGTTCTAAATGTCCTCCTTTCTTTCTTCTTCTGGACCTTTATATGCTGAGCATGAGGCCAGAGGGTATAAAATATCCTTTTGGTCAGGGCAAGTCAGCTGTGCTGGTTCTTCCCCAGCTTCTTGTGTTTTCTGTCTTCTCACTGATAGGGTGATTAAAAAAACAGAAAAGGTCTTGACACTGTGTAAGCACCTCTCAGTAATAGCAAAAATACTTATTTTTTATTATCACTGCTTTTAGGACAAGTCCAAAATATAGATCTATCCTAGCTATTAGGATGAAAATTAACTCCATCCCACCTACAATGGGCATATAAACCTAGGTTTCCCAAATTCCTAAAATCCTTCATTTCCCAAGTCCTATCTGATCTTCTACTCCTACTACTAATTCTAGACTTCTGTTTGCTCAGTCCCAGCAGTTAAGGTGAACTTATCCTCAAAAATGTTTGCCACAAAAGTGGATTACTGCAATGCTACCAAATATCTGTGTTTCCTGTCATCTTTCAACTGCTTTAACAGTAGTGTCTTCAATTTCTTCAATTCTAAAAGACATATATGAGAAAATTTCTAGTTACCACATCATTAATTATGTCCACTTCAAAAGATATGGACTTTAAATAGTTTCTGCTTCACCATCAGTTTTTATGCTTTAACTGTATACTGTGGGTGTACCTAATGTGTTTTCTATTTTTTTTTTTTTTTTTTTTGGCGGGGGGGTGGGTAGGGTGGTGAAGTTAGTTAGAAAAATTTTCCTCCCAAATGTTTCATTCTATTCTACTCAAACTCATACCTGTCCTGCTGTATTAGCAATGGATCTGTAGTTCCTTTGTGTACTGTTCCAGGAATCCTACATGGCTGCTGTCTGCCTTTGGTCTTTTTACCAGAGATGAATGGGAATTGTGTGTGTCATCTGTAAATGCTTTTCTACTCCTCTGCTTAGTTGCTTTATGGCACTGAGTTGGCAGGTACCTTAAAAACCATGCTAAGCATATTTTCAGATTAATTATTTATTTTATTATTCCTATCTATAATAGCTGTGCTATCATGTCTAATGAGTCCACGAGGCTTAATACAACAGAAGAAAGATGGTCGGGCAGAACTGCTGCAGCTGTTGCACTGCCTTAGACTGCCACAGAACCACACCTTGTGTTCAGCACTAAGTTTTAACATTGACCAGGTTAAAAATACCGAGTTTGGGGTTTTTTGTTGGTTAGTTTTTATTTGAATATGTTTTAAGCTAGATGATGAGAGAAACTCATGTAAGCTACAGCAGATGAGAGAACAAAAAGACTGTGGCATTGAAGATTGCTTTGCAGTATCTGAAAGCCAAAATATCGTAGAAATACTGGTTCCCCCTTTCTTTTGAAAAGGAAGACAGAGACAAGCAAGGGACTTGGCAGTTCTCAGTGAAGTGAGCTTTTGTTTTCCATCTTATTTGGCAAACCTACTCCATGTTTAATTCCTACATGTGGTCATGGCCTGGTGCCTCGCCTTATTTACCATCATGCAATTGGCCTCAGCCTGGCATTCATAGTCCTAGAAAAGAGCAGGATTGTTGTCATCTAGTTATTAAGGTCTTCGTTTTTGCAAGGGGCACAGTTTTGAGTCCTTGCTTTCAGCATATGCTCTTCATTTGATAATTCATATGAAGAATGGGTTTGCAATTGCTGTGCTTGTGCCAGTTACTTGAAAAATCCTGAAAACATAACTGAAAAAGGGTCCAAAGCTCATAAATATGTGCAGCACTTATATTCCTAAATAAGTTTTCATGGATAGAACTTGAGATCCTGCAGACCCCTGGTCCCCTGAGAATGTCAGGAATTGTGCTCTCTGAGATCTCCGAAGGAGTACTGTAATGGGTTGTTCAGGTACTTATGTCCTCCCCCAGTTCCACCTATAATTGAATTGAAGTTTTTGACCTCTTCAAAATTAGAAAATTAATTTCCTATGCAGCATAACTGGATGCATTTATCTAATGTGTATGAACTACAGTATTTTATTCAAATTTATCTCTTTTAGTTTGGTTTCTGAGTATCTATGCTGAGTCATTCCTTAGATGCTTAAGATCATTTGAAGAAAATGTTTTGGGTTTTTTTAGCTTTAAATTTGAAAAGAATATATTTTTCAGCTCTTCTGCACTTGTTGAATAGAATCAGTGTTCATATGATGCTTGTAAAACCATTTATGCAAATCAAATTGCAAGAAAATTCCTTATTATTTTTTGGTTAAGAAGCCTTTTTTTTCCTCTTTTGCTTTTTTTTTTCTCTTTTTTGTGTAAGCAAATATAATTTGTAATTTTTTATTTTTTTTCAAAGCAAGATTTGTACACTAGAGACATAGGACAGTGCACTTTCACCCACAGACTTCAGCAGGTTTAGCATGATTCCTAAAGTGAGAATGTAGCAGAGGTTATGAATCCTCTTAAGTACTGCCCAGTGTGTATTATTTCAGATTTTAAATAACGAAGGTAGTTTAATTACTTATTAAAAACAATTTAAACTGCCTGATTAATTCCCTTTATGAAGAAATTCTCTAAAATTATTTTTCATAGAACCAAAAATGCAGTAATTATTTGTTGCAGACTATAGAGAAATCACTAGAGAAGGATCTTGAGTAGGCATTATCTAAAAGGAAGCTGCTTTTTTTAGCACAGAATCTTCAAGATAGCTAAAGCATTGCCTTTGCTGTAAAGACCAGACTCTGAACAGAGACTCTGTAAACACTGAGGTGTAAGAGTTAATGTGATCATTTTTCTTTACTTCTAGGTGTGTTCTTCTCTAGAGCAACTTGGGGGAAAAAATAAATTTGAGGCAGGAGTTCTTGGAAGCAGAGCTAGGAATGTGTGGCATTCTTAATATGTTCTGGTTGTCTGGTGACTTCGGGGACCAATTTTGCCTTCAGTATCCATTTTGATATTATTAAATTACTTTATTATTGAAGAAGGATCCTTCCCTTTAGTTACAGGCAGAAACACATTCTGCAGTAAGTCCAGATCCTATCCACATCTCTAAAACTCCTTAGAAATATTTTCACAGCACCTTCAGGGTCCTACCTCTGCACTTTCTAAATTCCTGACAGTGTGTTTAGCTAATTCCCTTACCACTCCTCAGCCAGGTAGGTGAGGGAAAACATATTCCAAAGCTGCTTGGGGATCCTGCAGGCTAACCAGCAACCTAAGCACCAGAGCTAACTCTCAAGCTGTTCCTCACCAGAGGCTTCCTGTTCAGCTGGTGATGGGGGAAATTCAATATCATAAATATTCAGTGTTTATTAAAAAGGAGGCAAAACGTTCTAAACAGCTGTGTAGAAGTTCAAATAGAATGACTGTAGAAGCTTCACTTTGACAAGTTAAAAATCCAATCTCTAAAGCAGCGTATAATAAAGCCCATAATTTTTCAACTCAGTCTTTATAATACTAGGTATGCCATAAGTGTATATATATAAATGTATTTCAGACTACCACTGCTGCAATTGCCAAGTTGCATCATGTTTATGTTTTGGAGACAAGATTTCACTTTAGAAGAACAATGAAGAGCTTTGAAAGAAATCTTTAGTACATTCTAATAAGTATTCCACATTGGGACTATTTCAGAGATCCACCAGAATTTATTGCATGAAATCCTTTTTTTTTTTTTTGTGTAAAGGTCTGTAGACCTGGTATTTTGAGGTCAAAAAGGCGGAGTAACTTTTGGAGCTGTAAAACAAAGAGCTGCATGCATACTGCTAGGTAAGTAAGTTAAGTAATTAAGAAAGCAATGTGTTCCAATGTGTTCCTAAGGATTGGTTCTTCCTAGATATACACATTGCTCTTAATGACATCTACTTCTCTTTCTAAATTCTGGCTACACAAAGCTTTCAGCTGTTGGAGAAACTGGAATGATCAATTCAAATAGCTTTTTTTTTTTTTTTTTTTTTAGTTTGAACACACATATTATTTTGCAGTCATTTTTTAGTTTGGCTCTGTTTCTCAACTACCTACTTATGTTCATAGCCTGCTTAATGCAAAATTCCTTAAGTCTTTGTGTAGGGGAATTGGTCACAAGTAAACTTTATTCTCTTCCTTGTGGAGAATATAATGGATTTCATCTACTATGGCACAACTTTGATGGGAGAATTTTGCTCACGTGACTGCCTTTCCTAAAACTGACCTCAAGCATTTCTAGGATTCCAGAAGAGAACTTTAATCTTAGCGGTATCCAGGAATTAGAAGTGCTGCCTGAAAATTGTCATAGTACATAATAATGAAAAAAAGGTAAAAGGCATTTCTTGGATATGAGTTTGAAACAAACTAGTAGCTGCTGAATTCTGAAGGAATGTTGGAGGGTTCAGCTTCTATTAAAACTGTGTGGCATAGCATATCTGTCATCCAAGTCCTGGAAGACTGTACAGATTCACATGAACCAGGGACTGTGTGGTCACCTCTGTTAGCTCTCTCTGTGTGCCCCAGCCCACTTGAAGTACCTGGATACTCAACAGTGGTTGGTTTAATGTCTGCCACTGAAGTAATTCCAGACGTGTTTCACTGGGACATTGGAGACTGCTACCAGCTGGTGGAATGCGTAAAGGAAAGGATGGGATGCTGGCTGCTACCAGCCCATTGTCAGGCTGTAGTGGAACTGCAACTTGGTCCAAGTTTGACATGTGAAATTCATTTACAGGTCTGGATTTCTCTGTCTCTGTCAGGTGGAATGTTGCAGAATAAAAAACCTAAGCAAATAACCAAACCAAACCCAGCCCCATTGACGCTTCCCCCCAAAAGCCAAAGTTTAGCAATTCATACAGTTGTTATCAAACTGGGATTCAAATAGTTCATAAGCCTACAAAGGTAATCTCCCCACCACCCTGAGCTCCCACATGGCAGACATCTCCTTCCCTCACAGGACATGTGGACCACAAACCCACCTCCTCTTCCAAGCTGAGATTTCCCCTATTTACACGTTCCTCATGTTGGAGGTGAATGCTTTTTGTGTGTTCGAGTTGCCCTTACAATGCACAAGCTGGTGAGGAAGCACCCAAACCCTCTCATATGCAGATAAGGGGTGTACCTGTATTTTGTTGCACTATGTGTTGTCTCTCCTTCTGCTGGCTGCTGTCCCAGTGCCTGAAGGGAAAGGTGAAACTAAGTGGAGGTGACAAGGTCAGTGATTTCTGGTTTTGACAGAATTCAAACCAGGCTTTTTCTTCTAATAAATTATTTTTTTCTTTGTCCCTACTATTTAAAATATGAATTAAAATTTGTTTGTTTGTTTGTTTGTTTGTTTGTTTTTAGAAACCACTCCTTAAAACCTTAGTGTAGTTTCCTGGTTGATATTTAATCTGATAGCATGGGTTATAGGCTTCTCTAGCATTATAATTTTTGGGCAAATGAGCTGATAGGCAGTTCTGGATGATCTTTTCACATGCTCTTTACGCTCACCTCCCTGCTACATCAGCTGTGTTACCCAGACCATGCAGATAGCTCCACAGTGGAAAGCTTTGTGATTTTTATTATCCAAATGTCAGGGAACAGACTGAACTATAAAGGATAACAGCAAAGGTAGGAGAGAAAGGGTGCGGAATAAGACTTCTGATTTTTAGCAGTGGAGGTATTGTAGGCCCCCTTCTCTCATTTTTTATTTTTTTTTTTAACCATACTGTGCCCTGAGGCCCAAGTCATCTTTTGGTCTTGGTTTTATATATTGCTATCGACCTTTCCAGATTTTGTTTGTTTAATGTGCAACTTATTTAATTAATAATTTAATTAGCTCTAGCCATTTTTCTTATTTAGCCTTATTTGGTCATTTTGAAACTTTCTTTAATATGAAATTGTACTAAGACTACTGAAAGGGCACTGCTTACTTTGCAAGGGGCCTTTGGGAATAAGTTCCTTCTTTTCAGTCTTCTAATACTCTTTCAACCAGTCAGTCTTTTTTGTTTTGATACAGAAAACCCTGCATTCTTTGTCAGAAAATAAAAACCAAAGACAACTATGCATAGTATTTATTTCATTAAAATGAAAAAATGAATTATTCTTCATATTGTTTTAAAAGTAACCTTCTTTTTCTGTTTTGGGGGAGGTAGGAGAGGAGACAATAAAAAGCTTGTTGCATAGAAACAAATGACTGAGTTAGGTTAGTTAATTTAACTCTCCAGTGGACCTTATTATTTAATGTTTATAATGTGTCAGAGTATTCTGAAGACTGAAAATTCAAGGTCTCAGCTGACATTTATTTCATTTCTATATATCTTCATGAAGGCATCTGTTTTTATGTTGCTGTCTCTCTGTCAGGAAGAGGAAGGCGATGAACCCCAATTCTGCAGGTTTTCTCATAGAAAACGTCTGGAATGTATAGTGGAGTAGCCTGAGATGTTTGTTATGGAGAAGTTTCTGTTCACTTAAGAGCCTTCAGCAAGAAACGTTGGCCCACGGAAGGATAGAGGATACCAGCATTCCCTATATGCTCCCATTGGTCCTTAAGCTGTCATCTCCACCTAAGCTGAAATACCCTCTTGTAAAGTTTTATCTTTCTGTGTTAATTTGAGCTGGAAAATGCCTTCAAAAATATTCTAGCAATTGCCCCCTCTACTTCCCCACCTAACAACAGCAGCAAAGGGACACCTTCACAAAATAATAAAATAATTCATCAGCACTACGTTAATTTAATTGGGGAAATTCTGAGCCATTCTACTTGGTGAAATCATCTTTTTTAATAGATCCAGTTAGCACTAGGAAAGAATAGAACAAGGTTAGGTATGGCAAAGATGTAGGAAATGAATAGCAGACTAGGACAGGAAGGAGGAGGGAAAACGGACTCTTTTTTTAACTATCCAGTTGCATGTATGTGTTTAGTAGCTTCTAGGGAGCTAAAGTCAATCAAAGGAAGGTTCTAGTACTTAAGTAGCAGAATTATCACAAGGCAGATTTGTGTGGTGTGAAGAAGAGATGAGGTAATTGAGGTGCTACTATTTTGATGTTTGGCTTCTTTTTTCCTCATCAAAAAAAAATGCCAAAAAAATGGAGTAGATATTATGTAAGTTTTGCATATTTAAACCAAAGCAAACCACCTTACTAAGAGACAAAAGCAGGCTGAAGTCTGAATTTGGAAAGAGCAGAAAGTATCTGCTTCCTGTTGCTTTGTAGAAGCAGAGAACTATTTTCTCTTATTTTTTTCCTCAAAGAGCTAGCTTACTAAGGATCAATGTTTAACTCATCCAGAATATTGCAGTAATTTATGTCTTAAGGATATGGTCACAATTCTCCTTAAGGCTGTTATCCTAAAGCTGCTACCATCATCCAAATTAAATATGGTAATATGATGTTGTGATGAAAACATTGTTGAAGATGTCCCTGCTCTTGGGGTAGGGATTGTGGACCAGATGATATTTACAGGTCCCTTCTAACCCTTATTGTTCTGTGATTCTAAACATGCTATTAATTCCTCAGCCCTGAAAAGACAGCAAATGTAAGGATGGTCTGTTGTGTTTGGTGTAAGGAGGATTAAATGTACCCTTTTTATAAGATTAGGATATAAGTTTATAAGTAAGTAGATCCAAAATTTAGTTCAGTTCCATATGCTTCGTATCTTCATCTTCATTCTCCTCTCAATTCGCCAAATATTTGGAATCTGGGTACACTACCAACCATTTTACATAATATTTATGACTGAGTAACAGAAAGCTTAGCTCATACAAAATGTTTGAGAAATGATCAACCATTACACCTCTTTATATGAAACGTGAGTGTTTTTGAGGGGGAAGGGGGAGCTTCAAGGGAAGATGGATTTAGTTTTTTTCTTTCAGTTTTGTGTGGAGTTCAACAAATCTGTCTAACTCTGAAACACGTAGACATTCCACAGTCTTTGAAAATGTTGTTTAATTAATATATTTAAATAATAGGTCTCCTCCCCTCAGCTCAATATTTCCAGAAATGGGCTGGAATGTCTTTATTTTATTCAGGAATGTATGAAGGCTGATAGTTGTATAAAAAAAAAAAACTTCAAAATTAAAGATTAAGTTTAGGAGGAGAAAAAAGTTAAACTCCAAATTTGCACAGTTTTAAAACAGATAATGTAAGATAAATGAAATGGTATCAAAATCTTCCTAGGAATTACATGTAGGCACATATTTGTAGTTCAAAATAAACCAGAAAATAACAAGATTACTGAATCAATAGCTGCATTTAATTATGTGTTTAGATGTAGCTTTCAGTAGGGCCCGTCATAAATTGCAATTTCTTTACTAAGTAAAATGGGACATTTTTGAATGTATTTGAATAAATAAGCCTAGATTTGGCAACAAAATATTTAATCAAAAAGTACTAATAAATTGTCTGTCAATCACCAATGTAACTCAAAAGTTTCCAATACCTATTTTTCATCTGACATATACCTGCTCACATTAGTTTTTATCTATTCCTATTTCACTTCAATATCTTTGCTTTAATCAATGTAATTTCACAAGAATTTCACAAAAATACCAAAGGATTTGGAGGACATACCTTATTATTATTTTGTGAGATTGTGGTGTTGAGGCTGTAGATAAATCATAGCTGATATGCACAATGCTTCACTGTTTTACTAATTAGAGTGGTGGGGGGGGGTTGTTTTGTTTTTATTCCTTCTGTGACACAAGTAAAAAAAAAAAAACCATGGAAGTATTTCTACTCAGCCTTTTCTAGCCACTTGAAGTGACTCTTTACATTTACAGTTCCTGATAAGCCTCATTAAGACATTTTTGGTTCCAATGCCCCTGTAGTTCTTCAGGGACTTAGTGTAGGATTTTAAAATGCTCCGAGTTTTTCCACTTTTATGCAATTTCTGATCATTCATTGAGCACAAGTGGAGTCATATTGCCCCCAGCAGGGAAAACGCAGAATATAATTTTGTTCCTTTATATCAGGCCTAAAGCACGGTGCTGGATTCAAGTAGTGTGTGTTCCATATATAAAAATATTTTCTAATATATAACTGTAACTTATAAACAACTAATCTGAATTTAATATGTTTTAATAAACAATTTTTTCCCCTTATCTTTTATAACTGAACTTGATCAGTATGTATAGCAGAAGTTTACATAATAAAAAAACTCAACATATTTTGTTTTCTAAAATTTACTTTCAAGGCTGGTCAGATGTTTTTCATGGGGATTTTTAAGATGTATTTTGGTAAACTTAAGAATATGCAAAATTCCTTTTTGCCATAATGTCCAGAATACTTTCAACAGAGCAAAAAACCAAAAAAAAGTAAATCATAATGTAAAGTTTGTTTGGTTGTTCTTGTGTTTGTTTAATAAAGTAATTTGTTCTATACAAGGAAGCAAAAATATCCTGATAGGGTATCATCTAGTAAAGAACTGTGAAGATGACAGATTTAGTTCACTTATGATTTTTGTTATTAATGAATACACTCAGTGTTGTGTGTAGAAATTTAACCTCATAGGGTGTTACATAAAGGTACATTGACTTTATCCTTTACTGAAATCCTGTTCAGAATCACTGTGACTTGATTGAAAAACTACTTTTTTAGAACCATGTGATGTATGCCATGATATTTTTTTCTTGATTATCTTTTGGTATAATTTTATTTTCAGCATTTCTCTTTAAAATAGTTCACATAGATAATATGTGACATTATCATATCATTCTGACATACTCCTTAATATATAAGATCTGTCCCATTTTAAACCTTAATAAGAAAGTTGCTGCTAAATATTGAAAGAATGTCACTTTAAATTATAAGATTCATTAAAGCTTGTGTATCTTTTTTGGATTTCAATATATTAAAGACACTTCATATCTGATAAGATATTTGAGATTAAACATTCTTTTCTATGAACATTAAATTTGTTACATCTGTAAGTAGGATCTTAAGTCTTCTTAGATAACAACCTAGATCTAAAAGTTTATTTTGGTCTAGTTGGTGTGTTTCATGTCAGGGTAAGGTTGATTTTTGTCTTGTTTGTGTTAACAGAGAGGAACAGCTTAATCATTTTGAGAACACAGCAAAAAAAGACTGCTGATTTTGCACATTTGAAAAATTTGATGACACTTTCTTTCTGACTGCCTATAGTCATTGTTATTTAGTAGGTATTTCAAATTGCTGGGATTTGTGCCCAGTGTGTCTCTTGCCATTTTATTGCTATAAGACTTGGGAAAGGAAATCACAATTTCAACATCCTCTGTTGGTACATCTCTGGAACAGTAATGAGATCGAGACTTCTTGTAACTAAAAGTACTTGCGAATCTTATTGCTGGGTAGTTTGTGCAAGAATTCTTCCATGCTATCCATTCTATTATGGCATGTGCTCTGCCAGAGTGTGTGTGCTAACCCAACGCCTGTTTATCCTTGGGAAAATAAAGCCTAATCTACATTATGTTCAGTTAGGATTTAGTACAGTGGGTTTTGCAGGGCATGGTCAAAAAGTAGAAGTAATATCTCTTTCTGAATCTCTGTTTCTCAAGATATTAGAAGTTCTTTTAGTTCTTGTCAAAATGAAGAACTTAAATTGCTTCACGTAAGAATTAAAAGACAACGTGATTGGGAAGATGTGAAGCTGGAATGGTTTGTTTTGGTGGCTTATCCAGGTGAGGGATTTGTTGCAAAAGTGCTCAAATTGCACTGCAATGACTGTTGGAAAATTCGGGAATGTAATAATTTTTAAGCCTATATTTGAATTTCCACATTCAGCACAAATGAATAATTGAATGACAAGACTGTAGTATAGTGCCTGCAAATTATTGGCAAGGAGCTCGGTTTTCCGTAATTTTCCTCCTGTTCTTCCAAAAACTGTGATCTTAATCTCACCTTATACTTGGTCCTTCCCAGCATACAAGTACTCCAACTTGTGTTTGTTAGAGCTCCTTTGAACTCGTGTTTTGTGGAACTGTAAGAATACACATTTAAAAGATAAAATTGTATCATAAAAATATTTAATATTTAAATGTTTATCCTCTCTCTATGTTTGAGTGTTTCTACAACCATATCTACACGTGACTTAAGTGAATTTAGTTGCTGATATAAAAGACACTGATTTTTCTAAGTTTATACCTAGCCACGCAGGACCAAATTATACACTGACCATTACAGATAGGTGCAACTTACTTTAAAACTTAATTTCTGCGGTTACTGACTAAGCAAAAGTTTCAAGGAGGTTTAACTACAGACATTATGCAATGCAAATAGAAATTGCTTCTGCGCAAATGCTATAAGCAAAAATGCATTACGGAGTCCAGAACTGCAAATTGGAAAATTTTTAATCTAGTACTTGTCCAATATTTTTTTAATAGCACCTGGAAATTATATTGAAAAAGCCTCCACAATTTAGATGCTTTTTACTGATTTATGCATGCTAACAAAAAAATAATAAATCAGAAGACCCAATTTCAGTTCTGTCCTTTTTTCTGTCCTCCTAAATAGGTTTAGAAAAATAACCTAAATAAAATAAGTATAAATTGGCCTAATAAATAGCCTAAATAGATGCAATGTTGAACAGCTGAATCTTTCTGTTTGATCTGTTGTCACCATAAATCAGTTATTTGAGCAGAGATTCTGAAATACAGAAAATCATATTTCATAATACATTTCCAAGAATAGTAATTTCAGAGTATCAAGGAGGGGGGATCACTCTAGATAATACATGATATTTAAAACATTCTTTTTTTTTTAAAGGAGAAAAAATTAATGCACATTTTCAAAATCCTAGCCAAGAAAATAACACTGATCTGGAAATTTGTGTGCAGCAGGAAGTGTTTTACACTCATTAAACAGAAGTTTAATAAGTGAAATGTTGGTAAAATATTCTTGAGATACTAAAATATAGTGGAAAAAACAAGGGTTAATGGCATGCTGAGGTATCAAACATTAAGAAGTAGTTTATCATTCTAATTGGGGGCAACAAATAAGAAAACAGCCCAAAAAAGTTTCTGTCTTGGAGATTGCTGTCATGCATAGAAGTAAACAGAATTGATTGAAATGTGTTTATCCTAACTTAGGAGATGTTATAGTTGACTTCTCAACAACTGCTCTAAATATGATAGCAGAAGTGTAAATATTTATTTGGCCCTGAAAAGGTTAGTTCCTTTGAAATTTGTTCTTTACTCAGAACTGACACAGAAGACTTTAGAGGACATTGAATTGAGTAAATAGCTCAGGTCAGATTTATGCATGCAATTCTTACATATTTTATTTAAATAAAATACTTGATGCTTCATTTGTTTTTCACAACTATGTTTTTGTTGTGGTACTTGTAAATATTTTTTGTTCAGAAATGAAATGTCCTGAAGTCAGAAGTAATGCAGCTTCAGCATGCATACTTGATTTCCCAAAATTTATGCAGAGCCTTTAGCATCTCTGATAGCAATCGTGTACTGCAATTCAGTTATTAAAATATTAAAAATAATTTTGATAGATTACCCACTTTAGGGAACTAATAATTGAACAAGAGAATGTTTAATTTATACTTTGACAGCAATGTCTTTACCAGATAATCTCCTGTATCTTCTAGATTGGCCTATTCCATTACATTCCTTAGCACAAAGTCTTTGCAACTCTTTGATTTTCAAATGTTGAAAAAAACAAGCCCACCAAACCCTGTGAAAATTTTAGAGATGCCCATATGCCTCGTATTTTTAGAAACATTAAAAACCCAAACAAACCAAAACAAAAGAGCAAAATTCAAATAACCCTCTATCTTACATTCTCTGGAAGCTAATCAGTGGTATGATTCCTTTATCAGTAAGTGTTGTAGCAATTTTTAATACTATTTCCTGTATGTCAGATCAGTTTGTGATAACACACATGTTATCTAACTATATTGGCATTATTCACTTCCCTGTCTAGGTTTTTGTCCAAATAAATACAACTTTACACTGAAAGAGGTTTGGTAATAGATAGTTGGATCTGTATTATTATAAAGAATCATTTTTGTAACTTTTGCTTGTTCATGAATGCTAAGCAAGGAATCAGATTTTTGCCAGACTGATTCTCCCACAAGGCCATTCATCACTTATGTTCTCACTTAGCTCCAAGGCCCCTTACTGGGCTGGGTGGGACAGAGAATTCTACACAAACCATCATTGTCTCATGTGCAGCTCCTCAAGGGAAAAAGATTTACAATATAAAAAACAGAATTTCATTTGCTTTTGTGGAAAGTTTGTGTAGTAGTATTTTTAAAAGATTTGCGTAAAATTAAGTATTAGCTAAAAATGGAACTCTTGCCTTTCCTTATTGAATCATATGCATGTTTTCACCTCAGCACTGGTGAAACCTCTTTCTGATTTCACTGAATGTAAGTAGGTTTGGCTGTTAAATAGAATCAGGAAAATATTTCTACTACAGAGTTAGGCAAGAACAACTTTTCAAAATTAACCTGGAAAAGTATTAGTTGTCAGAAATCTAATATATTGACTCATTGTACCTTGTGGAATCTAGAAGGGAAATGAGAGGACAAAATACTGAAGTATATATTATTTACTATGAATCAATGAAATTAAATGAAAAAAAAGTCATCTCAAGTTTTACATCCTGTTCATTCCCCCAGGCAAACATGTAGTGAAAGCTGAGTAGTTTTCTTGATTTTTATCCAATTTCTTGACTTCTACTTGGAACTATAGATTCTGAATATTTCTGAGACCTCAGAGGCTTCATTTAACATGGAAGGATTTTAAATTTTTATGGATATCATAACAATATTCACAGATAAAATTTAATATGCTGTCCAGGTTTATTTGTATAAGATAGAAGTATAAAATATTGCTAGTGGTGAGGGACTAATTTTAAACATCTAATGAGCATCATCCTAAAATATTAGCCTGACTCTTACTACTCTCTTGAAAAATATGGAACTAACTTAACTGGGGTTTTAACAGTAATAACAATTGCATAATAAAATTCTGAAGTTCAACTGTATTTAATAATGTGTTTTCTTATCTTTTTTTCTTTTTTTCCTTCCTTTCATGACTCTCTTCACTCCTCTAATATTCTTTCTTTGTCATCATTTCTGGCAAAGATTAGGAACAAATTGGTACTTCTAAAAACTATTTTCTAAAAGAAATTCTACAGAAATTCAGCTGTTTTGTTATAATGAGGAAACAGAAGGAAAACCTGATTTACTTAAACTAATGCTTAAGCTGCAATGATCTCAATCAATCCCGATGTTTATTTGGCTCAACACAAGGAGAATACCTTGTGCAGGAAGTTACATTTGTCAGTCCTCTGTAGCCAGCAGGAAACTCCTCACAGTACACAATGCTCAGGAATAATGTGGTTATGGTGGAGAAAAGAAAAGAGTGTTCATTGTTGCTGAATTCAGCAAGTGAAACATTGAGTTAGATCAAAACAACATGGGTTTATTCCACATTAAATTATTTATCTCACGGGGATGTACTGAAACTTTTGGTTTTGCTTCAATAGTAATCTGCATGTGCAGAAAGAAATGGTGCAGAGGGATTTTAATAAACATACAGCATAGGTAGTGAGTTAGATAATATGTTCAAGCCCGTATTTTTTCTTATGTAGTAAAAGGCTACATAGAGAATGGATAGTCCAATGTGCTAGCTTTTTCCTGGTGATTTAAATAAATAAATGCTTACCAAGTATTAGAGTGTGTTTCTCCAGCACAGCAGTGCCTTTATTTTTTCCCCTGTATCCAAGCAAGTCTCTATCTTTCTTTTCTCAGCTTTCAGGAAGATGTTTGATTTGGTTTTGCTTTTACTAAACTTCTGAAATATTATTTAAGGACAGAGCTAAATCTGTGTTATATCGGAACAGATCTTTAATGATCATGTTGTTTTTCATGCTATTTTAAGTCTCTCAAATAGAGTATCAGTAAAAATACATAAAATATTTATTAGCTTCTTTTCCATTAGCTGTATTTCACAGCAGTGGTGATTTGCCTGATTAAGAGATTAGTCTCTCAGAAAAATATATTTGAATGAGAATTAATTGCAAATGCTCAGTGGTACCAAGTAGATTATTTTCCATGTCATAGAGGTGGTTCTAATTATTTGCACTCACTTTCATTGCTATGTTGTATATTACTTTTTGGATTGCTGTTTTATTGACAAAATGTGCTTCTGTGGTGGCAAAAAGAAAGTTATATTACAGAGACAGGAGCAAAGATGCAGACCAAATGGAGGGGCCTTATGGGGATTTTGAAGGATCATATGAATTATATGTTAGTTCCTGAAATGAAAGTGTCTACAGGCATGGTGACAGCATATACATTGAGAATTACGAATCCTTGTCCAAAGTGCTGTGAAACCTAGGACAAAAATTCAACCTTTTTAATGCAGAAAACTTGATACAACTTAATTATTTTCCATGATCAGTAACTAGGTGCTTTCTTACGTTGCCAGTTGTTTTAATGCTCCGAAAGAGAATTGCTGCACTTGGGGGTTTTTAATGCCACAGAATTGTTCACAATGGATGCTGTGTGTCACAGGTAGCCCAGGGAAGCCTGAAAAGTGCCATGTGGCCTGAAGAACTCTCAGGTCTCTGGGCCAAAACTAGTGTTGGTATCCATCAAAAAGGCTTTGCCAATGCCATGTGGCATCAAATTATTAATTGGTATTGGTGTCTTAGTTGCCCTTGGAAGACCTCTGGTAGAATTTATTTAAACTTGCATCATCTTTTATTTCCTAGGGATAATGTATGCAAAGAAAATACATTTTCCTCCTTTCATAATTTTGGAATTAGATTTTTAACTTAATCCGGGGAAGCATTCTCTCTTTATCTTAGATCTTCTGCATGGTGGGAACTTCTGAAGGAAAAATCTTTCTTTTCTTACAACACCCCTTGAGTCTCAACTCCAGCAGCAGCCAAACAATAATCTTCTGATTTATAGAATAGCATGGTGTAGAATGTCCTGTGAGAGTAGAATTAATATGAAGCAAGTTGAGTCAGTATTTTACTGACTGTGTGTGTGGTTAAGTGGTAGAAGCAGTGTGCAAAGTGTTTAAGATCTCAGCTGTCTCCATGCACCAAAACTGAATAGCTGTGTCAGCAAGGCTCTAAGCCTACACTAATTACAAACAGGAATGTGCTTTCAGACTTGTAGGAAGAGAATACAGAGAGAAGCTTGGGAAATGGGACGTTAATGATATCAGGTTGTACAGTGCTGCCTAAGTAAAAATTCTTGCTGAATCTATCAGTTACACTGCAGTACAGCCTCTGTAGAGTAGTGGAAACCTTCAGGTGTTGTAAGAAATGCTGTTACCTGCCTAATGTTATTATCTAATGCTGAGAAGTAGACTGTTGCTACACTACACTATGCAAACCTGCTGATAATGACTGAATCTAGTCTCTCTCCAAGCCATTGGGTCTATATGACTATGGTGGTTTAAAACTCAGCTGGAAAATCAAACCCACTCAAGCTGCTCCCTTTCCAACACCCCCTTCCAATAATGAAGGAAACTCTAGGAGAGATTAGAAGTAGGAATAACAATTTACCGGAAATATCAATAATCACAACAAAAATTAATAAAAAGGAGTGTACAACAGAGAGAGAAACTTTTCTACCTGCAAACAAGGCATTCACTACAGAAGGCCCCATCATGCACCAGTTGATGTGGTTGCCAACAAAGACACAAACTGGTGATGGGAGAACTTGCACAGCTTAGCTTTTCCCCATTTCTCCCAGCCTGGAAAGAAAAAAAAATTAAAAAATTTAAAAATTAAAAAAAAAAAAAACCAAACAGAAAGCAGGGACATAACAAAAACATGGAAGCTAATTCATTTGGACAAGGTGTTGTGCTGCCAAAATGCTGAATGTGGTGGTCCCAGTGCCAGGGCTCTCTCTCAGGGCCGTGGTGGCACAGTGGGACTCTCTTGATGCTCAGAGGCATCACAGCCCTGACTCCTGATCCCACACTCTCTGTCAGGAGCCAGGCAGGCAAAATGGAAACTTCATTTCCAGCTGTGGCCTCTTCCTTCTGAGCCGTGTCGGCAGCCATGGTGGGGATGGTATCAAATAGACAGCACTCCACCCCCTTTTCTTGTAGCCATGACAATTGCTTTCTCTAGAAGCAGGAAAGCTTTACAAAATAGAGCTGTGGGAAAATGCATTGCTCTGGCACTAGGCCCAATGTGTCCCAAAATCATGCAGCTGGCTGTCCAGCTTTGTGCAGAATGGGAGGTTGGGAAAGTATTTATGTGTCTCTCACTGACTTGTTGAGGCATTTGTCATATCTGTCCTTCCTTTGTACTTGACTTCTCTTTTTTTTTTTTTTTTCTTTTATTCTCTGTGTTCTGTACTGTGGCTGATAGGTGAAGGTGTTATTTTTAAATTTGATCAATATTCTATATAAAATAGTGTTTACCATAAAATATACTGAGACTTAATGTCTAATTAGTTGAAATTGAATCTCAGAAGCTTGGTGAGGAAGACACCAAGTTTTTCTAGTATTGCCTGTGTAGTTCTGCATTTAAAAATGCTTCTTTTTTTCACTGCCCCTTTCAGATTTTCTGTCTTTAATGTTCCCTTAAAGCAAGACCAATAGTTATTTAAAGGGCTTTAAAAACAACAGAAAATATATAGTTATGTGTTGCTTGCTGTGTTCGGTTTTTGCTTTTGTATGGTTAGGACATGGCAAGATTAATATAAGTGTAAGTCAATGTATACACTAAGTCAGTTTTCTATGCATAAAATGAATCTAAATTAAAATGACAGCTTGTAAACTCAATGCAGCCTGTGACAAGTTGACAAATGGTAAATAAAGCCTAGTAAAAAATGTAATTAATTTCAAGTCTGCAAATTTGTTCAAGTAGTTGATCTGGCAAACAAAGTTATTGTCTAATCCTCAGAAAATAAGAGATTAATCAGAAAATTACCCAGATAAATATAACTTATCCTGGATCAGTTTGGAGGGGAAAAATAAGTGTGCACTGTTACTCTAAGAAAACTTGTTTATATATTTGAATTTGCAATTTATTTTTGGAGAGTTTCTTAATTGATTTAGGATGAATACTTAGAATTGCTAGCTAATCCTACCTTCCTTGAAATTAATTCTTAAATTAGAAGAGTAATGTCCATTGAGGCATAGTAATGAGCACTTAAGATCAAACTCCTTTTCTTTATACAGTAAATGCCTACATATGTGGTTGGTCTGCAACCACTTAGATTTATTTTCTGTTTTGATCTTCAGCCATTTCAGTTTGCTCAACAGAGCACAAACACACCGTCAGTACAGTATGGGAAGCATCCCTCTCATTTATTACTGTGGCTGACTTTGCAATTGCTTTTCCTTTTGGGAATTCTGCTTCAAAGCATTGTAAATATTTATTCAAAGAGTGATCTCGTGTGTCACATATTTCTTTGGACATGTAACCATAAGAAGTGATGTTACTTTATTCTTTTCAAGAGGACATGATTCAACTTGAAAATTAGGGGGAGAGGAGAAGACCCTGTATCTTTTAGAAATACATGAGTTGTTGTTGAAATACCGATTTGGTGAAAATCTATTTGTGTATTTTTATACAATTAACAAAGCAAGTGTATATCTATATTTTTTGAGCACTAGCACCTGAAAAATTCTGTTTTTAAGTTCTGCAATGTATAAATTTTTTTTTCTAAATAAATACAATATGATGATTCATTCTAATATAAAGCTAGGTGAAAGATACAAATCGGTTGCAGATGTTAGACCATGTACTATTACTGCTGGTAGTTGGTAGAAAATAATGTTGCCCCTTAATGTTTTAAATATTATACAGCAGCTTCTCACTTGATGAACTCCAAGGCATAAGAGTATCAGGCACATATTAGATATTAAGTATAGATATAAATTACATTTAGAGGGGTTTCTTGTAGTTTTAAAATTATGGGGTTCGTATATGTCACACAGATTGAGTTTTCTAGAAGCTCCTTTTAAGCTACTCTAAGAAGCCAAGTTTATGGGGGTGAGAAGAAATATGCACAGAAAAAAGCAAACAAAACCCTCGTCAAAATCTACAAGCAAACAAACACCCACATCCTCAATATATAATGCTTATAAAGCGGTGCGTTAAGTAAGCAATAATAATGTATATGATGCTTAAAATTAAAATATAAAATCTCTGAGTTATGTATTTTGAATTTCAACCTTGTTTTCAAATATAAAATTGCAAGAGGAATAGTGAAAAATTTAGTTTAATGATTAGAAGATTATCTGACTGAGGTATGAAAATAAATATAACATTAAAAGTATTACAGTAATTCCCAGCTTCATCATGTGAAGATGCTCTATAACAATGGGCTCTGGATTTTCTTCATTTGACGTGTTTCTCCTTTCTTCTTTCTCACAAATGTTAATAAAAGGTAGCCCCTGAGAGGTTATAATTTGATGTACAATTTTTAAGGAACAATCCTGTTGTACAGGACATGCTCTGACACGATGGCTAGTGCTCCCTTTCAATTCACTGCTAGGTATTTTGGTATTTATGCTGCTATTCAGCAAAATAAGTATTTATTTTTATATGACGCTCTTTAGAATAACTGAGTGCTCAAAACTCTCAATAGCTGCCATTATGGAAAAGGTTTTGTTTTATTCTCAATCATAATTATCATACATTTCTCATCTCCACTTATCAATTTTACTCTAAATTTCAACTTTGGAGTTAGTGTCTGCACTCGAGACTCCTGCATCGTGCTGTGTCCAGAAGCCGGGAGATTCCCATGAGACGCTGTTTCATAAATGGAGAGCTGCCACGCCAGAGGTAATACCAGCCAGTTGAACATGCTTTTCCTCTAAATTAAACCTTCTAAACATGGGCGGGGGGGAATTCTAAATATTGCTCCGCGGTTCTCCAGCAGAACAGCGCAGAGCAGGCGGAAATAGCAGGCGGCGTTTTCTGTGCCCGGCTCGCTCTGTTGCAGTTTCCGCGCGTGTCAGCAGGTGGCGCTGGAAGGCAGCGCAGGGGCTGGGAAAAAGCGGCACGAGCGAAGTGAGACGGGAAAAACCGCGCTTGGAAAGGATCTGCTTTGCTTTTTTTTTATTTTTTTCTGCTCTATGAGGCTTTGTTCTTCGGAGCATCTTTAGGTTAGGTTATAAAGTTATCTTTGTTTTATTAGCAAATTGTTCCTTTGTCTTTTGCAGCCCGTGGCGAACAGGTTTTTGTAAAATGCAAATCTTTGCCACAGATGCAATGGTTTTGTGACAAATATGAAAATAAACAATATGCGGGCAACTTGGGTGAGAGTGGTATATGTGTTTGTGAACAGAATAGTTAAAGTAATAGGGACAGTGAATTCATTCCCTTGATGCTTGCCACAAATCCATTTAGAAATTGTACAAGAAAACCACCAACAGAATTCCTTCCCAGACTAAGGAAGGATTTACACAGTAAAAATAACAGAGTAGCGGTGCCATCTGGGGATTAATTTTCTTCGTGCTCCGTCACTATTCTTCCTCTGGGTGTGGGCAGCATGTAAAAAATGAGCAATGCTTTTAAAGTCGTTTTGCCAATAAGTAGCACTCCTGCCTTATGTGCTGCTTTGGAATGATGTATGCTGGAAAGTGTCAGTTCTGTTTAGGAAAGGGTGAACTACTTAATTTCTTCTAAATCTTGTCTTTATTTTCTCTTGTTTTTCGGCCAGAAGCATCTCAGGAAGTCACTAAGTAGGAACAGTGGATTTTGGGATGCTGTTGGCACAACACTTAATTGTAATTATACAATTGAGGAATATTATCCTTTCAAACATACCTTTTATTGCTGTTCCATTGTTAACCTTGAGCAGAAACACCCAGCTGTGGTCCCACTCGCTTCAAACTTTGTATGAGGTTAATGGAAATTAATCAAGTAAGAGAAAAATAGGTAAAGTCTTTCTTCCTTTTTTGAGATCAATGGTATTACGTGGGCATATTCAGTTCAGTGGCAAGAGTGTGATCTTGGGGAATGTGAACAGAGGTAAGAATTGAGTGATAGCTAAGGTTTAATGGCAGGAATATGAATGTATATATCGTAGGCTTTGGGAGGTTTTTTGGATAAAATAATAAACGGAACTATGAGATTTATTGTCCTAGGTAATATATAACACAGGTAATTTATGATTGTCATAAATTAATACCTGAAAAACTAATTTTCTTTCTTTAATACTGAAATTCTTTATATTTTGCTATTGTTGTTTATATGCTTTATTTTCTTGAAGTGCATTGCTTACAAATGTGCCATATATCTTATGAAGATTGTGGCTTGCTCACTAATCAGTTCAAGCCTGACAGTGCATGTGGTTGCCTACTTTTATCTCCTGTTTTTCAAATGGTGGAAGTCTCAAAGGATAGAAGACAACAAGTGGGCTTTAGTGAGAATTAAGAGGTGATGTTTGTGTTCTGTAATTTGAGTACCTACCTGCATTGACCCAGCAAATAATCCTAAGTATTTCACTGTGTCAGCAGTTTTAGCCTCACACTCAGATACTCATTCTTGGACTGTGTCAGCCAACAGACATCAAATAGCCAACACTTTCCAGAAGGAAAAGGGTTCTCCAGAAATAAAGACAGGAGTTTGTACAACCTGATGGAGAAACCATTCTTACATGCAGTTCATTTTCTCCCAGTAAAGAGAATTGTGTGTTCTGCTTCCTTGGGATGAAATATTTAAAATTAATAATCTTTAGCAATACTTATTTTTTTTTCTCCCTTCTTTTCTTTTTTTCTGATGTAGATTTCCTGTGGAGTTTTTTTCCGGACTTTTATAAAAAGTCAGCAGTTGGTCAAAATGGTGTTGGACACTTAGAGATGTCACAGCCTGACACTTCATGTCACTTGTTTTGCTAAGAAATCCCCCGTGTTATTTCTGAACACATGCATGTTGCAAAGCATTGGAGATAGAAATATTACAGAATTTTTTTTTCAAATTTTTTTTAGTTTTATTTTCCTGGGCGGTTGGGAATGCTATGGACAGTCTGACACAAATATCTATGTAGAAATCAAAACATTTTTTTAAAGAGATTTGAAGATGATGAAGCTATTAAGTGTAGATAAAGAAGTATTAGACATTGATAATTAAAATAAAATAATGCAGACGTTTAAAGAAGCTTGCTAATTTATAGTTCTTTAGCAAAAAAAAAAAATTATATGCAAGCTCTTTTTTTATTCAGGGATTAATTCTAGTACTTGAAGGACTGTGTATCAGCTTTTAGCTATTATATCAATTACTATGTCATATTTTGAAGGGAACTAAATACACCAATTCTTACCCCATATCTTATACTTTAAAGAATTGTTAAAAACCCAGCTGCACATTAACCACACTTCTCATGAAACACGTGTTATCTACTTTAGCACTCTTGACCTTATCATATGGTAATTTTCTAGCTTTTAAGAAGTAATTTTTGAGATTTTCAGAGGTACTCTCAGTTTCTTCCTAAGGTGCTTTTGCTGTCTTAAGTAGTCTTTAAATTATTTAGTTCTAGTACTTTCCCTTTATATTTTATATGTTGATTGCTTGCTGAACTCTTGCCTTGATGTATGAATAGTAAACGAAGATATAAAAAGCTTTAAACTCAATTTGAATCAGCTTCTAAAGTCAGACTATTTTATCTGGTAAATACAAGTTTCCTTATCTTTACTGCTACATAAATTAAAGAGAAGAGTTAATGAAAACAAAAATAACTGAAATATTTTACTACTTAACATATATTGAGAAGGCTTTGCATTGTCAATGATTTCATTGAAAATTATTCTTCAGTTTGTTTCGATGGTTTATATAGGAACCTTTCCCTAAAAAGACAGAAAACATGTATTTCTCTTTCATGCTCTACTCATTCTCAGCTTTGTGCTTAACTGTTGTTAAGGTTTTGTAAAAATTTGAAGGCATCTCAGCCCTTAAAAAATAGAACATAAGCAATAGCAAATTTTTCACTGAGGTGATGCATATTTAGAATTTTATCATATTTAAAAGTTCTAATTGCTGCTTTCTTTAAAATCTTCTTGTCTAAGACTTACAACTTGAACTCTTCCATTGGACAGCAATATTTTCAATTTCAAAATGAATTTGGTTAGTTTCATGGCAGCAGTTTCAGTGAGTCCAATTAGAACCTTATAATCATAAAAATTATAGATTGAAAGGGACCTATGGTTGTTGTTTGGAAGAAAGAGCTAAAAGCAGGATGATGGTAGATTGCCTTAAGTGACCCTGCAGCTGGGGATGCTGACGACTGGAGAATAAAAGTGAGGGAAACCTCATATATTATACCTAGTGTTATTTATTCTCTGTGTTTTGAGAAGTGGAATCTCTGTCTAGAGATAACTTAGGTGCTTACAGAGACTTGGAGGCACTCTCACACTTGCTTGAACTCCCTGTCTTGGGAGAGAAACCAAGGCTCAGAGTTCATTAAAAGCCCAGGGAGATCACAGCATGGGGATAAACCACATGTGTGTGTGGTTAAATGGGTGCAGAGAGGAGCCCCACTGTGTGCTGGGATGGGCTGGGCTTGACAGGACCTCTGCTCCTGCTTCTGTGTCTCCACTTGGGTGTTTCTCCAGGATCCCATGGGTAGTGAGGTATTGAAATTGACTGTTCTGCAGTTCAGCAGTGCTTTGTGGTTGTTCTGGCTGCCTGCCCATGTCAGCTCACACGGGTGCCGTGCAGTGTAACCTCATGCTCGTGCTGGGGCCAACTGGGTCGAGTTGTTCAAGGTTTTGTACAATTGGATTTTTTAATGTCTCCAAGGATCAATGCTGCACAGTTATCATTTAGGTCCTGTTACACGTGTAACTGCCCTCCCTGTGAATAAGCTCTTTCCCTGACTGAGTTAAAATTTCCGATATTCTAACATGTGTCCATTGCCTCTCACACTTGTGCTATGCATTCGAGAGTCATCACACTTAATCTTCACTATGTAGTTGTAAACATCAACAGGCTTTCCCCTTGGATTTCCTTTAAATTTGAACAACTTTGTTTCTCTGAGTGTCTTTGCTCTTGACTGTCTTGGTAGCTTTTGGTTGGACTTGCTCCATTATGTCTATCTTATACTGGAGACTCTAAAAATGTTCGTAATACATGCTTAATAATGAGCATTAAAAGAGTGAGTTTATTTAAAAAGCAAACAAACAAAAACACCATAACTAACAACAAAGTCCTTGTTTAAAATAACCACAAAAAGCAAGAACCACTTTTGTGCTATAAATAGCATTTAATAAAGCCCAATAAATTGCACTAAGTGATGCTTTGGATTAGGAGATTAGGATTTCTGTGGGAGAAGGTCGTTTGGAAAGTTACCTGGGACAGATTTAAAGTGACTTTCAAGCAATTCAAGATAGGTAATGAGGAGGTTACGAAGATTACAAAGTTTCATTTTAGAGTATACTTTTAGTCTCCTTTTTATTTAGCTTCAGCTTCCAGCCACTGAGCTTAGTTTTGTGTCTTCCTTCTGCTGCAAATGTTCTCAACTTCTTCAGACAGTGTTTTGGTATTTGCCAAAATCTTTTTGAATTGTCCACTATGAATTGAATTATCCAAGAACTTCAAAAGGCTTCTCAAAAGTATAGTTCAACTTTGCTACCTAACAAGTCAAATTGAAATTTGATTAGAGATGAACCAATAAAATATTTCAATCAATATATAATTATTACTGAGTATTTATAGCTGACTAATGTTGAGAAATTGGCAGGCATACCTTGAGGTTTTTTTCATAATTTGTCCTCAGTAACTACTTACAATATTACTATTCAGCTTGTTCCTCTGCCAAATAATTCTGATTGCCCTGAGTTCCTCCATCTAAAATGTATCCTACTCCCAAAGACTTTTTCTGAATAGTGTCCTTTCTAACAATGTAGTTAAATCACTCATGATAATCCATCCTCCCAAACAGCAGTGTTTCCATTTCTGATGGGTATGGCAAGCATGCCCTGCATGTAGCCCTCTGCAGTGCTTTATTCTTCCAGCCAGCTGTTTCTCACTTTACATCTCTGGCTCATCAGATGGCTTCTACTTGCAGCTAATCTCCCTTTCATCATTATTCACATCATGGGACCAGTGCACACATTTGATTGTTCCATGGTCTGCTTGTTACTTTTCTTAAGTTTTCCTTTAAGGCATTTTCTCACTCAACATGGATACTTGGAGGGAGTTTTCTGTAAATTTCCTTGGCTGCTCTATTGCTTTTTAAATGCCCCTTTCAATATTTGCTTTTGGGGTGCTTGGAGAAAGATAGTAGTTGTTAGGTGTGTGTCTCATAAAACCTATAGCTCTTTGCTATGAAGCTGATCTCCTCCTCTTTCTAATCTGATCCAAGAGCTACACATCCTAAACAACAGCAGAGTTAGGTTATTTAGAGTGTCTTATTGCTTCGAGGGATTGCATTCGTGGACAGAATAAAACTGCTACAAAGAACGTTTTGGGAAGAACTCCATGCATCCTTCTTTGGAGGAAGTGTATATTTCACCTATCATCTATATGGGATGTCTTGGTAAACCACCTGTCCAAATGGGGTGCTAAAGGTATGATGTGTTCTCCAGTATTAGTACTGATATTTATAATGGGTTTTGTTTTATTAAGGATCTCTTAGCTCAGTAAATGCTTTTTATGCTCAGTAAATTCTTTCAGTGCAACAAGGACAAATTAAGTCATCCTTCCCATCTGATTTACTTGAATTGTTCATTTAATTTTAGAGAGAATTCTGTAGGATAGCCTGCTACTTAGTGTAAAACTATATACAGGAAAAGTGTATATAGAGTCCTAGATAGTGTAAGATACATTAGTGAAATGTGAAGAGGAAAATTGGTTGAACCATAAAAAGTGAATTTAGGAGCTTATAGAACTCATAAATGAAACCACTTAGTGATGGAGAGTTAAAAACAAGACAAAATGTGTGAAATATATGGCCCATTCAAACTATGGAGTAATACGTAAAAGGTGGAATCCTTATTTATTTAAAGTATTGCTTATGTGAAACACCTGTAACTCAATGTTCTTTAAAGGTCTGAGTAAAATTATGTGTTCTCAAAGAATAGAAGCAAATGAACTGCAAAAGTGCTTGCTTTCTCTTGATCCCATGTATTTCATTGGAGATGTGAAAGAAGGTGCTAATTACATAGTTCTTTCTTTTTTGATTTTCAACTGACATTTGTATTTAAAGTTATTTTATGATGCAGTGGACTTTACAGATTTTGATTAAAGCCATTTTCTGAAGGTATGATCTATTTTATGGCTGCATCCTCTTGACCATAAAGACTCAAGAAACAGGTATTAGGTCCAAGGTGTCTTGCAGATATCAGTGCCTGAAAAATTCTTCAGTAGCGTGGCTAAGATTTTGGAGATTGGACATTATCCCACTGCAGTGTCAGTCTTTCCTTAGAGATGCTATCTACTAAGTGCTCTGGATGTAAATCTTGCAGCTGTATTTCAAATTGTTTTCTAATCCTTTTTTCTTTCTCAATTTTTATAAAATTATATTGCGAAGAAAAGTGTCTAAATATTCGTTTAGATTAAAAATATTCTTTCATGTCCTTCAGATCTCTAAATCTTCCCCATAAGCATGATTAAGTGTTTGTGTTCCTGTGGTTTTTTCCCTGTTACCATTCACTTTCAGAATATAGAAAGAAAAAAATGCCAAAACCCTCATCACCTCCAAAAGCAATTATCACATTTAGCCAAACACAGTAAAATATATTAGAATTATTTGTATTCTTTAGGGGGGCTTCTAGACAAATGTTGTCCCACAGTTCATGAAAATAAATTGAAAATTGTCTATGATAAAACCAGAACTTCCACTTTTACTGCATGTGAATTATGATTGTTTTTAGCAACTAAAATATGAAAGCAGAACTAGAAAATGTTCTAAACCAATATGTTTAGAAGTCTTTAAAATACTAATGAACAATCCACTTTTTTTTGAGTAAACTACAATTTGTCACTTTATAGTTTGATGAAATACTTCTGATATTTGCAGAAGTCTAACAAAGTAGGGTTTCCTTTACTACATCTAAGAAATCTGTTCTTCCAGAGCAGTTCCAGATATGAGCTTACTATAAGTCAGGACCAGTTTTCCCGAATTCATACAGTTTCAAAATACTTAAAATTATTCTGGAAACCGAGGTGTGACTTCCAAAATCACCTCAAACCTTACACATCTTATTTTACTTAAGATTCCTGACTGGCTCATTCTTTTTGTGTTGATGTTGTTCTCCTGAAGTACAGAAATCTTGATATTTATATAATTTTTTGTTGCTTCTTATCAATCTGTCATTTTTGCCATTCATACATCATGGAGGTGCAAGATCACATACTGTGTTGGATAACCAACTCTGCAATGATGTAACATGACTTCAAGTATTTCTAGTTTCACTGGTGTCTTTCCAGGGAATAAATGCAAAAGGATAGACCCTAAAGTTTGGGAGGGGTTTATGTGTAGTTTTGCTGCTGAGTAGTTCTCCATTCTCTAATGGATGCGTGTTTGTGTGCAGCTGAGAGCTCTCAATTACAAGAAAGGGAAAGGAAGAGCTTTTGGGTTAATGCAAGCTCAGGTTTCAGGACCTGGTGAAACCTTCTCAAGCTCCAGGCTGAGCACTGCTTCCCACTCCATTTTCTTCACTGTAGCACTGTGCTGTCTGGCACTGTTCTTCTGCTTTCCCCCTTTAGAGCTCCTCATTCCTTCCATAAAAATGCTTTGTAAATTGTGTTTAGAAGTGACAGCTGTAGCGTACCTTCATGCTCTTTTTGAGAAAAATTCCTCTAAGAGAGGAACCTGACTCATGCTCACAGGAACCCTGTCTGAGGTTTCCAGTTGAACAAAAAAAGGAATGCAGAAAAAAAAAATAATCACTACTCCACTTCAAAAATACTGCAGACTTTTCATGTTGTGAGCAAACATGCTAGAAATGTCTGTAATTTCAGCAGGAGAGAAAACTTACACAGACTAATGTTGCAAGGCATTTGGATAAATAATGAATTTAAATCCAAGAAATAGGATGGGTTATTGAACATTCAATATTATTAAATCCATCACAATGTTTTCACCTAACTTTTTTTCAATTAGATGAGGATTTTATAAAATGTTAACTGGTGTTTCAATGAATATACAAATCTCTAGCTGCTGTTGCAGAATTAAAGGAAGGAGGCTGATGTGCCCTAAACCAGCAGCTTTCAAGAGGAACGGAATCACTGGTGATTTTTATTTCTTTTCAAAAGGCAAAATGTTATTTCCTGACCAACTCTTAAGAGGAATGTTACAAAAGAAGCAGAAGCATTGTGCATGTCCACTGGTAGTTCACTTATAGAAAAAACATGTTTTGTAGTCCTTTGTTACTGTATTGTTATTGTCCATAGAAGTCCCTGACAGCCACTCACACAGAAAGCGTTGCAATACAAAGGAGGAAATAAAGCAAGAAATAACTGTATTAAATTTGTCTACCCTTTAAATAAAGTTGCTATTTTCCTCACAATCTGTCACAAAGTAATTGTTTTGCTATCTAGCTGTAGCAAATTTTATCAGCGAGAAACTCGTTATTTAAAGGGCTTTTAAATTTCATATTTTATCTCATTCAACAGTAATCTTTCAAATTCTGTTCCTTTATTCTGCTAATACCACTGGCTAAATTGCTAGCAGTGTATTATTTCTCATTTGGGTTGATGTTCAATGCTGAAGAAAGCTGTAGTTCCAATATGCTCAGTTTTTGGTTTTGTGTCATTCTTAGTGTAAGATTCTTGAATATGTTTCACATAAATTGTCTCAGAGAGCTGAACCTTTCTGTGGAGAGAACAAAAGGTCTGCATGTTTAGGTACAGGGCTGTATTGGAAAGCTAACTCTCCAGCACTCAAGATTTAAAAATTTGGGGTTTTTTTTGTTTTATTTTTGTTTGTTTGTTCATTTGTTTGTTTTAAGCCTATGTATACCTTACCCAGGAAGTCCACATTCTTCTGGAGTAAAATTTGAAGTGGAAAAACTGAGGGCCTGTGGCACATGTCTGAGGCAATAACTTTCTTCCTCCATATGTTATAGTAAGACAATATACTATTATATAATATATATAATATATTACTATAGTAATACGATATAGTAAGACAATACCTACCTTATTGCCTCTTATACTTTCAAATTCTAAAATAAGTCATGTTATTGTATGACATATGTACAGTGGTATGTATATTTATGTTCACCTGGAAAAAAGTATTCATACAGCTATAATTTAACGTGTGATGATGTGTCTAGTGATGAAAAGTATAAATATTGGTCTCAGATGTTGGCTAAACATGTGTAAATACCTTTTCTAGTATTTTATGCACTTGTAAAAGAAACATTCATAGATACATCTATCTTATACACTGCCTATTTTGTTGAGATTTGGAATCAGTATATCTTTAAAAAAATAAATCACTATTTCTAAGTTGGGTTTCAGAATTATTAGAATTGTATTGCGCTAAGTAAGTGACTTTTGCTATTTGTAAGTTTTTTTTAACACTTCGAGCTTCTGGTGAGAACAAATCATTCTTTTTCTAAACAGTAAGATTTTTGGCACAATTTTATATACCATTCTATAGTTATTTTATTTATGAAGCAAATAATTTCATGGTATCTGTAATATGTCCCTCATTAAGCATTCACATGATGAAGGATAGCATATGAAAAAATCCTGAAGTATTTCAGCTTTGTTTTTTTATTTAATTTGATGCAGTTATATCTGTCTGTATTTTGAATGTCATTATTGTGCCCTTATAATGACTAAAATCTGTCCAAGCCATTGAATTTGTATTAAGACAAATTGTACCATGGTTAATCATTAGAATCATTTAGACATTGGGGTTTCATTATTTCCTTTTTCAAACCCATGCCTTTTTCATCATTAGGCAAGGATTACTGTCTCTGTAACAAGACTTTATATTAAGATTTCAACCTCTTCTTCCTGCCTGTTGGAGGAATGGATTCTTTTAAATACTTGATAATAGTTCCCCAAGAACTGAATAAGGTACTGAAATGTGTTGTTCAAAAGTATAGAAAGGCATTTTTCAGCTGGGAGTATGTAGAACTCAGTTCCTTGGTGTTTTTATTCTTTTACATGAAATCAAAATCTAAACTTAGGTTTTTTATGTGTGGAATTCTGTACTAATTTTTTTCTGAGAAATATATTTTAAGCAAATCACCTAGTGTTATTTGCAGAAGGAGCTAATCTACCAGTCTTTTGGGTCGGAAGGGGGCAGAAGAGACTAAGTGAAGTTCTGAGATAACATTTGCAACCAAAATAGGAGAAATTTACATTCTAGAACAACATCATAATGAGGTTTGAAACTATTAATCAAAAGTGATAACCTTGTACGTTTTTCTTCGTAGTTCAGGAAGGTAGTCAACATGCTGTAGCCTTTGTATGGCAAATTAGATACAGATGCCCTTTGCTGAAAAAAAACAGTTCTTATCCAGATTTATTTTAGTGATCTGCAGGAGTTTGTCAACTTAATTAGAGAAAAAAAGCCCCAAATTATTACTAAGGCATAATTTACTTGCACGTTAACCTTGCTAGGATGTACATTCTGGTAATGTTTAGCTACTCTGTTAGGTGATTGTTCATATAGTTTATGCTTAGGCAGTTTATATTTTGAACATGCATGTGTAATATAGCTACGAAACCTTAGGCAAAATATGCTGCAGTATCATCCCTTCAAGGTGACTTTCTTTCACGCTTTGGTGCTTCTTACATTTCCATTCGTCTATGCGCCATATCTCGCTTCATATCCAGCTGGATTACACAGAAATTGATCGTGATTTTTAAGATAGAGCCAAAACTCCCAGGAGATCATCTTTATGCAAATCACATACTCGAGAGGAGTGAATAGATGCTTAGAATAAAGGAAAAGTGGATAATTACCTGTTGGGTGGTAAATAATCATATACCTAAAAGAAGATAGAAAAATAAGCACTGTGTGTGTTTGTCTTTGATATTTTTGCCTTTGATATAATTTAGGATTCTTGGTATAGTGCTTAATATTTAGAGAAAAAATGTCATTTTACACACAGGAGAATTTAATATGGTTATATTTTCCTTGCTCTATTGCACATCCTTCATTTGCTTTTCAATGTGTTTGTATATTATATCTCTTTAAAGGTGCTTTGTTGTTTGGGGTGGTGGTAGTTTTTGGCTATGTTTTTTAAGGAAAATATATGTATTTTAAATTTAAAGCAGTATGAGTTTGGAAAATCCTGCTGGTCAGACAAGCATCATTCTGGCTTTTTGCATTTTTTTTTGTTGGTGGACGTACTTTGAGGTTGCTTTGTTTGGTTGTTTTTTTTTTTAAGAAGCAGACCCAGACACAAAAGATTTCGTTTTGAAAGCTTATGAAGAAAGTTAGTTTCTTATCAAATTCAAAATGCCATGTATACACATGGACTCGACTTCTAATAATTACAATTAGTTTAAAATTTTGTCTCCTATTATAAAGTGACTTCAAGAGGTTTTGTGTACATAAATTGTGAATGTGTATAATACTTAAATGATAGAATTTATAATTCAAGGGAGGGTTTCAAACAGGTGCTTTAGAGTAAATACGAACATTTTAGTCTAAACTTGTTATTTGCACTGACAATTCTTCAAATGTCATGTGTATGTATGGGAGGAATAGCAATATTAGAAGGTGCAAATAGAAGTGAAATGTATAATCTAAGTTGACTAATTTTAGTAGTTCATAGTGAAAAATATAGGCCTGAGTCACGAAAAAAAATGTTACCAGTTGCCCAAATCTCTCTCCGTAGGCCTAATGCATGTGTCTGTGCATGTATTCCTTGTTTAATTACTTAGATTTCAGAAGGGTTATTCTTATGCTTTAAATTAAGAAGTAATTTCTCTTCAGAATCAGAACCCTTCTTCTACTTATACAAACTTGTTTAACAAAGTGTTTATGAAAACAATCTTCAGTCATCTGTATAAGTTCTAAACAAGTCTTTGAAGCTGTTAGAATTTCACTGTGGCTTTTTTTACTGTTTGTTTTTATGTTACTGTTACTAGTTGCTTTTTGGTACTTCTGCTTGCTTAATGACAGCTACAAACTTGTCAAACGACTAGCTAATATGAATTCCTTACTATGTCAACTAGCTTACTAAGTTATACAGATTATTCTTGTGATGTGTTGGAACAGTAGGTTCATGAAGGGAAAAAACTGATATTATTAATAAACTGTATTTTTTCTTTGGAGTATATGCTAAAATATTTCCTCCCCTAAAATAATTGTCAGTCTCTGCTGATCATTAATTAAATCCTAACTTCCGTGGTAGATAAGGTTCCTCTTGACAGGTTTCACAACCCACTAATAATTAAGTTAATGATATTTTTAGTTCTCAGATGAACAAACTCATTATTTTCACTTGTAAAGATATTATTACAGAATCACAGAATGATTGAGGTTGGCAGGGACCTCTGGAGGTTATATGTTTCTACACCTCTGCTCAGGCAGGACCATCTAGGGCAGGCTGCTCAGGTCTGTGTCCAGGTGGCCTTTGAGCATCTCCAGTGATGGAGACTCCTCAACCCTTTTGATGAGGGCTGCTTTCCAGTACTCAGGATGATAAAATCTTCCCCTGTATTCAGAGGGGCTCTCCTGTGTTTTCACTTTGTCCCTGTTGCCTCTGGTTCTGTCACTGAGCACCACTAAAAAGAGCTTGGCTCTGTTCTCTTCACAGCATCTCTTCAAGTATTTATACACACTGATGTGATATCACTGAGCCTTCTTTTTTCAGGCTGAAGCACCAACTCTCAGTTTTCCTAAATCATCTTTGGAAGTCTGTGAAAGTCTCTTTGTAATCTCAATGGCCCTTTGCTGGACGATGCCAGTGGCTCCATATCTTGTGATCTGGAGGCCAGAAGTGGGGTGGCATGTGAGAAGTGGTCTGAGCAGAGGGGAGAGTTCACTTCCCCTGACCTCTTGGCAGTACCTTGCCTCATGCAGCCCAGGATCTCATTTACCTTCTTTTAGGCAAGGGCACATTGCTGGTTCATGTCCAACTTGTCCACAGGAGTTCAACAATATGTATCTACAGCTTTAAGTGAATTTGTTTTTCCTAGATATTTTTCCTCAAATGCAGTCAAGACTTACTTATCTGCAATTTTTCTTTGGGGGAAAAAATAAAATTTGGAGTTAGTTAAAACCTGCCGAATTGTATCTTTTGGGATTCATGACTCCATGCTGATCTATTTTGTCTTTACAATATTTCTGTTTCTGCACTGAAATGCTAACCAGATTGTGTCAGACATTATCCAAAGTTCAGGTTTTCTTTCTTACGGATTAATAAAATTTTCAAAGAATATTAAATGCAGTACAATATCTTTTTGGCAAGATACCAGAAATTGTGTTTATTAATGTTTTAGAATAGTTCCCAGAGCAGAAAGAGTAGATATAACTACCATAAAAATCGAGCAGATTGCATAAAACATTAGTGTGGGGAATCCTAGCTCATATTGATAAACACTTTACAGATAATTGCATTCTACTGATCTGCTATTCAGTGTGAAGGGGCTAATAGGCCACAACCCCCAATACACTTCCAGGTGTATGACACTGACAAAATTGTTGACAGAAAGAAAAACAATTGAGAATATGTTATAGTGGATATCTAATCCACAATATAATATGGCTGTGCTGAAATGATATATGTAAGAATATTATCTACTCGTTCTTTGGAAATATTTGCCAAACTTGAAGAAAATGCAATGAAGTGAACGTTACTCTGCACAGTATGTTTTGCAGGTATCCCAAGACCACCTTGTCTCATATACAGCTTAGAATCACACACGGCTGGGTCACAGCCCATTATTGACATGTACCATGTAATTTTTCACATATTCTTTGAGCAGCAGTCAAAAAACATTTTTTGGTCTTCAATTCTCCAGTTTCAGCCTCACCTTCTGATCTCTTCTATGTTCTATGCATACATCTTATCAACACTCAACGCCCTACCCTGTAGGATTCTGTATAATTTTTTACATTCTAATCCAGCAGAATTACAAACATTTTACTAAGGGAATCATGGTAGTTATACAGAAGAAAATGTGTTTCCTCCTTTCTGGATCTCCATCAACTGATGTAAAAGGATGCAGCCTGGAAGAAGGGTGCAGTGTATTTTTCTTTCCAACAGTAGTTATCACTTCGTTTCCTATGAGGAAGCCTAGATGTGATAAGATAAAAGAAATGAAGCTTTAAGTTATCTTTTTAATCCTCATTCCTAAGATTGCTTTTAAAGAAGGTATTTTCTCCTATCTCAAGGGATGCTCCAGTGTAACTTCTACTAATATTTATTCTGGAAAAACATGGTTTTTTGTAGAGATTGCAGAAATACCACTAACACAAAAATGCATATCGCAATGGATAGTCATGCAAAATAATACAAATGTAGTATTTTTTTTTTCAAACCGTAGTTTTTCAGAGAGAAATTGAGGATTTTTTTCCTAGCAATTTCTCATGAAAAATTATTATTTTACCCTTCTTTCTTAAGTTTCATCTAAAGCAATATTTTGCCACCAAAAAGGTCATCTGATAGTCCCTCATTTATCTTGTGCAAAGCAACATTAAGTTTAACATTTAATATATTTTTTTAATATTTTGTAGTTAATAACAAAAAAGAGATATTTTATAATGGGAAAGGGTAGAATCCCAGGAGTCAGAATTATCTGTCAGAGTCTTTAGCTTTAGACAGGGAAAGGTTAATTTGGACAATTGATACAGCACAACTGTACCTTCTAAAGAAAGACTTCATAATATAGAGGGGGGAAAAAGGCTAAAATCTTACAAATATGGAATTAAGGGCCAATGAAACACTCAAAAATCCTAGGCAGAGAAACTCATTAATGTCTAGAGTCAAACTGCCCAGTTTGACACTTTACAGGTATTTTTCCTTGTTGAAGCAACTATGAAAAGTAACTGTGCTTATATTATTTTAAAATTATCTATACATTAACCACTTTTTAAGCATAAAGTTGACTTCTGATTCATTTTCTAATCAGATATATATACTATCAAATTATGTGCAACTATTTCAAAGCATCATTTGCCACTTTGAGTAGGATATGACCAAGACTTATCATGTTTATCTTGTTACTTAGAGGGAAACTCTGAACCAAACTTTTTCCTCTGGAAAGAAATATGGACATGTCTCTTCATCTTATCAGATAGACTTGTCCAATACAAGATTTAGCTAAAGCCAAATCTTACCATTTCAAAATGTATAACTTCTTTTTAAAATGTTTAAATTTGTACTATAACAAAGCTATAAAATTCTCATACTATAAAATCTTTATTATTAAGAAGCCATTTGCTACTTAGCCATTTGAAAGCTAGTTTAGTGTTATTATTTTTTATTCATCCAATATTTCATATTAAAATGCACAAATACCAGAGATTGTATCTTTTAAGTAATATAAAGAAACACAAACCATAAAGACTATTGTTTCTTTGCAGCAGTTTTGTATAATACCTTCAATGTCTTTAATTAAATAGAAACCTGTCCATTATCAAACAGGAATGACATGATATGGCACTATGTGTGACTGAAGGTTAAAACAGTAGCAGAGAATTTATTGGAAATAATTTTGTATGAAAACTGGCACATCCAGTTCAAGGAAAAAGCACATAAAGGAATGCAAAACTGCTAACAAAAATTGATTATTACTAGTAGGTCAGAAGCAACCAAGAAAATTAAAATTTTTAGTAGTATTTAATCAATAAAATTATTTCTTTTTTGTCTCTAAAACTGCATTCTGTAATGTCTGTAAAGGCATTGAAAATGTAAACTTTATCTGAAATTTAGATCTTGATAAAATTGGTTTTGTCTTCTGTTTGGTTCCTCATTAAGGCATGGTATTTTCTTTATATTTCTTCTGTTGACGTCACCATATTCCTACTGTGAAACATTATTTTTAGTAGCCACAGAAAGATTATTTCAAATGTTACAATAATGTCTGCTTTAGGGCATCTGCTTTTTCTAGTTTTGTTTCATCAGGTGTTTCACAGTCTTTGTTCCTACTTCTTGTTGATTTGACAAATTTAGTATAGTTCACAAACTTAAGTTGGTCTTTTTCTTTTTGACATTTTCTCTTTTAAAAATTTAATTGTATTTTAATGAAACACCTTTAAACAAAACATGATAAGACTGCGTATAAATAAAGTTCTGCAGTAGTTTCTAAGGGACTGTTTTTTTGGTTTGTTTGTTGAGGTTTGGAGGGGTGGGTGTTTTGGTGTGGTTGGTTTGTTTGTTTTTTCTGTTTTTGTTTGGTTTTGGGGGGGTGATTTTTTGGGGTTGTTTGGTTTGAGTTGTTTTGGGGTTCTTGGTTTGGTTTTGGGGTTTTTTTGGTTTGTTTTGTTGTTGTTTTGGGGTTGTTTTCTTGGGGTTTTTTTCCACTCACGTTCACAATTTGTTGGGAAAACAGTGGGCAGCTGGGATGTGTTGTGTGCCAGGAGGAAGCCATCCTTAGCAAGTGTGATGAGGCTGTTACCTCTTTGCTGGAATCACTTGTGCAGTCTGACTTGTAAGCGTGTGAAGACAGCACAGCTCAATGGCTGAAGTGATGCTGCTCTAAAAAAGACCAGCAGGCAGGGCAGAAGCGTGGGCAGGGGGGAGGCGGTGCTGGGTTACAGTCATGCCCTGGGTCTGGGGTGTCACGGCAGGGCTGATCCGTGGAGATTTGTAGGATTGCTCACATCAAATGGCAGGCACGAGTGCCGAGGGTTTCCTCTGAGGGGTGCTGTGTTGTTTTTTCCTGTTAACCCCCTAGTAAGCCAGCTTGTTAATGATCCTTCCTTTTGTGGAACATTCCAAAGGCACAGGGATCTGCGAGATGCATTTGGGTACTGGTGAACAAGCAGAACCTCGTATATGCATAATATGAGCAGCACACAGATTTTGTCTTTCATATGTGGATGTTATTAAACACCAACTGGTTCTGTTATTTTAAAAATCCTTGCAAAGTCTGGTGTCAGATTGCCTTTATGTTTTGAACCAAACATTCCTCCAAGCTAATCGTGTTCAGCATTTTGCAACTTTGGCTATTGTTCTGAGAAGTCACAACAACGTTATAGCTGCTTTTTAGATGAAAGAAGCAACCTGTGATTGGCAGTGCCTGGGTTTTGCATCAGTACACTGCTAATGGTCCACCACATTTAACAAGGATTTAGCAGGAATGGCAAAATCTTCTACTGAATCTAGATAGGTATTGCATTTTTAAATTATTTAATTACAAAAGATGATCCTTTGAGAGGGTTAGCCTAGAGGCTATGTGAGTTGTGTTGTAAGATGATGGTGCTTGGGTGTTAGGCCAAAATGTCAGGAGATCATTGGACTCTATTAGGAAAACAGTAGTGCAGTTTTGGTTCTAAAAAGATACTACTTTTTTCTTGTTTATTGAAGCACTCTGAGTGTAAAACATAACATGTGTATTATCTAAGTATGTCCTGTCTGTGAAATAGTTCTGACACTTTTTTCCACTCTTGACACAATCTGTGGCTCCCTAACCCATCTAATACAGACAAATTGTTCACATAGATTTTACAAGTGTATTTTCTGGCAAACCTTCTGGTAAGTGGATGGAATAGATTTGTCTGAACTTTGTATTTTTAAATATGTCATTTAGAATGTTCCTTTAATTTCTCAGTTTTTTGTCAGTTTTCTAGCATGTAGTTTAAACTTCATATTTACTCTAAAATATATATTTTCCCCTGTATTTAGAGATTACATCTTTCTGTGTTATGAAGGTTGTCTTTGTGTGTTAGATCTCTTGTCTTTTTTAAAGCTTATCTTGATTCTAGGGAGTAAATGGAAAACATAATTGATTCAATAGAGTGTCTTGTCATGCAGGAATCATTAAGAAATAATACAGAATTGCTTTAAGAAAAGAAAGGGGCCAAAGATCATGGGTTGAACCATGTGGGCTACCACACAACAGCCCATTAGATGAATTCAATTAAAGATTATACATGCAAATATATGTGTATGTGTACATATAAATATCTGTAGTCTTCTTACCGAGATCTTTAATCCTAGGTAGGCAAAAAAAAAAAAAAAAAGGTACCAGGAAGCTCTGTGTGTTATGTTGCTTTTCAAAGCTCACAGGGAGAAAATGGAAATAAATATTTTTAAACTCTATGAGTTTTCAAGCCCATCACTCTGAAAATAGTTGTATTGTTCTAAGAAACCTTTTAGAGCAAGATGCTGCTATAATGCCAAGGTCACGGGTTCGATCCCTGTATGGGTCAGTCACTTAAGATCTGGATTTAATGATCATTCTGGGTCTCTTCCAACTCAGAGTATTCCATGATTTTGTGAAAAACTCTGCAATATCATATTTACTAATTCATGAGAAACCCAAGTTTACTATCTGGTTTTGTTACTTTCCCTATTGACAGTGCAGTAAATAATCGGTGAGAGATCACGACTTCAGAAAAATGAAAATTGATCTTTAAATCTTTAAATTAAAAAAAAAAATCTTTCATGTAGCTGCATCTACTTATTTTGCAATTTTAGAGCCAGTTTTATTTAAAGTAAAATCATAACGAATATGTGGAATAAATTGCTTTCACCTCTATAGTAGCTAATAAAAACTGTTAACACCACGATGACACGAAAATCTAGAATAAGTTTGGAAGAAGAAAATAAAATAGTTTTTTTTCCACCTTGGAAGTTGTGGATAGACTTTAGAAGTTCCCAACAGATGAAGTTATTTTTCCTGTTGTTGTTTTTGTGCTTGTTTTGCTTCTGTGAATAATACTGTGTTATAACAGATATTTGGGGTCAAATCCCTGCAGGCAAAAAAAACATGAGGGAGCTCTCAGCAAGTGGTAATTCAGGTAATTCACATATATCTTGATTTCATCTGAGTAGTTGTGTTTTACTATGCTTAGGGGTAGTAAATATGCTTTTGCATCACTAGCTTTAGTGATGCAAATTAAGTTTTTGTCATGTATAAGGATGTTCTTTGCATGTGCCAAAGAACATTGGTCTTTAGTATACAGAGAATAGATTTGGGATGAAACCTTTAGTACTTAGGATTTCTCTTCTAGCATGCTTTGTGAGCATTAGCATTTGGTAGCTATTCTGTTCCTTGCAGATAGCAATAGAAAAATGCCACAATTACTATTTTCTTTTTTATCTTTTTTATGCAAACTAAGAAGACTCTCTTTACATTACTTTGATTTTCAAACCTTTGTTTTGAGTTTTTTATTTGAATAATGTTTTTTACAGTGTAAGTTCTAGTTTTGTTTTGTGACTTTTTGGACTGTACTTGATCACAGCACTGATTTTCTTAAAAAAACAAACCCAAACCCAAAAATTAGATAATTAATAAAAAAAAAACCTAAAAAAAAACCCAAATTAATAATCTATAATCAGTTTTTATTGATTTCTGATAACTACATTGCTTATTTCAAGCTGGTGGAGCAGATTTTCCGTTATCATTATCTGCATACATTCTTGCCCAAAACATATTGTGTTTCATCTCAAGATGTAAATTGCTAAAATAGCAAGCTCATTTACTAATTGATATTAGTACTTAACATTATGCAAACAGTATGCATTGCTCTTGGCAAACAACTGGGAAGGCAAAAGTCCCTGCCTAAAAGGGCTTATAGCTAACAAAATTCAAAATGGGTATTACCTGCCTGAAAAAATCTGACATATTTACATATACCTGTTACATGTACCTGTGTCTGTATTACTCTAATGTGTACAACTGTAGGTCCATAAAAACTGGGTGTTTTTTCATAATCTTGTAAAAATTGTAATTTTGGTCTAGCTACTTGTACACAATAACAAGTAATACCATTTTTCTTACTGTATTTATAGTCATGTTGTTGCAAGAACAGGGTTTTTTTCAAGGACTATTGCATGAAGTAGCCATACAAGTAGAAACAACCATCCTGCATGTGATGATTCTCTGTGATCTCTGTAAAGGGCATGGGTACATAGATATTGTGTCCCAGATGTATTTTCACATGCAGTCAATATGCTGTTGTAATAAATGGGTTTGTTTCAGCCTTTTATCCTAATATCTACAGCTTTGATTGTATTTGCGTGTATGCATATATGTGTGTATACTATATTTAGTTTCCAGCGTCGATAGGGGCATTAATTTTATTTACTATTTTATTTTCCAGTGTATATTGGGTGTTAAGGGATGATGTATCATACACAAAGTATCAACTCTCTTGGAGATTTTGCTTATAAGTTTGGGTTTGCCATTTGTAGTGCCATGCTTTCTATACAAATGCTTTAAATCTTAAATTTGCACAATTTTGGAAATCTTATTTGCACAATTCAATTAAAGTTGTGACCATTGTCTCAGCCTTGCTTCAAGCCACTCTCATGCATAATTTTATTTTCCCTTTTTATTCCTCTTATCTGCAGCTGAACTTCATTTCTCTCCTTCATTCCATGTTAGATGAGTTGCACACCTTCAGAATGGCTTCTTCATGCAGTCCTCCTCATATATAATTTAAAAGACTTAACTGTATATCAATGAATTAAAAAGTATAAATTCTGAAACAATATATTTACATCATTTGGTCCCCACATGTTTAGTTTTCTTCTGTTTCTTTTTCTGTATCCTTTGGAGTCTTCTCTCAGTAACAAGAATTGACTCTTTGTTAAGTCTGAGATTTGGCAGTTTGTATTTCCTCCCATACCATCTCTGGGGCTGGAGCCTGGATGGTGCCAGACTAGCTGACCTCCATGTTTTGTGCTTATGGCAAGACATGGTCACTTCAAAATGTGGTGACTAGAACTGGGCAAAGCCTCTCTTTCCTACCAGTGACGTACAAGTCACAACATCTGGATAGAGAGCTCTAAATGCCCTGATCTTGCCATGAGCTCCTTAAAAAATCTGGGGATATGGGCACTGCCTGTCTCCTGCACTCCACTGTCCCTGATGCAAAATCTTTTTGTGGGAAATCTGACAGGCTGCCTTTCTCCTGGAAAACAGGACACAGCAATAACTGCTCAAATTGCATCTCAAATCACAAGATACTGCATTTAGTGCATTCCATTAGTCACAACTTCTGGTGTCTCTAATTTACCAGAGAGTTTCTTCAGGGGAAAGCTCTTCTCCCCTGATCCAATTGGGGTGTCAGAAGTAAAGCCACTTGCTACCATGGAGACAAAGAAGCTCCATGAACCATGCAGACTCACTCAGCAGGCACTGAATGTCAGTTATATGATGGTACCTTGAGGCTCGTCTGACACGAGAGAAATTTGCTCTGGTCTCTTTCCTACCATACATAGCTGCTATAGCCACTGCTTTGATGCACTGAATGATAGCAGTATTACTTCAGTATTTGCTTTTTATTCTTAGTTCATTTCTTTTCTTAAACTAGACTAAGGAATTCTTGCAATCTTATTACTTGCCTTTTCCCTTTTTATCCCCCAGTATTTATGAAATAATTTTTCCACTTCTGAATTTATACAGTGTGTTTGTTAATTAAAGAAAACAGCAGATGTAGATCAGTGCTGTAGCAAGAAAACTTACCAACCAATGGTTTGATATACTATATTAAATCCTATAGTAGCACTACTCATTAACACTCTATCTTTTCAATTGTTCTATTTATTAGTACTACCTCTAAGTTAGTTAATTTCAACGATTTTGGTTTCTCTGAGTGGTGTAAAGCCTGTAGATGTTTTGCCAATATAATCCTATAGTGTTGTCAGAAATGCCAGCAGGTTTTGTGTAAAGAATTAAGTTGTGCAGAGAATTCATTAGGTTTAACCCTTTTTCCATAGGGAGGGGGACTTCTGGGTCCAAAGCCACACAAGTATGAGAAAACATTGTCCAACTGCTGGGCATGGGTGGTTTGACTCTCAAGAAAAAGGCAAGCAGTCTGGGGAGTGATGCTTGCAGGAGGCTGCTTTGCATAGCTCAGCCAAGAACCTTCTAGGATTTCATTAACTGAATTTAGTGAACTGAACAAAACAACTTCTAGCACAACCTCAATTTGAAGTTCTCTCAGTGCATTGAGATGGAAAAAGTCAGCATTCAGTAGCAGATTGAAAGGTAAATTGATTTAAGCTCTGTACTTCAGAAGTGAAATGTTACAGCAGTCGGGATCAGGATGGCCTCAAATTAGACGTTTCTGCAGGCAAGTGTAAATTCTGAATTTCAAAGACAAGTTTTATTTCTGATACCATTAAGAATAACCTTGCTCTCTTCAGCCCACCACTCAACTGCTGTAAGTTTGTGTCCACTGTGGGTGGACACAAGGGTCTAAGAGTCTTTGCTCTGCTTCAAGGCTACCCTGAGGCATCCTGATTCCTACCCTTGACAGTACCCTGTCATGGTACCGTGATGCAGCTTCAAAGTGTGAAGCCTTGAGGCTTTCTGCAACACAGCAGAAAGACCTGTAGCTGGCTGAATAAAACACTGCAAATTTTGCAAATTTTGGTGCCTTGGGCAAACACCCTGTTTGTTTTTTCATTATTCTCCTGTGAGGTTGGCTTTGAAGGATCCAGAGCTATGTCAGGCATCAATTTATGAGAAACAATGGTACTGCATGTCTTGGCAGATCTGAAGATTTTTTAAGTGCTGAGAGGACTGTTCTTGAACTTAAGGTTTCAAGGGCGAGGATGTGCATCATGCATCATCAGTGAAGGCATTTGTAATGGAGACAGTAATGGCAATTTAGAGTAACACTTGTTTTAATACCAATTGAATGACAGAGGCAGTAGGTAAATATTTTGTTCACGTGTGCCAATGTCCGACAGGCTGACCTTAATCCAAACTATTCTTCAGATACTTTCTTTTTTTTTTTTTTTAGCTTGAACAATTTGATGTTAAAATAAAGACAATCTAAAATAGTCAAAATAAAGGACATCAAAAGCCAAAACAACAAAAAAATCTCCTTCTACTTTGATTTCAAGTTGCACAAGAGCCTCACGAAATGTGAGGCTAAGGTATCTGCACATTGCTATAACCATGGTAAACTCATTATTGGAATGACAATGTGGTTAATTAAAAATTATTTACAGGCTCGCTACAGAATTACAGAGTTTATCATAAGCTGTAAAATCCAGCTAAGAAGCAGTACATATTTGGATAGCTAGTCCATCTTGAGTCTATGTTTAATTATGCTGTTGACTCGAATTTGGAAGTGCAAACTGAAGAACTGACATACCCCTAAGCTGATTACATTGCTAACAGCTACCAAAACTTGCTTCATGGCCATGCCACTCCTACCTGCAGCTTCATGCTTTTCTTAGACTGACTTAGGCTGCATCCATTTTAGCCAAATTAATGAGTCTAATCAACACAAAAAAGAAGGAAAGAATAATAGAAAAGGGGGAGGGGAAAGGGGGAGAAGGAATAGTTTTAATTGTTTTAGATTCCCAAGCTGATCCCAGTTCAGGAAAGATCTGGTGCTGATGCAGGAAGCATATGGGAACAATCCACCGGGTTTGCTTTTTGAGTCACAGCTTGCATGTGTGACCAGCACAGCCATAGTATGAATTGTATTCTGGATTGTTTTAACTGTATTATGCTTACAGCATAGCCACGGTGCTGGCTGCAGCAGACACATGCAGATACACTTGGGAAAAAGATCAGATTCAAATTCAGTTCATTTTCCAGGGCTTTTTTAAAGCACCCATTTATTTTTACTAGATAGTGACTTGAGTTGACAGCACACTCCAGGTCTACATTTACAATCCTTAACAGACATTTGTTCTTCATTTCTCTTTCCCTGGAAAAGGAAATATATTTTGCCTTTATCACTAAGCACTATAACACTGATATACCCTGAAAGAACCTGAAGTTTCTTCTGTGAATTGCTAAGTCTGCAGGCGAAGGATTTTGTTTCATTCCAAGTAAATGGGGCATGGGGTAGTATAGCACAAACAGTAACCTTGAGTGCTGTTTGTGATATCATAGCAAAAGATATCTTGAGAGTACAAGAAATCTTATAAATTATCTCCTGTATGTTGCTAATACTGGATTCCCTGCTAAGACAGAGTAAACAGAAAGGGTGTAAAAACAACTGCAGAAGAGATTTCAGTTTGAAATCCAACTATAGCATTTCATCAGAATCCCAGTGTACTTTCAGCATTAAGGACCACAGTAGGTAAAGTTAACATCTGAAAACGGAAAGTGAATCTATGGATTCTTTATTTGCATTTTTAAATGAATACAATGACACAGAATTAATAGCACATTTCAGATATTCTACAAAGGAATACATTTTGTTCTCATCATGCTTTCCTAATCATATTATTTTCCCCAAATAAAGTTGATTTCATTAATCAAGGCTTCTGTCCTAAATAATATTGCAAAAATGATCCTACTTTTTTTTTAGAAGTCTTTGTCATCTAAAAGCTTCTGTGGACTTTGTGTTTAACCTAAATGATTGTTACAATTCTATGCATGTTTAACACTTTTGAAATCACATCTGCAATAGCTGCATGTCTCTGCACTGCTGCTATTATTTTAAAAACCCTTTTAGAGATATTGTCTGAAAGAAAGTTACAAATTCAGACACTTTTCTAGAAAAATTCCACCAATTACGATTCTTTCTCAGTCTGTATTAAAGTCATAGCAATATTTTTATTTGCTGCATTTTGTGTACACACATGTATGTAAATAATACAAAGATGCATGACTCAAGCTGTGCAAATAATGGAATTTTAGTCTACCTCCCAAACAATGTAAAAGACCCAAAGAATCCTCAAATGATTTATTCTTACTAAGCCCATTTTTTTCTTACGAAATTCATGATAAAGAGATGAGTTGAAAAATGGTCTTGTGTGGAAAGAAGCCTCTCTTAAATTAAAAGGTAATATATGTGAGGGAAATATTAGTTGTCTGTAAATTAGAGAAGATGGATGGTATTTTTGCAAGTAACAGAATTTAAGGTTTTAAAAGTGAAACAAATGCAATTACACATCAGTTTGTTTTAATGAAGTAAATAATTGGGAAAAAACCCTCAACTGTTGTGCGTTTTTACAGAGAAATTAATAACAGCTGAAATAGCTTTATCAAGAATAATTCAGACCAAGCCATATGAGGTCAAATTTGTTTCAGGATAATGGGCTTTCTAGATTCAAACATGGTGGTGGATCTCACATACATTAAATTTATTAAAGCAGCTGTCTCAGGTGGGTTTCCTATAAGCAAGTCAGGAGATGGTAGTTTAGATAAAACCAAGGTAAGTGCAAAGCTCTTTGGGAAAGAAGGTGTTTTCAGAAAGTTTAGATAGTACCTGCCTTCTAGTTAGATTGTATCTGCTCTTAGAAGGGATGTAGGTTACCAGATTGACTTTTTATAATCCCTTCTTTTCCAATTTTCTGTTTGTGTATAGCTCTGTCATACAGTGATGACATTGGTAACACAAACAAAACCCTATAAAGACATATTTAAATGACTGAAGATATTCCAGTGCTCTCAGGTAGCTCAAGAGAATGGAAAGTTACATTTTCTTTCCAGTTCTAAAATTAAATCTAGCTATAGTTAATAAAATTGTAACTTCCCTTCACCTTCCACCTGTGCTGTAATTAGGTTCACTGGCTGTTATTGCAGTGTAGAGTTTTCTCTGTAAGGCTTACTCTGTGGAAAGATAGGTCAAACATCACTAAATTCAAGGGGAAAAAAACAAACCAGAAGACCTAGCAGAAAATTTTATTACTTTTCCATTCCACCAAGAATTTAATCAGACATTTTTCGTAAGGCGTTATTTTTTATATTAAACTAGGAAAGTCATGCATTGCATAGTATTGATTTTTAATTGAGAAAATTGTTCGTTTATCTCATTCATCATTCAGCAAGTATTTTTATTTATTTTTTATTTATTTATTTATTTATTTTTTATTTATTACATCTTTCGTGGCTTTTATAAATATTTTTTAATGCCATACCTTATAAATACTGAATTGTTTACTTGAGATGTATCTATATATATATCTATATATATATATCTACAGATGTGTGTGTATGTATATGTATATATATATCCTTATAGACTGTAATCCTGACCATGATGTAAGTGTCAAAAATGTGAACTATATTAAAAAAAAAAAAAAAAAGACAATTGCTTGTTCTTAAATCTGCATATTATCATGGCTGGCATGCTGCACCTTTTGGCTTCTGTCTCACTTTTCTCACTTGTCTGGGAAACATTAAAAAGAAATCTAGATGAGCACCAATGTTTAATTTCCCCATGCTAGGTTTCAGACTTCTTCACAAAGAGCTTCAGCTGCTGAGAGTAAGAAGGAAATATTAGATTTTTGATTGTGTGTTCCAAATACCAGAGGCCCAGGCTTCCACTAAATAACCTTTTGAACCTTCCTCACACAAAAAGTGTTCAAGCTCTCCCTTGTGGCTGAAATGCACTTTCCACTAGACTTGGAGTTTATTTTCAGGGATTTAATCGAGCGAGTGCCAGACATGGGTTTGTTTTACAGATCTATTTTATTTGAAATTCATTTGTCCAGTTCTGGTTGAATATCTCTTCCTTAACATGCGCTGGTGGAACTTTCTGCATACTTTCATTAGCTGTTTGATGATTTGCACTTCTGGCTCCAAAAATGAAGTCCCACGAGCTATTCCTAAAAGGGCAGTGTACCTAGCAACAGTGTAAGCTGTAGGCTCTTATCCTTAGTAATCACTATTTTCTTTATCAATTTCTTAACATTTTCACCTTTTTGGTTGCAAAGTTTTATACAAAGAATTCTCACACCTTTTTTTATTGTTTTCAGTTCCCCTCAAAACAGTTAAAACATTTTTTAATGATAATGTTCTGTTCCAGAGATGGAGATCCAGAACCCAATTATCTGATTCTCACGTGGAATAAAATACCTAGGACACATTTAAATGTAGTACTACGTGTTTTCTCAACGTTTTTGAAGTATGTAAACTAATTACTTTTGCAATTTTTGTTTATTTCTTTAATGATTACTACTTTGAAATCAAACATAAGAATTAACTCTGAGAACTTTCAATTATGGAGAATATTCCTTTATTGCTAACTTTTTGTCGTTGGTCAACAAAAATTGATGAGAATTTTTCAGTGTTGGTTTTTCAAATTAAAAGACTAAATCTGTGAGCAAATATCAGAGGCTCCTTAATGTCCTGTGAGATTGTGGAATTCCATCCTACAAGCAGTTCAAATTAAATTATCTCTAAATATGTGAGTTATAATACTGCACATTTTTTTAAATTAAAATTATATATATAATTTTAAATCAACTCACCTTTGTAAGTACTTTTAGATTATTCCTTTGTTATTGCTCCTTTTTTCACTTAAAGGAAAAAACACTTCCGGCTACCAGATGAATTGGTAACAAACATATGTCTTGAAGTCTGTGTAATCTATCAATCTGTTTTATGCTCTTCACCAACAACAGTCATATGCCTTGTAGGTGTAATATATTTAATTTGTACCTCTTAAAAAGTAGCACTGCTTCTTTTGAGAGGAGGAATGGACCTTGAAGCTGTGCACACAATCCATGCAGGGGTCTAGAATCAGAAAACAACCTCACATCTTTCTCATCAGGAAATCCTTTCTGGTTGTAAATGATGGTTGATTCTTGACAATAGGCACTATTCATTATACACTTAGATTCCTGTATTTAAAGATTCTTTGTACTTGAGCTAGTATTAGCACAGTTGCTGAGCTGACTTTCATTGTGGCTCGTAAATTCCACATTCTTTGTGTCCATTATCAGTGACACAGTCTTCTCCCCCAGCTTTGTTAACCTCTCCCCACGTCTGAGATAACACCTGGACAGCAGAAGCACCTTCATCTCATCTCAAGTTCCTACTGCACTGGCTTAACTTTCCGTCCAGTTTTCGGGTCGTATTCGGGGTAGGGGACACTTCAGAGGTCTCTGGTGGTGGCAGCCAGCTCTTGCCTCTGCCACACCCGGTGCCATCCTGTCTCTCTGTCCTGTGCCTGTCTCATGGCAAAGACTTTCTGTGGCCTCAGCCACAGCCTGTTCGAGACAGACAGCTGCGCTCTTTGAATCCGCACAGTGGGCTGGGCTAAGCACGCATAGGTTGTACAAATCAAACTGCTTTAGAGCAGAATTCTGAAATGCCTGAATGAACTGCTGTTGTAAGTATGTTCTTTTACCTTAATTAAAAATTTACAAAGCCTTTGTGAGCTATTTAGGCTGCTGGTAATAGGTATACCAGGGGCGTTTGTGTGAAATGAGGAAGCTTGCTGTACAGAAGTCTAATAAACAATATGAAGCACATATTCAGATGGCTTCATCTGTTCACACAGGTAGCAGAGTTTGCTGCTCATAGAAGAGGCTTTCAGGCATCTAGGAAACCATTGTAAAACTGTGGTGCAAATATGGAAAATGAGATTTCATAGAAGCTGAAACTGTGTTCTGCTGGATCACAAATTTCACTAGATTAACAGCCTCTCTTTTTCCCTGTGAAGTGCACTGTAAGGCAAGAGAATATTTTTGGAGTGTCCAATCCTCAAAAAATTATTCTTGTACTCTTCATATATAATGCATAAGGAGGACAACCCTTTAATAGAGAGCTTCAGGCCTGAGAAATTTGTCATGTATAACACAATATTGAACAAAATACCATCTTTCCTGTGATAAAGTATTCTGAGCAAATTGTTGCATTTTAGCTATATAATTCTGTTCTGCTATTATGAAAACAATGAAAATGTTATGAATGTTATGAAAAACATTCTACAAAATGAATATGTATAGTGCCAAGTCTAACATGAAGAACATTGTATGTTTACTAAAAGATTTTATCAATAAAATATATAAGCTTATTTTCATTTCTAGTGATTTCCAGTATCTACCTACTACTCTTGTTATTATGGCAAAATAGCAAAAGTTTGATTTGCTTATAGTTCCTTTATCATTAAAACTGCGAAACCTACTTAATGACTCCTTTCCCTACTAAACATTGAAGTCTGTGAAAGGTAGCAGTAAATTTGTGTGATGAGTGAACCTGATTTTACTGGAACAGATATAAGGAATTCTTTTTAACGTCACATAGCTGCTTATGCTTTCTGCTGTGGCATTTTCATTAAACTTAAATTTCTTGGGTATTAGAATACAAAAAGAAGGAGAAGATGTGATATACAGCTGTGAAGGCAGAGCATCGATTTTACCATTTAGAGTTCTTTTGACCTCACTGTGGATTTTCATGTCCAAAAATTAAGTTTATGCATACAGCTTAATAATATAAAGCTTGCTTTGAGAGCCATATTGAAGCCTTTTGATTTTCAGGGCATGGCACCAAATTCTTTCCTAGTGTGAGCAGGAGAAAAGGTAACTAAGGTGTATTTTTCTCTGTTCCTACCAACTAGAGTTGTCTCCTTAGGGGTTGACCTTACAGTGAGAAACAAGATATAAGGGGAGGGCACTACACACACACTGTATGTTTGAGGTCTTGTAGTCCTGCTAAGAAATTAGAAGTGTGTCCTTACAGACATTATATAGTGCATGGTACTCAATATCATCTTAAAATGAGTAACATAGCTGTACCCTGGGGAGAAAAAAAATAAATTCTGTACCTGAGGCCTATATGCCCTTTCCACAGAGCACTTCACTGTGCATTTTGTCTTTTTTTATACCATCCTGTTGGGTAGTTCAAGACCAAATAAGATTCCCCCTTATCTTTCTTTCCCTAAGGCGAAACAAACCCAGTTCTGTCAGCCTCTCTTTGTACGCCGTGCTCTAGCCACATAATCATCCTGGTGGTTCACTGCTGGACTTACAGAGGGAAAGCAAAACTCCCAGAAGAAAGCAGAAAAATAGAAAATCATTCTTTAGGTAACAAAATAAGAAACCTTTACTATTGTACGTTGGAGTAAACAGAAATACCAGTTGAATGCTTGAATGTGTTGTCTATAAAATCTTAGAAATTTGGATAGATGCGAATTATGAGTATCTTACTAAAATCTCAAAAAATTGACTAAATGTCATATTTTAATCTTTCTGATAATTTACTAATTTTTATGTAGAGTTAATATTTGTTTCAAATTTCAGATTAGAATGGACTATTTAAATAAAGTCCATTCTAAGTGATGCAAATCACTTTGTCTTCCTCGTGGTTAAAAGGACAATATCATTCTGTTTTCCATATAATTTCAGTCTCTCTGAGAGATGTAGCAGTGGAAGGAACAGACATTGAGTACAGCAAGAAGAGGGCATACAGTGTTATCTTCACATATAGGAGATAAAATGAGGAAAACTTGTGGTTTTTCATGATGATGGTTTTTAACATTTTAAACCCAAAAATACATGGCATTTATCAAATGCAGAGCTTTGGAAAGTCATGAGTCAGCAAGAAGTTTGTATCTGCAGTTTTAGTTCTACTTATGTCCAAATCAATCCATTGTGAAGAATAGCACTAGCAAGCTTTTATTAAAATTTTTTTGTACATTCACTACTTTTGTCTTTTAATTCTTTTCCTTTGTATTCTTTGCATAGATTAATCAATATAATTGTAGTAATGGGTCTATCCATGAACACAACATATTTTAGTCAAAATTATTCCATTTAGTGAAACCAAAGAATAGGGGGGGAGAGGGGAAAAGGGGATGGTTTAGATTCCTGGATTGTTACCTAATAAAGTGGCATAATGTGATCAGTTTATTGAAAGTAAAAATGAATATGGTTGATTCCAATTCACTTTTTATCCAACATAAATAAACACGTAATAGCTGAAAGCATTGCAAGCTGGTGTAGTTCATATTTAGCAGTAAGTTAGAAAGTGATTACTATCAGAAATATTATTTCTTCTTAAATACCCACAGTAATCTAATGAATAGAAGTATCTCAGAGGGGACAGTGTAGGTCTCCTTATTGATTTTCACCTTTATCAGCATTCTAATGCTTACAAGCTGAAGTAAGTCTCGCCAACCTCAAACACACTGCTCTCCACCTTCAAAGGATGATTATTTCTTATTTGAGCCTTCTATTTTTATATTATCAATCTTTCTATCTGAATGAAGATCAGCATTTAGGCTTGATTTGAATAATTTTAAAAACAGCTCCTGTTAATGTTAACAAAAGGATCTGACTTCATCACCTTTACACTAACTTGAAACTTACATTTTATATTAACTGAAATCCTAGCAGAATTGCAAGTGTTCAGATTAATCATGTAAATGCTGATTTCTTTCCAACTGCATTTGACTATTCAATCAGAGCCTTTAATTTAGTACAGTAGTTTAGATTTAGAACCATGTGTTTAAAAGATTCAATTTGGTGATAAATAATCATCACCTGTCATCCACACTAGTACTTTTATATCAAATAATACATAAGTATGTTGTGCTAATTTTAAAATATTAATGATCTGGAAAGTTATTTTTCAATAATTGTGATCAGCTCCCAGTCTGGCCAAGAAAGATGCATGTTTTTCTTCAGATGGTCATAGTACATTTCCTCATAATTCAAGAGCAATTGATGAATACTTGTGTTTATACAGATAAATAGTATTTAGTAATGGAAATATGAATGTTGGCAGGTAATTGTCATTATTTCATCCCTGACAAGCCCCACACAGCCTCTCACTCCACTAGCAGCAAGATCAGGAAGGGAATTTGAAAGGGTAAAAGCCAGAGAAGTCATTGGTTGAGATACAGGCAGTTTAACAGCAAAAGCCACACACACAAACAAAGCGAAACAAGGAATGGATTCACTGCTTCCCATGGGCAGGCAGGTGTTCAGCCATTGCCAGGAGAGCAGGGCTCCATCGTGCAACATTTGCGTGGGACAACAAATGCTGTCACTCCGTATGTCCCTCCATCTTTACACACTGAGCAGGATGTCATATGGTCTGGAATATCCCTTTGGTCAGCTGGGATCGCTTGTCCCAGCTGTGTCTCCCCCCAGCCTTCCATGCACCCCCAGTCTTCTCACCAGCATGGCAGTACAAGAAAGCCTTGGCTCTGTGGAAACCCTGCTCAGCAGTAATAAAAACATGTCTATTTTATCAACCCTGTGTTCAGCACAAACCCAAAACACGCCCCCATACCAGCCACTACCCCATCCAGAGCTAGCACAGTAATGAATCTATTATATTTTTTTTCCCGTAACTTTGGTCTCTTGAGGTATATACTTTTGCTTCCATTATGATTCTTGATTTTGCATAGTGGAACGATAGAATCATTTGTGTTGGAAGTGATGTTACCTTTCAATTGGCAGGGAAATTTTCCCTTAGACCAGGTTGCCCAAAGCCCCATGCAACTTGGCCTTGGACCCTTCCACAGATGGGGCATCCACAACTTCCCTGGACAACCTATTTCAGTGCCTCATCGCCCTCATAATAAAGAATTTCTTCTGGATATCTAATCTAAACCTTCTCACAGTTCTCTCAGGTTCCATTTTAATCAGCTATGCTGAACTCAATAACTAGAGAAAAACAATTCATTTTTCTCCTTGCTTGGGTGTGGTGAGAAAATTCTTTAAATATTCTATATTTTACCTTAGAGGCAGAATTGCATAAAACAAGCAAATTCCATTATCTATGAAAGTCTTAGTAAATATATGGTTTTTTTAATAGAAATATGTTTAAGTTCTCTTGATTCAATTTACATAATAATACAGAGACCTTTCAATAAGAAATTCAGGAAAAAACAGAAATAACTCACCTCCAAGTATATAGAGTATTCATATGCCAACAAATTCTAGCTAAGTTAGTAGCTAGCTAAAAAAAAACAAAACAGAGAACCCCACAAACAACCAAAAAACAACCAAACTGACCAAAACCCCATTAGTAGAAAGGAAATGTTCTTAAGTAGAAAACAGCATCCTGATCAGTGCCTTCAGGTATAGAAGAAGTAAATATAGAGCTGAGCCAAACATTACTTTTTGTTTAAATACTTATTCTATGGAATATGTTGTATATTTAGATTGTGATTCAGGTAATGTGTTTCCCAGCTTGTTTTATTTATTACTAGAACTATTGCATCTTCTTTTTCATCTTAGAAACAGTTGAAAAACATTTTTCCTGAAAAACATTGAATAAAGTAAAAAAGGAGCCAGCCATGTTATTGAGGGAAATTGAAATAATATCGTAAAAGACAGAAAACCCGGAACTTAATTTATGATTTACTCATCCTCGTTAATGAGGCTTAGAAATTATCTCGTTTTATAGTCTAGTGAGACAGCTGAGCAATATCCAGAATTTCTGATATAAATATAGGAGGAAAAATGTATTTGCTTTAAAGCAAGCCTGCTGGATGGGAATAGCCATTACAGTCAACAATGAGGCAATGAATCTTTGCCTAAAGCAGCATAGTAAGGCTTTTCATAACTTTTTGTATGCATAGTAAAGAGTAAATTTGCAGGAACATCCACAGAGATTTAAATTAATTTCAGAAAGAAAATTATTACATTAATTTGTTTTCTACAAATATAATTTTGAATTAGTTATTCAGTATGGGTTTTCCCAGTTGCCTTTAATAAAATGATAGAGATGGGCTTATGGGGAGAATCTTAATTGTTCAGCTTTCCATTTCTGTTTGACTCATTTTCAAACTTAGTTATCAGTGGAAATAGCTGAAGTAAATGAGTGTTTGTGAACTCTGGTGCCTGATTCTGAGCTCTTGCTTGGGCTTATTCAAAGGTTAGTAGGTGTTTTAAAACACTGAACATTTTATTTTCATTCAAAATACTGTCCTCCATGGAGCTCTGCTTTGGGAAGAATTTCACTGTGGGTAAGGTTGCAAAGTCACGGTTTAATGCAAAGTTGATAATTCTTCTGACCTTACGAGCATAGTGTGTTAATTTAAAACAGCATGTTGCAGCTTCTGTTCCTGTGACTCAGTTATGAGTAATCGTGCTTAATGTTTTTCCATAGTATATTTCTATTACAGAGTTTAAAAATATGCAGAGCTCATGGTGCAGAAGAGAATAAGTAAAAAATGGTAGTTGTCAAATACAAAGGAAGAATCAGGATAATTTTTAAAATGTTATTTTTCATTAATAATTTTCACCTGGAGGACATAATTATACAGACCACTGATAGGAAATTATTTGAATAATTTCTTGTACCTTCAACAGAGTAAAAGTTTCTAATTCATTTGCTTTATGAGGAAACTGTGCTTCTGTAAAGGTTAAATTTCTACAGTTGGACACAGGAAAAATGAATACAGAACATTATGGTTTCAACACAGTATAACAGTATTCCTATGACAAAAAAGGGTCATATAGAGCTATTGCTGTATTCTATGAAATTCTATTTTTAGGTATAGAAAAAAAATGTAATTATTATATTATTGATATGATTATTCTTCCTAATGCTTCTGATTCATCATAAGAGAAGTTACAGATAGAAGTTTATTCCAACCTGGTAAATAAGAGGATTAACCAGAAGGATTATAACAAAAGTTATAATTACAATAATTTATGAACACACTTTTATTTTATTCTTTCTTTCCTGTTCAGAACAGCACTGCTTGCATTCAGCTAAGCTTACAGACTTTTGTATAAAGAGCATATATTTTTCCACTGTTCTTGAGACAGACTTGAGCAGGGAATATTTCTTAGATTTAAAATCCACTTCTTTCATTCCTACTAAAGAAAGAAATGAGGAAAAGAGATTTTGTGCTTTGCAAGGAGTCCTTTCAAATGCATTAAAGAGACAGTGCTAAGCATGGCACCTCTGTTAACTTCTCAACAACCCAATGGCAGATACTCACCTGGGACGTGTTCCAGGCTTAGTCTTTGTTTTTGTTGTTAATCTTTGTCAACACCAAGAAAAAAAAAAACAAAACGTAAAACCTACTTACTGGGACTAGATTACTCTTATCCATATCATAGAGTTCACATTCCCATTCTCAATTTGGTTGAAACATTTACATTACATTTCCTTGAGATTCAGCACGGGATCTCTGTTTTTAGGTGGTAATAGCGTTTTTAGCAGTGTGTACACAAGACCTGTGGTTTCTAGCTTCAGTGGCTTGCTAGACAAGTTTTGTTGTGTGCAGCTCTGAAAAATGGCTCTGTTTTGGTGGCTCCTTGTTTTAAGGATCTGGCCGTCTGAGGTTCTGGGGTCAAGCCCGTAAGGAAACCAGGGCAGGGGTGCAGGTGTGAAGGGAGCTCGGTTGGTGTTGTGTGTGTGTCACTGCAAGAGTGTGCATCCGGGATGGCTGTGAAAACCCAGGTCCCATCATGGTTATTTCTGTACATTTCACTGCTTGTAGTAAATTAGAAGCCTTTGTGCTGCTGATTGGTGGCACAGTAATGGGAGGGTATGTTTACTGTTTCAGTGCAATGGTTCCAGCCTCTGGATAGCTGGGACTGATAAAGCTTAATTCTTACATTTAGGGCAGATATGCAGATGAAGTTGGAAATAAAGAACACAGACAGGAAATAAAACTTCAAAAGAAAAGGGAATAAACCCGTTATCATGCTAAAGGTTGCTCAAATTATAGTTTGTATTCAACATTAACACCTTGTTCAATGATATTTAATTCAAATCAAGATGTTGAAGATAGAATTGCATATTGAGAGAATTCATTAGAAGTTTTTAAAGTAAGCTGAATAAATGTGCCTCAAATTGTATTTCATTAATCTATTCAGGTATTTAAATTAGATCTGTAAATCATTATAAAAAATCCACAAGGGATACACAATTAGGTAAATAAGCTGTTCAAGGCCAGGAGCTATTGAGCATTTATTGTACAGTGCTTTATTGTATACAGTTTATGGAAAACAGGTAAATGGAAAAATAAAAAAAAAGAAGTAGCACCTATGCAAAGTTTAAACGTAAGCAGAGATGATGACTGGAACAATAATAAAAGCATAGCTCTCTCATAATTAGTTTTCCAGTCTTTGCCTACACAATGTCACTATACCACTAAAGTAATTAGATCTAGGACAAATGATTACTTAATGTAAATGTATTTTATAAAGCCTGTGTATTTTTGACCTTTTGAGTTTGCCCATTAATAATCTGGTTGTCTTTTCCTGAAGTGTGCACTGGCCTTTCTGAATCAACAGCAATATATAAATGTAATGGTTATAATAGTTTAATTGGGAGCATTGCTATCTGTAACCATACACCATTTTAAGAAGGCAATATTTGTTTTTGCATAGTTCATGTGACATTTAAGCATTCCAAATATATATTTACAATAGTTGAAGCATGATGCATATATTATATTTATTTTGTCAGAGTTGTAGTGCGTGTTATGAGACTTGCCACTTACCTGTTCTTCTCTCATGCTTTTTCAGATAGGCTTCCCACTGAACATCTATCTGCATACATTTTCTGGGCTGTTGTAGCATGAGCTGGCATAACCAAGCCACCCGTGTGGTAGTTAATGCATGCAACGTAGGATACAGCACAAGGTCCATCTGTTTTTCAGTACTGAGCATCCTCACTAGGACAGTATGCTGTATCCCATGCTGCTGCTTTTTTCAGTCTTTGCTATGAAGCTAACCAGAAAGAGGCCAGATTTTATGTCTACCTACCTGGAGTCATACTTGCTCAGTCTCAAAGAGATGTAGCTCGAGGCATTTTCCTTGATTTCTGTTCTCACCTGTCCATCTCTGCTTATCCGTGCCATGATACATTGTTAGAGCTTGGATACTTTAAGTAATTATACTAATCATTATTCTAGATAGTTTTCAAGTACATAACAGCTGAAAATATATTTCACTGTGCAACTGAAAGGTCTAGATGTTAATTTTGAATCCTGTAAATTTATTTTTTCAATTGTTTTTAGTGAGATGTATTTATTTTTCCAATTGCTATTATCCCCTAATAGACTATGTGAGCAGACTTAAAAGCAAAATGAACACAGCTTGTAGTGCAAATTCTCTTCCTGGAGATTAGTCATTATTAACAAATTATCAACAAAATGCATCTGAAGACTTTCCCCAGGCCAGGCTGCACCTACAGGTCTCTGGCAGGAATGGTGGTTCTAATCTTAAAATCCTGTCTTTCCCTAGAGAGCCGCTCCTTCTCCCTTTCATGCAACAGAGGTAGCAATCCACCTGCCTCAGTGAATCAGCAGTACCCACTTAACCTCTTCTCAGCAGGATAAGCACCTGCTAACAGCATGGGGTATTGCTGGGAAAATTATGAGCCTGCTACCTTATATGTTAACAGTGATTAATATTTGGTATTAGTGTTTCAATATGTAGGAGGCATTACCACTGTTGAGAAACTTCCTTAACCCCAGCTGCTGTTCCTACGGAGATCCCTCCCACTTAGCACAGTTATGGACTGCTTCTACCAAGAAAGTAAACAGAAGCATCCTTCAGGGCTTGGACAACAGAGAGATGGATAAAATGCTGTGTGTTGTAGTTTAAACAAACAAGCAAATGAAAAAAAAACCAAAACAAAACAGGGTTCAAATTTACATACCATCTTCATGAAATATCAAAAGTTACGGAGTTCTTGTTATCTAAAGTGTTGGGGAAAAGGGCTTTAATACTCGTCTACTTTTTCAGAGATTAAAGTTTTGTGATAGTCTATCGAAATACTTATTTTTATCTCAGGAGCACAAGCACACTGAGATAATAAGAACACAACAGTGTTCTCTGTTTTCATCATAACACGTTTTCCTAAATTAAAATATAATATGGTTGTTTCCTTAAGTTTTATGTAAATGCATCAGATTCCTGTGCAGTCTTGGCCATTATTTTATAAATTGGTTGCATATTGCTACTGATCAACTCAGTTTTTAGGAAAAATTAGTTTGATTAAACAGTTTATAAACTATAGGTAGCAACCAGAAGCTGTGGAAATAAATCAAAGATTTGCTTTTATCTTTAACCTTTTGGATAATACTGTGAACCCTTCTACTGGAATTCTAATATCTGCATCTGCAAATATTATAAAAACTTGCAGAAAAACTGGAATTGTATCTCCCTTTACTATATTTACAAAAGCATAGAATTACAGTTTAATCAAGCTTCAAAATTATATTTTTAATTTGACATAGATGCGTGAAGAGGACATTACTGCAAAGAAAAAGAATATGTTGGCAAATTTTTACACTTTAGTCATCCTAGCAAGATACTGTGGATGTTTTTAAAAATCTTTTTCTGTTACAAATAAAAACAACTCCATTTGTATCCCCCCCTTTTTCATCTGTGTCTTTAATTTCCGTAGTGCTAGGCAGTCTGTATCTCCTCTTTTCATCCTTCCCTTAAGTCTTCTCTGACTTCATATTTTGGTAACATAGTAGTTATATAGTCTTATTATTATCTTGAATATTCTGTAAACATTGCAAAAAGAGTCATGAATGAGTATCTGTCTATATAAAATTATACAAAAATCTTTAGTTGGATTGTTGTTACAAAAAAAGTCCCGTACATTCATATTAATCAGCTAGATAATTTTAAATATTATTACATTTTTTGAAAGACAATCATTTAGCATCTTTGAAATCGGGCAGGATGATTTTGTTTTCCCCATGAATTTCAGATTTGGTTGGCTACCAGAGACAGAAGGATACTAACATAAGGACATTTCCTGGCATGATATTCTGACATGGATATTTTGTTTGATTGTCAGTCTAGAAACGTGCCTCTCCTTTTAATGGGTTTTGTGTGATTGGGGGGTGGCAGTGTGAAGAAACAACATCAAATGTATCATGGTTTTAATAAATGACGCTGTCACTACCATTTTTAATCATTATAGGAGCTGAGGGCAAAGCTGTATTTGCAATTCCCTTTGACCTGACCAGGGCAGGTGGTGGGTGCTGTGCTGATTTCAGCTTAGTTGAAATGCTCTGGCTCCTTTATCTTAAGTTATCATTTAAGTTATCATGATTCTGGAAAGCATCCACATGTTGGTAGGGATTTCTTAATCTTTTTGTAATGTACACAATGAAATAACTAACAATCTACTGACAATATATACCTACATGATTAGTCAGTTGATTAATTTCTGGCAGCATTGAAGCTTCTAAATCTATATAAGATGTAAAACCTAAACTATATCTAAGTACTTATTTAAGAGGACAAGTAATGTTTCAAAATCTAGTGCAATTTTCACACTTTGACATCTTGCGGAAAACACTATAATTCTTTATTCCAATTTTATAAACCACCAAAAAAAATCAAAGCAACTCCATCCAACAACCTCTGCTCACTTAAAGGCAAAGTGTGTTTTCCTGAACTGTTAGCTTTGGTACTTGGCAAAGGAATATAGTTTGTTAGAATAGATAGACAAAGAAAATTTTATTTGTTACTAAGTTGTAGAGCATAAATTCAACATGTGCTTTTAGATTGCTTAGTGGGCTCATTTCTAATAAAAGTCACTGTCTAGCTAGGAGTAGAACAACTACTATGGAGAGAGGGAAAATGTGTACTTTTGGATACTTTATGAGTAATTAAATATATATTATAACCAAGAAAGGGGATAGTTTGCCTTTAGCTTGAATTGCCTTTGATATATTTATTTTTGCTATTTTTCTATTTCACATCTGATTTTTTCTCAAACCTATCCTTCATTTGTAGCTGTTTTGAAAATATGTAAAAATCACCAAAATATATCTTTTTGCATTAAAGGTTATTAAAAATTAGACTGCTTTAGTAAAAGATCATTGATCATTATCTATTCTTATTCTGATACCATTTTAGATTTTAGATATTCCAGTTCTATTATACACTGTTAGCCTAGACGTGGCAATGATGTGGACCAAGTTTTAAAATTACCATATCTAAAATTATTCTAATCTCCTCTGCCAACATTTCTGAAAAACTAAAGTAAAATTAAGGAAAAAAATGATCATTTTTAACATAAAAATGCTTCGCTTACACTAATTCTTCGTAATAAATGAAAAAAAATTAATTTTGTCAAGCATTAAGGCTTTCCTTAGCCTTTCTTTTGGAAGGCTTTTTCACAAAAGGAAAATGGTGACTTTAAGAAGAAAACCCCACACTCTTCCCTTAAAGTTTCCTTCCAACCTGTACTTACTGATGGTCAATAAACACAAGTACCAGTAAGATTCTCTTCTTTTGCTTGCTTCTATAGGTGTAGGTTCCAGGGAGCTTCTGTGAGTCTGCTAAAAACATTTAAATGAGTCCTTTTACATGAAGCTTACTATAAGGGGTTAAGGTATTGTCTCTTCAGGTATTTTTTTTCCTGAGAACAAACTTGGGACATATAAACGCAGATCTTAGTGGCTCCCTATGTAAAACAGGTGTTCACCACTGTGTAATTTCCCTTGGTGATACAGGATATTGCTACAATAAATATGGAATATATACATACATATAAGCGCTATTTGCTGGCACACTACTAATTAATTTCTTATGTATAGATGGGACACTCTTGAAACACACTCTAGGATTTGTATATTGTCACTGCTTTTGTCCTATTGCATCTAAATACCTTGCATACTTTTCCATTATATGGAGTGTGTGTGCCTCCAGCAGAAGTGTCTGGCAGTTGCAAACTTCAAATGTACGTAGCTTCTAGCCAAGAACAATGAAATTCAATTTCTATTCATATTAAGATGGATTATCTTGAAAAGGCAGCACTTTTTTTTTTTAATGGGAAAGACTGAATTTTAATTGTAAAGCTGGTGCTTGGTGGGGTATATATACTTATCTCATTAAAAAAAAAAAACAAACCAAGTACTTAATTTTATAAAATATGTGATTCAGTTTACCTCCAGCACCATATTGTGCGTGTACATGGAATTTATTCTGATGCTCACAGATGCAACAGCTTAATATAACTCTGGTAGTTAACTGACTGGTAACAGTATCTCCTCTTTAAATCTGTGTTAGATTTTGAAAAGATTCCTATGAGTGCAAGCTGTTTGCACACACAATGAATCCTGATTTTGATTCACATTAGCACTCATACCCTAGCTTCCTTTATTTATTTTTAGCTAGTCTGGGAAGAAGTTTTGTTCATCTTAGTGCTGTCCCAGCGCTTTAGTTTCTAATTAGCATTGTAAGGTTGCAAAATGTATAAAGTCTTATACAGGGAAATGTAGAACACTGCACCTTAGAACCTGACTACTGGTCTGTTTTGCTCATCTGCCTAAATCCTGACATTAAGGGCAGTGTGATGCACTGTGAAGATGTCAGTTTGTATCAGCTCAATATGTTTTTTGATAAATCATAATGCATTTGCAACTAGAATATGCTTATTTATAATATGATTCCACAAAGTTTGCTATCCAGAATGGATAGCATCTGTACTGAAAAAGGATCATCTTAAGTTTCTACTTACTGTACTAGTACTTGTGCAGAAAAAAGCTTCATTCCCCTAAGAAAATTGAAATGCATGGGGGACCCTCTAAGACACAGTGTCCCTTTAGTAAGTTTCAGACTAGTTCATATATCATGATAAGGAAAGAAAATTATAAAATAATGTCACTATAAGTTTGGTTGACTTCCTCTGACTTTGTCCTCTTGACCTTTATTAACCTTGTCAAAAAGGCACTTAATATGTTTTTACATCACAATTTTAAAGCACTGTTTTCTGATCATAAGACTGGTGAGAATAATATAGTTTCTTTACTACCTGTGGCTAAGAATTCGTGTTATACATGACAGGGAGATTGGAAAGAAAATATTGTCATTAAACAATTTGTAAGCTTCCGGATGGGGAACCTGTATGCCAGCAAAGTCTAGTCAGATAGTCCTGAAAAAAGTGGGAAGATGGGAATCGGACACAAATACATGCAGCCAGTCTTTCACCTTCTTTCAGTAGAAAACGAGAATACTGGGTTCTTTCTCAACTACAGAAGGATAATAAAAGACTGAAGGAGGTCTAAGATTGTCTTTACTAACATAATTTACTTGGAGTGGCATTCCCAGATGGTTAAACTTGCAAGCTCATTCAAATGTGAGCAGGAGGATATGAGCTGCATGAAGACATTATAGCAATAAAACTTCCTTAATGTCTAACACAGTGAGCTAAATGATTTTTTAGCATGATGGGAATACACATCTAATCGTTACTTTGGGAAAATTTGTATTGGACCAAGAAAAAAAGAAAGTGAACAAGCCTACTAAAATGTCTGCAACAGTAAGCATGTAAAGGCATTTTTACATAACTGTTTGATTTGAAATTGAAAACTTAAAGAGAATAATATATTTAAATTCTAATGCAACCAAAGTTCCTTTTTCTTTTTTTAAATTTATTTTTAATTCATCAATCATTGAAAGAAGAATCAGCATCCTTCTCTTTTATTTTACCTATATCGATTTTGTAAATTTCTTTTGGCACTGGTGCCACATGCTTTTCTCAGCTAAGGTTTGAAGACATAAAACTAATATGATCTTATTCTACATAGCTGTTTGAGTGAATTAATTCCTTGTAAAGCTGGAAAACAGAACCTTTAAAAGTCAAATAGATGACTTAATATTAGGACTTCATAACTTTCTTGTAAAATCCCAACACTATTTGATTAGAAATAATAAAATTTACATGCCCATTTAGCACCCAGTAATTTTGAGTTACCAAGAGAAGCTGCACTTAATTACAGGTTTGCTAATCATCTCTGTAGCAGTGATCTGGATCCATATTTTTCACTCTCAATAAATTCAAAGCGTCATGGATGACAAAACATTTTATGATTGTTTAATCCAGCAGAAGCCAGTGCCATGTCAGCTATAACCACTCCTTACTTCATGTGTAAAGATTGTCTTTAATAACAATAAGCATCATTCAGTTTAAAGTATTTGCTCCAAAAGCAGAATTAAAGATTGCTGCTGTTAGGTTGACACCCAGAATGGGAACTTGCTTAGGGACATGCATCCAAATATATATGTAAAGTGAAGAAGAAGAGTAAAATGAAAAATATATTAGCCCTTGATTTTATTATTTATAGATGAACATACCTTATCACAAGGCATTAGTTTATACTAATCTAGAAATTTTTTTCTCTTAGAAAAAAACCTACGAGAGATAACTTTAAAATTCTGGTATTATCTATATTTAGCAGTTAGAAAAATGTGTGTGTTCTGATAGATGCAGTATGTAGCAAGTTTATTGCAACACTGGAGGATGCTTATTAGGTGGTGATGGGTAAAATATTTTTTTTCACAAAATTCTGGTATAGCCTTGTCCTGAGCAAAATATGACCTCCAAGTCATAGAGCAGCTCGGTTGATCAGAAACAATTTCCCTAGCCAGTGTTATCAAAGGAACTGGGATGACAGGTGTCGCATGAAGCCAGCTTTGAATACTCAACTCAAATGGCCAGTTGCAGGTGGATCAAAAGGCAGACACCATCTGTGCAAGTTCAGGAAAAAGCTGTGAAATCAAATCTCAAGATCCTTAACGTGACTCTGAGCCTACCTGTTATGGGGCAGGGGCAATCTGCTCACACGAGGTGCAGTGTGCAATCAAAAGCCGTGTCCACTCACCCAGAAGAACTGAAAATCTGCTGAAAGTGACTGTGTGTTTGTCCTTTCAGAAAAAAGGAAAGAACCCATTCACTCCATGTTCAAGAAAGGTCACTGATACCAGTGTTTCTAGGTCACTTTGCACTTCCTCCTGTACCCTTTAACGAGTACTGCCTAACCTATAAGGAGAGTCATTAGTTTTGGCTTTGTTGAGAAAGAAGCTAAATTGGAAGATTTTGAATTTAATATATGACAACACTCTGTAGTTGAGGACACAGGCAAACCAGTTTCTAGTAGTTTTTCCTCATTTCACCAAGCACAATTTATGTTTTAAAAGTATTTGAAACTAGCTTTGAAAGGAACTTGCTGACCAGCAGTTTTATGACTTGATTTGTTTTAGAGCCTAATGGCTTAAGGAAATGTTTTACAGAAAATGTAATCCATCCACATGGAATAAAGCCTTGAAAATTAGGTGGCATAAACCTAAAATACAAACTACATTATCATGACTTTGCACTTAAGCTGTTGCTCACAGAACTAATTTAAGAGTGCCAAGGTATTTATTGTTTATTGCCTATAACTACATTTTTTTTGAAGTTGGAAGATTTTTAAAAGTGCTTTATTCAAAAAACCTTTATTAATGAGTCCTTGATCTGGTGGTTAGAATTTCTCTGACATGCAACTTTGATCAGTGTGTGGAATAGCTGTGAAGCCAGTTACAGATTTGCTGTCTTTTCTTGAGAAATGACTTCACTGACAGTGCTATAAAATTATATTTATCTGTCCAGTTGATTCCTTCTTTTATAAATTGATTCCAAATTACTTCGCTGATGACTTTGCCTTTTTTGCCATCAGATGCAGGAACCTATGCACATCCAGACAAGGCAGGATACTTGGGATTTTTGCATTTGGAGTGCATCATAACCTATTGCTTTTAACAGACATTTTTGTGTGTATTTATAAATATGAACCTGTCAATAAAGCAGTTACCTGTACAGCTTTTCATAGACTCTCAACTCCTAAATCTAAACAAAGACAGTGTTGGTTTTACAGAGTAATGCATATTTACAAATTGAGTATTTTAAGTTATGGATGCACATTACTATATATTTCCACTACTTTTGATATACTGATACACTTGGTATTGCAATGTTGGTAGCAGAAATATTAACTATGGAGAATCAAACACTTATTTGAAAGAAACATTATACAGTTGCATCTGTATTGACAGGACCTGTGATATCAAAGTGGTTTTAAGTAGTTTTTTCCAGTTTTTGTAGATTTGGTTGATTTCAGGGGATTAGGATTATTGTTAGTAAAGACAGGGGAACTAAGGGTTGTCAGACCCCTATATATATTTTTCATGGAAAGACAATTGTGGTATAACAGGCAGCAGTTATAAAACCTACCAGTTGTGGTATTGTCTATTTGATTATCTGTCTTGTATATTTAGAAGGGCTACTTCTTTTGTTTATTTTCTTTTTGTGGAGAGTAATATAGCCATTTAAAGATTATTTTGATGGGCTGCTATACAACTGTTTAATTTAATTAGATGGGAAATTTTAATGGATTTGTACTAAAAGCTTGATATTTATATTGATTTGAATTGATAGGACGACTGTTGTATTTCATGTGCATCACATACAGGCAGCATCTTAGGTATATTGTTGTGGTTTAATGCCAGTAGGCAACCAAGTTCCCCATAGCTGCTCACTCACTCCCTGCCCAATTGGGTGAAAGAGAATTAGAAGGGTAAAAGTGAGAAAACTCATGGGTTGTGATAAAAACAGTAATTAAGTTAATTAAAAAGAAATAATAGTAAAGGTAATTTTAAATTGTGAGGAAAATAAATAATAAGAGTAAAATAAACCCCAAGAAAACAAGTGATACAGACAAAAAATATTGGTGACTACCAACTGATCAGTGTGAGCCAGTCCCCATTCACCAGTGTCTCCCTTACTAACCTTCCCTCCAGCTTTGTATGCTGGGCATGATGCCTGATAGAATGGAATGGAATATAATATAATATCCTTTGGTCAGTGGCATCAGCTGTCCTGACTGTTTCTCCTCCCAGATCCTTGTGCACTCCCAGCTCCCCTCACTGGTAGAGTGGAGTGTGATGCAGGAAGACGTGACTCTGTGCAAGTGCTGCTCAGCAATAATAAAAAACATCTCTGTGTCATCAACACTGTTTCCAGCAAAAATCCAAACCACAGCTCTATGCCAGCTACTGTGAAGAAATTTTACTCTGTCCTGGCCAAAATGAGTATAGGTGTATAGGGAAAGCTGCCTTAAGGTCTTTGACCAAAAAACCTTCCAGATGTTCAGCTGTTTGTGCTGCCTAGGACCAGTCCTTTTGTAAGGACTGACTGCAGTGACATTTTGGGTTTAGAGAATATACAGTGCTTGAAAGTAAATGCAAAAATCTTACAATAAAGTTTATCAGCTACCTTTGTTCTTTAGACAGAAAATAGTTTCGGGGCTTTCCTGAAAAATGTATGACCTCTGACTAGCTTGTAACAAAAACATATGGCTGTATTGCAATTCAGTAAAATAAGACGTGAATCACTTTCTCTTAATTCTTTGTTTGAAATTTGCTTTCTTTGAATTTTTTTTAAATATTGATTCAAATCAGACTTTTTTTTCTCTTTTAAAAAAATCCTGAAAGAGATCACACTCTGTATCATAATAGTACTCTTCTTCCAAGTGTTTTATTTTTATCTCCATTTTGTTTAATACTGAGCTTTAAAAAGTGCTTTATCTCAGACATGCAGTTGTCTTAGTATGCTATGAATGGGTGACCCAGTTATTTCAGTTGTAAATTCTGGATTGTTTTAGATCCAAATATATTAACAATTTGTAAAAGGAATAAATAAAAGCTAAAGAAACACCTGAAATATGTTATAATTTGTCAGGTGTCCTTATTTTAAATGTTAAGGGGCTATTGTCAAAATAACTAGAGAAGACTGACTTTTATCTGTAGTAAAAATACAAGGCCTATTGGTGTGCAATCAACATGGCAACATTAAATAAATCAGCAAAGGCTATTTGCTATAGTAATTTATATTATCTGGAAAAATGAGTAAGTTCTATGGTCCTTTAGTGAAAATATAATTTCATGAAATTGCTTAAAATATATAGTTGTTTCAAAATAGATTCAGAGGAACAGTGCTGTCTACAAATATTTACATTCAAATTGATTATACCAATATTATTTAAAATTAATATCACAATTTTCTATCTGCTTACACATCACTGTTGCCTTTTTTGGTCATACATATATGCATATGGGTAAATTGGAGAAAAAAATTGCAATTATATTAATTTCCACGAGATGGTGCTCAAGCAATAAATTTTAAACTGATAATGTAATAACTATGACTAGTAACAAGCTGAATTTGAAAATATGGCTGTCAAACAGATGTTCTTCTCTTTGATGCTATATCTAACTTAAGGTGGGAATGATGAGGTCAGGAAGGCTAATGAATTTATTATGTGGTGGAAAAGTTATTTCTCCTTGTCCAAAAGACAGAAATGCCATTATTTTTACAGCATAATACCAGGGGATTGTGTTCATTTTGACATGGAATTCTCATAATCCTTTTCATATCTTATGTTATTATTTATATGCTGTCCACTTCTGGTTATGAGTAAAGGAACTAGTATTCATAAAGATATTATAGTAGTTGCCCTAAGCAAAATGTTAGTGAATTCAATAGATTTAAATAAATCTGTCATAGAAAAAATATACTGGGTGCTGATTCACTGATCACTCAACAGTAAATAAAAAATGTCGACAGTACGATAATGCAGGAAGGCAGATGATGTGAGAGAATGGCAATGACTGTAAACAAAGCAGACAGTTTGGCATAAGTGGTTTTCTCACTTTGATGAAATAGACCATCTTAGCTGTTTTGCTTGCCAAAGTGGTGCATCTTTTTTTTCTAACATCCTCGGCAAACCCCTTACTCATCTCCTCCTTCAAATTATACAGACCATTTATAATTTAAAGTTCGCTGTGACTACGTCTGAAGAAGTCAATAATTAACACTGCAAGCTTTGTTGTTGTGGTTGTTTTGTTCCTAACCATCAAAATGGCAAGAAGCAAATCTGCAATGAAAGTTTTTTTCTTCCTTCCACTGTTGTTTCTTTATTTAGCTATTTTGTTTCTTGGTGGTTTTTGTTTGTTTGCTTTTGTTGTGTTTTTAAAAATTTTATGTTGTGACTTTTCCTTTATTTTATTTCTCATTTAAATGATCGACACAAAATATACCAAAAGCACAATTGGCCTTACTTCTACTGCAGGCATTGCTCTTGGCCAGCTAGTAACAGCAGTAGTGAATTTAAAATACAGTATGCTTTCTTTTTTCGTTCATTGCTTCTAATCATATGGAAACACAATTTGTACATACTTCTGGAAGGAAAACTATTTTTAAAGAGCAAACAGGTCTCTCCTAGATATTTTACTTTCTGACAGCTGATAGAGCAGTAATCTTCCTAGTTGATTAAACTTGAAGAGTCTGTGAATAAGGAAGTCTCTTGTACTTCGTTATGCAGACGGTTGGGAGTAAAGTGATGACAGATCTGTGACAAACAAATCAACCTTACCCTTCTACTTTTATTTAGATATTGCACATGGAGGCTGCCTGCTCCTGCAAGGTATTTAGTCACCCAACTCCTACACACATATGCTTGAGGATCTGAGTCCAAGTTCAGCGATGGTCCATTTTATAGATATTTGGTTCAGCCAATCAGAAAGAATAGAATTATTTGCTAGATTTCTGTCTGCAGTTGGAACACTTTCATTGGCATAAATAGCTGCATCCCATATGCAGTTTTTTTACCTTTATTACCAAATTGTCTGTGTATTCACTGGATCTTTGTGCAGGTACATTTAATAAGTACTTTTTTTTTGCATGGAAAAATCCCCCTGCTGTTAACTAAACTGAAATACTCATTTATTTTGCTTTCTTTATTTTCAGTATGTTTCCACTGAGTATCTGACAAACAGAATTGACTAAATGTTTATCTACCAATCAATAAATATAAGGAATGGAGAAAAAAAATTACTTTAATATTGTTGTAACCCATCGTGAATATACTACATGTATCCATTATATGTGTAATGTTACCTGTTTTTTCTATGGCATTTGAAAATATCTGTCACTTGTTCTTTCTTGTTTAGAGTCCCATTAGACTATCTGGCTATTGTTTGTTATTCTGAGCCGCTGTAATTCCTTTTGTCTTGGTAGTGGGTGGGAAAGATTTTATATACATACTTCGATTATCATGAATGTAAGTTTGAGAACCTCTTCTATTTATTTTTTTTTCTTTTCACAACCATTTTTGCTAATCCTTAATGAGTCTGTACTTGTACACTTTCGTGGATGAGATAGCAATATGGACTGTCTTTGAGTAAATTAATTTCATCAGAATTCACCTCTTTAGTACTGCTTATTCTGTCTTCTAATTCCACAGTCCTGTACAAAGGTAGAATTACAGTTTTCCCACTGGTACTGTTAAATTGCTTCATTACAGGCTCCTTTCAACATTTTAACAGCTTAAAAATTGGTTTCTTTCATTTATTATCCCATGCTCTGCATAAACTGACTTCCCATTTGCTTTTTTACCATTTTAGCTTTGTGTATTTGTACTTTCTTTCATCTTTTTTCCAGTTCTTTTGGGCATCTGCCTTTACTATCATGCCTAGTTGAAGCATATGCAAAGTCTACTTGGAAACTGGATTCACAAAGGCTGCATATAGGCTTTCAGCACAACCCAGCAAGAACTTGAGACCCTCATTCTAAAATCTCAGATATGTGTGTTATAAAGCCAATAGCTCTGACTGAGTATTTAACTTTTACATTTAGTGAGCGTCTTACTCGGAATCAGTAAAACTTGTGGCTTAATTACCGGTGAGAAAAGGTTAAAGGATCATTAATTTATTCTTAAGATGGAAGAAAATAGCCAAAGAAAAAAGAGTGCAAAAAACTTTCTATATTTTACACTGTGGTCTGTAATTCTTTTTAATTCACAAGTGCTTAATTTTGAAAGCAGATCGAATAAAAAAAATTGTCAATATAAAAATTTGGGTCTATCCTTCTGTTTTCTAAAAGAATTTTAGCACCTGTATTTCAAGTAATTAAACATTGTGGTCACTTTGATTATCTTATTTAGGTCGTGTGGTTTGATAGTTATTAAAATAATATGAAAGCACTAATGAAATTGTTAATATAGCTGAGATTCACTATAAAGTACATGCTGTGACTCTCTGATCTGAGAGCACAACAGTTCTCAAGGCCATTTGATTTTCTCAGAAAAGCCTGGATAAAATCAGTCCTATTAACACAGCAGTTTCTGCAAAAGCAGAATACACTCCAGGTGAACTCCTCAGGCCTCAGCAAGGCTGACACAGGGACTGGAGTCCCCAGCAGAAGTCTGGCAGTGTGGCAGAGGAGTGGGTTACCCTGTCACTGTCCTGGCCTCCTGGTGAGCTGCTATTAACTCTCGTGGAGGAAGCAGAGCAAACTTTTCTGTTTGCAGCTTCTAATTAACAAGTGAGTAGGAATATTTTATGTTTATATGGGTGGGGAGATTCATTCCTGTTCCTGGTATAGCTGCTGAAATTCTTGACAGCACTTGTTACTGTTTATGCACTGCAAAAGAACTCACTGAAGTATTTCATTTAGACGGTGATTTAAGTAAACTAGCAGAGTCAAGGCAACCTGAGGAAAAAATTCCTATGTTTTCTTCAAGTGAGACTGTCACTGTTCACAGGAGTGAAAATGTGTCAAGAGCTTTAAATTACACGTTACCTTGGGAGCATCTCTTTGTGCAAATATGTCCTCTCATTTTTAGTCCAGTTTTTGTCTGTTCTATTACATTTTTGCAGGAAGTACAAAACTGTTGAAATAATTATATTTGTGTTTTAGTATTCAGATATTTCCTGTAACTGTTTCAACAGGAACTAGTTTTGACTAAGTATCATATCCTATCATATTTGAAAATGCACCTTTAGACATATATACATACATATAAAATCTGTGTCAATTTGAATGCTTTTAGTTGCATTTTTTCTTGTACAGTAGGCTTTTCCCAGCAGATTTAGTAGAAAGCTTTTAACACTTTGTTTAACAATGTTTAAAATAAATAAATAGTTTTGCAATTCAAGTGTGAGTGCCTTGTAAGAAACACAAGGTTCTTGTCTTGGCAGCCTGAAGCTTCCTTGACTTCTGGTGCAGAGTGCCCAATTAATTCATATGCCACCCCTACCCAGCTTTGTTCCTGACACTGCACAGAAAGAGTCCTGGAGGCTGCTCACAGGAGATCCATGCCTGACCTGCCTGTACACTGACAGCTGACTGGAAAGGGCATGATTGTTTGAGAATGGATCAACATGCTGTTAATAGCTCTCTCAAATAACCTGTACGCCCTGTAGAACTTTAAAGACTGCATTAGTTTAAATTGTTTACCAAACAGCAACCTGTGTTTCTCAACATTTCTGACCCAAATATGTCCTGATAACAAATACATCATATAAAGACATAGCAAATCACGATCATCAACTGGCGTGTGAGGCTCAAATAATTGTTCCTTTTAGCAATTTAAAGACATCCCTACTTTAGTATGGAAAAGAAACAACCTAAAACTGCTGGTTGTCATATTGATGGATTGGTCCTTACACCTTTGTCATTTTTAATTTGTAGATTAACAGTTTTCTCAGACAAAAGTTGTGCCTTTAAATTTACCTTTTACTTTCATGTTTTCTCTCTTCTTAGTCACTCTGCTAAGTCCCTCGTAAATTACACAAAATTATAGTCTCACAGATGTTTCTATGAAAGCCTCCTCTTAGCTGGCCTTTTTAAATGTGCTCAGAGCTTTACTGCAGCATCGCACTTACAGGAAAGTCAAATAACTTTTTACGTTCCCCCTTCTCTTTTACACGGTTTCATTTTAGTCATGGGTTATTAATACAAAAATGTTTTTGCTAAAGCCATCACTCACATAAGATTCAATTCTGTGATGTAAAACATAAAGATTACAGAGAGCAAATGTAATGAAACACTGGACTCAAAAAATCACTTCCAGCCTTTTGCAAAAGTCATTTTGAAACTAAACTAAAACTTTTAATATGTGGAAAGCCAGCGTCCCCAGAAGTGTCTGTTGGCCTGTGTTGTTCATGTGTTTGTTTAATTTCTATCTTAACACTTTTGAAACACTTAAATAGGACAAAGTTATCATTCTACAGCCTATTGTACATGGGAGAAATGAAGACCATGAAAAATGCTAAATCTAGTTTACTTAGAAGATAAAGCATATCTATGCAGCTATTTTTTCTTATCTTCAATATTGTTTCCTAAATGTCAGAATGGAATGCAAATACCTCTTTCTAAATTAAAAACATAAACCACAATTTTCACCTCAGAATTTCAACAAGTTAACTCCTGCACATTTAACTGTGCCATTTACCTCAGGAAACCCTACATGAGACTATGAATGCTGAGTCAGCTGAAACCCATATTTTGTGCCTAAATAATCACTTAAGTCGGCAAATCTTTGCATTCTTTCTAGAAAAGCATAATTATATTCCTTTTAGGAGGAAGATTAGAATGCTAATTCTATAAGTAGGTAGTCATTATTTTATCATTTAGTATTAGTTATAATAATGTTAGTCATGATGAACTAATGTGGTATTAATATGGATTTCATATGAACTCTCTTAGGAATGTAATTGCAATTTACCATTTCATTCATGTTCAGTCATTTTGAAGTGCTGCTGAATTAACAGATCACTACTCACCTTATTTTATATCAATGAGAACTTTTGCTTATGAAAACATTGGGTCACTGTTTAAATTGGGGTTGAACCAAGAGATTGCAAGCATTTAAACACAACCAGAAAGCAAACTAATAGTTGGGAAAAAACATGGTCGATTTTTCTAGCCTTTTTTCTGGGATAAAGTGAAAAAGTAGATGCTTTGCAAAGAACATTTGAACTTACAATGCTTATTAGCCTAAGAAGAATCTAGCAGACTCTGGAGGTAGCTGACGTCAGGAAGGAATGACTGAAATGAAGAACACCTTGAGTGCAGGTGAAACACAAACCTGGGTTCTTTGTGTTCCTGCAGGGAACCCCCTGTTCTTTCTATTGTTCACATTGGAATACCAAAGTCTGAAGGACCTGATGAAGGACTGCTTGCTAATGGGAGAATATCTTTGTCCTCTAAAACATTAAATTTTATTACTATTCTGTGATTTAGATACTGTGCTCGTGTACTTAGGAGGTCTTCCTTCAGTTTTATTCAATAGTTTTTCTGTAGTGCAGGTCAAATATATTTATTTCTGATTTTATGAACAGCAAAAAATCAAATCAACAACAGCAAAAAGCCTCAAGAAACCCCAAACAAACCAACAAAAACAACCCCTTCCCAAGCTTAGTTTATTTTATCTTTTTTTCTCCCCTGGGATTCTTATAATCTGCTAAGAGATAAAGACACTTATTTTAGTAATGCTAATTGTTATGAGAGCACAAATAAATGCTCAAGATTCTTATAGTAGGAGTCAAGGAGATGACAGCACAGGATTTGTGAGTTATGCATTTATTTACTTGATTGAAATAAATATTAATATTTATAATTTTGTTGTTGTTGTTCAACCCATCCAGAAATGCCATTATATACATGTTTTTCATTTATATATAAAATTCAGTTTATTCTGTTCATCTTTGAGTGAAAATGGGTGGTGGTTTTTGTTGCACGTTTATAAAACTCCATAGAACCAATTCCAAATGCCATTGAGCTGTAAGAAATTTTGTGCTAGAAGTATTTGGCTCATATTCTCTGTAACAGTAAAGATTTTTTGAGGAGATGTCAAATGCTGATATATTAAGGACAGCAGCAGCTGCTGCTTGACAAGCCTAAGTCACAGTTCAGAGCTCATTAGAGCAGCAAAATTTCACTGTATCATTGTCTTTATTAAAATTTGAGAAAAAGATGGTTGTTATTAAGAATGAGGTATAAACAAGGTAAAAAGATACACATAGGATAGAAGGACACTATGTTGAAGTCACTGCATAGGAAAACCCCCGTGTCAGCAAGAACTAATGGTCTGAAGATCAATTTCTGATGTAATGCTTTTGGTTCAGGGGGTAATATAATATTTGGCTGCACAGACAAAATATATTAATTTAATCAGTCATGCTGAGAAATGTAATGTTGTTTTAAAGATAGATCTACTCTAACATATTATCAAGAAATATGGTAAATCCAACATGGAGTCCTGGTACTAATACTCTCATTTTGATTTTCCTAGAAGACATGGTGTTAGTGCAGGAAGCTCAGAGTAAATTCCATGGTTTGTGCTTGTAGTCTGATGAAATCCTTAACGCTTTTTAGACTCATAAGCGAACATTAGGGGTTTTATTTTTTACCTTTTGATAAATATAATCAGTTTCAAATTCTGGATGATTTTGAAGTTTAAACTTTTTAAAAAGCTTTGCAATTTGCAGGCTTGAAGAATATTGGAGTGTTTTAAAGCACTGAAGGATGCATCAAATAAATGTTTAAGTAGGTCCTGCAATAGCCGAGATTATACACTTTGTACTATCCAAGGGCAGGACTACGAATCCAGATTTGTTCTATAAAGAAGTTAATAGGTTGAAACATCTCCAGGTTATGTAAAGAGCCTTTAAGAGCCAGTGAGTAGGAAATGGTTTGACTTGGAGACTGTATCACAGGTTCAAAGTTACTTTTGACATGAATGCATCCTAGGTTCATGTTCCTCCCCTTCATTTTTTCACTTTTTTGTTGTCCAGATAATGTTCATAATCAACACCTAACATAGCCTTATATGTAACTACACATTCCAATAAGTGTCAAAAATATTTAAAATTTCTCCCTAACAAGATATTAATGAGAATTAAGATGTATTAAGTTCATTCTGTATCATATTAGGTTTTGTTCCACAATGGTGTCTTTAAAGTAACTTGGCGTGAATAGCAAACATGTTTGTCTGAAAATCTTAGGTCAGTGCACCTGAAAGCACTTAAAAACTTTTCTTTGCCAAGATATTGTTCAGAATCAAACTCCTTTAAATATTGCAAGCAAAGTTTTAGATCTTTATATGGAGATAAAATTACATTGTGAAGCAAGATTTATAATCTCCCTTTATTTTAGTACTACAACTGGTTTTAACTATAGTAATTTGAGTTTAAATGTTTTAAAATGAAACATAGCATTTTTTTCTGGTTACACAGATTCTCGTGGACCTAGTCTAGCTGGCTCTTGCTACAATATTATTGCAGGTGTATCATCACTCAGCTTTGTACTATGAAACTTTGTCAGCATCTGTTATTTTACTTCAAAATGAAGTTGCTGCTACTCAAAAATGTCTGCTAGTGTTGTGATATTTTTTATCTCTCTTGTGTTTTTTGGTTTTTTGGGTTGTTTGTTTGTTTGTTTGTTTGTTTTGTTGTTTTTTGTTGTTGTTGGGGGGTGATTTGTTTTTGGTTTGTTTTTTTGTTTGTTTGTTTGTTTGGGTTTTGGTCTTTAGTTCTTTTGTAGGGGCCAGTGCTCTGCTGTTCTTTGCTTTTAAGGTTCTTTTCGCCTTTTTTTTTTTTTTTTAACAAACCATTAAATGCAGCAGTAATTTTCATATGATTTTATTCTAAATGCTACCAGTAATAAGATTTGGAACAAATAACTTAGAGCACTCAAAAGGAGAAATGATTGTAAGGGAGCTCATCCTTAGCTGTGGTCCATAATGCCAAGTCCAACTGTGTCTGGACTTCACCTCAGTGCAGAACAGTGGTGCATGTTACATTAACTGGAGTGGGGCACACAGACACTCTATAGCCTATTAGCAAAATGAGAAATATAAACATAAGTAAAGACAATACTCAATTTATTTTGACATGTCAAGCCAGTTTCAGGAGTTTTGTAAAATATCAGTGGGTATTTTTGCTGTTTTCTTCTTAATTATGTGTTTAACTTAAAAAAAACATAATAAAGCCACAAAGCTAACTAACTTCAGGCCTATGACTAACATCTGCTAATATTTTAGAATGTTTAGCTTTTTACATTTTGGTGAAAATTTGCTTTTAGACTTCCTATTAAAAAAAACTCTATGAAATAATATACCAATATTTTTTTAGACAAGTTAGGTTTTCATCAGTGATTTTTTCTACCTTCAGTTTCAATGGGAACATCTGGCTCTTTTCCAATAATCAATATAATCTCTTGAGTTCAATTTCAAAAATCAGCTGCAGAGAGCAACAATTAGAGGTTAGTAGACTTGATAGATTTTATAAAAAGCAATTATGTCATTAACAAATTATCAAGTTATCAAGCTGTCTTATAGAGATAATACAGAAAAAAGCTGGAAGCTGCTGATTGTACAGAAAGAGATATGTGTCTATGATAGAAAGAACATGTTATTAATTAAAGTGAGTTATACAGACTTAACCTTTGGAGCTTTAGTGGTGCAGGGAGTAAAATACTTAATTTAATAATAAATTTTAAAGGCGAGAAATAAAGATCCTATTTTGTTACCTAAACAGGAGTTTAGGTAGACTACAGGAATCCAAATCTAGAATGTTTAGAATGTCCAGAATATTGATACCCCCTGGATTGCTATTGCCAGACAATTACTCTTATAGGAACACATGCACAGGAAGTTCCATCTGAACATGTAAAAGAATTTCTTTGATTGTCCAGAGAGGTTGTGGAGTCTCCCTCACTTGAGACATTGAAGAACTGTCTGGACACAATCCTGTGCCATGTGCTCTAGGATGACCCTGCTTCAGCAGGGAGGTTGGACCAGAAGAGTCACTGTGGTCCCTTCCAGCCTTACCCATTCCGTGATTCTGATATTATTTTTTACAATCAAGTTCTTTCTGTGGAGTTGTAGATTCTGAGCTCTGGGCTACTTATCTGTCTTACAATAAGCAGTGTTCAGACTCCATGCTGGGATTTTGTATGGCCAGTGGATCATGAGATGTCTTGGGGGTTTTCATTTGTGCTGGTATAATGAATCTTGAAGGACTTGGGAATGCTGATTGTCTTAGGGGAGGAGTGTCTCCCAATGGCATATTTTGACTGAGATTTCGGTAGGTATTTTCATCTAATTTCTCAATTATCCATAAATCAGTCCCTAACCATCTGAAAACCTGGATAGGTTGCCCTCCAAGGAGATAGCATCTGAATTTAAGCCTTTGAGTTACAGCAAAGATTTTCTCTTTGAGTAATGTTCCAGCTGCTCTTCTAAAGGTCAACACCTCAACTAAAAGTACCCACATTGTAAATTAGGAAAATAATGCCTGTTCAGATCTTTAAAAGAGGAGGGTGCAGGTATGCTCATGTTGGAGAGATTAGTTCCCAAGTGCTTAAATATGTCATCCCAAAATCCTGAATAACACTGTTAAGTTTAAGGAGTCACAGGTGGTCTCTGTCCCTAAGATGATCCTCGGGGCTATCTTCAACTAGAGGATACTTCAACTAGATTTTCCCCTCTTTGTTCTGCATGCTGTTCTCTTGTATTTTGTCCAAAAGTGTTCATCTTTCCTATTTGCAAGTGAACAGAAAAAACTTTCTAAATTTTGGATTACACCACTAATTTTACTGTTGGATCTGTCTCCCAGTGTAGTTATGAAATGGTGATAAATTTTTTTAAGGAAAGTGAACAAGTGTAATCACCATTGTATTTACTATGCCAGAAATAACCTAGAAGAGCCAAACTGACTTTATTTCATTCATTTCTGCCTTCTCTTTCACCTTTTTCTCTTTTTTTTTTTAAAGACACCAACTAAACTTTCAGTCTCCTTTTATCTGTGAGATGCTGTTGAGATGCTGATAACTGTTTAGATGCAGGAGAATCTCCCTGCAAGAAACAGGAAATGTTGATATTTTATTTTTTGAACTAGTTTGCTCACTTTTTCAGAAATATGTGAAGTCCTAAGATTTTTTAGCCAGCAGACTGTTTATGCTACTAAAATAAATTAACAGAGAAAGCACTACTATTTTGATCCAGACTGAAACAGGCTGCCTATCTTTATATAAGAAAATGCACTTCACCTTCTAGGATATAAACTGTAAAGGTATGCAAAATGATCTAAAAGGTTGTGTAAAAAAAAAAAAAATTAAAAAAGGTTAAAAACTTACCTGTTCTTTATGAAATGTGAGAGATATGAAGTGACGGATGCTTGGAATTAATTTTTGAAGATTTTCCCAGTACTATAAAGTGTGTACAGGACTAGTGTGGGTCCAAATAACTCTCTACATGCAAATGAAATTGATCAAAAAATTAGAAATTGTTGCATTGTATATAGCAAAATTCATAGAGGAACATAAAAATACATAATACATTAAAATAAATATAAAAATACAAAAAAAAAAATACATAATACAACATAAAGGCAATTTTACCTTGATTGTTTTAGAGCAAGATTTATTGGTTTTACAGCAGAATTGACTATAGCTGTGTATTCACTCTACAAATTCATGCAATTTAATGACCATGGTAGGTCTTTCAGTCTCTATCAAAAGCAGAAATTAAATCAGTTTCAGATACAGTATGGAAAATAAATCATGTTTGTGTCATATTTCTTTATATCCCAGGATACATATGTCATATCATTTAAAAAAAAATGCACCCATCTGTAATCAGAGCTGTGTTGAGCTATGTAATAGAATTCATATGTAGCTTTAAAGGTAACGGGAGAAGGAAATTACACAGATATCATTTATACCATGGGAAATGCCAGTTTCTAGCCCAGGACTGTAGAAAAAGAAAGGGAAGGGAAAATAGAGAGATCCATTTAAGGTATAAAAGGAACAAGATGTTGAAAATATTTGGTCTAAATGGCTACCATTACTTAATCAACCAAAGCAGGAAAATTGTATCTTTAAAAAAATCTTCGGGCTATGTCAAAAGTTGGGTAATTACAGGGATAAGCTAAAGAATGGCTCAGCTGCTACTTCTTACAGCTAAGAAATGCATTTGCTCATTTTTGTACATTTGAAATTTTATCATCTAAGGTTATATAATCCAGGATGTAACAGAAAAATTGATTATATAACTGTTCCTGTAGATTTGGCAATACTTGTAATTCAGGTTCTGAGTAGTTGAAGCAGATGGCTGAGCCTTGAAGGACTAAAGATATCAATGGCTCAACTCGATGCTCTTCTATTTAACTTCATTGATCTTTACTCTAAAAGCTGGGAATGCAGCTCACTAAAGGTAGGAGAGATGGCCTAAATGAGAGTATCACAGATAATTCTTCAGTGTACTCAAGAACAGTGTAATTTTTTTCCAGAGCCCACATTCCATATAAGGAAACACTGCTTTGCAGTTCTTTTTTTTTTTTTTCTGATTTCTAATTCAACTAAATTCCATAGCACTACACGCAGGAACTTACAGATTTTTTTACTTATCATTGTTAATTTTTTATTTGTACCTAATTGGGTTTTTTTCCTTACTTTTAGAAATGTTATTCTTCTAATTTTAATACATTAAAACTTCTAAAGATTTTACAGTAATACTCTGTAAGTGTAGGTATTGTAAATGATTCATTCAAGGCAAATATATGTTACAGCTAATGTGCTGTAAAATTACAAGTATTTATCTAACTTCAAAAAGTATTAAGGCTACTTAATCTTTGAGTGACATCAATATGGACCCAATTAGCACAGTTTTCAGCCACTTCATAATTCAAGAGAATGTGATCATTCAGCTGTAAGCATATTTGACAGAAACTCCATAGTCATGAAGGTAAAAGCTTGCAAGATCACCCAGTAGGATGGAGAAGCTGTCATTCTCTCATCAGTGCTGTTGAATACTAATGTCAAGGTCAGAAGAGTGTAATTTTAGGCTGCCAAAATATTGTTGAATTTGATCAGCTAGGAATGTTTAAAAAGAAAGTAACAATATAAAAATGTACATACAACTTTGATACGATAGCTGCAAAGTTTCAGGTGCTCCCCCACTGCAAATGTTCTCAGTTATTTACTGCTTTGATTGGCACTTTCATGTGCACTTTTTTCCTAATTGTAACATTTTCTTTAAATATCATTCTCCTTGTCTAACATAAAAACTACAACTGATATATATTTTACAAATTCTACATGTGATTTTAAAGGCTGATGTGGGAGACTTTGTGTTCAAAATATATCACAATTAGAGTGAAGATTTGCATGTAAAAATATCTGAGTGCTTATTTTAGACAACAAATTGGCACATACAATAAAATGATAGATTTGTCTTGACTCAGAGTTTTCATTTACATAGCATGATCATGCCACATGGAGATTCATACTGCTGGCTCCATCTAATAAACACATATAGACTAGATGGACCCATGTTGTTCTCAAAGTATCTTCTGAATCATAAAAGGATGAGGGGTAACAACTGCAGATTTCAAGGACGCATATTTCTACTAAAAATTAGGAGAAAACAGTTTCACAGTGAGGATGGTTAAAAATTGCAGTAGGCTGGTCAGAAACACTGTTAATGTTTTATCCATGGAGAACCCTGTTTGTTCACAAAGTGTCTGAAGCAAACCTCTCATTTCCATTTCGATAAAGCAGTTGTTTATGGAATTCATATAAGATATTTAGATGTAGCAAATAAGAGTGTAATTTTGAAAATACTTGGAGATTTCTGTAATACTTAGGTTTGGAAAGATATTTAGAGATTTGAAAGTCACCCCTTTTGTGAAAGTGTTTCTTCTATTGTCACACTTAGGAAACTGAGCTCAAATCCTCAAGCTGGCAATACATCCTTGCTCCTTGCAACAGCTACTTGTTTTTAATGGCTTCACTTGCTCCCCTATCCAAATAGAAGGGTCCCTAAATTAATAAGTTAAATTTATACATTGATACTCTTGTAGTAGTTATTTCTTTTACATAATTATAACACAATTTTGTTGCTGAACTTTCTTAACAGAGAAGATACAGGAAAACAAAATAAAGCAGCCTCATATTTTCATATCAAGTAGGTAGTTTTTTGGGGTCTTTTTAGTTCAGTTTTGGGTTTTATTTAAGGGCTTTTTGGCTTTGATTGATTTTACATTTCATGAATATGTCAATGAGCACTGGCAAAAAAATGCCTCAGTAGGATTGCTTTTCAGATCCAGATACATCTTTGAAAGATGTCTAAAATGACATGTTTGCAGTAAAATATACATGGCCGGGTGAACTTTTCTGGTCTTATCTTGCGCCTCAGTAATTTTAAAACAGAAACCAAAGCCTTTGTTCTGATAAACCAGACATCTTTCTAAAATATGTTTATTAAAATGAAATATTCAAAGATTCCAAAGAGCAAGTATACATACAGTAAATGTGTTCTTTTTCTCCTGTGCATGGTTAACTTTCATTCATATTAATGGGGTTGGGAACATGCTTCAAGCAGAGAAGACTATAATTTTTAAAACCTGTCTATTGAATATTTGGTTTAGTTAAATTTATGTTGTCTTTTTACTACAGGAGAGAAAATGATATTTTGGAAGGTAATGTTTCTTTTGAGTTTAACTCTTTTATAAATATCCTTATCTCTGAATTCACTAGCGAATATTTTGAGAAATACTTTAGAGCTTTGAGAATGTTTGAGAAAGATAACTATATAGCATTTTCATAATTAAAGTAGTTTTTTAGTTGTATTCTGAATATTGGATAGGAGTCAAGGTAATTGTCACTGACAACCACTCTATTACAAAGACAAATTCTCACACAATTTGTGAGACAGTCTCAGAAGTATGTGTTTCTAACAGCCAATGTGTATGTGATACTGCTTTCAAATGCACTTAGGTGTTTTGATGAGTTGAGGGATAAGAAAAGTATGACTCAAAGGACTTTGTTTTGTTGAAAATGTAATAGATTTGCTATATCCACATACTTTCAATTCATAGTATCTTAATAGGATTCTATAATTACTCTAAATTCCTTATTTTTTTCAGTAAAGCTCTTTTGTACAAAGAAATTACTTCATAAAAGCCTGGCACCATGCAGTGGCCTTTTTTTTTAGTTCAAGATTCCTAGCTAATCTCAGATATTGTGATACTTCAGAGTAAGGAATTTACTATAGTAACTTAGAAGTGTACCTCATTTGTATGGATTCAATGCTTTCATCCTTAAAGTGTTTATTAATAAAATAATCTGTGTACTGAATAAAAAAAACTAATAAAAATATATAAAATCACTGCAGTGTGAATTCTGAAATTTTCCAGTTTTCATGCAATTTTCACACTCTGTGCATGAAATACTTTTACAGAGTGCTTGATAGCAAACTACTAATACATTTTAATGGTTCAAAACATGCCCTTGAACTCTATAGTGCATGTCTGCTGAAATCTATGGCATACATGCATTTCCTTTATGAATCTAGCTAGGGTTGCACATGTCTATCTTAAACATTTGTGTAACTGCATGTGATTTTCACTGTTCAAATATATTTTCATCTATTTAGTTAATCATTTAATTCCAGTGGAAAGAATTATGATTTAAGTTTTTATTCTGGTTCTGGAGATTAACACATATCAAAAAGATTTCATTGATTTCAGTTTGTTTTCAGTAATTTAAGTTTGCTGTTACCTTTCTGAGAATCTGAGGTGGTTAAGCATAGATGCATACCATGACCCTTTGGCACAGAACTGGTAGTGGCTGTTTAGATGTGCAATAAAATCGTGATCAATCTCTGACACTTACTACAGACTTCCTGCTGCTTAGAAATGTGTACAGTAATAGCATTTGTATGTTTTCTGTTCCCTTAAGAGTTCAGTATGCTGCTTCACAGGAGCAAAGAAAATTAGAAATAACATCACAGACACTGTGATAGAAATAAATAAAATAGCAATTTTAAACTCTTCCAGATCTTTACAAATAAATGCAGGAGTCTCTGTGTATAGGTATAAAGTAAATATAACTTCAGTAGGGATTGTGTTTATCTGTTGTGTGTATAAACATAGTTATTACATTTTATATGTTACTGTTTAATTTGTGAGAACCTGACCTTTTTCTCTCTTACCAATAACTAGACCACAAGAGACACCACTTAGTACAGTAGTTGAAGTTGAAATTAATATCTTTAAACTGTAGGAAGCTGGTCCGGGGATGGGGGGGCCCGTCCTGTTTAAGTATTTGAGTTAGAAGACTAAAGTTCATTAATCATTTTGTGAAAGATGAGTTTCTGAATTTTAATAGGACAATAATGGGTAAAAATGACCAGATTGTCATTGATTTTGTCTTGTCACCATTTTATCAGTCTAGAACAACAGAAAAAAACAAACCACCATATTCTAGTATCAGTACAAATTAAACTACAGTAACCATGTGTAAGATTCCCATCTTCCATCACCTACTTTTCCTGTCATTTCACAGAGATACAAAGCACTGTATGCACTGTAGAAACACATGTAATTCTTTACTTAAGTCTTCTAAATAGAATGATTAATTTCTGTTCTTACTAATAGGTTATGTCTGAAATCCTGATAAAATTTGAGTTACTGAAAGCTTCAATTTCTTTTTTATGGGTAGAGGATTTACTTACATGAAATATAACATGGGAGTCTGGAATATCTAATGATCATATCTAGTTTCATATCCAGTCTGAAATCGGTGGATGTCTGGGGGAAGAATTTTATATGCATGGTGCAGGTGAAGGGTTGCTACAGCACTACACACACTATTTTTTCTCACCTTTTGGTCCCATAATTTCCCTTTTTTAATTCTTTCTTTAGCTAACACAGTGTTTGAAAGTTATATCTGTTTAAATCTGTAGAAAATGTAAATATCATTCCAAGGTAATATGCCAGTACTTTAGTTGTAAGTGAGTCTTACACCAAAAAAGTTAGCTGCTGTAATTAATTATGATGAATAGGCATGCAATTTCAAACTGAATAAGGTTTTTAAGTATAGACAATGTTGCTGTAGTAATTCCTTCATGTGATTTATTTTAGTCAGTATATGCTGTGTTCCAGTGTGTTTCACAAAAAAGAGCCATTTATGGAAAATATTTGATACTTTCTCCATCCTAATAGTGTAATTTCCATGCAATTGAAGTTTAAGAAAGGACTTACTTGCTTAGTTAAGAAAGGATTAAGTTGCTAAAAAGGGAAGTTTGTACAAGGGGTCTTTTCTTTGGTCTCTCCTTTTTTAAATCTGCCTTTGAATGCCATGCTTCAGAAAACTGGATAGTTATCATGTTCTTGAACTTAAAAATTAAAATCATCATAATAGGAAATGTTAACTAACCTCTACTAACAAAATTGAATCACATGAATCCAGTACACATAGAATCATGGAACAGAATCATTAAGGTCAAACAAGACATCCAAGATCACCATGCCAAACAAACTATATCACAAAGTACCACATCCAGTCATTTTTTAACCACTTCCAGGCCTGGTGACCTTACCACTTCCCTGGGGAGTGCTTTCCAATGCTTGAACACTCTTTCAGTGAAGAGTTTGTTTTTTACAACCTTGCCTGGTACCACTAAAGGCCATTTCCCCTTGTCCTGTCACTGATTGCCACTAGAAGATGCTGATCCCCAACTCACTATAATCTTCTTTCAGGAATTTGTAGAGACCAATAAGATCTCCCCTGATCCCCGTTTTCTCTAGGCTGAATAACTACCATTCCTTATATTTCAGACCCAAATACTTACTTTCCTAAAGGAAGCAAAGGCGCCCATCTTCACTATTAGATGTATACAGCCCATGGGCACTCAATAATTCATATGAAGTCATATTTATTCCTTGTTTCTATACGTTTGGAGTATTTCCTAACTTATTGTTTTCCATTCATGGTTTATGAGGAAGTGGAACTTGCCTTTTTCTCATACAAACCTAATTATTGTCATGCCTGACTGATCATGTCCTACTCTTACTAGAGTATAATGCATTCTCGAGAGGCTCCTATAGTGAAACAGCTATGCATTCCCGTGTTGCCTCTGTTTTATTTATTAAGTAACACTTTACAAAGTGCCTTCTACCATTGCACGTTAGCAGTGGTTTCTGGGCTTTTAGGGAGTAGGATGTTGCTCATGATAGCAAATATTTCTTGGTTTAAATGTAACTATGAGTGGAGACAGAACTTGAAATTGGTACCTGGTAATATAAGGTTATCGAATTAAAATGCACATGTTCCATAATAGGTTTTACCTACAATTGTTTCCAGAAACACAGTGAAATTGGTTTTTTTGCACTTGCAGCCATGTGTCTACTTGAATATCTTAAACCTAAATATGTGACTACAGTTAATTTAAAAACAGCAAAGTTAGATGAAAGTAATAAAATGGATAAATCCAGAATTCATTTATGAACTGAATTAAAGAAGTGAATTGGACCCATTTCATTCAATGAAAAAGCTTTTAAAAAAATAATCAGTTCACATGTTGAAGGGGAAGGCAAATCTCACTTGAACCTGCATCTTCTTTCCTGCAAGTACCTTAATTGTAATACCTTCAGACATTGCCTTTGTTGGTGTATTTCCACTTTCTGTGCAGTATATAAATATTCATTAGCATAGTAATTAGAACTTGGGTTGCCCATGTAAATTGCTTCAACAAACAGGGAATAGAGTAATTTTTACTGTCTCTGTCTCATTGAGTATATGAATATTTATTAAAAGTAATAAGAAGTTTCATCAGGAGAGACAGAAACATACTTATCAACAAACGGCGTATAGTAATAAAGATAAGAGAGTTCCTGGAAAATAGGGGTCAGAAAGCCTTCAGGTAAAGTTGAAATGCAAAGGTAAGATTTCCATATAATTGCTGATTGTTCAAAGAACTCTGTTATTAAGCAGAAAAGGTCTCTATTTTTCCTCTTGTTTTCTGTTTGTATAAAACACAGCATGAAAGTTTGCCATGTCAACAAATGAAATGAAAAAAATGTTCATTTTATTTTCTTTCATATGTCACTCACAGAATTTGAAAGATCATTTGAACAGTTCCCTAGTCTAATTTTTGCTCATAGATATTGGCTTCCTCAATTCTTTGTAGGGAATTTTCCTCTACCAAGTGTAAAACACAGCATATATTGAGTTGAAAAATTTAAGTTAACTGGTAGCAGAAGACATTTTTAATAGTGCCACAGTATCAGAAATTAGTATCACAAGCTTTTAAACAAAATTGATCTTAACATTATGGATGGCCTTTCAAAAGTAGAGACTGTTGTTAGATTATTTTTATGATACAGGATTCTTATCCCATGTTATTTAACATAGTTTAGGCCAGATATATTGGCAGCAAATGGCGTAAAGCAGTTTCTTTTTTTCTATAGCTTTTTAGACCAAGGTAGGATTAGGTATATGGCAGTGGTTTACTTTATTCTGAACCCTTATAATTTTGGGTGAGTTATAGATGGAACTTGGTGTAGCCCTTTGAAGATATAAAAAACCCACGTGACTATGTTCTTGATCAACAAGCAATAGACGGAGAAAACTCAAAGAATGAAAAGGAAAAGAAGGCAAAGAGGATTTTGTATTTTTTAAGATATGTATTGTGCATTTTTCCTTTACACATGTACAACAGTTGGAAAGGTGAATTCTGATAGCTCATGGGTCATATACCTGAAAGCAATGGTTGCAACTAAGTGAAAAATCTGGCAAGGTCTTTCCTGTGACAGTAAGAGACATTTTTCCCTAAAAAATAAAATAAAACAAAAGTAAAAATATGAGTTCTTACAGAGGAACATTCAAAAGCACTTTTAAAGTCCTAGGGGAAAAAAAGATCTGTAAAGATGATTAAGGATTATCAGGCATAAAATAAGTGTATTTAAGCTCTGTCAACTTTGTTTTTCTAATGAGGACTTAACTGCTCCCCAACTAAAGCCTTTATCCAAGCTGTGTTTTGTATTTCATTTAATCAATGCTTTGTATAGAGACAGTTACCATCATCATAACCTTTCAGTTCTTGTGTTTTGGCATCTCGCAGATTTTGTATGCAAGTTGGGGGTTCAAGGGAAGCACATTTAACTGAAATGTCCAAGTAGAATTCAATGTGTGATGTAGGGTTACAGAACTCTCAGTCTTGCTTATTGTTGCAAAGAGAGCCTTTGTAATTACTAGGGGATTATGGCAGAATATGAAAGACCTTGAAAGCAGCTTTTGTGAAGATCAGGAATGTGTTCTGCACAACCTCTGAAACAATCAGCTAGAGTAGTGAAGCAGAAGTGTACTAAAATGTGAAGAGTTCACTGAAAAGGTCCTGATAGAAATACCCAATTAAAGAAATAAAACCTGATATTTAAGATTGTGAAAGGTTCTCACTTCAGTAAGAAAAAAGTCCTTACGAGGACTGGAAATGAGATGACAGTGCAAATACAATGGCTTCTTCCTCTTTTTTCTCAGCAATAGAAGTAACAAAATTTGAGTTTAATGTTACATAATTAAGAAGAATGGAATTGAAGTTAGTTGTACTGGTACACTGCCTAAATTACTACTCAAGATTGATATCAATAACCCAGGAATAATTGCGTTTCTTTTTTTCATATGTATAAATTAGTGAAAAATTTTGGATAAGAGTATGGTGCAATGTAGCACCAAACTGTCTTATTATATTAGTTTTCATTTCTTAATTAGTTTTTTTATCTAATTTTTTTTTTAGTCACAAAAGATCACTGCATGATTCTTAAACTAATTTCTCACCAAAAACAGTCTGCATATTTTTATACTGAGCTGTACATTTCTACTTTGTCCTTTTCTTTTTCATAGTTAAAAAACAACAAAACCAATACAATCCTAAAAATAGTCTGCCTCAGTGTTGTTGGTGTGATTTTTGTTTATGTACAGGATTTTATTTCTGATAAAATCTTGTGCCTAACCCTGATCATGGAGGATTCAGCCATAAACTTTCTTTTCTGTGATGGAAGCTGCCTTGCCTGGCACTGTTTTCCATGAAAGCTTTTTTTTCTCAGTGACGCTGGAGTTGAAGCAAGTATAGGTGAATTATCATTCAGTAGTGAGCAGGTAGAAAAATCATGTGGTGCTTTTGGAAAATCACATCTGTGAATTTAAGTAATACAGTTGTGAACTGAGTTCTTTTTTTTACAGAAGTAATTAGCAAAACCTGGATCTTTTCCAGTTCACTTACATCGTGAATGCATTAAGATATTTTCACTTCATGAGTATTTCTGAATAACGTGAGAATCATTTTTTGTTATGGTTTTTCTTCTTTAGTTTTTTTTTCTACAGTTTGATCAATACTATATTAAAAAAAATATTCAAAGCCCACTTGGCAAAATTTTTCTTTTGTAAAATACCTATTATGCATTTGAAACAAAATTCTGCTAGTGTGTCAAGTTATCATTTATGTGAAAGTACCTTTAGACCACTATGTATTTATAAGCAGCCTGATACAATAGCCAGTAAAATCCAAATAACAATTCCCACTATTACCAACACTGACACCTGCTTCAACTGTCAGTCATAAGAGGATGATCTTCCCCATAATACCTACTGTTTATAGGTCTGAGATAAAACCAACATTAATGTTATTAGCATATAACACTTCTCAATAATTTTTCATTTTACATTATAGGTATAAAATACTCTTATAAAGCAGATTTATATTAAGTTTTTTTTTTAGTCAGTTGAAAATTAGGAATTTCCAACACTAAAACTTAATTTCCCTTCCCCCAAGACATTTAATTTAAAAATGCATGAACTACTTAACTGGAAAAGGTGTTTCACTTTTTTGGAAGTGCTGGGGGAAGAATGTAACATGGGAATTATAAAAAGTTGGACTTCCCACAAGAAGCAAAATTTATGCAAGTGAGCATGCTCCTTGGCAAAAAAAAAATAGATTTAAAAAAGTATATAATTTACTCTTGTTTTTAGCTGGCAAATTTGAAAATATTTTATTATTTTTGTCTCAACTCATAATGTGAAAAAATGTGTTGTGTGAAAGCAGCAGCATATTCTTACATTCTTGTTAAGAATCAAATAGTGACTGTGTGTGTTTTTAGACACCAGGCAATAATACTGTGTAGGAGTAGCCTAAGAATAAGTATTTCTGAATATATAATATTTATATATTAGGCAAATTAAATTATTGGAGTAATTGTATTAAACTATTTCTAGTTTAACTTTTCAACTTCGCCAAATTTTCCTGTTGAAATCCACTTTGTGTTTGAAAGATTTACATCCAGTTAACTTGTCATTGATATCCCTGGAACTTCTGAATGCTGTCAGAAACACATGAAGATTTTAGGAGAGAAATATTGACGATGAAAGAAAAATAAGATTTAAATACTGTAAGTAAATAATGCTTTGTTCATATATAAACAACAACAAAATCTTTATCTAATGTTTAGGTAAGTAAATGAATTCTCAGATCAGTGTTGATGGCAAGTGCTCAGGAATTCAGGTTTACTTTTTTGTTATTCAATAAAATTACTAAGTTTCTCATAAAACAGACTCAAATGTGTGTTTAGAGACCCTATATAACAAATTAAATATAAAATACTACATTAAAATAAGAGGCTGACAACAATGATATAAGAAATAGGAAGATACTAGTTCCAGATGAGCTATACTGAATTCTTTTGTGTCCAGATGTGATCTCCAAAGAAAAACGACAAAAGCATGATCATTCCTTTCTCATTAAAAGTCTGATGATTATACTCTGCACAATTTGAAATGTTAAATGACCTTCTACTATACTATTTCCATCTCATCTCACCTCACAGAATTTTAGAATGGAATTCATAGAATAGTTCTTAAATAGCAGCTAATCTTAACTCCACAAGGATTTCTCTGTATATGTACACTATATGTACAGGGCAGCTTCATACATGCAAAAAAATTTAATCCATTTTTTAATTGGGCGTCTAATCTGAGCCTGCGAGGAAGACAATTAATTTTTGCATTAATTATCTGAATATAACTCTAGTGAATAAATTGATTGCTAACAATTTAAAAAGCTGTCAAAATTCAGAGTGAATTTTTGATGGCTTTATTTTTTGTTTTTTGGAACAGGAATAGATTCACAAAACTAGTAGTGAAGAGATAACAACTGTTTCTCTTCATCTTCCCATCTCCACCCACTCATCTCACCATATGTTTTTTAATGCAATAACTCCTATATATAGGAGACTGGGTTTCAACCCCTTCCCCCTGACTGAGATTTAAACCTTTATTTTCTGCCTTCCAGGGGAATCACCTAACCACTGGATATTCTGCAGGGGTATTCTGCTCTCACCTGCACTATCTGAACTGCTACTTTGACCGAGCTGTGTGCCTCCCAAATGAATTCTTTAACCACCAGACCAAAGAGTCATTCTCTCTCTTTGACTCAGTATTTAAATAATCCATGCAGAACAGCTTTTTCCATGGGGATCGAGAGAAGCCAATTATAGATTTCTCACTGGTTTAAGATCTCTTTTGGGAAAGTGAAAATGTGGGTTCAAGAATGTGCAGACAAGGTCTTGAACCTGATTGTCCCACATTGTATATCAGATGAGGCCCTAACCACAGAGCTATTGAATAAGTGAAGAGAGGGGGGGATTCTCTTTACTTCCATGAATGATTTAGAAAGAGCGTGTAAGCCTAATCTTTCATTTCCAGTTCTTTAGTTTTGTGTTTAAATAGCTTCTGCAGAGTTGCCTATGTATCTGGCAAGTATACAAACTAATGACTGGAGAAAAATACTACTTTTGGGAATGTAGAATGATAATTCTTCCCCACATTTTTTGTTCCTAAATATTTCCTAAATATTTTTCAGTTCCAGATGAAATTAAAGTATGGTTTTCTTTGTGCCTAAATGTATAATTTCAGTTAAATTGCCTGGGTATTTTAGAGGAGGGGGAAGATTAATTTTTTTTCCAATACCTTTTTTAAAACATCTAACTGAAAATTATTCACATAATACTTAAAGCCCTCTTGCATATACTTCCATGTTTCCTTACACTTCCTAATTCAAGAACCTGTACTGAGCTGAACTAGCATGCCTTCTATTAAGAAGGAGTAGTAGAACTTGCTGACCATGAGTGCTTATTTCAATTCAGACACAAGGATCAATACAAAAGAAATACTGACCATTTATGAAATCTGAGTCATTTTTCTCTACATTTTACAGTGCCAATGGATGTGAGGAAAAGCCAGAACTAAGTATAGGTAATTTTTTTTACAGGGAAAAATCAATCTAGAAAAATCATACCTGCAAAGGTCAGCTGTTGATCTCTTGCACGAAAATGTCTCAGTAGGACTGTACAGACACAGAATAAGTGGTCAAATATTGCAAATCTGTACAGAGTCACAAGAAGGTTTGTTGGTACTGGTTGTGAACCCTAGAGTTCCCGAGTCAATTTAGTGAATGATATTCCCTTCCTTTAGAGCTGTAATAAAGGACAAAAATGGTAACGTGCTGTTCCTTATCTAGAAAGCGTGCTTGGTGTTAATCTTGATTGCCCAAGCTTTTACTTTATATCAGTGGAGTAATGGTCGAGAACCCAGTGTCTTTCCTTCTCCAAGAGATATACACTAGAGTGATCAAGACACAAGCTGATTAACTAGATCTGGTTTTCTAAACCTTCATTACTAGTTTTCTTCAGCTCTGCCTTTCAGAAGTTTACCCAGGAAAACAAAGAAATCCATCCCTTATTTGTTTACACATATTCACAGAGATCCACCGTGCATTTCATGGGGGAACGGAATATTCTCTGTACATTAATGTCCATCTTCTGTCCTAGAAGGCAATTATACCATAGGAGGTGTTTAGACAGCCCTGATGCCCTCACTTTAAATCAGAAGATTGTTTTGACCTATCTGACAGATTTTAGTTTCTTGTGCTTTTTTATTAAATGCTGATAGGAAATTTATTTGAACTCAGAGCTATTACTATGTTCCAGTTCTTGCAAAAGAATGCATTTTTCTGGAAGACTTCTAATCAGAATATCCAAAGATATTAATTAACATTGTTTATGGAAGAGTCAGGTGTTTTTGCTGACTATGTTGCATATTGACCTTTTTGCAAAAAGACATAGTGCATTGTTCAAGCAAAAGTTATTGCTAATAGAACATCCTGAATTCTATTTTTAACTAATCATCTGTCTTTCTTTATATTGGTGGACCTTCTTATCTGTAAAACTAAAACTAGTTTCCATTATGAAGAAATCAGGACATTTCAGCCAATGTTTTATTTTTAAGACTGAAAGTTATTTCTGAACTGCAGAAGTGAAAACAATCATAAAATATAAATAATCAGTCTTTATTTCTTTCCTTTAACCTTCACATTCTTAGATTTAAACTGCATATTTTAAATGGCAATAAAAAAATAATAATAATTCCTACGCATGTTCTGTCATATCTAAGAATCTTCTCTTACTTTATTTTTTTTTCTTATTTTTTAATGAAATCCATAATTTAGCAATATTCAAAACAAGCATCCAAGATACAAATCTTTAAAGTGGTTCCTCATTCATAGAAAGCAGTATGTATTCATATAAAGCAGCAAGTATGAAGCTTTAGTACATGAACAAATTCTGCACTGCATGCAGGGTTTGATGAAACCTGTATCCTGACTGTGAATCAGCAGGGCAGGCAAACTCGGGTGTGTTTCTTCTGTCCTTCCCATCCAGCACAGTAGGTGAGCTAACTGGCAGCAGCAATCAGATGCAAAGTTAAGAGAAACAAAGGACGAGAAGGTGCTGGAGGGATCATAAAGTGAATTTTTGCAGTGATTTTTTTTTTCTTCTTTTTTTTTTTTCACCCCCACAAAATTTCTTTCAGGGCATCCCTCAGTCTTAGCTTGTGTCTCTCAAGATTTCCCACAGTTAACTCCCACCTGGTACACAGTTTGTATTCTGTATCAAATCTGTGTCTTCCAACCTAAATCATCCACTGTTATTGTTCAGGTAAAACTTTCTTCTATGACACTTGCCACCTGAAATTGCTTTCTTACTTTATCTCATATCAAAAGACTAAAATTGATACTCAGGCGACTAAAAAACCAAAAAACACAAACAAAAAAACCAAATATAAAACCCTAAACAAGCCCTAAAGTGAAACTCTTGCAAACATGGAACATTCTCTGGCTTATTTTTCTCAAAACCGAAGAAAATCTCAAGAATAATAAATAAATAAATAAATAATAAATAAATAATAATCTCAAAATAATAAATAAAATAGCTTAAATTAAGCTTTTTCACACAAAAAAGTGAAGCACATATGAAATTCTAATTATTTGTTCTTCATAAGTAAGAAATTTTTTAAGAAATTTGTTACTTGTATTAGAATTAGATGATCAGGTGCCTCTACTATTTTGCTTCAGGGCCTGTGTTGTGGATGTGATGGAGCCTCATATAGTTGTCTGTCTTTGTGGCATTTAATAGATGAAGTTATTCTCCAATTAAATGAATGATACTTTCCAAAACGAGTTTCCAATCCCATAAATATTTAACAGTTGGAATAATAACACTCAGTGCTTGAGTTAGATAGCTTTTCATTTATGGACTACTGAAGTATGTTGAAGTATATAGATCTTTATTTTCTGTGAAATTATGCTTAGATTCTACAGGAATACACATTCACTTAGAAAAGTCTTGCTCAAACAATAAATTATTTCAGTCTCAGACAAGAAAGTGGGAACATATGGCAAATGCAACTTTAATAAAATATTTCCAGACAGGCTTTTTAAAGTGGTTTATATAAAGCAGAAAAATATTTACTCCTTCTAGAACTGATATACTGTGGTTAAAATTATTAATATTTTTCTTTTGTACTTTCACTTTTTTATTTTTCTTCTAAAAGTGGAACAAAACCCACATTCACCTTGAGTGTAGAACTTAAATCTTTCTATTACATATTCCCTGCCTGGATGTCACACTAAGGCCACTTAAGTCGCTTCAGCGCCAGTCAGAAATGTTCAGAAACACTTCTGAGTGCTTTAATTGTTCATCAAGACCTAACCCTTTGAACATTGCTTTAAGGCATATTGGCTCTGCTCTTGAGTCACTGAAGCAAAATTGGAGCATCTGGATGCAGTGTCAAAATAGCCCAGGGAGCTCCAGTGCAGCACCCAAGTGGATAATCTCAACACAGAATACAAACACTGCATTAGCGATCGCCGGAAGGCTACACTTCATCTTCCTCTGAAATACTATACAAGAAAAGTTAAAGGATGATACTTTTTTTTCTTTGTATCGTCTGTTGTGTGAACAAAGAATCAAGCTGTGTTTTGATGTTTTGTCAAGTGTTTGGCAGCATTTTCAATCCTTGTTTGCCCTACTAATCCACTGATTTTTCTTTTCTTTGGACAAAGCAATGAATGTTTTTTAAAGTTTATGCTGCATTGGATATGTTAGTGCAAAGGAAGGAATTCAATCAATTATGTTGCCATTGAATCAAAGTAGAGGAAGAATAAGTATGATTATATTTTAGTTGCCTATTAGTACCATAACATCTAATTATACTCTCTTAACTTGTTCATAAAATTTTTATAATTCTGTTACCTATGTGAAATAATATTTCTTTTGCTTTGTTTGCTTTCACAGATGGCAGCAAAATTGCATTCCACTGATTGAAAAGAGCGTTGTAAGTAACTCTTTTTGTTTCCCCTGTTGAATTAAGCATCACATTTTATTTTTCTAAATCCACTAAGATTTTGTCTTATGGATAAAACTGTCTTCTTCCTTGGAAACTGGTGAACAATTAATACTCTGTGAGAGCCTGTGAGACATCTGGCATGTGGCTACAGATACAATTCCCAAGCCAGATTTCTTTTGCCATCGGCAAGAATAGTTTATGTAAGGCTTAGGCCAACAGGTCAAGAAATATAAATGCAGAAGCATGCTAAACATACCACCTGACATCAGGCTTTTCCTGGAACATGGTTGATCTGCAGAGTGCACACCAGAATGAATACTGGAGTGCAAAACTGGGGCACAGCAGCACATACAGTCTGTTTCCTGACCTCCTGTTTTTCTGACCATGAATCTAGGATTTTATTTATATACGTGTATAAGTGAAACTAAATACAAACAGAAGCATAAGACTGATTTGAGGATTTACTATTTTTATTTGATTCAGATAATGCATTTAGATTGCATGATATATTTATATATATGTATAGAAGCCTAACATGCAGTAAAATATTTTGTTCAATGATACTAAAAAAAAAAAAACAACTCTGCTAAACACCCTGCTTCACACTCCTATTCAAACTATTCACATTACTCTTCCAAATACATTAACAAAATATATTCCATTTGGAACATGTCAAGTAAATGGGTAACACTTTTTCTAGCACGTCTAGCTGCCATTAATTTAGTTAGTATTCATTGTAATTACACTCATCATAATGAATTCATTTAGTATTAATGTGAATATTATACAACTTTTTAGACAATCCATTATAATTCAGCAATAATTAATGTACATATTAAATGAAGTGTTACTACTTACTGCTATGATAAAGCCATGTTGTTTCATTTGAAAAGTTTTAGAGGAAGTTACGTTTAATCTCATTGGTATTCCAATCGTTGCCAGGAGATATTCTTCAATAGCAAAGGGCAATACTCCTTGGGAGACTTGTTAACTTTTCAGAGAGATTCCATGTTTGCACTTGTCTACTGATTCACTTATAAGATACTAGCATTTGAAACCAGATACTTCATGGACATGATAATGCAAAAAACCCATCGAACTCTCCTAAAATAATGAAAATTTTCTGACATTTCAGACAATATTCAATAAAAGATGCCTGAGTTTATAAGTGAAGTTCTGTAGCACTTACATTTTATGATTCTTCTTCCCTTCTACCCTCTAAGAGTAAGCCAAAACTGAGAAGCAAGCATTTTAAATGTATCACACATCAACAGGATTAGGTGCCTCAAAAGCATCCATGCCCACTTCAGGCAGCTGCCTAAAAGTAATGACTAGAGGAAATATAGCAAAAGAAGAATGCCCATGGATTAGGGTAAAATTGTCTGGACAGCATTGTGTCTCTGGGCAGTAATTAAAAATGTATGCCCAGGGAAGGGTATGAGATAGAACTAGATTCCCCAGGCTCCAGCAGTTTTAGCTCATGAAATTTCATCAGAATGTGTGTGGTTTCTAAAGACTAAGATTTTTGTTTTGTTTATATTTTGGTTCCCTGAATCTATTCCTGCAAACCTATTTAATTCTTTAAAGAGGTATGAGTTGCATGGGTCTACTACCCTGTTCATTTTGTGCATAAATAAATTTTGTTGTTGTTTTGAATGTGATTTCTTCTATCTTAGTTTGAATCTACATTGCATTGGATTTGATCGAGCTGTAAACAATCCATTCCCTTTATGCCATCAGTGATTTGTGAACCTCATCTGCATCCTTCTTTGGAGATCTACTTTTCAAGAGAAGTATCTGACATTGTATAGAAGTTGTTAATCTTTCCTGCCTTGTTCTGGATTTTGCATGCTATTTGTGGCTTTCAAAGTGTGAGAAGTTCTTAGGTTTATACTATTTCAAGATCATTCCCTCAGTTTTTCCTTCTTCGTTTCTTACTGAATGCCAATATTGGATAGCTATGCAACTGTGGGCTCATTTCTCCATGGTGACTGTCAATTCCAGGCCTGCTTCATTAAATTTTCCACCTTCCCTTACGTTCTCTTGTGTATCACTCTACATTTATTTGCAGGCTTTTATTCTGCATTGTTTTGCCTTGTCTCTCAGACTTGTGAGTATAAAATTTCTGGAATTCTACACTGTCTGTCCTTTTCCTGGCTAACCCAAATAACTCCAATCAGGAACATTTCTCAACAACCCTCATCCCTCTTCCCAGATTATTTATGAAAGTTGAACATCACAGGCCCTAGACAAACTCTTTGAAAAAGTTCAGCAGAAATGTCTCTCAATTTCAGGAACTGGATCTTCACTTCTAACTCTCTACTACTTTGCTTTTAAAGACTCAGTTATACATGCCTGCCTTCTTACCTGCTTACTTTTTATTATAGCCTTTGTTGAGAAACTCTAGGAAAAAACCTTCTGCAAATCCAACGTAGGCTCCTACTGAGCAACTCCAGGCTACCAAATCACTCACATTCACATGTCTGTTGAATGATAAAAAGTGCTTCAGTAGGTGTACAAAGTAATAATTTCCATTACAAAAGCCTTCTTCACTTGTTCAAAATATAGCATATTTATCAAATGTCTTACTTGAGTTTTGTGTTATAGTTTATACTAACTATATGGACTTTAGTATACTTAAGTCTGATAAAAAACACTTTTCTTTATATCTGCTTTTTAACTTTCCATGAAAATTTTATTTTCACAGCAGTTTACATCTTCTAGTTCTCAGTACCTTTGCAATGTTAGGTGAGAGATAAATGCACCCTCAACAGTCAATAAGATATATCATTTGTGAATTTCATAAAAATGTTTAGTGAATACTATCTTTCTAATGATTTGTTACTATTCACTTTCTCATCACTTCCTTTCTCCTTCAAGTGGATGTTCCCACTGAGAGTTATTAGGATACATTATTATGCCGAAAGAAATCTTCACCTGTAGTTTTACAAAATACGTCAATGTCATGCTAATTAATAAGAATTCAGCTAATCTATGAACTTCTGACTTTGTTTCTGCTAATATGTTTGAACTTGGGCTTAACTTGTGCTCATCTTTATTGTTCCCCTTCCTGTTGAATTTTACAGATTACTTGTAGGCTGGGCATTCTTATTTAGTATTTCACACTAAAATGAATTAAATTTTGCAATAGAATAGTGCATCAGTAAAACAAATGTTAATAGTTATGAAATAGTTGCCCCTATGAGAAAGAGAATTAGAAACTATTTAGAACCATCCTAGATTGTTTTAAAAGTTATTTTATTACTTCAAAAAAATAAATTCATTGAAACAAATGGTTTCATAAACTACCTTTTTTCAACTGGTGTATTAATAAGGAATTAAGTCTCTTTAGTTAAAGTGGACCAGCACAGCCACTGCAGGCACCGCCCCTTTTTGAACTCAGCAGTTGCCACTTGTGAAGTGTTAATGAAATTTTTGTCCACTTTTTGTATGGCAATGTTTTCTGTCTTTCCAGTGTTGAAGTATCCTTCTCCCTTTCTCAGGCAAAATCCATTCATCCAGTAGCTAGCTTCCTGCTTCTGTGTAAAAGAGACTGCAGCATTAAACTTTAAATGGTTCAAATCAGGCCTAATTATGCTCAGATACATAATGTTTAAGTTAGCATGTTGAACGCTTGGTTTACTCAAGTAAACCAGATAAGCCTATTCTCAGTACTACTTCTGCTATTGTTGTATACCTTCCAGCTTTCAGTGTCATCAAACTCTTTTCTGTTTAGATGTGACCTCAGGCTCTAGGAAGGTGAACTGATTCCTTCTTACAGGCTAATGATACTTAGTTAAAAGTCGTCTTGTCTTATCACTTATCACTATTCCATAACATGCCGTTACATTTTTTTATTTCTCATTATGTAATGATTCAAACTATTTAGCTCCAGTTACTGTTAGGGACTTAAGAACCTGTTTGCAGAGATACAGAACTCCAAAGGTTGAAATGAAAGTGAGGTGTTGACTCAAAATTGTTGCAGATATACAATTACTAGCACATAGAGCTGGTTAATGTTTCCTGAAAAGTTTAAATCTTTCATTCTGTTTTTGCTAAATAGATGGCATACTATTTAAAACACTGTTTTTTCGTTTCTTGTAGGGATGAATTCTGACTATCTTGAGAGATGGCAAAAAAAATTTAAACATTTCAATGACAAAATTACCAGCATTTTATTTAAAAAAAAAAAAAAAAAAAAAAAAAAAAAAAAAAAAAGCCAGTCTTTAGGAACTATTTAATGTACTGTGTTTCACACATACTTTGAGGGCGTTTTCTGTCTGGTTTGTACTAATGCTTATCTGGTGGCACAAATGCAATCTAGGCTCACTCATACGTTTCTGGTATGACTAGCTGAGATACATAATGAGAAGGATTTTCTTTTTAATCTGATATGTTAATCTGCATTTTTTCAGGCAATAATGCTCTCTTGTTTTAGGAGATACATGGTATTTGCTCATCTTGTTTCTGTGCATTTGCGGATTGGATGTCACTCTAGCATTTGTTCAATGCCTTATTCTTTCAACTTTTGTGACCTTTTAAGGTTTTGTTCATGTTCACAGTTTTTCTTTTCATGACTGATACGGATGTTTCCCTTTTTAAGTACCTACATGGTGGCTGTTCTGGAGCTGTCCTTGGGGAAAATGGGGTTAATTCAGTGGAGATTGGTCTCTCAGTGGTACATCTAGTTCTTCTTTTGCAATACAAAGATGGAGAAATGCCTATGCATGAATACTCATGAAGAGTTTTATCATGGAAATTTATGAATTCATCTCTTAATCCAAATGAAATATCTTTAAACTGTGGTAATCTTGAATCAGTTTAATTTAAAGGAATTCAAAGAAACTAGGTTCTGACTGGGATCCCAGCAAGGAGGATCAGATTGCAAGTTCCATGTTGTGTGCCCAGTGCTTGAACATTCTTAGGGATTGTATCCTGTTGCTTTCACTTAAGCTTTGCTTTTCAGGATTAGGAACTATCTCAGTAAAGGAATTAAAAAATAAGCGCCTAAAGACACACTTTCTGAGCGATATGCAATACCCAACACTTCAGCCCAGAGTCCTTTTCTGTAGTATTGTTTAAGCTCTGAGAAAAATAGTATTTGCAATGAGAACCTTTGACAACCTTTTGCCATGTTTGCTGGCAGGCACTGATTTAATGCTAATGTGACAGCTAAGATTTTAGTGAGAGACCCATGTATTTCTCTAAGAGAAGTGTTACACATTCTGAAAACCAGACAGATTTTTCTGGCCAGTGTCTCCTCACATTTGCACCAGTAGGGATTTGCTGAGTACCCAATTTATCTTTCACAGGATAGCACATGTCTATCTTATATAGAAATGTTTATCATCCTTTTTGACATTTGTCTAAATAGTCATACTTTTTTAGAGAAATAAAACAGACTTTTTTGTTGTTAATATTCCCCCAAAAAACTGCCAGACATATAATGCAAGACATCAATTTAGGATGAGCTTGCATTCTAGCAAATCAAATTATATTTCTTACAAAATACGTTCACAATTGGCAGTAGACACTTCTCAGGGAAAAAAAAAAACAAAGACATGAAAATACATAGTATAATCTCAATAACATTTAGAATGTTAGAAATGCTGATATATTAAAGTAAGCTCTGTAGTATTTCAAGAACTGGATGAAAAGTGTTTTTTGTTGGGTTTTGTTTGTTTGTTTGTTTTTTCTAGTAAGGCTTATTTCTATCTAGATAAACTATATTATTTAGCCATGCCTGTGGGCAGAAAGAAATTATCTTTCACACCAGATCTCTACTTTTTATATAGCTCATCCTAATAGAGATTTTCAGATCTGAAATCTTAATCCTTTTAGTTGATATGTAATTTTGTATTTTTTAATTGCATAATTTCACTTCTTTTCGCCTCTGCCAGTTCTTTAACCTATGTTATAGTAGTTTCATATGGTGATAATTGTATTAAAGAAATCTCAATGTAGAATCTGAGTGGAAGTAGAAGAAGTAGAAGAAATATGATACAACTATATTTCTGACTTTATTGAACAAGTAATGCAGCTTTGCTTCTTGGTTTGTGTGTCCCAAAGGTCATGTATTTGGGTCAAAGCAGAATTTACTATCAGTAGTTTCTCAGGTTTGGGATAAAATTCTAAAATCTTCTCTATTTTCCACACTAGCCGTTAAATGTCTTAATTGATTAAAATGAACTTCTGAACCTCTTTTGTTGTACATCCTCCAATTATATTAATGTATTTCAATTAAAAGTGCTCGGTTCATTCTCATGTTTAGATGTCAACCAGCAGTCAGTTATAGGGCCGCAGAAGTATATGGAGATTATAGTTAAATATCCCTATTATTCCTATATTTACAGGTAGAGTAATTTACTGTTATGAATTAGAATTCATTTATATTTCCAAAGTTCTTGCATCTCTAAGTGATGCAGATTAAATTTCCCTTTGAATAAAAACTGAGATTTGGAAGTCCTGTTTTCTTTCACGTTGAAATTACTTTTCAGTTAGGCAGTGATTTGTGCATGACTTTTATAATTTTGCAGTGTTACATTTTTCAGAAACAGTAAATAATTTTCTCATTTACTATTTGAGTCAGAATAGACAGATTATTCCTACTATTCTCACTAATATCATCTATATGATATATTTTATTCCTCAATTCAGTGTCCGAAGTCAGTTATCTTGAAAAGTGAGATAAATTACTCTTCTCTATGATAATTGTGAATCAAACACATCATGTTTCCTATGTTTAACAACTCTGCGGATTTTTCTATTTTGAAATTTTAAGAATTGTTCATTGAGCTAAACATTTTTGATAGAGGTGATGGTGGAAGTAATCCATTGATCTGGGAATGGCTATGGTTCTTCGCTGTTTTTTCTCTCACCAGGAGAGAGTGTGACAGCAAATATTTCATTTGGTATCAGATTCCCCCATTATTAAACTGTTAATAAGTCTATTACTAAGTTATTACAACACTACTAATTCAGGCCCCAGGTCATTAAGAAACTTACTTTTACCTCGACGAGATAAGGTATCCTGAGCTATGGATACAGTGAAATTCCCATTGGTATTAGAGGTTACTTCCATTATCTGAAGGGCAATTTTTTTACACTTATGTTTAGCTTATCTAGTATTGTGATTTGGAAATTAAAAGATCTAGCAGAATTTTTAACCTATAAAAAAAAAATCAGTGACTACAAATAATAACCTAGAAAATTCCACCTGCTTCCTCAGGTTAGCAGTATTCATACTTGTTTACTATTTTTTGTTTTAAGTGATGCATTTGCATCTGGAACTATTAGGATTCAGGTAAAAGAGATACTTCAGAGGTGTCCCATGCATGAGATGTTCCTCTGCCACTCATTCCTTAATGCATAGTTGTGTGTTCAAGCATAATCCTCATTTAGAAGTACTGTGGAGTGGAGCCTACCCTGTGGAAGCTCTTGAAAATGTAAAACTACCCAGAGGTTTCAAGCTTGCAGCAGTTATTAGTCTTCAAAGCAGCCTCTGCCTCAGACTAGGGTAGAAAACAAGTGGCTGGCGGTACAGTATTGTTTTGCTTTGAATCCTCAAGCTTTAGTTCATATTTTTACCTTCTTTCATATGTTGAGTAGAGAAATGTATGAGATTTTTACAGTAGAAGGAAAATAGTATCAAAAAACTGTTCTTGCAGTCAGCTTTGCAAGCCTTTCAGAAAACTCATTTCTCATGGACGTCATCCTTTCATGCTTCCCTTGTCGAGACTGCTTTAAACAACAGTTTCATTTATATCCTAGCAAACTTTCACACCAATTCACAACATAATTAAATTAGACCCAGAAGTTCACTAGCCAAGCAAAGTCTCTTTTCAGAACTATCAAAGGAAAAGTAAAACATTTCAAAGAAAGATTACAATTTTTTTCTAGAGCCAAAAAGCCACAATCCTCTTTCCAGTTAGCTTTATGTTTATAATAGTTCAAATAGTTTTCTTACTGAAATATATATGCCAAGGACAAACAGAACATTTCTTAAGAAACATATATATGCAGTTAACAAATTGAAATAACTTAGACCATTTCCTGTATTGCCCTTTAAGCCAGATGTAAGAAGATAAAAATAAAATGGATGAAATTTCATGATCATCACGAAATATTTCCTTTTCTTCTGAGTGGCAGGAAATAAACATCTAGGATTAACAGATGAGGGAGCTTCTGTTATATGTTATTAATACTATTTTATTGAATCATTCAAATGGGAGTGTAGTAAAGCAATAACTGACTACAATCAAAGTAAAATTCCCTGCCTTCTGAAATTTTACAAATTCAGTGTAATTTATTTTATAATACACTTGCATTAAAATTTATGCAAAATATGTGAATAAAAAGTCTGGTTGAGAAAGAGCTGTTTTCTGCACATGTCTCCCCTTTTTTACTGTTTCTAGATTAGTTTCAAACTTCTGCTTACTAATGGTAATAGAAAATGCAAATTCAATGGGAAACTTATTTCTTACAAAGTTAAATACATATATAGTGGACTTTAGATTTAAGTTACTTTAGCCTCAGGGAGCAATTAACCAGCTTCCTCTTATTCTTGATGAGTACTAGTGATGAAAGGTTATGAAAAAAAATATAGGAGCTCAAGGGATGACTTTCTGTCCGGTGTCCTTTTTTTTTTTTCCCCAGAAAATATCCAACTGTTGTCTGAAATTGTTTTCCTGCCCTTTATAAAGTTAAATTACTATATCACAAATTACTGTAAACTATGCCCAGAGATAATGAATTTGTAAAAATTCCTTAAATGTTGCCAATTCCAAAAAATAACTTCTAATTGAATATTCTTCACAGTGACATAAACTTGTTTCAAATGTTCCTGCTCTGCTACAGCAATTGAGATGTAATAATGCACATCACTGAGTGTATACCTACATAGAGACTTCATTTTTAATTTTTATTAAACCTGTTCGTTTGCCTGCAAGGGATTACTTGCATATATTTAACTCAATATATATCAGACCACATTTGTATTTAATGCTTAGTTAATTGTGAAGACACCTTGACTTCAATATTATGCTTTAAAATTAACTCCAGTGAACTGTGACTGAAAATTACTTTATAGGTTATTAGGTGTAATCTGAAAAAATAAGCACTTAATCTGTATTATGTTGCTTTTACTGCAGCAGACTGAAAGATTGTTTAGGAATGAGTGCCAGTGTTCTTACATTTGTTTACAATTTACATGCACAAACCATGTACATAAAAGGGAAAATACTAATACCTCTTATCTCACATATATATTAAGTTTCAATAGAGAGACTGTAGGGAGATGATGAGTTTTTTTACATAAAACTTTCATAGCATGTAAATCTACTTGAGCATCTGCTTTAAGAAATTTGCATGCTACATGCTAGAACAATTACTAGGCCCATCTAATCCTATAAATTCATGTGGTTATAGAGTGATCTCTACAAAGCCTATCGCTGCCTATCACTGAGTTGAAAGTGTGATGCTCAGCTGGTTTTATTTGACCTTGGTTTTGATTTCCACATCTTTATCTCATGTCCTTTCTTTGTCTTCATCTTCAGCAGTAAAGGTCATTTGCAACAAATTGCTCCTGAGAGCAGTAGCAAATTAATTTTATAAAGCATTGTCAGCACCAGTGCAAATCTCTGCCACTACCAAACTTTGCAGAGATGCTAGTAGTTCATCATTTCTGATCTAGATAACGTCCAAATCTCTACAAAATACATTCCCTGGTTTACATTCTTCTTCATGATTCACTCTTTTGCCTAAGACCACAACATTACAATTTGTTTAGTTTTGATCAATTAATTTACACTCCAAAGCAAAAATTAGTAATCTGCATAAATATAAATGCTTCTGAATTGATCATTATCAGTTCCTGATTCAGATGTGTTAGAGCATATCCAAAGAACAATAACAAAATTTATAAAGGGCACAAGTGTGATGAGGAGTGGCTGAGGCAGCTGGGATTGTTTAGCTCAGTTTACCTTATCACTCTCTACAACTACCTGAACAAAGATTACAGTGAGGTAGGAGTTGGTCTTTTCTCCCAAGTAACAAGGGATTGGACTAGAAATGGCCTCAAGTTGTCATATTAAAAGTTTAGATTGAGTACTAGGAAAAGTTTTTTCACCAAAATAGTTTTCAGCCATTGGAACAGGCTGCCCGGGAAGTGGTGGAATCACCATCCCTAGAGGTATGTAAAAGATGAGTAGATAGGCTGCTTAGGGATATGGTTTAGTTATGAGCTTGGCAGTGCTGGGTTAATGTTTAGGTCTGGTGATCTTAGAGGTCTTTTCAAGCCAAAATGATTCTATAAATTGCTCATTATATGTATTATCATAGTACACCTTTTTTTTTTTTTTTTTTTTTTTTTTTTTAATACAGAGGAAACTGGCTATCCAGGGACATTTTCAGTAAAATGTAAGACAATACCTGAAAATGTAATTAACAGGTCTGATAGAAAAGGGAAATATTTTAAATATACTCAGTTGCTTCAAGACAAAATGCTCAGGCTTCAAGTAACCAATTTTTACAAATAGCAATGACATACATTCTAGTTAGGGGTTAGAACTCTTAAGGCTTCGTACCTATATTCCCTTCTACTTAAAACCAAACCTATGAGACAAGTTCTGCTAACAGTGTATCTTTCTAGGGCACTCTTTAATGACTTCCGTCCAAAGGCTCTGGCTCCTCACTAGATATGGATGCAGCTGAGGTAGAAATTCATCATTTTCTTCCACCGGTGATTCTGGGCCAGCAGAAGAGCAATATGTCTATAGCACATCAGAAGACTCCTTTTCAGGGGGACACCATGTTAAAAAATTGTTGTTTCTACCACCGTATGATTACGTGGCACAGGTGTGTTTACTGCAAGTACAGTCCAGAACACAACGGTGGCTAACCCAATTCGTGCTACTACATGCTGCTGTTGTAAATACTGTGCTACTTAAAGAAAATTGATAAGTGAATACGAGTAGCAATTTTTATAAACAGCTACTATGAAAAAGGAGTAAAATCATAGCTCCATTAAAGTAAACAATGTAATTTCCACTGATTTCATCCCAGAGACTCAGCTCCCTGTGAAAAGCACTGGCTTATACTATCTGAGAATACAGTTTCTTCCTGGCTCCTTGTGTTGCTGCCATTATTAGAAGAAGTGAAGCTTTTCTTTAATGCTATTTCTTTCACATATTTTGAAGTATTTTTGCATAAATACACTAAATAATAGGTAGTTTATTGTCTTCATTTTCAGATATTTGCAAATAGACTAAAGGAAAAGAATTACCAAAATAATTACACTCAGTTCATATACTCTTTAAGAATATATGGAATTACTTGAGTGTCAGAATAGTTTTTTTATGTTATCCCCTTACTAAAAAAAAATTATAACATTACAGATTTGTAAAAGTAGTCTTTTTTCCTAATATTTAGCTTTATCAGTATTAAGAAGCATTTTATAACTACGTCCTCTTTTGTGCTAGTATACACAATACACCGTTATGGATTTTCAGATAAAACACTCCAGATAGAGCTCTTCCTTGATAGAGGAGCATCTGTAGTATTGTCAGTTGCAGTTTTCCAAAATTCAACGGGAGATTGACCAAAAAATGTCGGTCTTTAAAAAATGTCATTGCAGTATAGATGTGTCTGTCTGTGTCTGCATCTGCACGTGTATGCATGTGTGACAACCAGTGCTGCTGCCTCTTCTATACACATTTTGAACTGTCGATTTTGCTTTGTTACAAAAGCTCTTCTCCTTAGCCTCCTGTGCTTTGCCTAGCATAGTTATTTATCTGCCTAGTTATTTATTCCTATCCCCAAATTCCAAATCAGCCTAGTCAGCTCCACCTCCACATGACTTCTGCCCTTACCCAGCTCAGCCACCCAGCCTACCATCAGTCTTCATGCCTGCCTCAAGTATGTCTGAATTCCCCCTCCCTTCTGTCACTGCCAGCATTTTGTGTGGCCAGAGTGCTGCACCAGCCTGTCAGCTGAGTTGTCACCCTTCCTTTGCCATTTGTTGTCTCTTCATGTGCAAAATTCCTGGGAGGAAGCTGAGATACTGGTCCAGTAAAAAGATAAAGAGGATGGCCAATACCAAATTAACAGGTTTCACAGCTGTAAAATGGAACAAGAGAAGTCTGACGAAGTAAGGACAAAGCCACACCTGCTTTCTACACTGGCTAAAATGGCAGCTGAATAGCTGGACAGAAAACTTATTCTCAGGCAAGTCTAAAATACATTAGATTAGCTTCCTTTGTGACACACTAAAATACTGTAATTTGTGGGAAAAAAAATAAGAGTGTCTTCATGGGAGATTATTTTCTACTGATGTGAATAAATAGGTCAGCTGCAAAGAACAGAGATTTTGCCAAGAAATACTCAAAATTTCCAGTTTCCATTTTAATTGAAATATTTGCTACTTAAAGCCACTTTTAATTAATCTAGATGTGCAAAACATACTTAATTATATCTTCTTGCTTCCCAGTGTGTAGCTTCTGATTTAAATCCATCAAAATATGTCCTTTATGTTTTCGGTACACCTAAATTCTTAAAATGCACGATCAACAATATCAGACATGCATTGTGTTGTGGTGAAAAGGCTCAGTATGTAATAAAAATCACAACTCTTTCGCAGTAGATGCAGGAAAAAGAGAGGGCTGTCTGCAACTCTACTTTATAATTTCCAAGCAGGATATAAACTTAAGTCCTGCAGAGTTGTTAAATCTCACTTACCTTGCTTATTATAGGGTATTAGAATAGTAGATGGCTCTACATTCAGACATCTCCTGCAGGAAAATTCTTCTATTTCCTCTTAAAACTAAATACTTTGAAATTATAGGAAAATAATTCATGTTAAGATGGAACATTTTTTATCGTATCCTAATGTAATATATGGTTTATTTTGCTGGAGCATTTTCAGTCATTTGCAGACACTGTTGCTTTGTGCTTGTTGTTATAGGTGAACTGGTTTTTTGCTGCTCTTGTATAAAAACAGTGAACATACAGAGAAATCAGCAGGGAATACAGACAAATTCTGATTCAGTAACCGATCGTGGCGTCTTTTTACCTCTTGGAGTAAAGCATTGCATAATAAAGTTTATTCTAGACTTTTATCTTTTAGTCTAACATAAGTGAGAATGGGAAAAAAACCAGGAGGAATCCTTAAAAAAAAAATCTAAAAATGAACTAGCAGCACTAATTAAAAAAAAAAAAAAGTCAACAAACCAAACACAACACACATCTAACTGTACAGCTGTGATAACCAAAACATAGTTATCTCAAACTCTGGTGTGTCTGTCGGGACTGCTTCAATACATCTGTTTTATTGTGTTTAAAATATTGTGTACAGAAATGTCTGAGCCTGCAGAGTTTACTTGTTTCTCAGAAGAAAGACTCTGCAGGAGAGAGTTTCCATCCTGTGGAGCTTACAGACTCTGCAGGATCTTTTGCTCAATGACCCTAGTTTATCAACAATTCATTTGTGTGACTGAATCTTATGTCTCCCAGATAAATGAGTTTCAGATCATTAAGGCTGTACTGTTCTTGTTAGCAAGAATATATGATTGGTCAGAGGAATGCCAAAATGTCCTTTTCTAAAACACAGGAAAATAATGATTATAGAATGTGTTTTCAGTTTGGTTTACAGTTAACTTATGAGGTATTTCTTTTCCATTCTCAGGAAGAAATTATTGATGAGATTTCCTAATTCTGAATAGATTTTAATATTTTTTTAATTCTCTTTGATAAAAAATTTGCTTTTATACAATATGGGCTGAATTTGAATGTCAACTAAACCTTAATAAGGAAAAAAACAACATATACAAAAAGAGATGCCTTCCATCTAATGTATTGCATGTTAAATGTGTAAAAACTAGAGTCTGGTAAAAAAAATAGGAAACTAAAAGGAAAGCTTCATGGCAGAGGAAAAGTCTCACTTTTTTTTCCTTATTTTTTCCTTTTTTTTAATATTTGGCAAATATGAAGACATTTTATTTAAAATTGCTAAGATTTTAAATTTTTCTTTGCCCATCTTAAAAAAAGTAGTAAATTCTAGAAAAGTAGGCTGTATGGAAATCTATTGTGTCAAATATATATTAGAGCCATAGATCTCAGAAGAAATAATTTATAAATACACTTATCATATAGAATATCAAACTGCAGCAGTATTTGAAACCACTCCGTTTTCAATGAATGAATCTGATGAGTGTGCCAGTGTAATACTCAACATGCATAGTCACAATAGTTCTGCAGTCAGTTTTATGTATTTATTAATATGTTAATGAATTTATTTCACTATTAAGTAACTTTGTGCAGAAATCATGGAATAATCTTTGCTTGATTATTAATGTATGAATACAAATTCTGCTATTGTCATTTTGTCATATTAAAACTAAAGCTAAAAGAGATACTGATGCTATTCTAATATTTGTTTAATATGGGTACAATTACACAAAGAAAATGACCTGTATAAATAATCAGGTTTTTACATTCACCTATTCCTATAAAATATTTGAAAGCAGAACGATCCTATTACTATAGAAGCAACACAGATATTCTCCAAGAAGATCTCACAGATACTGATGCACTTTTGGTTTGATTACACATGTTCTCTGTTTTCCCTGCTTTAGAAGACTTGTTTCAGCTTAGATATTCTGAGTTTAGGTATTTTTAGAAATATTAATATTTAAAATTACATGCATGAGAACTAAATTACTATAAAATAAGCTTTTGCTTCTATTTGTAATAGTCATGTGCATATCTAGTGCAACCAATTTAAACCAAAATGCAAGTCTTCAAAAAATATGGTATTCTGAAGTTATGAAGAGCAAAGGAATACAGAAAAGAAGTCTGTAGTGTAAAATTTCATCTTGCATTTTTCATTCCCTGTTATGTTTTTCTTGACTTGCCCTATTTCATGTCATTTACTATTAATTTGAACAATATAGTAGCAATTAGAACATATGTGCTACCATATTTTCTTAACTTCTTTTAAAAAATTCTCATTTATGGATTTTGCTCACTTTTTCTTCTCCATTTCTTGGCATGCACTATTGCAAATACAGTTTAAATGTCAATCAGCTTTTGCCCTTGCATTCTTCTCTTCCTGTCTTTCATGAAAAAAACCTCGGACACAGACTTTAGACTTGATAGGAATAGACCCTCAGTGTTCCTATGACAGAAAACAAGAATTAGGGGAGGGTAATGACAATTATATTTTCTAATGGAAAAAATAATAAGCAGAAAGTAGATTGTCTCCTGGCTTTCTGAGCTCATTTTTTTCTATTTTTGAAAAAAAATTGTTCCCAATTAGTTCTAAGTTTATGTGCTTCATATGCATATTGCTGCCCAGCAGGTGCATCTCTGTTTCCATATGACATTTTACACTTCAAGGAAGTCAGCTTTCAGTGAAGTGTCATCCTTTGGTACGCCTGTGCTCGTTCCTCAGAAATGAAACACTTGGAGGAGGCATGTCAGTTCCTATCCATTTCTGCTGAAAGGTGGGAAGCTTCAAGTGGCAGCCTGTCTGCTTTGCTGTCAGCTTACACGGCAGCCAGAGGCCCAGCCACCTGACTGCTCACAGCATCCCCACACGGCCTGCCCAGAGTCTAAGGCCTATGGCTACTCCTGGCTTTTTAAAGAATTCACTGGTGGTCCACTAAGCCTCCAGATAAAACTCTTCAAGCCCGGCGTTAGTGCAAGGCTGTAAGGTGTGCTGAAGATGTGAGATGTCAGTTCTGAACCTTGGCCCATACCCGCAGCTCTCAGGGCCTGTCCCACCGTCCTGAGGGCCTCTGGAGCCGCCCCGGGGCTACCAGCCAGGGGACAGTACCGGGGGCTGCCTGACTGCTGCCCTGGCTGCAGGCACCTGGCTGTGACTGTCTGGCCTCTCTACCTGCCCTTCTGCAGAGTTCTCTGTGCCCTGGCCACCGTGGCAGCCATTTGCAGGTGAGTGATAGCAGGGTCATAATAAGGGGAAAAAATTTCACGAGTCTCAACCCTATGCCAGACTGCCACCCCATCTATCCCGTATCCCACACAAAATCCCGTAATTGTTCATACAGATTAGTTTATCTCTATGTTCCAAAACTTAGTGTGTGTTTAGTATAAACTCTGCACTTCTTTACAGTGCTCAAAACATTAGGAATTAATCATAAAATCATAGAATTTTGAGGGTTGGAAAAAACCTCCAAGATCATCAGGCCCGACCATTAACGTACCTTGCCATCTTCACCACTAAACCATGTTTCTAAGCACCACATCTTGATGTTTTCTGAACACTTCCAGGGACAATGACTCCACCTGGGCATCCTGTTCCAATGCTTGACCACTCTTTTAGTGAACAAACTTTTCATCATAGCCAATCTAAACTTCCCCTGGTACAACTTGAAGCCATTTCCTTGTGTTCTGATGATTCTTACCTGGGAGAAGATGCTGATGCCCAGGTTGCTACAATTTCCTTTCAGGCAGTAGTAGAGAGCAATGAGATCTCCTCTCAGCCTCCTTTTCTCCGGGCTGAACTGAGCCTGAGCCCCCTCAGCTGCTCCTCATAAGCGTTCTGCTCTAGTAATAACCCCACTATTGACCACAAATTTCACCCTTTTCCACTGAGAACTAAATAATCAGGTTCAACATTATACATTTTTTGGAAGTGTAATTGAAACAGAATTCTTACTTTCACCAATATCTACTTTATGGCATAGTGATTCGGGTACCTGAAGTTCTTTCTCCATATTGTGTTTCATCAGCTGTGCTGGCAGCCCATCAGTCTTGATAAAGATTATAATAGCAAATAAACAACTTTAAGTGTGATTTTTAGCATAGATTTCTTAAAATTCCTTAAAGGTGAACGACTAGGGCTTAGTCTGAAATTGACTTATTTCTGAAAATAAAATATGTAGTAGAAGCCTTGCTGTGTCATCCTTTGTGTGAAAATTATTGTGTCCTGTACACTGAGTTTTAATGTGATTCTGCACAGATGTGCATTCTTTAAAAATTAAAAGAGAAGGGACTGCTTAGTTAATTTTGACCAGAAGGCACAGGTGCTACTATATATGTTAAAAAACTTGATAGTGTGTGAATTATGAGTAAACAGGTATTTAAGTACCTAAATCAGTAAATTCATTATGAGGTTTTATTTTACTTCTTAGACACCTATAATTTAGTAGTAAAATGTTCTGTCATGGTTTATAGACACTTTCAAGACAAGGAAAATGAACTTTTACTCACAGCTAATGTGTTGATGAGCTACCATTCTCTTGTAATGCTAATAGAAACCACCTCATAGAATAATCTTATTTCTTTCTCTTTATAATTAGAGATTATAAAAATATTTTTAAAAATATATTGTGAAGTTTGGGGTAGTCTCTTGACTTGCTTGGGTCTTATAACTTAATATCTCTAGAAACTTAACAGAACAAGATGTATTTTGGATCTCATAGGTGTATATGTTTGTGTGAATGCAGATGTATAGATATATACTGGATATTCTTTCAGGAAGCCATGTATATATTCCTACAGAGGCACATGTTTATGCCTCACAATTTTAAAGAAGGAAGATTTTTATTTCAGTATCTACAGAGGACTCTCTCTAGTGTCTCCTCTGTTTGCCAAAGGTTTGTTTGGCGTGCAAAATGGAGCATCGCTACCACTTCAGCTCCTGTCTCACTGTTTGCCCACCCTACTGAGACGGAATCCTTCTCCTTCTGTTGCTACCTTTTCTTCCTCCATAGCATTTGGTAACTTCTATAAAGGCCTTTTTGACCTTATGCTCTCTGGCACAAGTCATCCCACTTCAACCTATTTGGTGGGTGTTTGTGCTGCCTCAGCAACTCACAGCCAAAATCCTGTCTGTGGTTCAAGCCTTGAGCAAGGGGATCAACTCTAGAGCTTGTTTCTCTAGCAGCCTCAGCAGACTCATCTGATGTCAGAACCAGACAGCTGCTCTAGTGCAGCCAAATTGCATTGGTCTCTCAGGCCTTGATGCCTCAAAGTGCTATCAGAACTGTAGGAAAAGGATCAGTTCTGAGTAGATACCTGCTTTCTTTTTCCCTTCTCCACATCATTCTATAAGAGTAGACCTTTCCAGGGCCATGCATTCACTGTGAGGAATAAGGCAATCCTCTTGATACAATTTCATTTGACTAAGCTGAAGATAAAGAGATGCAAAATTGCATCATCCTGCTCTCTACTGGCACTGGATTATCATGCAAAGATTGATTTGGCAGTCTCCTTTACTAGTAGTTGCACCTCATCTGTTCTTCATCTTACAAAAGCACTGATTATCTGGGCCTGTTCTCAAAGGTATCTGTCACTCATTCATGCTGTGTGCAGGCAATGACATTTCAATGTCTTTTCCTCTGTCTTATATACCACGATATTGCCTCCTGGAGAGGGCATCATCTGCAGGTCATGTGCACATGCATTTGATTCTTGGATCTGATGACAGAGAAGGGTAATCTCTGTTTGATGACCCACATCCTCTAGGATCAGGAAGGAACATGAACCAAGTTGCACAGATGATGAGAAAAACTTTTAAGGCCCTACCAGAAGTGTGAGACAGGACATAGAATCATGGAAATGTTGCAAGCAGTCTTCGAAGATCATCTAATTCCAACCTCTCTGCTGTGGGCAGGGATGCCTTCAACTAGAGCAGGTTGCTGAGAGCCCCCACCAACCTACCTTGAATATGTCCACTGATGGTGTATCCACAGCCTCCCTGGGAAACCTATTCCAGTGCCTCACCATCGTTACAGTAAAGATTTTTTTCCTAGAGGGGAAAAAAGAACTTTTTCCAGAGTAGGGATTGACACCTTTGTAGTTCCCAGGTTTGTCCTTTCTTCCCTTCTTATATATGGATACTTTGTTTCCCTTTTTTTCTGACTTTTTAAAAGTGCATCCCCTTCAGAGAAATGCCTGAAATTTGTCACAGTTTTACAGGCATCTGTCATTGTTTTATTTCTTCCAAAATTTCTCTCTGTTAGGGAAGTCTTGCTGGAGTGTGTGTATCCAGTGTTGAAATTGTATTCATCACCTTACCAAGTAGCAAGGATAGTGGATGGCAGGAAGATGGAATGAATACTCACGTGGGTTCCATTGTTCTTTTTGTATGTGCACCTACCATCCCTTTTCTTCATAGCTGAAAGTCAGAAATATGGTGCCTTCTCTCAGTAAAAGAATGAGAAGAATGAAAAGAATTGGGGCCTGGGGAGGGCTTTAACATTGTTCTGTTAATGTATTGTCGTGGATTTTTTCCTAACTGGAATTTTGAGTGCTTTTCCACAAATTCATATTATCTTCCTGTCAAATGACCCCTCTCAAGACTCAGGTCTTTTCTTGCTCCTCCCAGCTGGTTTTATAACTAAACTAGAAGTAATCTGCATAGACCATAATAACATAAGGTATAAGCAAACTGTCATTGCTGTATTGCTTATGTCATAAGGCAGAAGTCCAAATGTAAGGAGTGGTAGTTGAAATTTCATTGCAAAATGAGTGACTCATATGAAATTTTTTGTCTTCTAAAAACATTATATACATTATATTTTTTAATCCACTAGTGAAATAAGTGCTGTTGATACAACTGGTTTGTATAAGCTGTTTTCTAAACTATTTAAGTGCTATTAATGTCTGTTCAGAAATACAGGTATTCATGCAATCTCTCTTTACACAGAGTTCATATGTAGCTTAATATATCTTTACAGTCTTACTATGCAGTATTTTTTTTTTAAGTAAGGAGCTGTAAATTGAAATTAAACTGTCAGTTCTGAAATATTTACTTCAGTTTAAAGACTACATCAGGATGGGAAATAACAGTGCCTGTTAAAATCTTCAGAGGTCAAAACTTGGATTAAAAAAAATATTTCGGGTGAATAGAATTGGAGTTGCCATAAACTCCTAAATTTGGTTTGGTATTATAGTCGGAGAGAAGAAATTTGGATATCATAGGGGCATTATGGAATAATGAGAAGCCATATTAAGTCCTTGTTGCCTGTCATAAGGAACAGTGATTCTTCCCTCTTACCACTTTTTTCTAAATCTACAACCTATGGGAAACAGAGCAAAGCCTCTGCTCTGTTAGAATTCTCTCTTTAGAGGAATCCAAAACCCAGCAGTTTTCTTTCTTAGTCCTTTGCATCTGATGTGGTCTTTGCACCTCAGGCAGAAGCATTCCTGCTCCTATTTCTCCTTCATAAATTCTAATTCAGTGGTTTAAGTTTCTTTGCTTTTAAACATTTGGGGGCTCTTTTAAAGCTGAAACATGTTTTAAGACTTTGAAAAAAGTTAGTGCTTTTTCTGGTTAGTTCAGTTACTGTTACTTGCCGGTGAGGTAAGCCTAGAATTCTTTTCCGTAATTGCACTGGGGATCATTTGCTCTTGTACTGCGGGAACGTTAGCTGAAATTACTCTTATAAATGTATAGGCTACATCAGTAAATATAGATTTATTTTCCTTATTTTTATACTAAATTAAATTAATCTTTAAAGTATGTTACAGATGTGTCTGACCACCTATCATGTTTTTACAATAGGTTCAAAAATAGAATATGTAGTTCTAAAACAGATATACATATTTACATATAGAAATAATTTCAACCTCCATTTTATTGATGTTATAATCAATAAGTAGTCACTAAAGTTGTGTTTCATGAGGTAAAATGAAGGGAAAAAGAATTATATTTTATCAGTACGTAATTGGAAGAGTTCTTTAATTACACATTGAGATGGGCTTCATGGATTAACTTATTACTTAAAGGTCTTGGAATATAAATGAAGTGTTATATATTTAAAATTACAGATATCTTGATTAAAGTTATTAATTTCACTTTCCCCCTTGAAAAGAACTGTGTTACATGTATGTTAACTTTATTAGTAACATAAAATTGAAATGAAATTATATTTTTGGGAGCCAGATTAAGGTCTTACTGTTTTTTGCAAACTTCTGGGTTATGATCTTGTATAACATAGGCATGTTAATCTAACTTCAATTTCAAGCAATCATTATCCTATTTGTATTGAAATATTTAACTTTTCATCTTCCAAAATTATGTCATTGTTTTTAAGACAGTTAAATAAGCAGTTAAATATAACTGATATCAGAAAACTGATGGATTCTACATTTCTGAAAGTTTTGAACCTGAACTTTAATAAGAATTGTTATATCTATCTTGATATTTCACATGACTACTTCCAGTATTACATTACTTGTGTCCTGTCCTCTGGTGTAATCCTCATTGCTACAGACTTCAAATAATTGTCTTCCTCAAAAAAACATCGACTGCACACAAAACATAGAACAGTGTTCACCTGGGTTGTAGTTTTTTTCTCTGAAAAAGTAATAATATCTAGTGGGACCTGAACTTAGAGAGACAGGAAATTACTTACTAGAAAGCCAAAATATTCATAATGGAGAAAAATAACCTTAATCAAGTCAAATTTTCTCTCTTGTACTAATTTGTGATTAATTTCTTCCGTTTTCTTTCACTTTGCTTTTAGACAAGAGCATTGGCAATGCAACAGAAAAAAATAGTATCATCATTCCAATTATGATAGAAGGAGTATTTTTCAGTTTTTTTCTGAATTTTGAGTTTTTATAGCAAGAAGGAGGTGGTTAGAACATGCTTGTTTATGCACTCTTTTTGCATCATTCATGCACACAGATAGACACATATACACCCAGGTTATGCTGTGAAAAAGCTTGTACAAAGCAATACAATAGCATTGTAAAGCAAAGGAACTATATTGAATAAGTCACATAAAAGTCCCAAGGGAACTCATAGAGTTATTTTCAGTGTTTTTCCACTATTTGTTAGAACTGGAATTTATTATTTGATAAACCATGGTAATTATGTGTCCAATTTCTTCTTTAATTTAGCAATTTCCTTCTCTTGCAATGAAAAATGGCTACTTAAATAAGTTGTGCTTATGTCCCAAATAATTTATTGGTGTTATGTTTGAGAGAAGGAGCTCTATAAAATATTTTAAGTTTTAAAATAAGCAAACAATCACAAAATAGTATTTGAGTTAGATATGGGACTGGGAGAATTTATGGTGCAGATGCAAAATTGTTCTATTTAAAATCTCAGAATTCAGGATTGATTTGATTGGCTTTTTTGGGCCAGAATCAAATCTTATTTCTATGAATTTCCTAAATAAAGAATAAATTCTATATTAGATTTTGTTCTAGTAGTAAAATTGTTGTTGGAGTTATCATAAAAGATGGATCTACGAATAAAGAATTCAATGTCAGAGTAAAATTTTCCTCCAATTTAATTGTATAGAATCAATAAATTACTCAAAGAAAAATTCATCTAGAAATCTAATTAAACCATCTTGAAAATTCTTGGTAGGAACATTATTTTGGGTGGTTTTAAGAGGCAAAAACTGTTGAAAAGTCAGGTGAAATATAATTAAGTAACAAAAAAAATTTAAAGGCTGCTTATGCAGAACAAATTGTATTTTACATGATGAGGAAAGCAATTATCTATAGGTCTTGATACCTATGTGTCATTTTTCCTCAGTTAAAATAGTTTGTTTTCCTTATTTTGTTCAAAGATTTTTTGTGTGATGTAGTTTGAAAGGAAAACCAGAGGAGGAGAGTTACAGCAAGTATACTGCAGAGATGACAAATGCTCTTGCATCAGTTATGGGCTTTGGTAAGACTGTGCTGTAGGGAACCTGCAGAGGTATCACAGCTTTTTTCTAATCAGACGATAGAGAACATTTTGTCATAGTGCAAAAGAAGGAAAGGACATATCTTAATTTCTGTATAGAATCGACTTGTAAAAGAAAGTTTTGGATAGACCTCAAAGCCTTTGCAGGGCATTCCTTTCATTGTATGCTTTCAGATTTGATGTACACAATGCAACTTCTATTAGTCTGTATTTTGGGATATTTTAATCGGATTTATTGAGGTTTTTTTTAGAGTGTCTTACTGTTACTGCACAGCTGTAATGATGATTTCAGAAAGCATTGTTTTTCTAAAAGTGTGAAAAAAAATTCTTATTTTTTAAATTAAAAATTGCATGGGAAATTACCATGGCTGCATGAAGGCTGGTAAAATACCCATATTTAATATAGCTAAAGAGATAACAGATAACTTACTTCCTGATTTAATTTACTGGTAAGCATAACAAACTTTTTTTAAAATATATTTCTATTTCATGTGTCAAATCCTGATACTACAGAACCAAAAATTCCCCACAAGACATCTACATATAAATGTAAACAAAGCATATGAAAAAAATCCCAAAGAACAAGCTGACAAGAAGACTAGCATTTTTGTTTTACTAGTATCTTCATTTTAATGACATAACATGATTAAGCAGCTCTGTATTATTAATTATATTTAAGGTAACAGATATAGCAAGAGCTTTTAAGGACATATGATAAAATGTCATCATGAGAAGTAAATTAAAGTTTACAAGAAACTTCAATCTCAAGCAGCTTAAGAGGCAATATACAATCAGAATCAGAAAATCAGAATTACTAACGGAGCACAATTTTTCCACAAATGTAAAAATAGTTTTCTAAACAATCAAAAAGAAATTTGAAAATGCAATACAAATCTCCAAGTTGTCAAAACGATCACACAAATTTTCCCAAAAGAAAGCTCGGAGAACATCAGTTATTTTGGCTTGAAGGCTGAAGTTTTGACTGTATTAGACTTAATTTTCTGTTCAGCAGTTATAAGCAGATTTAATGTGCCAGCACATCTCTTAACTCAGAGAACGTGGAATTCTTTATTTATTTATAATTATATATTCAATGAAGAAAAATTTAAAAATATTATAAACAGAGATACTATTTATGTTAGTGAGCCCAAGAAAATACAAAAGAAAGTGAAAAATTGTAAAGGAAGCTTAATGAGATATTAATGATTGTGTCATAAGAGAGACGGAGAATCTGTTACCTCACATTTTCAGCAAATGAAATTTCTGAAATAAAATGGGCATTGCTTTTGTAGAGTCTATAAGAAAATGAAACACCTAAACTCAACATTAGAAGGGTTTGAGAGAGGGATTGAATTATTTCATCTCCAGAAGAGGTGTGTAATTCTCGAGTCAAAAGAGGTAACCCAAAATTAAAGTTTTTGCATAGTCACTGAGTTGGTTGCACTGGTCAGTACGCCTTATATTTCTGTTGTAGTTTCGTTATTTGTGTGGTTAAAAATTATGTTCAATGAATACAGCAATATGAAAATGAATTTAGTCAAATGCGCTGAAAAATAATGAGTGTGAACTCTGAGGGGAACTAAGAAAAATTATTACATAATGGCCACTGGCACTGCCCCTCACTGTTTTCATAATTATATATAGAAAATTCTAGGTTTCTACTAACTATTGGAGATAGCAGCTGCTTACACATAGCATAGCTGCTGTCAGTGAGGAGGATCTAAGTTATTTTTCTACCCTTTGGAAGATATTTGAGTCCCAGCACTTCTGAAGTCTTTGTTTCTTTATTTGTATGCAGACAAAGGTATTGCTGTGTACTCACTGATGCTCCTATGCCAAAGGCAGTGCAGAACAGAATATTAAAAGAAAAATCCTGAAGGAAAAAACTTTTCTATTTTTTAAATCATCTTATGCTATTTGTGATGTCTTATGATGGTTGTTCACGACTGTAGTATCTAACAGGATATGTCTAAAAGGAGTTTCCCAAAAAATTGGCTGGTACAAAAATTAATCTTAATGATTCAGCAAATGTCATTCTTCCATCTGGGTCAATATTGAACTAGTTCTATTCCCATGACTTTGGGTCACAGTGTTGTTGAAGATAGATCTAAGATAAGATACATAGTTGAAGGCTTTAAATTGATTATTTGATTTTCAACCTTGAGGTAAAGGCATGTACGGAACCAGTGTAATCGTTGCAGAATATTTCACTGTTCCTGTTCTGTCTACATCATCTGATGTCTGGCCACATTTTCCAGAAGTTTTGAATCCCTGAAAAATATAGATGAAACATAAATGTTGCTCTAAGAATGAAACAAAAATAGTGGCAATCTGACATTGATAAAATCAATTTAAAGTAATGAAGAATTTATCTATATGTCAATAATTCAAGCTGAAATTTCTTTCTATATTTTTTAAAAATTAATCCAAATTGAAACATCAAAATGAGTGAATGAATGTCTTCAGCAAAAGACAGAAGCTTATTCTAAATTTAGGTTGAATAGTACATTCTGGCCACTATTTATGCAAACATGGGAATGTGCTGTTTCACATTTTTAGTAGTTATAAGTTTCATAGCAAAACCCTACAGCATTTTTTTCTATTTGATTTTACTTTTTTATTTTAAGCAGCTGTAAGAATTTTTTAAAAATAGCATTCTTATAAAGGAATACAACGATGGAATATGGTCAAGTAGGTGCAGCATGTAGCAAAATATTTTGCAGACATTTCGACACTGAATGTTTCAACAGGTAGTATCATTAGACTGCTCAGGTTTCTTGCACTAAATCTTTCAGATATCTAAGTCCACTGAGGTAAAATCTATTTTGTTTATTCCTGTAATCCAACCCCTAGAGACACTGTTTTATGGACAGCTTACCCACTAGCTAAAGAAGACCATTCTTACTTTTTCATGAGTACTTTATTTCAGCCATCAACAGCAAACATGGAAATTGTATTTTGTAGCCCTCCAGGGAAGTAGAGACTTGATAAATATCCACCAAGTACACTTACTTCAAGTGATAAATTAAAACAGAAGTAGGAAAACACAGGAGCCACAGAATTATATTGTCAGTCTGAAAATCTACACCAAGTCGAAAATACTAGTCGACAAGAAACTTGATCAACAGACTGATCTTGGGCCTCTTGGGCTCAATTTGGAAATGGAAAAGAGGAGCAGAGATGATAAATTATATTAAAACAATATCTGCTCACAGTACTATATACAGTGTTGGCATTTCCATTAAAAATCAGTATCTTCAGGGAGGTCTTAGTTTGACCCAGAATGGTGGGATGTTTTTATATTTCTTTTTGGGGTTTTTTTGGTTTATATTATCTTTTCTTGTTTGATTTTTTTTTTGTTGTTGTTTATATATTTGCAAGAGAGGGAAAATAGTGCTTGTATTTTTAAGCTGTAAAGAAACGTTTAGCATATAAAGTTCTTAAATTAAGGTGTTTCCCTGGTTCACCATTGAAATGAAGGACTGGTTTTGCAGACATTTACTCTTTTCTTTATATGAGCTAGCTTACATATCGGTAGCTAAAGAAAATTGGGATAATTCCGTTTTCATATCTTTAGCATTTGATTTCTTTATTTCATTGAATAATGTAGTGTTACGATTTGTAAAATGTAATTTTTTTGCAGCACAGCCATTTGAGAACTATAACAGATATCTGTACAGCAGATAGCTGTCCAAATATTTATGCTGACTCTCTCATTCCATATTCAGGGAAGTGACCTATGTTATTGCTACTATTTTAAATTAGGTATGAGAAGTGGCTGCTGATCTTTTGTGCTTTCAATTTCTTCTATGTCTCTTCTTAAAAACACACATATGTCTATGTTTATAGACTCACTGCTTGATTTTCAAACTAAAATTTAGATAAGGTTACCAAAAAATGAAAATAAAAAAGCAAAACCTGAATTGCATCGAAAGAATCAAGTAGCTTAATTTTTTAAACCATATTGAAATATAATTTCCTATCCTGACATCATAGTTGTTATTTAGCAAAATAAAAATTAAACTTGAACCGTGCATGAGACTAATATACAGCTCTCTTTATTTTTCCATATATGTGTGTGTACGTATAAGTATCTATATAAACAAGAGAAGATCCTGAGAATTCTGTGTCTGAAAAGAGAATAAAATGCTGTTTGAGCACCATCCCAATATAAAGGAGTCTCCAAAACTCACAGCATAACTGCCTGTGGAGTCTTTCTGTTCTGTCATAGAACCACATGCTGCTACTGGAAAAATACCTTCCACCTTGCTGAAAAGTGGTGAGATGCAGTAGCAATCAAGAATAGCAGGACAGTTTTGTTCACCTTCCTAGCTGAGTATATTCTTTTTTTTTTTTTTTTCGCTCTTACGTGAATGCACCGAAAATGCTCAAATGCTCATGGTTCTTACAGTGTTGATTCCAGTTAGTTCTCCTTGCCTCTTAATAACATTATTTGTATTAAAATTCTATTTTTCAGGAATATTTCTAAATAACACTAAAAACACTAAAATATTTTTGGATTTTATACCAGTTTTGAAAGACTGGAACTAATTATATGTAAGCTTTTTAAAAGAAAACCTGGTATTTGATAAATGCTTATCAAAGGAAAACAAAAATTACCAAGAGCACTGTGCAACAGATTCAGGCAGCTCATCAGCAGAATACAAACTCTGCGGTCTTTTTGTGGTGCTTTTAATGCTGCAAAGTACAATTAAGAATAATAGAATATTAATCTGAGTGTTAGATCTACAGATCAGATGTCTGGCTCAGAGGAAATTCCTTAGGTTGCCATTTCCCATGGAGGGTAGGGCTGTGAAGTTTTGCTTTGTGTGCTGTGTTTTTATGCTACTCTACTCCAGGCACATCAGCAGCCACTGCCGGAGGCAACACAATGACTATATAAACCTTTATGAAATATCAATCCACCTTTACATTTCATAGCATTCTGAAATTTAAATTTAGTTTCTTGCCAGATTTCACATATAAATAATTTGGACAGCTCCTTAGACCTGTGAAAATTGTCCTTTGGGTTTCTCTGTACCTGGAATACCATGCAATGTTCATTTTACGTCCTATATCTTGGTGACTAAAACAAAAAAAAAAAAACTTGTTGGGAGGTCTTTCGTTCTAGATATTGTTTTGAAATTCAGCTTTCCAAAGTACTTGGTTGAATTGGAATGTTCTTTTCAAAAAAGGTATTGTTAAGGAGTTAACACTGCTGGCTGATAAATGCCTAGCTGATTACATGGCTTTTTTTACTACTATACATTGTTAGAGAAGTGTTTCCCCTCATTTGTCACAGATCCTATTGATACCACATGTCAGAGCTCTCTAAATGGCTCTTTCAATGGCCAGTCTCTCTTTCATATGTCCAAAGAGGATACGCCTTTTTTTTGCATATGGCTATATTTTGACTTGGGTCTTTGCATAAAATACATCCTATTTACTTAGCACTATTCCATAACATGTGATAGTTACTGGATGCTGTGTTATCTACATTTTACCTGGCATTCAAATATAATTTCTAAGTTATGATAGAAAGCCTATTATATTGGAATATTTTTAAGTTGCAATAAAAAGGGTTTTCTAGAAATTAATTACTTCTTTTTATACATGTGCATCTTCCATCAGCAATTCTATGTTAGACATGTGCATTAAAGAATATGGATTAAGAAAAATACAGAAAGGACAAAATATATTTCTGCAAATAATTTTCAAAGGCTTATTTTCTACCCTGACACCATGTGAACTGTTTTATATCTTTAATATTTTTATCATTGGTGCAACCGAGCACAGATATGGGGGTAACTGAGGTTCTTGCTAATACATCCCTTGGTGTAAATTAGAGGGCAACAACACTGACTATGACTAGAAGGTTGTAACAAGAATAGGTTACTCAGCTGTTCAGAAGCGTTCTCATTTCTAACATCAGCATATTAGTAGCCTGTTTATAATCACAGAATGGGACATACTGGAAGAGGCCACAGTGACTCATGTGGTCCAATCTCCCTGCTCAAGCAGGGTCATCCCAAAGCACGTGGCACAGGACTGTGTCAAAATAGTTCTTGAAAATCTCCAGTGATGGTGACTTCACTGCCTCTGGATAGTCTGTTCCAGTGTACAGTGAAGAAATTCTTCCAGTTCAGGTGGAACTTCCTGTACATCAGTTTCTGCCCATTGCCTCTCGTCCTATTGTTTGGCACCACTGAGTAGAGCCTGGATCCATCCTCTTGACACCTTCCCTTCAGATACTTGTATACATTTATGAGGTCTATAATTGTTTTCTTTATATTCAGTGTTCTTATACTCTTTCCTTACAGTACTTTTTTGTGTATTAAATAGAGAAGGTGACTTTAACTTTTTTTCATCCTTTTTGAACAATTAGATCCTGTGAGCCTTTATCCTAGAACTTCTTTTTTCCCCAAAAGTCTGGAATAAGCATACTATATTATATATCTATGAAAACATTTGTTTGAAAAACTATATTTTATTATTTATTTGTTTACACACACAGTACCAAAACACTTATGAATGAAAAGCAAATTCAGTAATTCCTGTTAATATATTCAAGCTTGATTTTAGAATTCGTTTTCTTGTGCATATGGAAGAACCCTCCCTATTAGTATGCATAATAACCTGCTTGATAATCTTCTTTCTTCCTTCAGAAAACCAAAGTTTTTTGGAAACTGTTTTTTTAAACTTGTATCTTTCCTTGTTTATTTGCAAAATACAGGTGTAATATTTCATCTTTATTATTCTTAGACAGTGGAGTAGGTATTCTGCATTGCTAGCAGAATAAGAGAGTTGAGTAAGCACAAAACTTCTTCAACTCAACAAAATTAGAACTGTCTTCAAGGTATAAAATAACATATTTCTTGTATCCTAACAATCTGTTCATCCTTTTCTGTTGATAAGTTATGGATAAAAGAAATTTCATATTGTGGGTGTCTGTGTGCACCTGTGTTTGTTGTATGGTATGAAATATAAACAATATACTGTAATTCACATGACCCACAAAAATTGTATTCATTGTAGAACTGGAAAAGGCTTTTGGTTATTACTTGATCTTTCTCTTTACTTCAAGTAAGCAAACTTCAAAATAACAGCAGAAAACGAAGTAGCTGGTTGCCTTTGACTTCAAAACAATGTCATAGGAATTATAAACTGTAAAAACTTATAAGGTCATTTTGCCAATCCTTCTGTCTGTAGGAGATTTTTCCCTGTGGTATATTAAGAGTTTTATAACTTTCCACAAGATTTTATGAGTTCCCCAGGAGAGGATTTTGGTCTGTTGAGAGAGCTAGATGAGAAGCTCTTTTACTGTATTTTACAGCTGGCAAACCTATCTTTTATTGACAGCTTGCATTGACGCTGGGCTGAGGAACGCAGTGAGGCTGTATGTCTCCGTAGATGAGAGACTTTGGCAGAAGCATTAAATGGGGTGACTGAAGTTTCTAAAAGCAGGGAAGCTGAAGATAGAGATTTTTCTCTGCAGCTCCAGTTAGCTGTATTAAGAGATGATCTTATTGATGCACAGGGATTCTTTTTACAACACTCAGGTTTAGCAAGAGGCACCTCAATTGGTCCCCTCTGCCGTGTAGCACAAAGAATGGAAAGGATTCAATATTTCGGTAGTCATAATTCTAGAACCTGTATTGACAAATAATTATATCACACAAACTATTTCTCATTTGAATCAGTTTATTTCTGTCATTGTGCAAATGCACAACCAAGATGAATATGCCTGTACCTTTTAAGAAGACTTACTGTCACTGAATGTAAGAGATTGCTTACTTGAATCAGTGAGCAGGTCAAGATGTCTTCAGGAAGAATGCCAAGCTTATTAATTTATTTCAGATCTTCGAACAATTTTTTATTATAAACTTACATGTTTCACTCACTTTCTAAAAAGGACAGTTATATATTTATCATTTTTAAATACTTTTCTTCTGTAAATATTTTAATGAGACAATATATTTCAAGAAAATGGAGGAACCTAAAAGTTTTAATGTGAATAGTACTTACCCAAAGCCTTACAGCTGTTTACACAAGGCATCCCTCTTTTGTGTTCTTTTAACAGCTCCTTAACAGCACAGTTCAAATGCAACAATGCAGTCAGAAACTTTCCTATCCTAAAGCTGTCCTAAGAATTAGAGTTGGAAGTTTTGCTGGCTAAATAACAGTGAAAGATATTGCTAAATGGAGCTGAAAAGAGTGCATCTGCTGATTGCTTTACTTAATCAGTTTTCACTTTTCTAAAAGAGTGCATAGATCTCCCAGGGATACTTTATTCCCACTTCCCATCTGGAATTTAAGTTGATACTACAGAGGTCTCTCTTCATATATGAAATTAAAGAAGTTGATCAGGGCCAATAAATTTCATGGAGAACATGTACTGATTGCTTACAAATATCAGCTTGGGCTGTTTGGTCTTAGGTATGAAATTTTAACCTTATATATAGCAGGAGTACTCTGCTTTAAATACAGTGGTAACATAATTTTAATTTTGCACTTTCCTCTGAATGGCTAAATATGTAGACTCTTATCTTCCTTTCACCAGAGGAAAAAAAAGAATAGAAGAGAATATTTTACATCTCAAGCCAAGATGAAACAGCAGCAGGAATTTCTTGCATTTTCTCTCCTTTGATTGTGGTGCCTTTGGCTTTTACCTCTCAAATATTCCTTCAGGTAGCTAACAGAACTAATCCAAACAGTATAGTGTCAAGAACAGAGTCGTGTTATTAATTTTTGTGAGGTGAATCCCTACTAAATGTCTTTCTCTAAGTTCTCAAAATTCAAATCACATTGAATATTCCTGCAATTGCTTTTTTTTCACCTTTCCTATAAATAGCAGAAGTATGTTAGAAGTGAGAAGACTTGAAGTATAATCAATTGTATTCTATTTGCAAAAACTATGCTGTTTATTTCTGCCTACCTTCTTAGGCCTATCCTGTAGACAATATTTTCTTCCTTTAGGAACTTAAATTTTTAAGTTTACCCATTTTGTCTTTAATAGAAATTGCTACGTCTATACTTTCATTCTTAATTAGCAGAATGCAATATAAGTTCTCTTTTTGCCTCATGAAACACTCCTGTCAACATAACTATGCCAAATATCCACAGTGAACTAGTATTTTTGTTCATGAAAGATAGTCTCATCTGTGTCAGCATTTTTCATCATGGACTTCCCTACCATTAAATGTTCCATAAATATTCCACATTAAGATTCTTTCTATACTTTAAAAGTGAAATTCAAAGTCATATTTTCAGAGAAATCATTACTTGTGTATGTGCCTTGTTTGACTGGATTTTTTTTATTAGGAGTTGTATTTTTAGTGATATCTGTCCTGTTGTTTTTCTTGACAGAAAAAAGTCTACATTAGCTGTGTCAACGGAATGATAAACCATCTAATAAACAGCAATATTAAACTTTCAGACTTCCAACCAGAACACAGATTTTTGTCTCTTTTACACATGAATGAGTCCATAAGTAGTTCTGTAATGGACCGATTAGGAAATAAACTGGCTGAAAATAATTATCAGCACATCAGAGCTATTGATGTGGTCCAAATTTGCTGTTGTAAGGTACTCTGCTGATAGAGTCTGCACATTTTGGCGGGATTCTGCCATTTTTTTGAGAGAAAATAGTGTAATAGAAAGAAATGTTTAAATAGGACAATCTGATTTCTAGGTGGAATAGGTTTGGAGATGCTACATTCATTTCACTGAATGTGCATGTAGTGTGAAAAAGTGAATTCAATCCTCTTACAAATTAATGGCTTCTCTTTAGGATAAAGGATATTTCTTTCTGTTATTTCACTTTTCTAGCTTCTTGTGTTGGTGTTGGGCTTTTTACATATGGGATCAGTTTATAACACAGTATGAGTGAAAGATTAATTTTATGCCATTTTGGTAATGCTAAAACTGTACGTAAGTCCTATATTACTGAGGTTCTGTAAGTGCCTTGTGTGTTACTCTGTCTATTGGAATATTCTCAGAAGCTGAATTGCTCTGGACAATCTGGTTCCAGAGACAGGCAGTGGAAGTTTTAGCATGGTGTGGGTATGACCACAGTGTTTATTCCACAATACTGAGGAATCATCACTGAGGGTGTGGTTTCAGCAGGAAATGCCAGATGCTGGTAAAACACCTTCTCTTTTGTGTACATTGCCATTAATACTGATGTTGTTATTGTGCTTTTAGTAGATTATTATTTCAGTTCACAATCCCTCATTTATTGTCCTTTTCTTACCCGAAGAGATGGAGGAAGGGGAGTGGCTTATATGTAGTTCAATTTCCTGGCTGGGGTTAAAACCAGCACAGAATAATTTCTGTGAAGGCCTAGGTATAACATGAAGCTTGTTAAGTTTGCCCCCAGATATGGCATGTTTGTTTGGACCTTTGGAATTTATACACTATTTCAAAGCTAGATTATATAGCGTCTAGATTGGTTTGCCTTGCACAAGTGTACATTTCTGGATAACATATCTGAGTGATTGGTATTTGAAATGTATCAGTTGGAAAGAGATTTGATTAAAGATTGAAAGTGTCTGCAGATGTCAGAAGGAATTACCTGAGGCAATTTTTTAAAATAAACCCAAGAATTATGTAGAGATCATGTTGAAACAACCACAGCAGTATGCTACCTTCTTCGATGCTTGCCACCATATGCCCTATAGAGTCACATTGGCATTGTGCATGAACCGTTACTCTGTACTTCACACAAGTAAACGATTTCTAGAAAGAATGCATACTCTTCCAGCCCAATGAAAATCAAATTTTCAGTATTTAAAATGAAAACTATTTAACTATTTTTGATGGTATTAAATTCATGCTCTCCTCTCTGTAGCATCAATCCACAAAACATTCCATTATATTAGAAGTCATATATTAGAATGTTCATTGACACCTTCAGACTGTGTTCACTTTTTGGATGTACCCAGATAGCATTCAATTTGAAAAGATACTTAATTTCCCAACTCTAACAGAATTAAAGTTCATAAGATATGTACATGGGTAATATATATAATACCTATCTTGCTTGTAAATCTCAAAGTCACTGTTTATTGACAAAATCATGAGTACCGGGGTAAAGACTTCCTAGCTTCTCAATTTCTTTGAATGAGACTTTCTTTGAAAGGTCGTAATTATTTGGTAAAAATTGAGAGAGATACTTGAGAAAAAGAAAATTCATTGGAACTACTGAGGTGGTGTCTCTAATTAGATATGACAGCTCTGAAGCTTTTTACTTCCAAGCCGGAACCTGTTTTGTATGGTTACTTTCAGTTTTATCATCATACTGCTTTAGCACATAGTGCTAGAAATACAGTTTCAAATGAGCAGGATCTGGTTGTTACGTTCATGGACTTCTTGAGGGTTTTGGGGTTTTTTCAATTGCCAACCTGTTTAAGATAGTGTTTTATTTCATTACTTCGTTTCTATTTTAAGGCTGATTAGTGATATTTTAAATTTTTTTTTTGCAGTTTTTAAAGTTCCAATCTGAGGGTTGCCTTTTGCTTATATTAGTTGTTAGAGTTTAGACAGTTTTTCCTAAGAATAATGTAAAACCAGTTCATTTCCCAAACACTTTTCTCTAAATTGGAATTTGCATTGAATAAATTAAAGATTTGAAAGTGCAAACCACTCTTCTAGGAAATACTTAAGTGTATGCAAAATATTAGGATACGAACAGTCCTATGCATTCCAATACATGGCTTGGGTATATGTTGAATATTTATTTAAGGGTTTGCAGGATTGTGAGCCTTAATATATTCCTTTTGTTTTAAAGCAGATAAATCTATTGACAGTATGCTACCTAATGCAAAGCACTGACTGTCATAAAATAGACATTTGAATTTTTAGAAATTATAAATTGTATAGCAAGCAGTAGATTAAAATCACAAGAGTTCAGTTTTTTGAGATCTTTAAATTCCTCTGACTGCTGTGATATTTGTTAGCCACTAGTCATGAAAACGTGAATTTTAAGAAAATTGGAAAAGCAATGAATTTTGATTTAAACAGTCTTCTCACCCTCTGAAATATCTCAGATCGTCTTGGCTGAAAGCTGGTTTATTAAAGCAAGTAGTGTCAAAATACACACTAAGTAAGCAAAGTCTTATTCTTTGTTGATAATTTACAACTTCTTAAAGATTTTTATACTTTCCTTTGAGTTCATGTTTTGTCCTTATAGGGTAAATTTGCTTGGTTTTTTTCCCTTTTTACTCTTTATTTTTTTAACCAGTCATTCTGTGGAATGCAGGAATTGATTCAAATATTTTCACATCAGTACCCATTAAGAAATTAATTGTTAATCTTTTACTAAGTTAAAAGAGGCATTCAATTCCTTAGACTGATACTTGAGTAAGCCTCTATCTGAGAAAGACTTATATAACATTAATGTATTTCTAGACTGAAATGTAAGGAGAATACTCTGTATTGGTACAATATAAGTGCCTGTAGAAACTAGAATCTTAACAACATGAGTTTGAAGCAACAGATGCACAGATATATTAACTGTAGAAGCGACAAGAGTACAGCACACAGTATAAAATTTGCCTTTAAGCATCATGATTGATTCAACAAACCACATAGATATATGCTCCATTTTTAATTTTTTAAGCATAATTCCTGTAAGTAACTCAGTGGAACTTTGCAGGCCTCCTTATATATAAAAATTCAAGCAGTGTGTAGCAGACACAAGTCACTAGCAATACTGTATGTATAAAATGCTTAGTGTGCTGAATATTTTCAAGTGGTTAAAAGTAGTTTCCCATCCAAATCATGCATATTTAACAATGTTTGCACATATATACTTCTTGTCAGCCAGCCCTGGTTGATAGCACAGGGGTCTTAACGTACTCCCAGCATGGCAGATCTGTGCACATTCACTGTGGTGCTCCTCTGTGTGTCTGCTGGGAGCTTTACACATGCAAAGCACATTGTACTTGGAATGTAAGCATTCACTGCAGCACGTATGCAAGCCTGACACATACTGTGATAGGAGATACCAGCACTTCCCAGTATGCTGCCAAATTTATTTTTCTAGCATTATAATATTGATACAAATGAAAATTACAGGGTTGTCTGCACTTTGTCGTATGTAATGATACAAAAATACTTATTTTACGAGATCTTTCTCTTTATAATTATGTAATTGTATTTTAGTAGCACAGTATTTCTTACACATAATGACTGTCATTGCAATAAGGTAGTATTAGGCATTATAAAACTGAGCAAACCAATTCTGTTTTACATTACTATTATAAAACAGAGTTATTGGGGGTTTTTCTTCCACATTACCTAGTACCTCTGAACTTCCATTGTTAAATATTACTGCCATCTTGAGACTAATTTTGCTAATCTCACCTACCTTTATTTTATCATTATTTAAAGGTTTTAGTTTTATCTTTTTCAAATGTTACAATTAGAAACACTTGATTTATATTTCTATCTACCTTAATCTTTCTGTGGTTTCACTCTCTTTCTCCCCATATATGAACACTTGATTGTCTTTATAATAATACTAGATACATATTTAGAGGCCTTTTTTCATTATTTCCATAATGCCACATGATCAGCCGTAATTCTTTAAGCCTTTACATTTTAAATATCTCTAATATTGCAAAACAATGTGGAGAAAATGCTGTATAGGTATGACTTTCAGAATTAGGCATCTTTGTTTAAAGACAAAGACAGTACTTAAAATATTTTTTTAAAACCTGGATCTTTCTCCTTTGTTGTTTTTATTTTGCTGCTGAAAAGCAAGCTGAAGATCCTCTTACTGGGAATAAATTTATAGCAGCATTTCACTTCATTGGAAGATATATGTTAGTAAGGCTTCTGACACATAAAATGGGTTAGATTTCCAAATAAAGGCATGGGCATGAGGGGGCTGAAATTTAAAAAATTGCAGCATTAAGCTGAGACTGTTTTGCAGTTTTAATGGGTGACAGAGTGGCTTTATTAACCCTCTGTTAACTTATTAAGAAAGTAGGCACTGCATTTGCAGTCCCATCTTGAAGCTTAATTAAAGGAGTCTTTGTTACTGTTGGAAGACGCCCTTGTCCTAATTTCTTGTGTGGAAATTCAGAATTCAAGTATTACCCCTGGTAGGTGACCTAATGAAAACTTCATTGTTGGTTTCTGAAGAAGGATTTACATAATTTCTTAGGGTGTTAGCTGCTTCAGTTTGGGTTCCTTGCCCATGTAAATGCAACTGCGTTACTGGTGGTAGCGCAACAAACTAACTTACCAAACCGGTATTTGGAATTGTTTCATAAAATCAGTTCTCACAAAGCAAGCTATATAGGTGATATTGTTGAAACAGCATCAGGAAATTCTTCTTGCATGACTATATTTGGTTAGGAATCATGAGGAGTGTGTGATGCATACCAACTTTTCTTCTCGGACAGTGAGCGAATGGACTGCTGTTCTGAACCATTTCCTGCCAGTGGGAGCATGGAAGAGCACCATGGATGGGTCACGCCTGAAATGTTGCATTCATGAATGAAGTCTATTGTTTTCCCATATTTGACAATGCTAGATCAGTAGGATTAAGTAGGACAACTGCACAGAGTTTTAAAGTGATGTGAAAGTGGCCAGTCTGAGAAAATTGCTAATTGCAGGGGAACAGTTGGGCAATTTAAAGGCTGCTTTGTTTTTCAGCGTGTTCTCTGAGCTTCCATCTTTCTATGTGCTCCCTTCCCAAAACCAAAATTATTAACTATTTATATGCTTTATAAGTAACTATGAAGAAAAAAAAAATCCTCTTTCTCATATGCTGCTAACACTTACAGCTAAACTGAAAAGAGGTCATTGGTTTATTTGTAAAATACTTCCAACTGGAAGATTAGTCAGTTGAAGCTTTAAAGGAAAGAAATTGATGCTTTCCTTGGTAACTAAGCTAGCTTATTCTCAGATTTTTAAAGTCACTTAAAATGGCAAGTAAGAACAAAATTTGCTATATTTTTGTCTCCTCTCAGGTATGCTAGATATGCTCAGGTATCTCCACATCAGGTATGCTAGTAACAGACTTGAAAACAGTCTGAAAGTCAGATATTCTCTGTTTTTTCACTATGATGTGTCATTAGATTTGAGACAGTGCTTTAAAAATTGAGAATGGGAGTTGAAAGGCACCAAATAAAACCGTAATGCAGTGCATGTTGTTTACCAATTGGGAGAAGACAACTGCATTTGATTATTTTTATCAGTCATTATAGATTTTAGAATGTACACATATTGCACTTCATTTTCAAGTGACCATTTTACACCTTGAAACTCCACATTGAATGCTAGAAAATTTGTTAAGAATTAACCCTATCCTTACAAATGTATCTGTGTGGGGAAAGGGAGAAGGGGATTAATAGAGTTAGCAGTGAAGTGACACCTTCCTCAAATATATTTCCATCCATCTAATACTTCATAAACCAAATGCCTAAATATGGCTCAGGAAGAAAAAGTATAATTTTTAGGATACTAACAATATTAATTATTTCTTGAAAATATTTGTTTCCCTAGTTGATTTTTGAAGTGCAATCTATAATCAGTCACAGTAAGGAAATACTGTTTGCTTTTGGATTTACTCCTAGTGGTAAAATATCAAAAAATAATCTCTTCTTATGATTTCACTGCTACTCCTACTCCTGACCCCTGGTAATAGATGAGATTTCTGTAGACATTACAGGAAATGGAACAATAAGCCTCACAGTTAAATACTACTGCTTACTGTAGCAACAGTTACGTAGCAAATTAGGGTATATAATTTTATCCTAGTTATTTTTAATGTAAATTGATGGAGTTCATAATATATACAAAATTGAGATTTAAAAAAAAAAATCTTGATCCTCTCAAAATGTTTTTTTACACAAGAGAAAAGAATGGCTGGTTTCAGTTTGATCAAAGCACCTCCTAGTCTGATTCACTGTCTCTAATAGTGGCCAGTCAAAAATGCCTAGGAAAAATAAGAACAGATCAAGCATAAAATGAAACTTTCTGGCATGTGGCAGTCCACAGCTCAGGGATTTCCCAAGCTGAAAGTTATATTTTGAAGGCTTTATTCCATGAATTTCTGATAAGTTTTCAAACCTATCAGTATCAAATGTATCAGATCCTTTGATGATCCTGTATTTTTTCTACTTTTTTTCCCTTAAGGGATGTTTGTTAATCTTAAGAGAGAAGTAGTTTTAAATTGCACAGATACTTTCTATCTAGTCTTCATTGCAAAGGTCATTTTCAACAGATTTTATAATCTGTAGTCCTAGTGTAAAATATTTTAGTGAAAAAAAATAAAATGCTTTTAAAGGGACACAATAATCTGACACACTGATTAAGTAGTGGTATTTCCAAAGTCTTGGATCAATGTATTAATACAAAGTATGATATGATGAATATTCCTGTTACATTTGGTAGGATGGGCAGAGATTTGGCCAAAGATCCTGGAAGTAGGGGAATTTAGTTTTTACTTTCAAAAAACAGAAAGATTTTGCAGATGAAAAAAAATATTGAAACAATTCAATTTTCACACCATGCAGTTAAAAAAGAAATAACACAGGGCAGCGTGTTAGGAAAATATTGTAATTATCCTAGGATTTTTGGAATTAAAAGTATTTCAACAAATTAATTTGTAAAAATTTTCCCCAAGGCACAGAATCACTTGCTACATATTGCTCATTATATGTGAATTTAGTATAACAAGTCTAGAAACTTAAGTCAAAGTTCTTTAACAAAACCCGAGAAAGATGTTGTATATTTTAAGATTGAAAATAATGATTGTAAATGTTGATTTGAATGTATAGAAATTCTCTGGGGTGTTTTTTTTTTTTCTTTTTCAGATTAGAAGAGACAAGCTAGAACCTTTCTGTTCAAATTCTGAAATTAATTAAAAGTTTTATGTATTCCCTAACAAAATTAAAACCTGCTGTTAAGGTAATAGCTCAAATAGAATTATAGAATCAGGGAATTTTTTAGATTAGAAAATAATTTAATTTATCACCCAGCATTGCCAAATCCACTTCTAAATCATATCCCTAAGCACCACCTCTACATGTACCCATGATCACTGGTACATTACTATTTCTGGAATGTCTGAATGCATGTCAAGTGATAAAAGAAAAAAGGCAAGTATAACAAATATTGTCTGTTCCTGCAGATTTTCTTTTGCAAAGCAGATATATTTTAAATATTTTAAATATTTTAAAAGAATGCCATCTGCCTGTTTCATCCACCTTAAAAACACTTAGCACACGTACAAACACATGGAATACAAAGCATAATAATATCTCGTGGGTGAGGTTTGAAGTCACCCCTAGGTGAGAGTTAAAGATGAGGTGTGTCTGAATGGATAAAGTGTGAGTGTAATCATTTTCAAATCAGTCCCAAACAAACAATTTCTACTAAACACAAAAGAACCACAGAAGTGTTAGTGAGTCTGAGCAGTCTGCCCTCTTTTATACTGTTGGTTGAAAACGGTGTTCCTGAAACCAGTAGTCCTGATAAAAATAAGCAGATAAAAGAATATTTTTTTTTCTCAAATTGAAACTTAAAAATAAGTATAAAAAATTATGCATAGCTTTTGTGTTTTCCATTTTTCTGTAGTTTGTAATGCTAGGTAAAAATTGAAATTCTTTCCAGAGCTGAGCACAAGTCCTTATGTGTTGTAATTTCCTTTTCCATGAGTAACTATTTTTACTTCTGTCGCTTCAATGAAAAAAAATCTTGGTTTTTTTTTCAAAAAGTTATGCCTACAATCTCAACATCATAACAAAGGCTATCATGATCCTAAGGTTAGCAATATTAAATACTTTTTCTTCATGTTTTGATTGTTTACAGTAAATTATTTTAAAAGTAGAATGAAAAAGCAGTGAAAATACATACAAGCCTTCACGGTAATTTATTCTAAAATAGAATTTCACATATTAAAAGATGTGAAAATTGATAAATATGTGGCCTGCATGTGTTGTTTTTGTGTATCAGATTTAATTAACTTAAAAAATATTAGTATCATAACAGCAATGGAATGTAGATTGAATAATTTAGCTTGAGATGATCTAAGCTGAAATGAATGTGTTTCTTTTTTGATGCACATCTACATAAGCATTCTTCCTTTAGCTTGACTATTTGGGAGAGAAGAAATGTTAGAAAAAGTCTGTGCTCTTAAAAAAACCAAAAAAACCCAGAAAATATGGTAAGACTTGCCACCACCTCTAACCAGAAGTACTAGGTTATTGTACAAGATGCATTTGTTCTGAAATTTGAACTAAAGATATGTGAGAAATGAGCAATCAGTTCATAATTTTCACTTCTGTTTTTGAGAAATTTGTTCATTTTAAGTGGAGGAACTATGAGTGAATTAAGAGGGAGAGAACTTTGTCAAATCTGGTGGATGAGAGAGAAGATGATACAAGACAGCATAAAGGGAATTAGAAGGTCAAGAGGAAGAAGAGCTAAGTTGTTGACAATTTATGACAATATGTCTGACTTGAATATTCTAAGTGAGTGGTAACAAGAAATTGCAATGGTTCTTCATGGGCAGTAGTGTTCTTCTGCAGAAGTGGCTAAGGAAAGATTCCATATAAAGGGAGTGATGAGACAGGAAGATGCTGATTTCGCCTCTGATTTGCAGTTATTTTTGCTTCTTGGAAGGATCTCCAAGGGGACAGTTAAAATACCAGTGTTGTCAGCTTTTATCTCATGGCATCATATTTATCTCAAAAGTAGTGAAAAAGGTGGTTTAGACTATTCATACATTCCATAAGACAGGTGAGGAGCTTAGGGAATATGACTGGGAAAATGAGGTTGAGGCACCCAGATTTATTAAATTTGGTGAAAAGAATGCTGGTGGAGCTGGATAATCCCCCATGGTGAGGCTATGAGGAACAATGATCACTGTGTGCTCCTTGTGAGAATCAGAAGAGATCACTAGGAAACACTGCTCCCTTAAAAGAGTAGTGCACTGCTAGCCAATTTCTCTGCTTTTTATGCATCAAGTATGAAATGAAAGCAAAAGATAGAAAATTAAATGAGAAATAGCTTTGTGAGACATGAGGCATGTTAGAGCCTGCCTCCTCAGAGGAGATTCCGTATACTTCAGACAACCATAAATAGAGAGGATTTGTTATCTGTGCTCATTTTAATTAAGTTTCTCCAAAAGTTCAGGGATGTTCTTTTCTGGAGAAGTTCCTATCCAAATTTCTTTGACTACTCAGTTTTTAATTCAGGCTTCTTTTTCAGTCCAGAGAGCGATGTTATACCAGTTTGTTTTTGTTAGCAAGTCAGCATTTAGAATTTTCATTTTCTTTGCATAGTGTTTCACACAACAAGGAAACATGTTTTCATACCTGTGTGCACTGTATAGTGTTGCCTATTCTAATACTCCTTCAGCTGCCAGTGAAGTCATTATTTCTCTGTATATTAAAGAAAAGTTACAGAGATTATATTGAAGAAATGAAATTGGTTCTATAACCATGTTAGAGCCAGCACAGCAGTGGGAAAAAGCTTGTATTGCTCATTGGGGTACAGTGTTTGTGCTTTTTACCCCTTTGCAGGAGCACACTCAGTCCTATTCAGAGCAAAGCCTCAGAGTGATGACAGTGCTGTTCAGCTCTGGCACAGACATGGCTGATTCACTTCCTCATCTGTGTTCTTTCTGATTTCTAGTACAGTTGTTAGACCACTTCTAATGATTTCTAATTCTGAATTTTTTGTTTTAAATTTCCATTCCATAGGTCATCCATGACAGTAATCAGGCAAAGGTAAGGTTAGAAAAGGACATGCATGAGGTTAGTGTGAATTATGCCATGCACAACATGAGTTGTACATTTTTAGTGTCCATTTCTAGTAAACAAGTCCACACTCTGAAATTCTTTGTATGCATTTTTTCAAAGAGGGCAGACAGGTAATGAAACAAATGAAATTTTAAGCTAAAGAAATGGTATCTCTGGTTAAAATGTTATGACATAATTAAATTTTCACACATTCCCAGATGATGGCACAGAGGCCAGAACCATAGTTTACTTTAGAAAGGGATTTGTCTAATTTCTGTCTTGGGAGTTTAGGGATTGGCAGAAGCTTGAAAGGCATACTAGGGAAGAATGACCATATAAATACTTCTATATGCATCAATTAATGCCCACTGTCTGATGTAGAAATCTGGATAAGCTGAGCCTCAATTCAGACTTTTCTGTGTTCATGTGATAAATATGTGTTAAAAATAGAATAAAAACTTGAGTACTACTGTATAAGGAAAATTTTCAGATGCCATTGTGACAGCTCACACAGCAACATGGACTCTGAAGTGGAGATGGAATGTCTAGAAAAACAAAGCCCTACCATTCAGATAGTAAAGAAGAAAAGTTTCATTTCTTAAATATTCATTACAGGAATGCTAATGCTATAATGGGTTAAAAACCATTGTTAGTCATGGCATAGCCTACATTTTAAAATTAGATTTTGTAATATCCAAAGAAGAGAATTGAAAAACTGTCCAGTAGCTACAGATGTTATGCAGATATTGTCCCAATATTAAATGACAGCAAAAACATGCAAATTTTCATGATACATACATCAGTACTAAAATGCTGGATATATGTCCCATTTGGAATAGAAGAGTTAGACAAACTAAATACATTTCGTGCAGTTATTAAAGATGAAGATACAAAAGCGTAAATATTAAGACTGAGAAGTAATCAGATTAAAATTTAGAAAACCTTTTGTGTTCACTGGAGGCATTGCATTTCACATAGAATATCCTGACTATAAAAAACTACTTTAAAAATTACTGTAAAAAAAACTACTTAGTGCAAAACATATTTAACTTTCAGTTTCTTTGTTGAATCATAGAAAAAACATTACTATTCTGTCGACGAGACTAGACTGTTTTCTGCATCCTAAAAAAGGATGAGAACCTTAGCTACAGATTTTCAGACACACAGTGATTTTCTCTGTTAATTTCATGAGTTAACAATAATCACATTGACACATTTTCAGCAATAGGAATCTGGTCTAGATTTTTGAAATTTTAAGGTGTTTATAAGGGTTCCCATAGTTTTTTCTGTGCTTCAACTGTGTCTATAAAGCATGTTAATAGGAATAATTTCAAATGTTCAATATAGTTGTTGTTTGAAAACTGTCAGAAATTAGGTTACGGTATGAGTGGATTTTTTCCTTAACTTTCTGACATTCTTAACTGTCCAGTCTGTTAATCTAAGAAATATAGTGATCCATTAAGCAATTAACAAAGGGAACCGTAAATGTAATAGGACTATGGTCAATATTTCAAAGACACATGCCTAAACTTTCAGTCTCTGAGGAATGCCAATGGGCCGGAATCACGAATGTGTTTTTTTAAAACAAATGTCCTTATTTTTAACCAGAGCAAAATGTCAGATCAAAATAGTATGACATTTTCTCCTGGCAGCTACATAGAATCATAGAATTGTTTAGGTTGAAAAAAATCTTTAATATCATCAAGTCCAAAATTAACTCAGCACTGCAATCTTCACCATTAAACCAGGTTTCCAAGTCTACGGTATTTTGAAGACTTGCAGGAATGGTGATTCTATCACTTGCCTGGACATCCTGTTCCAATGCTTAATCACCCTTCCAGTGAAGAATTTTTTCCTTGTATCTGTTCTAATCCTTCCCTGTTGCAAATTGAGACTATCTCTTCTCATCCTGTCTTCTTGTTACCTGGTAGAAAAGACTGACACCCACATCACTACAACCAGGTAATTGTAGAGAGCAAAAGGTCTCCCACAGGACTCCTAATCTCCAGGCTAAACAACCCTGGCTCCCTCAGCCACTCCTGAACACTTGTGCTCCAGACAATTAAACAGATTCATTTCCCTTCTCTGGACCTGCTCCAGCACCTCAATGTCCTTCCTGAATTAGGGACCCAGAACTGGACACAGCACTTGAGGTATGGCCTCATCAGTGCTGAGTATGGGAGAAGAATCACTTCCCTGGTCCTGCTGGCCACACTTTTTCTGATACAAGCCAGGATGGCATTGGCCCTCTTGGCCGCTTGGATGCACTGCTGGCTCATGCTCAACTGCTGTCAAGCAGCAACACCGGGTCTTTCTCCACTGAATCGCTTTCCAGCTCCTCTCTCCACATCTGTAGGGCTGCTTGGAGTTGGTCCTATCCAAATGCAGGACTTGGCATAGCCATAGTAATAGCAACACAGGAAGAAACCCACCTCTATGCAGATTGAGGTTATCTTGTCAAACACAGAGAGAAATACTCCATCTTCAGTGTTATACTTTGATAAGGATCAAATGAGCTTTGTCATTAATAATATCTTTCTTCCATCACCAAACAAAATATTGTTCTGATTTCTATGTCATGAAAAGCCATGTCTATGGATTTGTCTAGAATTAAGGAATATTGAGCTTATAGCTGGTGTAGTAAACCTGAGTATTTATTTGGAAACGATGTCCTGTAAAATCTAGTTTAAATTTGCACTTGTAGAAAACGCTTGGGAAACTTAATTGTTGCTGCCTGAAAAAAATCCAAAATTTATAACTTTGGTATTGCTTTGGGGTTTTTTTGTTCATTTCTTTGGTTTTTAGCCTGTATTTTTCAATGGCTCCTAAATTTTCTGTACTTCTCTGTCCCTCTGGAATTCATTAGTTCTAGAGTATAAAAGGGGCAGTTTGATGTAAGAATGTTTGTGTTATTTCCATTTTAAACTGAGATGACCAACCAACATCTGCAGACTGTGTATGCATTAGTTTACTCTGCATGCTGCCCAGGAAGTATAGTCTAATGATGGTTTTGATTGAGTAAACATTTTCAAGTAATGTTTTGTTGCATCTATTCCCAGTGCTAAATGAACAAAACAAGTTAATCTCCCTGGCACCTCTTTTCTTGTTCTGAATTTTATTAAATTATTTTTCAATCTTTAGATCTCTGCTATTCAGGCTGTTCATAACCACATATACATTTACAGGTAAAGCGGATTATTTTTGTTATTTTAGCTATAAAGCACTTTTATCTAAAAATAAATTTCACCTAAACATATTGTGATGGCATTGTCCCTGTAAATGTGAGCATTGATATTTATGAAGCTTGTACATAGCAAAGATTATAAGATTTCTCACCAGGCATGTGTTATAGACTTTTTTATAAAATGTTACAAAAAAGTACCCATTCTGTTAGATGAAACCATTTCAAACTTCTTTCATTACTTGAAGACATAACATTGTCTTTACAGATCTTTTGAAGGCAGGATTTTTTTTAGATAGTTGAAAAAATTCTTCCAATATTTGAAAAGATCAAGCAAAAGAGATGGCTGGTAATAGAACTTCAGGGCAAACCCCAAGAGGGTTTTGATCCACAATCCCTTAAGGTGCTGTACATTTGTGTTTTCATTCATACCAGTGCCTTCAAATACTTGGCAAGTTTGAATTTTATTTTTTTTTTTCACACTAAAGGTCTCATTCAGAGAGGCACTGTACAACAGTATATCCTCTTTATGTCGCTCTTCTTGGGAGTAAAGAAATGGTGTGGCCTAATGAGGTGCAACATAGGTTATCAACAGGATTGTAGGATGCACATCAATAGCTTTACATCAGAGGCAAACTTAAAAGACTTGAAAGAAAAAAATTAGGTGAAGAGTTAGTGCCATATGATACCATTTTCCAGGAAGAGAAAATTCAATAACTATACCAAATAAAAAATAACAAATAACAAAAGTAAATTCTTAATGAGGGATTGTGTTCTTTCTGATTTATTTATGATTGCTAAATAAATTATTTCATCAGTTAAATATTTAGATATTTCTGTAATCTTCAGAGCTAACAAGTATTTTTAAGAAACTTAAAAATAATTAATTTGAAGTACTGTATGTGACTATTTTCAAAAGACCTAAGGAAAACAGTAACATTTATGAAAATCAATAAACATAAATTCAATGTTTTAAATCTTCTGAAATGTGACCATGATCGAGCCAAAAATGATTACATGTGATATATGTTGTTTATTGTCACTCTGCATATTCTTCAAAACTACTTCTTCACTTCTGTGGAACACAGATGTCAGTATTTTTGCTTATTTGACACGGACATTTGTGAATTAATTGCAGTTGGTCTGTAACATTGGCATATAATTTTCTTCTGCTTTTAATTCATCTTTAGTACTGTGTATCCTTAGGCGACATATCAATTTAAGTTTGAGCTTAGTCTGGTAGTTTGAAATCAAATGTGATCTTTTATAATTAATATATTTTAGGTAGAGGAAAAAGTAACAAGGATTAATAAATCATAAGGTTCCTCTTAACGTTAAACAAATCTAATCACTCAGCTTTTAGACCTAATGCTTGATGAAGACTTATATGGTAAAATAAATACTGATGCAGATTGGTTTACAATTAACTGCCTGAGATGATATAATGAGATATGACATGTTAATGTATAATTTTCACCATATCCCTGTCCTCTCTTGCAATTGGAAACTTTTCACTGAATTATTTGATTTTTGAAGTCATGGAAAAAATTGCATTTTGAGTATGCAGTTTAGGAAACATCTGATGTTTCAAATGCTGTATCTGAAAATATAGCTATGATGAAAATATAGAGTGATTTGGTAAAAAATGTACTTGCATTCTGTCAGGATAGCAGTAGGACTGTGCCTCCCCTGATATATCTTTGCAATTTAGTTACAGGAAAAACCGAGGTGTACAGTACAAACACATGAAAAACTTACAGTACTGAGATCAGATCAAAGCTTTGCCTTGCACAATATTGTGTTTGATCAATTATGAATACCTCTAGAATAATATGGAAACAGACAAGTATGTATTGATAGCTCCATGCTTCATTCCACTAGGTGTCTGAATCCACTTCCAAATTCACTGCTAACTCTTTTTCTGTAAATGGGTCTAATTCATTCACAGTCTAATTTTTTGGGAGATAAAGTTTTTGGTTGTTTTAAGCATGTGACCCTAGGGGATTTAAAATTCTCTAATATTTGTATTAGAAAAGGCAATGAATTAAGTTTTGCTAGATGACTTTTTCCATATCACACATGAATTTCTAGTTAGCCATCAAGCAGACTCCAGACCTAGGATTTCCAGGCTTTTGAGTTCTGGCAGACATCGTCCGTCTGATGAATTGGAAATAGCCTATGGTAGTGCCTGAGGCCATAAAAACTAACTTGAAAATCTTAATGAAATCATAGAATCATAGAAGTAGTTTGGGTTGGAAGGGACTTGTAAAATTCATGTAGTCTAACTGCTGTAAAACAAGTGGGGACATTTCAGCTAGATTTGGTTGCTCAAAGCCCACCAACCTGGCCTTAAATGCTTCTAGGGATGGACATCTATCACCTGTCTGCATAACTTGTTCCAGTGCCTCAGCACCCTCACAAGAAATAGTTTCTTTTTAATATTGAATATTAATCTTCCCTTTTACAGTTTAAAGCCATTTCCTTCTTGTCTCTCTCATTACAAGCCCCTGTAAAAAGGGCTCTCTCTCCAGTTTTCTTATAAGCCCACTTTACGTACTGGAAGGTTGCCATGAGGTCTCCTGGGAGGCTTCTCTTCTCCAGGCTGAACGATCCCAATTCTCTCAGCCTGTCTTCTTAGGTGAAGTGCTCCTTCCCTTGGATCATTTTTCTGGTCTTTCTCTGCATCTGCTTTTGTGTGCTCAGGAGTTCAGAGATGGATGCAGCATTCCATGTGGTGTCACATGAGGGCAGAGGGGCACAGTAACTTCCCTTAACCAGCTGGTCACCCTCCTTTTGATGCAGCCAGGGAAATGATTGGCCTTCTGAAAGTGCAAGTGCACATTGCTGGCTCACGTGCAGCTTTTATTCCACCAGCACCCTCAAGTCCTTCTCAGCAGGGCTGCTCTCCACCCCAATAGAACTTGCTGTGCTACTTTTCCAGGAAAAGTTGAGGTGGTTGAAGTCTCCCAGCCTGCAGGGAGCCTTTTAGCCTGATGCCTCCTGTAGCTGGAGCAGGAAGGCTTCATCAATAATCATCCTTATCTGGCAGCCTGTAATAGACATCAATCACAAAGTTCCCTTTGTTGCCAGTCTCCAATTCTTGCCCAATCAGACATAAACTGTTTTGGTTCTGTTACTTTGGAAAGTATTTCACCTTGGATGTGTTCACATCTAGTCAGGATTAAAAGAAATTACTCTAAATAATTAGTTCTTGTGAAAGATTTTGTTTTGTAAACCATACTCTGGTAAAAAAAATCTTCAAATGGAAACTTTTGGAGAACCAGAGAAGATTTGGAGTTTCAAAGTGGTTTTAGAGCTAAAGAAAAAAGACACATCTCTGTCCCTCAACTGTACATCAGGACTACCAGACAGATGCACAAACCATATAGTATTTATCACAAAGACAAAATATGAAAGGAACACTTAAACTCTGTGCAGAATATTGAGTACACATTTATATTCAGAAGAATTATTGGCATTTTACCTGCATATATATGCATGCTTTTTTTCTTCATATTTGTATCCATATATAAATATTTTAGTTGGATGTTAAATCTTTTTTGTGATTACCCTTAGAAATTCAAATTTAATTTACAAAGGACCATTTCTGACTTACTTGTAAAAAAGCCATTCTTTTCCTTTTTTTTTAATAGTGCTGGCTTTGAAACTTGATATCATCTCAGAAGAACACATCTAATACCATGCTTTATCAGTTGTTGAAATTAACTTCATCCCTGGGTCTTGGAAAGCTTTTGAGAACAATGTTTCACATTTCCTCTCCATGATAATAGTTTTACATCTAATCATTTATGCAGTGATTAATATAATTGACTGTTAGAAAGACATGTGTATTTCCAATTTGAAATATTGATTAGACTTGATGATCTCAAAGGTCTTTTCTAACCTGGTTCATTCTGTGATTCTATAATGTTTAGGAATGCATATAATAAATTACATTCAGAGCAAATAAGAGTACTACTACTAATATATATATATATTTATATATATATATAATTTTAGGTAAAAGTTATTAGAGCTGTTTAGTTTCTGTTTGCATTTATCTTAATAAGCGAGTTAGTTTAAGAGTACACGTGTTTTAGTTCCATTTCAGTGCAGCTGTACAATTCAGAAGAAGCTGCTTGAGTTGCTGTTTATGGTTTATGATGCTAATCTCACAGCTGTCTCTCTAGCTGTGAGTACTCGTAAACCTCACAAGCTGTAGTAAGAATAGTAAGTTGGAGAAGTTAGAAATCCAGAGAAAACTGGCAGAAGTGATTTGTTATAAGGAATTACAGCAGTCAGAAGATTCTGTATGAAGGAGAGTGTCATGCCTTAGAAATACATGCTGGTTGGTGTGTGTTGCTCTTAGGAGGCATGTATCACGTATTAGATACACAAAGTATTTTTAATAATTGATAATTTTGATAATTATTTAATAGAAAATTATTAGGTGCAAATTTGCCTAGATCTTAAATAAGTTCCTATTTATAGGAAAAAAAATAATTTTTCAGTCTGAGTTCATCAACAAGAGGGAAAGACTCTGATACCCCGTATGGTAACACATGGTTACAAATGGGGTACTTGGCTAGAAGAACTCACAGCCAATCTCAGTGATCAAACTGAGTTCTATTCTTTGAACACCCTGTGAAGCCATTAAAATAGTTTCTGTGTAAATCTATTGTGCATTAAAGTGTGTGATCCCACCATATTTACAAATAAAAACTCAAGAAATGGCTTGAAAGTTCTCATCTTCTGAATACACTAGAAAATACAGTTTGGGGTTCTTTTCCATACAAGAAAGAGTGATCAAGCTGTATGTGCAGCTGACTGAAGACACAGTGAAGATTTAGTGATCTTTCTTAATTTCATCATCAATATCTACAGCATGTTGTAAAGGATCTGAATTATCATGTGTGCACTAATTATTCAAAAAATTATTTAAAGTATTTGTGCAAATAATTATTGTTTTGTATCCCATTTATATTGTTATCAAAATGCAGTTTTCGTTCTGTGTTAGATTGCAATTGTCCTGATTCAACATATGCATGCACGTTTCACCTTTCATTGAATTAAGACAGACATGATATTATCAAGCTTCTATGCATATATTATTTTATTAAAATGAGGAATCCATTTTCATAGCTATAATGTGAAATATACAAAGAAAAAGTAGTTCAAGAAACTATAAAATTTAGACTGTTAATATAAATCTTGCAGTATTTTTCTAAGTATAGAGATGTACATATGAATTAGCCACAGAGAAATTCAGCTGCATGTATGGTATGGAATTGAACTCAACAATCTCTGTGTAATAAATCATATAAATCACAAGAACCTTATTGTATTTCCAGCATTTTGTTCTGTAATTTGTTCTTAAAACCACCTTGCTTGTTTATAACTTAGCCATTAGGTTAAAATAGTATACCGTGCCAATTTCTTCTTTGGTTGAGGACTGTGATGTATAGTCAAGCTGTGAAGAAAAGCAAAAATTAAACCAAAATATAAATGAGATTGAAACAATGCAACGTTTTGGGGCCTTAACTGTCTAAGTACAGGTATAGTATACAATTCTGTAAAACAGTCTTAAAAATTCTAGTTTTCATTAAAGTTGGATTCAGCTCTTCATTTTCTGACCTGAAATATTTTAATGATATACACACACAAGATAGAGTTAATTTTTTTCTTGAAAGCACTTATTTTAAAACTTTAGCAAAAGGAAACACCGCTAACATATATATATGTCTCACTTTTTGCTACTACAGTTTTTCTACTTTCAAAATCAGAATTGTAGTGATAGTTTGCAGTTTACTGACATATGTGACTATCTGTCAGTCTCTTTCTGTTATCTTGTTTTCCAATTTTCTTTCTTTCTCCATAAAAACCAAACAGTTTTTACTACTTTATGGAGAACTTTCTTGCTGCAGCACTGCACAGAAAGACATTTCAACATCAGCTGTGAAAAAGGAGACAGGAATATCAGATATTTAGTAGCTGGAATATAAGAAATGGAAAAAACACCACTAGAATAGCCTATGTATTTTTTATTTCCTGTATTGTGACATTCAAGCATGTAATACTTGAACTCGGTTCTCTGATACTTCTATTGGTTAAATAAATAAATGCATAAAATCTTGATAGAGCTCATGCAGAACTACCACTGTTCTCGACTTCTGTGTGTAAGCAGCACCCAGGGTGCTTCAAAAGCATAACATTCTGTGTCGAAATCAAATTCTTTTAACAATCTCCAGTGCTCCATCCTGATGCCATCTTTTGGCCATCTCTAATTCATGAAAGACAATTTCAGCCAGCACAGTCTACTTTAAAATACTCTTTATACTTATTTTAATAATGAAATGTAATTTTCAAATATGTGCTAGTCACAAGAAAGCAAATGTGCAAAAATTAGTAACTTGGGGTTTTGTTAAAAACTTGTAATTTTACAGTAATTTGTATCACATAAATTGGCCTCTTTCATGGATATTGGTGTGCTGAATGAGAATGTTTAACTAATGTTCATGGACAACACTAAGTTGGTTGATAATTTGATCTGCTGTTTGGTAGCAGTGCTCTACAAAAGGCTCTGAATAGGCTAGATCTATGGACTAAGGTCAATTGTATGAAATTCAATAAAGCCAGGTGTCCTAAATTGTGTCTAACTGGAGAAGGGAAGGTCAGGGAAGACCTTATCGCTCCTTACAACTACCTGAAATGAGGTTGTAGTGGGATGGGGGTCTGTGTCTTCTCCCAGGTAACAAGTGACAGGATGAGAAAAAATGTCCCTGAGTTGCACCAGGGAAGATGGACTGGGTATTAGGATAATTTTTTCACAGAAAGGGTTGTAAAGCATTGAGAAAGACTGCCCAGGGAAGTGATGGAGTCATCATCCCTGGAAGTGTTCAAAAAGGCTGTGGATATAGCACATGAGTACATGGTTTGATGTTGAAGGCAGTGGTGTTTCTAGGCTGATGGTTAGGCTTGATGATCATAAAGGTCTTTTCCAGCCTTAACAGTTGTATGCTTCTAATGCTGTGAATGCAGGTGATGAGGTGACTTTGGCAGTTAGACACACTCTTGTCTTCTGTTTTCATAAGATTTGCAGGCACATCTAGACATGTTTTTATATTCCTTATTTTTTATTGGTTTGGTAAAATACATCAAAGCACATATTCTTTTTGACCAGCAGCAAAGTAATATTGTAAGGTGAAACACAGGCCAATAGATACTGAATCACAGATACGTTGCTGTATCCTGGAATACACAAAGGCCAAGTCCTGAGCCTAAAATAATTTTGTAGGATAATGAACTGTGGGAGAGTGCAACTTTCCCAACTACCACCCTCAGTTGGAATGTAAACTGGAGAGAGAAGTCATTCCTGCTGAAAAAGACCCAGCAATCTATTGAGATTGTAAAATTGTTTTTAAATTACTACTCCTAAGAGAACTTGGAATTTCAATTCCAGATGGTATAATAAGAACTGGACTGGGGAAACAGGGCAGAATAGTACAGATCTATACTCATAAGCTCTGATTCCAGTAGTTCAGAATAAGGAAGAATTTGTCTAACTTCATGTAGATTTAACGGTTTAGTATGATGAGATGAAGAGGGAAAATGACCAAACAGTAGTTTGACAATAGTTTAATAATGTCATTTTGGAATAAGTAAAATATTCCAACTTTTTCTGCTTCATAGAGATTAATTACTAGCAAAGTTTGTTTACCTTTATATTGTAGAAAATCTTAGGTGGCCTTAGTTGCTTACATAAATTAAAATGATAAAATTTGGACAGTCTATAACAGGTTTCTTAGGGTGCTAGTCTCTCCTCTTTTGATACCATTTTATCCTAATAGCCCTGCCATGAAAAAAGGAGAATGAAACCTGCTAGTGCAAGGTATTTACTCCCTAGAACAAAGAAGAAACTGTAAAGTTACATTGTCTTTTTTCTGCTTATTGTGTAGAATGTATCACACCACCCTTTACACAATCAACTTCATGAAAAAAAATCAGGATCTAGATAAACTTCAGGAAGCTGTAAGGAAAATAAGGGAGCTGAGTGAGGAAATCAGATGTTAAAAGAAATGTGCTGCTAGCTATAAAGATGACAGTGTAATACTCAGAAAAATAGTAGTTGATATCTCAGTCTAAATCAACCTCTTGAAGGGATGGAAACCTGATGTAGAAGCATCTATGATACCTAATTCTGTAAATAGAAATCATGCCTAAAACTATTTGTCTGGTGCCTTTGAAAATTAGTCTTTTTTTTTTTTTTTTTTTTTTTCTTCCTCCTGTTGTCTTCTTCTTTCTTAATAAAGTTTGTTCTGTCTAGGAAGTGACATTCTATAAACGGATCTCACTGGTCAGTGTTCGTTTCCATTATTGAAGAATGCATTAATATTGCAGAACAACACAGTTTGGGTGGTTAGAACATTTCCTCTCAGTCTTCACCTGTGTTATTTGTTGCCAGTTATATACATTTATTATCACATCTTGAACTTAGTTGCTTCTATAGATTTTCTTTGCCACTATGGATAGCGATTAAATGCCTTCTCAGATTACACATGGGAAGGCTAAACAGAATAAATATTTTCAGCCTTTTCTGTTCATAAACGCAGTACTTAATGCCTACATTCTAGCCGTGTAGTTCAAATGTGCAGGATTCTGAATTTTGCATTTTTACATTTTATTTCATTTAGTTATGTTCTGTTAATGTAGTTGACTGACTCATGAAGGTTTTACAGAAGTTTCACCTTATTTAAAGAGCTCCACTTCCTTTGGACTCTAGCCAGATTCTTCTCTACATCATAATTCTCCATTGCACTCCCATCTTCAGCATAACTTTGAAGCCAATATCAAATCGATCATTTTCTGGTTTAAAAGTAAAACTATTTAGCTCACTTAGAATCTGTCAGATTACCATCATAGAAAATGGCAAATGGCAAATGTGAAAATCTCATTTTGATATGTTATTTCCTTTTACCATGTCCTTATATTGTTTTTTTACGTCAATATTTGCTGAAGTCTTGTTTCTTTCATAGTTCATCCCAAAATTATAAATAAAATTATAGTGGGTTTCTTAATATATTTCAGTTATGGAAGTACATACTACTGATTTTTTCTTTAAACAAGGAGCTTATCAATAGTTCTGTTTCATGATCTGTACTACATCTGTTGACATTAGAAAAACAAAAATAAAAATATGTACTCTAGTCCATAATAATATAGTACGTAGATTTAATATGCTTTATTTAGAAAACTATTTCAGGTTTTGTACAATTTCTAGAATGAAAGATTATTTGAAGAAGTGGTGCTTGAAAAATAACTGGATGCCAACCACATGGCTTGTGGCAAATGGGTGAGCTGAGGTTCAAGGCTAATCCCATATGCCACTCCCCATGCAGTGCACACTGAGTCCTATAGAACATCCACTCTATATGCATCCATTCATCATGGATCACATAAGTCTTTCAAACCCTTACAAAGAAAGTTTTGACAAATCCCTCACTCTGTATGATGTTTGTTTCCAATTATCACATGGAACATAACATGAAGTTATGACAAGCACATTACATTTATAATGTGTCAATAAATTACATGCTGCCATATAATTGAGCATATGTTTACCTAAAAAAAAAGTTGCAAACTGAAATGAAAACAAAATATATGCCAAAATAATGCCTGTGAGCATCTCTACCATATGTAAACCTGAGCACGTTATTTTGTGGAAATACTCTAAAAAGAAAATGTGTTTACCATGATCTGTGATAGATTTCAACTTGTGCTTGTAATTAATCCGCTCATAATGCAGCCGGTTTTATGTACTTTGTGACTGAGTAGTTTATTTACATTAAAATCTGTTCTATCACCTAAGCCCCTAAACGACATAATGAGTTTGCAGCCTTTTTAAGAGCAGGTACATAGTTCTGCTTTATGTTTATTCCCTGGATACAATTTAAAATTGATTTTAAAATCCAGAAATTGTCTTTCAGTCAAATATGAAAATGTTGCATTTAGAATAAAAGAAATATCCTAAGCGATACAAGAAATAACCATTAAGAAGCCTAATTTTACAGGAGATAACATTATCAATATATGTTCTGTGTATCTATTTGGTGAGTTTAAAAGATCTAATGTATTAAATATCCAGTCCTTAAAGCAAAGCATATGTATAAATGAATTATACAGCAAATTCAGGATTAGAACCTATGAATTATATTGTTTATTCTATAGGACGTCCATGTTTTTATGAAGTTTCTAAACATATCTCATTTGCTAAATTAATGATAGTTGGATTTCCAGAAATTAGAATAGTTATAGTGTAGTAGCTTCAGGTAATATGTGAAAATACCAGGGTTTAGGAACTGAGGTCTAACTGCTGTAAAATTCGAATTTACAACAAACTTCTTTTAAAAAATCACTGAAAGGTCCATATGGGCTATCCATTTTATTTACTAATTGCAATTCAAGAAATTTACATATTTCTGAATTCAAACATAAAATATTATGTGTTTAATTTAGCACATATAGTAATTCTCTATGCTAACATATTTTTCAATAAAAATATTAGCATTGCAGTAGAAAATGTGATAATTTTTAAAGGTGTTCCATTTTCTCCATAATTTTCTCCAGCCTTAATTCTGCAAAGGTATTTCAGAATTCACCGTTTTTATTGTGGTCCTATTTACATGAGTAAGTAACAAGAAATGCTAAGAGTATGCAATAATCAACATAAAGTTCTTGCTGATAAAGTGTTTGGCTGTCACAAGTGTGTCAGTTTCCCATTCTGTTCTTAAGCACTGAGCTTGACAGATACACTCTGTGCCATCAGTGGCTTGCTCTGAACTGTATAAAGGTGAAGCTGCCACAGTAATTTGTTTCAAATAACTTCCAAATTTGACAACAATAGAATATATCCAAAGGAAAAGATACTGCAATTGTGAATATACATTGAAAACAGCACTGCTTATTAATATATTTTAAGGAGAAAAAAATACAAAAATATATGTTTCGTATTTGTATATGCCTTCTGAAAATTGTTTTCCCATTTTTGGGAAAGCTGTATTGTGAATAAGAGAATGAATAGCATAGTATTAATAGTGTATAAATCTTTTACAATTGATTTTTAACATTTAAAGAACATTTATATAAATGGGGTAGATTTCAGCTATGATGACTCAGACTTATAACTGTCTTAATTTGGCCTTTTTCAAAGACTGAAAAATCTGCAGGTAAAATGAACTGGGTCCATTCTTATGCCACTCTCAAATGCTCAGATACAGTGCAACAGCAGGAATTAAGTGTCACAGGCCTCCTATACAACTAATAGGGAACTGATATTCATAAGAGAATGTCAGCCCAAATAAAGCATTAAATACATCAAGATATGATAGGAATGAGTTACACTGACGCAGACTTAGATTTTCTGGATCAGTTATCAGTGTTATCAGTTTTGTCTCTGCTCTTGTGGCAAGGCCTTCTGTACTCTATAATTTGCACCTCCTTCTGAAGAAATGCATGCTTAATAGGTCCACTACAAAATCATCAGAAAGATTTCACTCAGAGTTTTCCTTCATATCATTAACAGTTATTTTCAATACTGCAATTTTATATACAAACAGAATTGTCAGAAAAGAAGTAACTTCTCCCTTTTCTACTATAAACTTATTTGTAAGACCTTTAACCTAGTAGCCAGGTTAGGTGTACAGTAATTAATCTAGGGCCTATTTTATTGATTATCTGTTCTCTTCATTAGCATCTACTAATATATCATGCAAAGAAACCCTAATTTCAATTTTTAAGTACTTCAGATAATTTTTAATGTTTGAGATTTTTGTGGAGGCCGTCCTATTGCTCACATCCAAGATCGATAGAAAAAGAAAAGTAAATTTTTTTTATTTTTTTTTTGTGATTGCTACTTCATATAGAACACTAAAATCAGTATTGATGTGGGAAATTGAACCTGTTTATAAGGTTATGCTTGGGTTTTTTTAAATATTTTTCTTTAAATCTATGCAGCTTGTCATTTGATAGCATATTTCACTAAGGAATTCTTGCTGTTCTGTTTTAATCTCTGCTTTATGTCTATCACATAAAGTTGTTTTGTTGTAATTATAGAATATATGATTGAACAGTACAGTCAATAAGCCACATACCTGTAGTAATCTGAAGAATCAAGACACAGGAATAAAACAGAGGAGCATTCCAGTCTCCAAAAACTTTAAATTCTGATGCATGATAAGTTTTTAGTGTTTGGAAAATTGTCTTAGGATATGGAAACCAGGTTATTTTGGAGAAGACAGAGAACAGCTAAAATATTCTGCCTTGCTTTTTTGTTGAAGTTATAATTGGGTTTACATTCACTTACTCCCTCTTCTGAAATAGCACTGCATCTTACCAAATTATCAAGGCAACATCTGCCAATAGCTTTGTCTACAAAACACTGAGCTACTGGATCAAACTGTGTCTTGGAGAACTTTACTATAGGTATCCTAATTTTCTGCCCAAGTTAGATATTAGTTTTATAGCATATATGACGTAGGTGTTCATAAGCAACAAGTGTCATTTGAAGAAATAAATTACTTACATTAACCTCTTATATGGCAATGATGTAAAAAGCCTTTTTTTTCTCCACTGAAAAAGGTGTCTAAAAACTTCAAGACATGTCAAAATGTATGAGATGTGTGTATAACATCATTGTCATAGCAGCAGTATATGAGTGGGAACAAAGTTTGAATAATTTTTAATTTATCACAGCTGTTAAAATAATTTTAGCTTGGAGTAGAAAAATAAATTAATGTGAATTTATTGTATTTTAGATGTACTGTTTTGTAAATATTTTAAACATTTGTGTTCCCAAGTGTTATAAAAATGATTTCAGCTTCTGTTTAGGAAAAATAAATCAATAAAGGAAGTCAGACATAACTAATGTGAGACATCTGCAGAAACTAGAGATGGTCAACCTTGTTCCACTGTTCTCTGTATTACCTGTTCAGCATGACCTCTGGAATGGGCTGTGCCCTATACTGCACTCGGGTTTTACATGAAACAAAAACAAAACCAAAAACCCTAGGAAAGGAATAATATCTGACTGGAAGAGGTATTACTTGAAGGTGTAGTCAAAGCCCTAATTTGTTCCTGCTAGATCTACTTTGTCTTTGCCATTTCCAATTGAGCTGAATGGTCCTTTTTCTACCTCTCTACTAGTCAGAACAGCTGTTGACCCATGCAGAACACATACTGTGCTTCCCCCTCCAAGGATGAAAAGCAGCTTTGTTAGCTGTGTTGTCTCAGGTCTCCCAGAGGCATCATAACTATCAGAGGCTGAGTACTACCCAGAAGTTGTGGGAGTAGTGCTTCCTTGCTACACCTTTTTTGGCTTTTTTTTAATGTTACAAGAATTGTAAATAACATTCCTTAAAACATCTCCATCTCCAGTTTCTCTAGGGAAAAGCTCTAAAAAATAAAATTCATATGCTCATTTATAGCCAGAAGTACTGGTTTTAAAAACACAGCATGGAGGAAACAGGTGAAAACAGAATCTTTTTGCTTTCAAAAGGAGGAGTACTGAAAGTCACTCTAAAAGAGATATTAAAAAAAAAATTGGTTTAGATTTTAAGCTCTCTAGGAAGTCACCTTAGAGATGACTTTCTGAAACACTGTGTCTTCTGAAACACTTGTCTCCTACCTCCTTTAAGTTAATTTTGTGTGATAATCCCTGGGATTCAAACCCAGGGAGATAGTTTTTTCATTCCTTTTATATTCATTTGAAATCATTAATTATATCAGCACTTGCTCTTTTCTTGGCAACATCAAACATACGTATTGTAACCAATCGTGCAATGATTTACAATGGTCATCACAGAAAACGACTATTCTATGCATTATCAGGTTTTAAAAATTTGCAAGGTTATGAATATTTACAGTTAATGAAAGAGGGTTGCCGAGAAAATACAAATACTTCAATAAGTATATTCTTTAATTTTTAGGGGATATATAAATACTGATTTTGAGAAACCAAGAATACTTTCTGCTTTGTTCATATTTTGATAGTTTACTTCTCTTTGCTCTTTCAGTAATTAAGTCTTATGGCATTCCGTAAAACATAAATCCTGCTGAGATGTTTAGGTTTGATGCAAACTATTGATGTACAAACAAAATTTAAAAAAAAAAAAAAAAAGCACCCACAATCATAACAAGCTGTTTTGTTTTTACCTTTGAAAGAAAATTGAACAGTAAAGTAGTATGTCCTACTGAAACTGTTCTAGCCTCCTTGTTAACTAGAACCTCCTTTTGAAATTCATTGCCTTCAATTACATTTTTAAAAGAATTTTAATTATGTGCCTGAAAAGAATAAAGATGCTTCAGGCTCCATTTGTTTATCATGGAAGGCCTAAAAAAATGAGGACAGGGCTTCCCAGCTCATGCAGGGGTTACAGAGAGAGAGAGATGACTTTTAATTCGACAAGTTCAGAGAGATTTCTTAGTTTGACGCGCACAGCAGGGGGTCTTTGAGTGCCTGGCAATACTTCAGCATTCTGAGCTTTGAAAGTCTTTCCCTGCAGCAGAAATTGTATCAAAAGCCAGTGATAATATTCCCTGCAAGGTAAAGGACCCTATTGAAGATTTCTAGAGCTGTTTATTTATTCATCACAGTTTTTTCTTTTAGGACGTATAAGACGCATAGGTAAAAATTCACACAGATGCTAAGAAAATGAAATAAATAAAAAAAAATAAATGGGGACCTCTCATTAATCCTTCAGCTTTCCCTTAACTTTTCTTTAGGCCACATTCACCTTTAAAATTTCCTGTCATTCCCTGCCATGTATTCTGCATGCAATCTTCACTTCAAATCTCAGCTTTTCTACATTTTTATCAGAATTATAATTTTTGTCTGCCTTCTACCTCCAGCTGAGCACATAAGATGTTTATGGCCATTTCTTCCCACTAAACCCTTAAAGTGATTGATTAATTTTATGGAAGAACATTTGATTTCATAGGGGTCTTTTTAAATCTTATTTTTAAAGTACGTTTGAGATAGCTATTTCACAGCCAAGATTAAAGTGTCATTTATATTCCAGATATCAGACTTTTAATGTTTTGACATTATGCTTATTTGAAAAGTATACATGCATGTTTTTATTTCTGGTTTTGTTTTGTTTTGTTTCTGCGGCAGAGCTGGGACTGCGAGACTACGCCAACCTTTCCCTTGTGTAATGTCAATGTCGGCTATCACTTTGGCAGAATCACCCAGCTCAGTGAAGACAGAAAACCCCTCCTTCCCTCCTGTTTTTTCATCTGCTGGTGGCATTCCAAGTGACCTTCCCTCATAAATATTGGTGAGTGACCACATGGGGAAAGCAGTTCCTTCGTGCGAAGAAACTTGTTTCAAAAAGCTGCGTTGACCTGAGGGGTTTCCGTTTTCTCCAAGTTTCAAAAAACCCCACATATGCAGGTGTTGCTTGTAGGGGATCTTTTACCTTCTTTAAATAATAACTTGAGTTATTTAACATCACTTATTTCTCTAGACTTATCAGCATTTATAGAACACTACCATGTGCTAACTATTCAAACTATAAGAACCAGCCATTCAAAATACTGTTTTATAGAGAAAAATATTTCCTGAGAGCACACAAGATTTTTTCCTCTCTTCCTGTTAATTTTTCATGGCTAAGAGGTCTAGAATGCTATAAATTTATCATAACACCCAAAATATGGCAAGATTAAAGTTTCTTAAGTGTAGGGATTAAGGAAGATAATTAGAGGCCTTGTTCTGGGACCTTTCTGGTTTAGGAAGTATGCCTAGAGTGAAATCACAGCACTGCAGAAACCCTGATCCCTTCAGGGCGGTGCAGGGATGATGTCATAACTTTAGTAGTTCCATAAGGCTAAGTTACATAGTTCAGTACTGAAAAAACTTTTCAGGTCATTTGAGGCTATTGCAGCATTTACCATGCTTGAGATTAAGAGGTTTTCAGTCTTAAAACCAGATGTGTAGATAGTGAAATAGTCAGCCTTGGCTCAGGAATATTTACAGTATCATAAAACATAACAATTTAAAGTACAGGAACGGGTGCAAAAATATTTAACCTTGCTTGGAACAGTTTGGAAGCTGTAAATTAGTGCAGGATCTAAAACTGCAAATTATTTAAGTGTTGGTTACATGTATTAAAACTAAGACATGGACAAAAGAAGTCACTTAGCTGTCATCTAGCATTAACTATGTATTGCAAGTATCTCCTATTCAGACAAAAATTTATGACTATATCATAAATAATGTTAATTATTTTTCTTTTTTTTTTTTCTTAACCATATGGGTACTTGAAGTATGTCAATTTAAAGGACAAGAGCATCTTCAAAAGAAATATCATTAGGAGCATTATGGCATCAGCCTAATAAAATAATGTCTTTTGGTTAATGGAACATTTTCAGGAAAAGAAAAGGCTGGTGTACCTACAATATCTATCTCTCTGCTTAAAGAGTGAACAGTGGTGCTATTTATAAGTTCCTCAAGTATGTGTTAGATTTGTCACTAATTTCTGTGACCACTTGTAATCAGGGGACAGAATGAAGAGAAAGAAGAGGAGAAGAAATTAGTCGAATTCCATAATTGTGTATGCTCTATCAATATTCTTTTTTTGTTTCTGTGTCAACTATATGATGGAGTAGTGGCTACTTAGTAATTTGGGAGTTTGCATTTGGGTATAGGTACACAGGTAAATCAGTATCAGGATTGGTTTTGAGGATTTGTGTGAATCTCTTAGAACTGAAGTAAGTCTTCAGTCTTATATGGGATCATTGTAATAACATTTAAAAAAAATACTTTTAAAAAATAGCTTTTCATCTTGTAACATTGTAGTACTCAGACCCACATACTGTAACATTTAGTTCAGTTACATATGATGGTAGGGTTGCATACCATTGAAAATATGAAGCAATGAGAGAGAGCATTCATCTTTTGAGAAAGATCTTTAACTGTTTCCATTTTAAACTTCTCTGCCAACTCATTTTTTTTATATCTTTAGAGGATGTTTTATCAATTTACAGTAGCTTTATGGAATAACTTCCTGTTTGATCATGCTATGATATTTTGCATATGTAGCTGATTTCTTTTTAAATGGACAGGACAGAACTATACACAGTCCAACAATTAAGGACCCTGATTTTCTTCTTGCCATGCCAGATTCCAAGTAAAGGGATATAGTTCACAACTCATTATTTTAAGTTATAATGACATTTTTTAAAATCTTGCAAGAGCAGCTATACTAATAACAGGTAATTGGGTGATCATAAGTTCTGTTGGTACCACAGCAACTGTTTTATCTTCACTAAGAGGGTGAAGCAGCTTTTTAGAAGTGAGGATGTTACCTGAAAGGATCAAATATAATCATTACCATTTATCATTACATAACATATCTGTTAGATCAAAAAAGGTGGTTTTTTAACTTTTGACTGATTCCACATTAGAAAGAACTGACCAAGGATGCCAATAATTTGTAATATTATATTTTCCTGTTATAATTTCTTGCTCATACAACCATGTGCTTCAGTGAAATCTACCAGATGGTTCTAGAGTCCATAATTTGCTGTCTCTATTGCATTTTGCACATACTTGATATTTTGTTCAAATTTGACATTTTACAAAGGCTAAAGGGGCTTAAGTAAAAAAAAAAAAAAAAAAAGAGAGGCATACATTGATAAATATGTCAAATATTATATAATCATAAATATTCCCTCTATGTGAAGAAAGTGGGATTAAACACATTTTGATTTTAACCTATTGTGTCAGAGTGGAGTTAATCCAGCTCTGATTATTTTATTGTTTTTTCTTAAAACCTCAACTATTTATTAGGAGTTCGGTAAAAAATCCAGTGTAAATTCTAACACAGAACTTTTAAAGGCAAGTTTACCCCTTTGAAGCCTGAAGCTCTGAACCTTTATGAAGATACTTCCATGCAACTAGGTTCAAATATCCATTGAATGTGCACAGTGCATTAACTTCCAGAAATATAAACTGTCATTACTCTTAAATAGTGTTGCTCTCCCTGAGTAAATGACTTTGCTGTAAAATAATGCACATTTTTCTTTCAATTTATATGTTTTTTCTTTGTTTTGTTTTGTTTTCTTGTATCTAAATTCTTAGAAATCTGATGAAACTGGGATCACGGAAAAGTTGCATAGTCTGCCAAGTAGCAGAAATATGGTGCTTAAGGAGGTAGAACTAATAAAGCCAGCTCTCCTCTGGAAATCTTGTTTTCGTTGTACTCTGAGGTCACCAATTTCAACTGCAAGCCTGATTTCCCTATTCCCCTTATTACCCTCTTTGCCTGAGAAACAATAGAGCTGTGCTTAGTCTGCAGCTCCCTGAATGCTGAATAGCCCAGCCATCTCCTATCCACATTCCTGTCCCTGGGGATATTAATTTACATCTCCATCCTTGAAACTTGTAAGAGTCTTAATTATCTTTAAGACTATTTTTTCTCTGATTTACTTAACACTTGACAATCACCTAAAAAATTGCTAAATAAAGGGAGATAGGACATACATACAGACTGCATGTTTAGCCTTAGGTAAGGCTAAAATATGCAAGCATTAAAAAAAATACAAAAAATATCTGGGATCCCCATGCTGAGATTGGGATTAAGAGGCAGCTCAATAAAAAAAGTTTGCCAAAATGTTCGGGAGTTTTTAACTAAACAGCATTTATCCTTCACTTATCGTTCATTTTTTATTAACAGTGCTATGATTCTTAATTCCTTTTTAGATATTTTGTATGTTCAAATAGCAGATAAAACAAAATTATTCAACCTGTCCAAGGTTTTTAAATTAAAAAACATGATAAGGTGAATTATTGAGGTTTACTTGAGATTTTACAGTGATTATTTAACTAGGTTGTGCCAAATGCTCATGTGCAAGTCTAATTAACCAATAACAATTGAGAAGACTTGTTAGTGACTGTTTACATGAAATGTTCAGATGAGAGAAATTAATAAATAGTTCTGAGTCATAAAATGTAAATATAAAATCACAAAAATGCTGATAAGTACTTGAATAACATCTGCAATTCCTCAGACGTCATAAAAGTTAATTTTATCACATTGCTAACAAAATAGAAGAAATTATATGCACACATGAAAATCATGAACATAAGTTATTCCATTTCTAAGGTAAATATAATTTTTATTATATGATTTGTTTGAGTACGAGGAAAACTTTAAAATCTGAATGGTGTTGTTGCTTTCTCTATGAAAGTATGAGGCAATCTAAGTTTACTCCTGTGGAAAGGAAGTAAATGAGAAGGCTCTGAAGAGATACCAAAAGCCTTTTGAGTGACAGCATTTAGAAAGCACAAGCTATTCATATGGTAATACTTTCAGGTAATTCAGTAGCTGTCTGATGTGCTATTCAAACATCCAGGTCAAAGTTATTATGCACATATTCTTGTTACTTAGTTACAATTACACAGCAAAGTTAAAATAAAGTCATCGTTATTCAGATGTCTTTTTGCAAGAGGAGGGCAGAAAATATTTCATGAATTTATTTTCTGTTGTTTGTTTCTCATTTTGATTTCTCTTTTATGTCAAAAGGAATTGATATTTTAATTTTAGTTCAGACTAGATGCGTTTTTAACTAAAGATTTGTACTTATGAAACTGTGAATTTTATGATTTTATGGTGACTTTAATGAGACTCCTATATGAGTACCACAGAGAATGATGACATCATTTAGGTTTCAAGCATCTTCTACTTGGATTATCACCCAACTCAGTATTACATGCTGTGAACTAAGTGACAAGTTTGAGTATAAAATGCTAAATGGTGTCATGTCCAAAGTGTGGGGATAAGAGATGTGCCACAATTCTCATATTTTTCCGCCACCAAGAGGCACCTTTGTCAGAGCGAGAGTTGCAGGTGACTTGAAGTAGATTAAATGTGAGAACATTCACAAGGTTAAGGGTGCCCATATTAATAACTAAAGCTTTAGCTCAGTTGCCATTCATAGCCTTAGAATTCTGTCTGTGCTATGTCTGTGTGTCTCTGGTGGCAGGCACTGGCTGTCCCACCATGGGGATCATAAGGGAATCAAGCTTCTGAACAAGTTCCATTTAGACACACAGTCTAGACACAATTCTTAAAGAAGTCTCCTCTGTTCATCATTAATGTTGAGAAACTTTGGAAAATGAAAGAGAATAGAAGGATCAGAGGGAACACAACAGCAGCCTTGTGCTTAGTACAGCCTCCTTAGAGAAGAAGGGAGAGGTCCCAGTCTCAGTTTTAAGGACTGCTTGTGCCTTTTTTTACTGAATAGTCATTGGAAAAAAGACCTTTCAGCTTAAGAGATTGATTTATTGTAACAGAGAAAATGTTGACTTAACAAAGATTACCTAAAACTCATATAAAATAGAATTAAGATTTTATGTTTTTATTTGATAGCTACAAGCCTGTGGTAGCAAATACAGTTTTTCAACTTTTTTTTTTTCAAATTTACTGGTAAGGAAAAAAAGATATCTTTTATATCCTACAGTGAACTTTGCCTCACATGAATCCAGGGATTCATGTCAGGGACATCAATCATTCAATTAGGGCTTTTTTTCTTCAATACTCAATCTCTTTTTGTCAGGTATGCAGCTTTTCAGTTCATGCTTTTCTGTTTGCTTCACAAAATTATGATTAAAAGATATTCTAGACCCTTGACTGTGTAAGACTTAAAGAAACTTTACACTTACATTTTCAAAGTTGTCTGGCAACAGTCAGATTTGCTGTGAAGTAATTCCTGTGACTCTTTGGTGTAAATTATATTCTGATTTTGAATACATGCTAGTTATCCATACCAAAACAGCAAAAAAATATATAAACAACTAGAATGCAATTAATAGGCAAAAAATAGGAATTTAAGGCCAAGGAATTGCAGTTTTTTTCAGTACAAGTTGTTGCTTTTATTCCTGGTAACTTCTGATTGACATAGCCATTGCATTACTGTTAAAACATAATGAATGGAGCATCAGTTTGCACTTAGACTTTTGAATCATCAGTGAGCTGTGACCAGCTGACAGCAACCAGCAACCAAACTGAAGGTTTGCCAGCCACCTACATCTAAATTAATGAGTTTCTTGCACAGATAACTATTCAAGCAGTCTTAAGCAGACATGAGTTTAAAAGAATTTTATTCTTCTTTTATTGTCCTACTTCAGCCACTTGCAAGGTTTTAATGGTTTACATTTTTTTTCATCTCTGTCTCTGTTAGACTGTACACAATTGTGTTACCACATTTTACAGTCCTAGCTCAGGAAGTGAATATAAGATGTGCTAAGGTAACATCAGCACTTGCAGACACAAAGGACTAAATCATAAAAGTCTTCTCTTATGTGCACAGCAATCTATGCTCACGAATTTCCCCCCAGTAATTTAAAGCATGAATTTAAGCATATCTGGAAATCTGATTTGCCCTCAGTCAAATTCTCTATTCTGCTGGTGCTAGATTTCTCTTATCTCCAATGCAATCCAGTTTGTGTGTGCTTGCACAGACTCGGTGGGCCACTTATAAAAGGCAAATTCAGAAAGACACAACAGGAGACAGATTCTATCTTCAAGGCCAAGTGATAGGCTAATGGTTTAAACTTAGAGGTTAGGTTTAGATTAGACATTAGATATTAGATATTAGATATTAGATATTAGATATTAGATATTAGATATTAGATATTAGATATTAGATATTAGATATTAGATATTAGATATTAGATATTAGATATTAGGAAGAAATTCTTTACCATGAGAGTGCTGAGGCACTTTTACAGGTTAACCATAGAGGTTATAGAATCCACATCCCTGGGGGGTGTTCAAGGCCAGGCTGGATTGGGCTCTGAGTAGCCTGGTCTTGTGGGAAGTGTCATTGTTCATGGCAGGGAGCTTTGAACAAGATGATCTTTAAGGTCCCTTCCAAGCTAAGCCTGTTTCTCTACCTTAGAAAAAGAAAGAAGAAGGCTATTTCCCTCTCAGTTAATTTTTAAATGTACTCACATGCCAGGTAAATAGAAATTCAAAATTAATTCATGCTAAAGATCTTTATCATATTAGGAAAGAAAACTTGTGCTTTAGCTGATGGGGTCTAATCAGAACCATGTAAGATTACAGATATACTTTATGCTTTACTATTTTCTGATGCCAATATTAATAGTGATTTTTAATATGTAATAGATTTCAATGTCAGCATGAAATTCTGAAATTAGATGTACATATCAATCAATTAAAAAGACGATAACGGAGAAATTAAATTGATAATTTATGTCTTCAGGGCTAAATGAGCTATCATTGTGGTTTAAAATTTTAAAAACTGTAGATAGCAAATTTGATCATGATTTTGAAGACTGAGTTAATTTGCTTTCAGATTTGAAAATTCACTTAGCTCTGTGAAAAGTCTCAAAACCATTGTCAATTTTTTTGCCCCAGACAATACATTAGTGAATGTTACATTCATAGCAAACTAAGGTCCCAGTCTTGAAGCTCTCCTAATTCTTTAAAAAGTTCCGTGCAGACAATGTAGTTTTCAACTTGTGGGTGGTTATAAAGGCAAGGCCTTTGCTCTGTTGAGAAGCGCCCTTACTGTGTTAGGGCAGAGCTGTACCAGGGGAACACTGAGGTCAAACTAGCTTCAGGCATTGATAAATGCTAAGTTACCAACAGCTGAACACTTGGAGGATGTATTTTCCCATCCAAGTTTTTCTTTACTTTCTAACAACAGAGAAACTGGATTCAAATAAACGCACAAATTTTTTTCCAATTAAGAAAAAAAAAAAAGAAAGAAGAAAAGAGATTAAATAATAGAAAGGCCCACAAATTTTTTTTTTATCTGAAAAACTCCATAAATGTTTTATTTAACTGACCAGTTCTTACTGTTTCCTTTAAAAAAGAAATTAGCTGCTAATATCCTGGGAAATATTTGTGTTAAAGGTCATATTAAACAAAAGTCAAATCTAGACTATCTGAGAAGTCTGGAGAAGATGTTTAATGCAAATTTTTTGTGGAAAAAAGATGTGTGTCACTGCAGGTCATCTCTGAATATTCTTGTTGGGGTTTCTCTGTTGGATATGCAATCTCAGCTAAATGTTTTGAAAAGGAGGAATCAAATAAATTGCCCTATTTTGGGTCTTTCTCATCTGTATACAGTTGTGCAGCTCTAGTAGACCTGAAAATTGCCCAGAGACAAACTTAAAAAATAGAGTGCTTTTGAGGCAGAAAATTGCTTTTCTGCAGCATGGTCTAAGGGACAGGATGTGACAGGAGGACAAGGAGTTGTCACTATGTAGTGATATTGTAAGGCATATCTTACATAACAAAAAGGATCATTTGTCTCTTTTTTTCTTTCATTTTAAACTACAAGAGATTTAATTGAAACAGTTGGAGGTATCACCCTTAAACCAAGAACAAGCCATTATAATTTACAATTAAAACTAAAATTCCTCCCTTAACCCACTTTTAATAGCTACTCATTGCTGAGTGCATGTGGGATAGATGCCTGTCCACTATTTCAGAAGTCTTATTCTCAAAAGGAAGAGGAAAAAAATAAAAATTAAAAAAAAAACCCTCATTGTACATGCATGTCAAATATTAGCTTGATTCTTGTAGCATAATAAGAAAAGAAAGTGGTTTGTGCTTTTGATTAGCCTCTTGATGTTTCAGAGTGGTTTTGTATGGCTTAATTTTCCTTTTTATGGCCGTTTGTACATATAAAACAAAATGAGGAAAGGAGGGGAGGGGGAAAGAAATGTGCCATTTATATACCTAGGATATGAGGCCTCCTTTGGGCCCATTATACATTAATGGGTCAACTGAGATTTATTAGGATATGTATATTAATCTTTATACACATTCACATACTATAATTGTTCCTTTGGTGCTATAATGTGATTAGCTGTAAATTTGTGCAATATTAAAAATAATATGGATTTCCATATTACAGAACAGTAATAACAAATGGTTATTAAAAATGCATGTAAAGTATGGGATGTGAAAGCACTTCTAAATTCTTAGTAATCCGATTATGTTCTGTTGTTTTTAAATACCAAAATGGTTAAGTCTTTACTGTAAAGTAAAATCTAGTATGAAAAAATAAAAATTTGATGTTACACAGAAGTGAACAAATGACTCTAAAGCTGTCTTCAAGAAAGATTAGTGTCCATTTCTCATAGACAACTGAGATGTGGATTTTTGCATTACTATTGTTTTAATATGTAGTAAATATATATTTATATTTTCATCTGTAGCAGAAATGGAATATAGAAGGTAATGGAAAATTCAGCAGGTGTACCTCTCTACATCAAAACATTAAGGGATCTTCCCTCCTCATGTCTGTAATCATGTGATAGTAATTTCACATGTAAGACAATCATTTGGTGCTTTAAAGATATAGTATAGTAGGTATATAGAAAGGAGGAACTATAAATTTTAATTTTGTGAAGCTATTTTTTTTTTCTTAAGGTAACTATTTTTTAATTTCTAAAAAGGGTTGTACACCCTCATCTGTTCCTCTCCTTTTGTTTTGTGATTGGATATGCCAGCTGGTCATTGCATGGTCCTGGTACTGCCACAGGAGTGGGTTCCATCCCTGTATGGGCCTTTCACTGAAGAGTTGGACTCCATGACCCTTGCATGTCCCTTACAACTCAGAATGTTTTGTGATCTACTGTCTGAAAGGTTGTGGAATTGGCTTTGAGAGAGACAGAGAATGAACGTTGAGAGCTTCTTATATTCTCATTATAGAATACATACTCCTTCCTCAAAAAGTTGGAAGCTTTACTCTCAAGTTATTTTCATAAGGTATTGATATTTTTTGAGTAAAGGTTTGTTTACCCTCCCTTCATGACCCCATAGTGCGAAGGCATCTTCTTTGTCCCCTCTTTCCTGAATCATAAATTCCTATCTGTACCTTGTGTATATCTGTGGGAATACAAGAAATTTGTACATCTTCCACCATTTGCCACATAGACTTAAGATTCAGTCTTTGATGATTTCCAAAAGTCCTACTATAATCACAGTTCCCACTTTTCTTTCATCTGATCTATATTTTAAGATTTACTAATGGATTGCATTCTGCAAAATCTGGCTGTAATGGCTCATTTTTATCTTCATCTTTTAGAAACAATCCTTTCCCAACTTCAATGATTTTTTGGTCCTACAGGCCCCTAGTTTCCTGATAGGATGTGCTATGGGATAAACACAAGGTAAAACAGGGATTCTTTGTCATGCATTTAAATATTTTATTTGGAAATATATTTTCCCCATATTTCCATTGTATCCTCCAATATTAAAAAAACCTACCAAATAAACCATGTTAAGTAAGTTAGGTGTAGGATTTCTCGCTGTTTTATTTTTAGACAAACTGTAAAAAAAAGCCACCTACCTTATTCTGTTCATGGTATTATGCAATTTCAGTAGAGGGACTTTTTTCATGCATTTTACATGAAGATGATGAGTATTCCATTGTATTCAAATGCTTGTGGAATTGCTGTAAAATAACATACAGCAGGTGGGCCAGTGTCATTTGTGAAAGTGTCTCTGTGCTGCAACTTGAGCTGCTACTATTTCTCACTGGCATGCCACACTGCTTCAAGGCAACTGCTCTTCTCTTGCTTAGCTATTGCATTTTATTTGGCTGTAAATCAATCCCTTATTTTCAGTTCTTGTTTGTTCTGTTATTTGCTTCTGCTTGCTAATTTGTGACTGCAAAAGGAAACAAGTAAAAGGTGACCATTAGAAGTATAGTTCTCTGCAGTCTAGTTTCAACAACAAGGGTAGGGGTAGTCCATGGCTTCTATTCAAAGTGCCTTCTCTCATGTTTGATTAACTTGAAGGATTTTCTTCTATCTTTGTGGTAACCTGATTAAATGGTTTTGTATTTTAGCTATGCCACAGCTAAAGCTCTTGCGCTTAGTTAGAGCTGTTGCAAAGTCCCCCTCAATATTTTGCAGTGCTTTCTCATATTTTTAATGACAGCTTTGGGAATGTGTATAGTCAGGTAGTGAATCAATATTGTCACATACTTACCATTATGTATTAAAAACAAATATTAGAAATTAATTTAAACTGTAAGAATAAGTACATATATTCATTAAAAAATATATTGGAGAAATAGCTTAAGAGTATTTCAAGCTATTTACATAACTGACATAATTAGTGTAGAAAAAAAACCCAAAAATTTTATGTAATGAAATTACACCACCTGCTTTTTTGATCTTGAATAAATTTTCATTATCTGTTTTATTAAAATTTTCAGTTATATAGTCAGGAGAAGACCATTTTATAATTATGGACACAGTGTTTTAAATAAAATTAAGAGAAGATTAAAACACCTTATGTTGGAACATTGATTACCCAATTATATTTGTGTCATATGCTTGTTTTCAAGTGTGAAATTTTAAACTATGGTATTCTTTCAGAAATTTTGGAACTTATATTTCCAGAAGTTAGAAAAGGATATTTTCAACTGTCTCAGGTAGTTTTGTTGCTTCAACTGAATGAACAACATTAGTTTTGATTATCTTGTTTGCTACCGATAAATGCCTCATAATTTTTATGAAATTATAAAATGGCCATAATACCTCTGAAATTAATCAATTTTCTTTTTCCTGGATGGGAACACACTGAAGGCTTTTCAAGCAGTGCAGATGGCATTGGCTTAATTCTCCAGTGAAAATCCACTGCTTCATATTTACCCTTATACAGCAGTTTCAATAGGAATGTTTTTACATGACTGGTCTTTGATTTTGAGCAGTTTATTATTCTTAACTTCTATTCTCTTTCATAGGCACTTTTATAATAATATTAATTATAATATTAGCACTAGCATCGTTTGAAAGTACCTCCCTGTCTCCTGGCAAATTTGTCACCCAGTGTTGCAGCAGCAGGCGTTTTATCTATTGAGTTGCCATTTCCCAGGAAAGAGAAGTGACATTTTTTAATTATCTGGAGAAATTTGCTTGGAAATGTTCATTCACGATTAGAGAGCATACTCAGCTAGTTCTACTTAAACTACACTTAACTGTCTTACAGTGTGGTTAGTAAGTCACAACTCTCTTTAACATTAGTCATTTTGAAGGTAGTGGGGTATGCATTGTGGTGTGTCCTTCAACACGTGCTATGGATCTCTGCTGATTATCTAACACAAGTTTGGGTCTTGCTTAATGTGTCACATGCTGGTGCAGCTGCTCAGGATATGTCAGTCCAGAAGAGAGGGGCTTAGGGCCAGAAGGAAGCATCGTTTACTGGTAGATGGACTTAAAGATACTCCGCTTTCTCTGATCTCAGAACACTGGCACATCACTTATGCTTGGCAAACAGAACTGATGTTTTAATGCTAGTCACTGTGTGTGAGGACTTAGGTGTTTACACAGACCCTTTGGAATAGCAGAGCCATGTTCTATCACTACTAAAATTTACTGCAGTCCATTGCTGATGCTTATGACACTATTTATACACAATCGCCTTTTAAAATGTGTGAACTTTCCTTGATGACAAAATAACAGTTTCTTAGTATTCTTTACAATACTGTAAAGTAGGCAAAGTTGTCTAAAACACAGCTGGAAAATTCCTATTCATTATTTGTAGAGTAATTTAATTTGAAAGTGTGACTTCTCTGTTTCATAAAATAATGATCATTTTTAAATTTTCAGAACTTGCTGCAGACGTTGAAGTGTCTGAGTTCAAAATAGGTTACAACTGAGCCATATCCTGGAAATTAATATAAGTTTATCTCTGATTTTTAGATGTGCAGTTGTGACTGTATGCAGCTAATGATTCAAACTGCAACAGTTCTGCTACAGAACTTAGGTCTGATACTTGTGCAGCTTAAGCAGAGAGGAAAGGAAAAAGGATAAAAATTCTGAATATATAAGTTCATAAATATTTCCACTAAGCAAATCTAATGCATTGCATCTTATAATTCAGAAGGCATCTTATCATAGTGTGTAGAAGAATACTTTTTGTTTTCTCTATCTTCTCTGCTTCTTCTTTCTTCACTTCTCTTTTTCCTTTGTCTTAAATTACTTTGTTTTAAAAACACTGACAATTGCTCACTACTACAATAACAGGAAGAAGTCAATTTTATGCTTCTAGTGGACCAGATTTTCTGAAGCAGTTATCTGTCCCAGTTCACAATACAGATTTAGGAAATTACCTTTCAGGAGACATAAGCACATTCAAAGTAACACTAAAATAATCAGTGCCTTTCATGTGACCATGTGCATTAATTTACTTTCAACAGAAATAATTTGAGATCTCTATCAAGACAGTCTAATAATGGTTTATTTATATATATGTTTGGTCATTTGTCCTACTTTAATTACCAGGTAATGTCTCCTACTTTCCACTAGAACAACTTACTTCATGACTGAAAACAAATTTATACATCTTTCCATGTATATATATATCTATAAATTACTTCCTTGGCAAGAGGAATGTAAGCACAGACACATTTAACTTTGCAAGTTATTTTCAAATTTTTCCAAATGCTGTAATTTATTCTTTTTCTTCTATCCTCTTGTGGTCTCCTAGCCTAATTTAATTTTTTTAAAGCATTCATATTATTTATAGCAAAGAACAGAGTGCAATGTATTTAGCAGAGAACTGTAGGCTCTCAGGGTGAACAAAAGAAAGATAAAATGTCTCTTGGTTTTTCAACTCTTTTCTGTCAGAATAAAATTTGACTCAGTGTGGAGACAACCTACATGCAGCCTTTCTCCACCCGCCTACAGCCCAATGGAGTTTTCTTTTGACTCAGCTGGATACTGCTGCTGCTTTCAGATACAGAATGATTTTCTTTGATTTTGTACTGTATTACTGGATAAAGAGCAGGGAGGGAGAGATAACTACATTATTGTCACATTCACGGCTTGGCCATAATCTTGTGGACACAATTACCATTTTTGATCATAATTAAAAAGAAAAGCCACTTAAGTATATCTTAATAATACTGAGTGATGTTAAAGATTCTAGAGTATGAAACTTAAAGAATCTAAACTGATCAAAATATGAATTGACCTTCAATTCAGAAAGGACAGAACAGATTTGTTCTGCCCTTTTGAATGAAGTAGTTCCAGCTTTCTCTGTCACTTTGTAAATGATCTAATTTTTGCGAGATTCAGTTTCCTTTATGATGTGTTCAAGATTCCTTGAGTGTTTTTAGGAATACTGTGGTATAAGCCATAGTACCTAAGCATACGTACCTAAATTATTTTATACCACTGTTTATTGTTTTTATTACCCAGACAGCAGAAATGTGAAGAGAAAAGCTACAGGAGGCCTCTCCAATGTTTGGGCATCAGAATATCCATGGACAAATACAGTATCTTCAGGTAGCAGAACAAAGATAAATCTTTGGTCTAGTTTCAGTCTTTTGTCTAGTTTCTCTAGGGATGCATTGACTCTCAATGCACACATCCCGAAAAGGGATGGAATATAAGAAGGTACCTCTTTTTGTTGAAGTAACAGTGGACTCTTCTTGATTTATCAGAGGTATCAAAGATAGAGTGCAAAATGAGTCTGTTGTCACATATCACTATTGTGTCTAATTTGTGAGCCTTTCTAATACAGATTTTTTTTTTAACTATGGGCATGTATACCTTCAAATACCAACAGAAGTACTGATAATATGTGTGTTATGGACAGGAGTTCTTTTAGGCCTTGAGAAAGCACTCAATGAAAATGAAATTCACCCACTGTGCCTTGTTCTAAAGACAATACAACCACCTAATTGGAAATAAAAGGGTTGTTGTTTTACTAGTGCCGTCCTGATAAGTATTTGAGTTTTAAAGGAAATAACAAATAAAATAAAAATCTACCAGAGGAGAAATTGGTTGTTTCAGTTATTGTCCACAGTGGCATGTTTTTGAATTATTTCATTTCTTTCATTTACCCAATCCACCTGCAAAAGCAAACAGAAAAAGGAAATTTTCTTTTTTCTACGCTATGTGGAAGGACAAAGCTTCATGCAATTTCAGTGATTAAAAAGAGAGAAAAGAATGTAATTTTTTACCTAAATGTTTCTGTAGTTTTATAGGGAGGAAATAATCCTTTTGATATGAGTCTTTACTGCAAGAAAAAAACCTACATTAGCATTGAGAGTTTCATTTAAAACTGTTTATATATTGTCATTTACCCATGGGTATAAGTCCTAGTTCAGTCTGTCTTTTGCTGGGAAAAAAAAAAAACAACAAAAAACAAAAACAAACAAAAAGTGTTTCTGTGGATACAACAAAAATAATTAACCATAATTTAGTAAAAGTTTGCAACTACTCCTTTAATAAAGCAGCTACAGAATTAGAACAAACATTATATTGAGAAGCAAACAAACAAGGTTTGCTTTGGTAATTTCAAGTGCTGTAAAAATGTATGTATATGCACTAAAATGTTCCCTGCTAAATAAAGGCCAGTGGGTACATATACCTAATTGCTTTACTTTTACCTTGCAGTACAAGAGGTGCTAGCTAGCAAAAACATCAGAAATTGAGTGATTTTCCCACTACTTTGTTTTCATACAGCTGTGGCAAAATCGGTATATAACACCTGCTTTCCTGTGTTTCATGCCTAACACAGGCATTCCATAACTTGTAGTACCAACCATAATGTATCTCTTTTTTTTCTAACTTTCCCTTATACTGTCTGCATAACTCCGAAAAAACAGCAGCTCTGAATTTATGTCTTTTAAATTACTTACATTTCTTTAAACATGTGACTATCATACAGTTTCAAATAAAAGCTCCCTAGCCATATTAATCTCTTTTCATATTAATTCTTAATTTAATGGTAATAATTTAAAATTCCTTGACACTAAAAATGGTCTCTGCAGTGCTCTGTATCATATAGTTTACAACTTTCCTTAGAATTCACTCTGTCTTAGTTGTTTTTCCTGCTAAGAAGTTGCTTGCAACCATAATGAAATCTCTCTGTTTCACTGTCCTTTTATTACGTAGTAACAAGGATAATTTTTATTAGAACATCCCACATTATTAATGAAAAAATATTTTTAAAAATTACATGTATTCCCTTCTCTTACTATCATATGCATTGGTTGAAGTCCCATGTTGTTATCAGTGCTTTCAGAATTCAGCCTGAGGCAAAAGAAAGGATGTAATGAATTCCTTGTCACACTATTATTGTCACTGGTCTTGGGGTTTGTATCTACTCCATCATACTTTTCACAAGTCAGCTCATCAGCTTGCTCTCCAAAATTCCAGATGTGCATTACAACACAGATCTGGTTCAGTCACCTGTGTGTTTTCCATTTTAAATGAGTTCTCATTGATTTCTCTCAATGAACTTTATTGGTATTTCTGAGTGTAGTATAGACATTGCTTTTAGAGAACTTCAGAAAATAATTTTTAAAAAGTGTAGTTAAGGACATGCAAACAGTTGCAAACACTTACCTTCTTACAATCTATTTGTAAAAACACTTGATTATGGTATTTTGACATTTGTAGTTAAAATTTTCCATATACTCTTTGCTTTCCAATTTTTTTGTTGTTGTTTTCGTTTTTTTTATAGGCTGCTCAATGAGAGCATTGGTTTTGCTTCCTTTGAAGAGTTAAGCTAATTTCTCAGCAGGACTTCTTCATTTTGCACTGTGATTTTAAAGCCTGATGCTTTCAGAATCACACAGATATGCATAATTTTATGAAAAAAATATATATTTTTTTTTAATCTAACTTAAAATTGTGGTTTTCTTAGTGTTATTATGACAAATTGTTGATGTGGTACACGTAAGAAAGAAAGGAAGGGAATTGAACAAAATAAGACATTTGGAAGGATGTTTTTATATATGTGATTAGTTAAGACAAAACATGGGAATAGCTCTCTTTCAGGAAACAACTGTGATGACAAATTACCTAAATTTTACATTACTTATGTTTGCTGATACCAGACTCTGGGTAGCACTATCCTAGTCAGTCATGGAGTTTTTGTGTAAGCTGTATCCATGAGGAAACATTTCAAAGCCATGTGCTTTTGGATGCTGTCCATGTAATGAACAGAGCTTCCGTTTCAACTTAATTTCTCTCTGTACATGGCCAGATCAGAGCTTTTCTTCTCGTGATTCTTGAAGTCTGCTCTAGTCCACTGCTTCTTCATTGCATCTTGATGATTCTGCATTAGCTACCTGCTTTTCCATCAGTCTTGCTCTATTTCTGTCCCTTCCTTGGCTTTTAAACCAAACTAAATTCCTATCTTCGTGCATGTGTCTTTGATACTGTGTGAGCCTTTAAGCCCTCCTTCCCAAAAAACCTGCTCCAGTTTCTGTGAAGAAATCAGGGGAAATAGTGGTGCCTCTTGACTCATTCTCTTAACTCTGTCATGCCATCTTTAGAACAGGAGACAAAGAGGTGTTGGCATCTGGGCCACTTCAAAGCCACATGAAGCACCTCAGTTAAGTTATGGGCATGTAGAAAAAATAAACATAGCATTATGTGTTAAACTCAGCTTCCTTTAGTAGCAGTAAACCCTTGTAATTCTTCTGAGACCACAAAAGTCCTCCAAAGGAAATCTAAGAACATCCCAATGCATATAAGTTATATTGCCCCTGCATGCATGCACACATTTTTTTGTCAGTGTGCATGGCCTAAGAATCTAGCAGTGCTAATGAAGATGCTATTTCTTCATCAGCTGCTAAATCATATCTCCATAACTAATGTAGAAATGAAGTTGACTCATTCCTTAAGCTTTTCCTCTGCCTCTATTTCTACATCTTGAAGAACAGACTGAGAACCCTTGGAACTCTGGTCTTAAACACAAGTACAAGCCTACAAGAATGGAGTTCATTCTTCTTTAAGCTTTGCAAGGAATCATGTCAATTGATAATGGATTCTTCTTATCACTTATTTTTTTTTCCTTTATAAATAAAACCATTAGTCTGAAAACAGAAATATGAATTCTCTCCTGGATCCTGTTTTGACCATTTTGTAAAGCCCAGCTTCTCGTGGTGCTATATCTAAATGAAGAGATAAAGTAAGACAGAAAAACATGCAGAGATTTTCTTTCTTTGCTCTCTACAGTAAACTCCTGCTATAGGAAGAGGGAAGTTAACCTATTTCTTCCAGGGGATATTAAAAAAAAATACGGTTTTCTAATATATCTTTTCTTTTCTTTTCTTTTCTTTTCTTTTCTTTTCTTTTCTTTTCTTTTCTTTTCTTTTCTTTTCTTTTCTTTTCTTTTCTTTTCTTTCCTTTTTTATTTTATTTTCTGTTCTTTTCTTTTCCTTATTGATTCATTTCAGTTCCATGTTGGCAATGGGTCTACTAATTATAAAAATAAAGTTTGAAAATATAAAAAATATAACAGTATAAAAATACTGTTTGAAGTAGGTTCTTTTCAGGTCTTCTACCAGTTTTTAGGAGACACCTTGATTTTGTACTACTTTAAAGTAAATTTGTCTCTACGACACCAGGCAATGCCTTTGACACCACTGTGTGATCTGTAGTGATAGCACTTGCCCTGAGAAGATGTCCTCAGAGCATGTAACTCTGTGTAAAGTCTTCATGTAATACCCAATGTTCAGTACCCATGTTCAGCCACACTCTCTACCCCAAGATCTTCTGTTATTCAAGAATAATCATTTATCTTAGATTACACCTATATGGGCTATAGTTATTCTGATATAAGTTCTGCCCAGACAAAGCAATCAGAATCCCAATGTTCAATAACTGAATTTAGTGTTGTGTCCCCTGGCCCCTATGCTATCAACACTACAAAGTCTGTCTTCAATTAAAAAAATATGTAATGTATAAATGTATACATACACTAGAGAACTCTATGTTCTCCTCTCTTATAGAAATAAGCATTATGTTTTCTTTTTATAGTGTTCTTCAGGTTTTCAATCTGCCAGTCCAAATTTCAGTGCCTGTGGAAGCTTGGTACATCTGTCCAACAGGCATAGTGTACCCCAGAGCTACACTGTCCAGCCTTTGGACATGACGTCTTCTCAGAGACTGATATCACAAATACTCACTTCAGAACAGATATAATCTTACTTGCATTTAAAGACTGTTGAACCAAGTCTCTTAAGAGATAATAGTTTTATGACAACAGCCTTATATATATTTGCAAAAAAAGTGATTCATGCTGAATCCTTGTCTAAAACATAAGAATCTAAATGCTTAAACTGAAGTTCAGTAACCCCCTTGCTTCCACAAGGGAGATTGCTTTGCAACTCACACTCTGCAGGATGCTCCATCATTCAGTTTTCACATCAGAAATCCCTGCAAATCATGCTAGGCTACTAATAGTTGGCCTATTGTCAAAGACGAACAATTCATGTCCTTTATCTTCTGATGTGACAGCCTTTTGAATCTTTCAATGCTGTCTTCTGCATTTATCTCTGAAAACAGTCTTTATGATCTCTCCTCTGCAACAAGGACAGCTGAGATTCAAACTCTTATAGTCAATTCCTTTGCACTGTTTTCCATAAGGACAAGTGGTAAGATCTATCTGAAGCTTTTACCTAAAGAGAATTTTGACTTTTATGTACTGAAGGAAGTTAACTTGCCTCTATTCTTTCTTAAACTTCACACTTTGTCTCTGGAAAAAATCTCCAAAAATTAATGTTGTAATAAGGACATGACCTTACAAGAGCAGTCTTTTTCATCAGAAGCTGAAAGATTCAAGGAACTGCCAGTCCCCCCTCAAAGATGTCTGATGTGTAAGGGAACATCATCACTAACTCTCTTTTTCTTGTGAAAGGTCCACTTGGCTGCAATTCAAGCAGAAAAAGAGGCTTTCCCCTAGACTTTCTCATATTTAACGTTTGCCATACAGCCACATGGAGCTCCTTTCACACTTTTGCTAGATATTATGCACTTCCTGAAGTGTCTAGAAATTTTACAGATATGGACTTCACTTAACTGAGTCTGTAAAGAACTCTTCTAGTTCGTTGCAAGGGGTCCTAGTTGGAATTGTTATTGTGTAAATTCAAAAATAATAATTTCTCTCCTAAACTGTGATTTTTTTAAGATGTTTATATATATACTTAAAACTCTCTCACATCACTGTCCATTTCAAAATCTTTTATAACTTCTTAGATAGAGTTTTTTGGAGAGACTGAGAATTGGGAATATGGTCTGCCTCTTTTTACTATGTGGATAGAAGAGAGCATGGGCTAGTGTCTTAATGGAAATTGCTAAATTTAAAACAGTTGGGGTACCAATGCTAGTAACTGCCTTGCTAGCCAAGTGGTAATTGTAGTGTGAACGTATATCTAGTAAAGATTACAGCGTGCTCTTTCTTCACATCCTATTGATTATTCCTGTGTGCCAGTGCTATACAGTTGTTGATAAGATTATGTGCTTCTTTAACAAAAGAAGATAATTTATTCTTAATCCACTTCTAATTAAGGTATTGATAAAGTCTTGTCACCTCTTTTGTAGCCAGACCAAGCATAGGTACTTCCCATACAGTAGCAAAATTTGCTTAGACCCGCATCTTTCCATAACATAGCTTAGTTTGCAGTCTCCAAATTCCAGAGCAAAGTTTTTTGCCCTAGCAACAGTTCTCAAAGCAGGTAAATATATTTTACATATTTTTTTAATGTTTATACTGACCTTCAGATCAGATTTAAACATCAAGCAAAGTAGTGGGTTAGCTCTATGGCTCATAATCCAAGAGTCTACTTGATCCTATTTCCAGCATCAGATAATTCAAAGTATTTTGTAATATACATTCAAAGTAATGTGAAAGTCTGCCAGTTCGGGCAGACTTGTTTGGGCAGACTGTATCTGGTTAAATCTAGATACAAATTTCTGTCAAATTCCAATTTGTACTAGTTGGTAACAGTAGTAGTTCTGTGAAGATTTTTAGTTTCTTTGATTTTCTTTTATCTTCTTTGTAAAGCATGGCAAAGATTTTTCACTTTTATGAATAAACAGATACTTGAACGAAGAGTAAGTGGACAGAGGGAGCAGTCACAATGAGAGCATTGTCACTGCCTGATCCAGTGCAGACTCCATTGCACTTCACTGATTAGTGTAGACGTAAGTGATTAGTTGTTTAGTGATGTAGAAGTCGAGTCTAATTCCTCCATTAACATCAAGACAGTGAGAATGCCCCTAAAGGAATTAAATTTACACTTATTTCTGTCCAAGACCCCTCTATTTTGTGCTGCCTAGGTAGTATAGGATGAACAGATTGGTACAAGATAAGAAATTATTCTTAGTTTTCATCTTTTTTTGCAGCTCTTCTAAAAGGAGAGCCATGGCCATGAATATCACAGGTTAATATTAATAGAAATTAATTAATTAATCAGAAAGCCTGATGGTTACGATTAATCAGTTAGTACTCTCATAATCAAGGTTTTTTATATCCCCAAGTCTAACAGTTTAAAGAGCTGAGAAACGCATCATAAGAAAGATTTACCATACTACTTCAAAACATTAGTCTAGCTTAACCAATGTTATACTTCTAGTTGTAAAGGCCAATATATCATTATTGCCTGTACATCACAAAGATGGCTTTTTCCTCTGCTTAATTTAATTCCATCAAAAGCATTAGGAAGTCTACTGTATTCAGGAGTATAGCCTTAACCTGCATGGTTTGTTTAATATTTGCTTGTCATATGGCTGACTAATATTTTCAAGCTTTAGAGAAATAGTGCTTTTCAGTTCCCAAGATTTTTTATGTAAAAAATACAAACTCATTAGATTTCAATTGAATTATATCTCTTACAAATACAAAGTAAAGCACATAGCATTACTTGGTGCCATGTTTTATTTCTACAAAGGAGGTATAAGTAGGACATTGAAACCTATAAAAGGGCTGATTTTTAAGTTAGTGGTTACTACTTCATTCTTCATGAGTGTGTCAAATGGTGATTTCATTGAAATTGGAGGAGAAAACATTAATAATAGAAATTACTATTCATTATTTGCAGGAATTATAAAGGTAGGTAAATCATTACTTCAAAACAGTTTTCACAGACATCTTCCAAACCTGAAATAACCTGTGGTCACATATTACAGACACAGAACAATTTGGTTTTAGAGGTGCACATTAATATGGGATTACATTTTAGTTTATAAGTTTAAGCTTTAAACAAGTTTATGCTTGTTTATGTAGTCTTCATAGATGTAGATTCCCAAATACTAAATGGAAATACTGAAACTTGTATTTAATTTTAATGATTGTGTTCTTTTCGTTTGCAGTGTTTTGTGTGTGTGTGTGTGTGTGCGCTATATTTTGTTTGTTTATGGGCATACACTATGTGTGTTAGAAGCTACATGATTAATCTGGAAAATGGTATTACATTATTGTTTATCATGCTATTCTTCTCACATGCTAAAACTGAATTACAAACTTCCCTCTGAATTGCCAAAAGTGATGACCTTGCTTTAATATGTTCATTGCTAAATACCCCTACAAATTCTTGTTTGCTTCTGACTCAATTCTGGTCAAGAATAACAATTCTGCTACTGTCAGAAGTCACGCACAGATTATCAAACGTATGAGGAAGTGCTAAAATTATTTTTCCTCACCATGTTACTGTTTTCATTCAAAGATTGTGAAACATTTTTTCTCATGGTTTATAGGCAAAGAGCAAAAATTCCTTTAATATTTAATCTTTTGACATTACTGTGCTTTCACTGGGAAAATATATAAAGCCTTTTGCATATATCTGTTCATTTTCTGGGTGATCATAAATATCTTCTCTATGACTTGACAGCTTGGATGTTCCCTCCTGAATTAAGTTCAGGCCATTTGTTGGGTAGCAAGGGGAAACTCATATGATAGATGCGCACACTGGCAAGCCTAGAAAAGTTTTAACAGCACAGTAGTTGCTCTTCAGGAATTATTCCTCTGTTAATAAAAGTCCATTTCCCACAGATAATTTAAAGAGTACTTATTAGTCTAGTTCTGAAGTTATTTTTAGATAAGGTATAATACAAAAGCTGTCCAAACAGACTTGTATTTTTAAATATTTCTGTATAAGTATTTTGAACTTTCTATGGATTTATGTATTTTCAAAAGCAATACTGTAGTTTTATGACATCCTTTCAAAAATGCAATTTAAGAAAGCATAAGCCTGGACTACATGACTTAAAAATACAAAACTGTGCACACTTCTGTTATTGCTCATAGCTTCAAAAATTTATTTTTCAAAACAAATGTAAAGCTGTCATCTAAAAGAATCTATAAGAATATTCTTTTTCTGAATTGTCTGCAAAAATGCATGTGTTCTATGCAATATTAAGAGGTTTTCAGTAGAAAGTAAAAGCATTTTTGATTTCTAAGGTGGCCTTCAAAAGTTTAAGTGTTGTCCATATCAAATATTGCTTCCCAATTAAAATGAAAATGTAAACATTAAAAAATTTGTAGGGAAAGTGCTCCAAATCCTTGTATGGTTATTTTCACAGGAATAGAAAATTATTTACATAATGCTTTCCATTCCTATTCTCACACAACTGAATGGCAAAGCTAATAAATGCCCTTTCCCTGTATGGACTCATAATTACTCCTGTATTAGCTGGAACTGCATTCCTGTGTTTAAAGCTGTGGCACTCTCTGACTCCATTATTGACATGCTGGAGTCTAGATTGCATTTTTATACTATAAGGGCCTGGTAAAAGAACAGGCTGTGAAAGTGGCTACTCCTCTAAGGAAAACTAAAGATATAAAATGAGAGAAGGATGGCCTAGGTCAGATGAGTACTTTGTGAAGTACCAAAGAGCCAAGCATTCAGCAGGGGAAGGAACAAAGCCATAAGGAAATTAAGTTTGCACAACACCTACCTCTAAGTAATACTTAACGTCCAGGACATCACTGTGTATTTTAAGGAGTCTGACTGTATTTCTATTTTATATATTTATATCTATAGCTCTTTATTTTTTATTTATTTTACACACACACACTATGTATATGTATATGTATATGTATATGTATATGTATATGTATATGTATATGTATATGTATATGTATATGTAATGTGTATGTACTTGTATTTTGAGCTAGTTGCACTGCTACTGATAGATGCTATATAAAGTAGCCTGCTCATTTTAGTGGTACCTAGAAGCTCATCTGTTCTGTGCTCATGTGCTCAGTTTCTGACAGTGTTCATCTAGTGCAAATGAAAAAGCTGCTGTATAATTTTTTTCCCCTATGAATTGATGACATCTTCCTCAGCAGCAGGAAATCTCTATCCCTAAGTTTTCAGTGAATAGACAGATTGCATGTGCAGTTTTCTTTTCCATAGGACTAGACTGTCTCCTCATGTTTCACTCTCAGTCTTGTTTGAGCCACAAAGAAAACAGAATAAAGAAGTGTTCATCTTTTCCATGCCACATACCCACTGCTCAGGAAAATATAAAGATATAATTCTTTTGTCTTAAATTTTCTCTGTTCTACAATGATCTATTAATTCATTCCAGATATTCTATTTGATTCTATCATTGTTTGGTGTTGGGAGGGGAAGAGGGTTTAGATTTAGATAGGATATTTCTTCAGTAGTTTCTGATAACTTATTAAGGCCCCAGCATTTTGTCCTGTTTCCTGTCTCATTCACCATCTCCATTGTGTGCCACCTCTTTTTTTTTTTTTTCATTCTGATTAACTTTAGTTCATTGTCTGGGAAAAGTCATAGAAATAGGTGGTAATTTATCAGCATGCCTTAAGAACAATTTTGACAAACTTCAGAATTAAGTAGGTTGAAGTTTGCTGTCCTGAAATAAAGCACATTTATATCCATACAGCAGAAACCTGTTCCAAAGGCTGAGTTGTACAGAAAGTGTCTAAAAGAGTAAAGAACTAAAATTCCATATATGTTATTTTCTTACTATTTTACTTAAAGCTATTTCCTTCAAATAACATAGTTTCTGTTATTGCTGCTTTCAGACATAAACATTCAGATAAAAGGCAATATGGGATAATTTTGAGGCAGTCAAGTTGAAATCAGAGAGAATTTTTAACAAGTTGGCAATCCTTATGTCTGACTAAAGCTAAAAGCCCTGGTCTGAAGCATTTTGGATAAAGGAGAGTTTAAGACTTTTCTTGAAAAGAATGTGAGACTAAAGGTTTGCTTGTCATTTGAACAAGAAGGTTTCTGTAGCTCAGTAAATCATTTGGTAACATTTCTTCCCTTTCACCCCAATTCCCTGCCTCCCCAATCACATAGGTGAAAACTGAATTCAAGAATTTTGAAATTTCGTGATCCTGCAGGTGGTATGGGTACAGAAGACATAAAGAGAGGAAAAACAGTGATTTTTCAACATGAATTTCTACCCTAGTAGCAAGAGTTGCAGCCAAATAATCATATTTCATTTAACACAGTTTGGCAGAATTTTCCCTTCCTACTGTGGAGAGGCCTAGATCTGAGTTGGTGAAAAGTCCGAACTGGTTCTCCAAATTACAGAGGAGCTTTGCCTCCAGATGAGTATTAGGGACATAATTTTCAGTGCATTATGAAGAAACTCCTTTGTACCTTTCTGTATAAGACCTAACTTGCCAATTAATGGAATATCAGTTTTCCCGTCTTTACATAGTTCAGGTAATTTGAAAAATATGATCAATTGTTATGCATCAGCATTTGACATTTAATAGCAGAAATTATGTGTATGTGTGTCTGTTTTCTTGCCTGCTAGATCTGATCTCAACACTCCTATAAGTTTTCTGCATTGCCTTCATGTGGGAATAAATGCAGGTCTTCCCTAGGTGTGGTTTTTTTCCTAAAATCTATTAAGTATTCTTTCATATTTTTACAGGTAATTTCTTTTTGTTTGTGGTAATTCAATGTCAAAGAGTTTAGAGACAAGACTGAGTGACATTTGAATGTGGATTGTTTTTAATTTTTTCCAAATTTCAGCCCTTATTTTAAATGGAAATATGACTACATATTATAATGTTTTTTAATTTCTGAATAACAGTGAGCCAGATATCTACTTAAAAAACACTTTTTATTTATCACATCCTAAAGTAGTTGTACACTATTCTATATGTATTGGGAAGAACCCACAAATGAATCCAATTTCTTGTTTGGACTATGAACTAACACTTCAAATAATCAACATCCACAGTTTTTGCAATTAATGCAGAAACAATGTTTCAAATTTATGACAATTTGTTAAATATTAAAAGGAATTTTCCAGTTTACTGATTAAAGAGAAAGAAAAGCAGAAAAAACCAGTATGTTCACTTTTTTTCCCCCACAATTTGGTACATTTTCCATCTTCTGAATTATCTTAAGAAGGAACACCTACTTCAGAGATGCAGACCAGTTGCAATTCAGTTCATTGTGGAAACACATAAAAATCATCACTTTTTTTCAGTTGATTTCTTACCCCAGGGCTGAGGCTTTTTCTTCATTATAAGCCAATAGTTTTACATCATGTGTTCTAATAGAAGTTGTTTTGGGTTTTTTTTTCCTGGCCTGTTTCATGCATATGCTTTTTAAAAAATCAAAGTAGTTTGCTCTGATGTTGAGCTTGAAAGATTGGAAAACCAAAACCATCTAGCTACAAACTAAAAGAAAATCCAGGCTAGATCAAATAGAGCAAAATGTCTGGTGGACTTTATTTTGATTTCAGTATTCCTTCCAAAGATAAAGATTAAAGAAATGCCTCACTATGGACACTTGCACAGGTCCTAGATTTTTCATGTGGTAGAAGTTTATTTCGGAAAATTGAACAGTCAAGTCCCTGTTTTTAGAAGGGAAAGTTGAAAAGAATGTATTTATTCTAAACATCTAGTATACTTCCTATATGTGGAAGTCAGCTGACTAACTTTGCTTTCTCATTTACAAGCTTCCCCTTCAGTGTTACATGGTGCAACAACTTCATAACAGGAGGATGGATCTTGGTGCTGCTGTGTGTGTGTGTACATCGTGTGCATCTCCACACACTGTTACACACGGATCTTCACAGTGAGGGAAATGCACTCTGTGTAGGAAAATTCTGTGAAACCACATTTTCTATCTTCAGACTAAGGAAGTGTTTGTACAGAGCAGCAGTTTTCATATGGAGGATCTTCAGAAAGGGTAATTTTCTCAAGCTGTAGAATTGTCCTTCAAATCACTATTACAATGAAATGAATAGGATGTTAAAGGCAGTGAATAGATCCCTTCTTGATAGAAGGGAAAGGAGGTCACCTCATATGGAAGCTCAGAGCTAATGTGGATCCCTGGCCTTTTACAAAATATTATACCCATGAGCCTTCTGTATCTCAGAGACTTCAAAGAAAAAGATTACCCGAGTGCTCATGGAGTATTTTGAACCACGTAAAATTAAACAGTAGAAATACTCCTTTCACTGTTTCCAAGAGTCATTCACTAGTTCTGACCTGGTTTAGTTTTGATAGCTTGGCTTCTCATGGGCAATTATGCTTCTTCCCTGGAGTTTAATTTTGCTTGACAAGTTGGGATCTTAATATTTGTTAATTAACAGTTCATTCTCTCATCAAAACTGCTGAGCTCACAGATGAGTGGCTAGTATGTCCCTCAAGTTGTGCCATACATAATTGCTGCACCTGGTATAGTATCTTGAGGCCTGCAAGTCTGTGGAATTTAGTTCATTCTGAAGCTCAATATATTAGTAGATTATTCTTTTCTCTGCTTAATAAATCCTTAGCATCAGTGTTCCATAAGTCATTCTGCTGCATCTCAGTTTTCATAGGCCAGTATCAATTTTCTGATAGAACTGAATTTTTGTAAGGGTAAAGTCTATTGTCAATTAATTTATTAGAGTCGTGTTATAATCTTGTTATTCAACTCTTCGATGAATTTGAAGATGCCCTTCATTTATTAATACCATGTTCCTCAATCTGATAGATATTTTTTCATAGGTGCGAAAAAATATTTATTCTTTTTACATGATTGTGTGTGCAAGATTTCTGGTTACTTTCAATGCAAAATGTACTTACAGGAATGTAGTTAAAATATTTTAAATTATGCAGTAACAGTTTTATTCTAACCATACAAAGTAAACATTATAAATGAAGGAAGCCCTAGAAGAATTTGCAAAGGAGACATTACTTAGGATATGTAGAAGGAATAAATGAATACTCTCAAGTCAGTTTTAATGGCAGTTTATAAAATAATTAACTATCAATCAGTAAGTTATAGAATCTGCCTGTTTTGTTGCCAGGTTTTTAACTAACTCCATTTAGAAGCACCTAGAAATAGCAAAAAAAAAAAAGTAAATTTTTGGGAAAAAGGAATTAACTTTGTTTGAGTTATGCTGATTTATGGCGCAAATGTGGGGCTTGTCTATGTTCCACTTTCTTTGCTTGCAGAATGATGCCTCTATCTTTGATCTGACACACTGTAAATGGGTATACCTATAGAAGCTCTCTTTGCTCAATATTCTGGAAGAAACACATTCAGTTGCCTGATAAGGCTAAGAAAAGGGTGGGAAAAATTGTACTCATTAGCAGAAAGACCAAATGGTCTCAAAAAACTAAACAAAATATTATTTATAAGGTTAGAAGTTACTTTTGATGCTTATCACTGCAATCCTTCTTCACTGCTATCACTGTTATCAGAGTGACAAGCATATAACTAAATCTGAGAAATATGTGATTTGGAATTTTTGAGTCACAAAGTGTTTCTAACAAATAAACTGCAGTAAAAGTAAGAAGACATGGTACCAGCATCTCTGGGATTCACAAAAGGTACATGATGTACTGAGCCATCTGTCCTTAAAAAAAAAAAAAATCTTAACGTTTTTTTAATACATTTTTGGTTGAAAACCGAATTCTTGAAACTGCAGGCAATAGGCTGCCTTAGGCAGCCAAGCATATCAAAATATGGTGCATGGAGTGACTTTTACTACTCCCGCTATTTAAAGTCCTATTTTCATGAGCTTATTAGCTACTAGTGATCCCTTAGGAAAAATACAATTAAAACTTAATCATACCAAAAGCTGAGGTTCTTCTGATTCAGCGAACTTGTAATCTTGTATATTTAGTAGTTTATTTGTAAATGTCTTAGTACTGAGAATGTAAGATGCATCAATTATCTTCAGTTTGCAATAATGCTGCTCCTCCAAATTCCGTGTGTCAGAAGATGCCAAGGAATTCCGACTGGCAGCATTATAGCATTTTTTTTTTCATCAGAGAAAAACCTTAATTCCCTTTAGCAATCATATTGCATAACCTCCCCATACCCAGTCCTGTTCTCCAGAGAAGACTCAGACAGTTAAGAAAAGCTAAGTGTGAAGAATACAAACAGTGTTAGAAGACAGTCTAGGCAGACAGTTGTGAAAATTACTTTGGTGGCTATTTTTTTCTGAACGGAAAACTAAGTGAAAATAATTTGAAACAGATCTTTCCAAAGTTTTAATATCTGGGTGAAATCCAGTGGAGTAAAGAATGTTTATTTTGAGGAAAATAGGTCTTTCATTTAAAAATATGAACATCAAACACTTCTAATGATAGAAGATCATAGTTCAGCCAGTTCAATGTGAGTACGTTTGTTAATGTTTTTGATACTGCTTTTACTCAGGTGTTTTTGCAGAAAGGTGTTTCATACATCTCTGTGATATGACTGAACTATAGAATGCATGCAAACATACAAAAAGAACTTTGTTATTGCATTGTGACACAGGACACAAATCCCCTTTTCATATCTTGCCTTGTTTTCAACTAAACTTTAAAGAGAACCTGTTGCAAAGCCTACTTCTGCTATTGCTTTGATAACACTGTAGATTAAAATATAAAAAATATCTGTAGTGTGTAGCATAGAGTGAAAAATCCTGTTTCAGTTCCCAGATGAAATACAGAAAAGTAATGGGACTAGTTACACTACTTTAAACTCAATCTTTGAACTTCTGAGTAATCATGTTAGATTATATACTTGTTATTATGACTTCTTAAATTAAGAAAAGAAGAAATTTACAAATTAAGTAAGGTATTTTGGTTTCTGTGAAAAGTTCTTGTTTCAAACAAGGACACGTTTTTATATAATTGACAACTTTTTGACTAACTGGAATAAGAATATATTTGAGGTCTCAATTTACTTTCTTTATGACTTTTCCTTAAATCCTGGTCAGTTGATTTCAATACTTGGGTTTCTGTGTTCAGACTCAATAGAGAACAGGCACAAACAATCATATTCAGAATCAAATTAGTTGTTTTATCAAGATGTTTTTCAAGAAAAAATTCTGACAGGCTCTGTTTTCAAGCTACAAAAGATCTGTGCCTGTTAACGAGACCAAAATTCCAGGAGTAGAGTTTGATTTTGTTCAAGGGAGCTGTTAGCTTTTTAAAAACTAAAATTTTCAAAATAGTAGTTCAAAGAAAAAGAACACTTTTTTCATCATGAGAGTTTAGAATAGCATCCTTACTAGCCACTCTCTAGGAAGAAATACAATTAAAAGACTCAGAGAGAGTCTTTTACCTTTTGGTAATTTTAATCAGTGATACATTTCCATAAACACATTTTTTCTGTAAACAATTTGCAAGGGAATGTATTTCATGCTGTTTTAACATGCTGAGACCAACTTTATTCTGATACATGCAGGTCTTTTAAAACAACTGAAATAGGACCCATTCTGTGCTTGCTGGAGGGCACCATGTCACAAAGATTATAAAACTATAAGCTGCATTCTCCCTATGACTGGCCTTGAGACATCTAAAATTGCTTATTATTAGACAGTTTGCAAATAACCCTTTCAAATCTTTCATCTCATTAAATCCCTACATTGTTGGTTACCATACAAGCTGTACCAGACAGTTTATCTATTCTTCAGTAACTTTCTGAATTTTTCCGCTGGTATGACAACACAGTTACTGTGACCAGTTTGAAATTTAAATTTAAAACAGTTTTGCCCCCACGCTGTGCGTGGTCTTGTTTTAAACTTCATGCATTTGATCATAGAGGTCAGAGTTGTTCTGATATGCATGAAAATTTGGGTTTCCCAACCTAATCATTAGGCACATTCTTCACAAAAGAGAATGGTAGGAATGTTCTTATCTACAGAAAGATCCTTCCAGGTTTATCTGGTATTCATCAGAGAAATTCATAGCTGCTCATCAAGGTGGTTAGTAACACTCTTCTGTCAAAGACTTTTGATAGATAGGAAAACAGGAAGAATTTTAAAAATCATGGGGAAATGTGTCAAGGAAGTGTGTTTGTAAGGAGAATTTCAACTCTAGTGATGGTAGAAAGTTATTTTGTACAGGAATGAAATTGCCAGTTCCTTTCAGCATTTTTAGAACTTCAACTCTGTGTCCAAAATAATCGTTCTATAATTTCAGTTAAGTGATACACCTCCTAAAATAGCATCTGCGAAACAGATGCACTTTCACAAACTTATACACCGTTAATTTTATATTGTTGTTCTAGCAACTGAGCCTACTTCTCTATAATATTTGATTAAATCCTAAAGCACTGCTTTATCATAACAAATCTCATGTAGGTTGGGCACAGGCACCTAGACACAATCAGTACCTCCCTGACTTAAAGGGAAATAAAGAAAGCAAGAAGTGAGAATAAGTTGCTAAATCAATCAGGCGATTAAAGATTTCCAAAACTTCTTTCAGATGCAAAGAACAATCCAGTTTCATAATGGTATGAGCATTTTTCTATTCTCTGTGTATCACACAGGCATCAGAAAAGAGAGGAATCCAGACCTCACTGCTAATAACAGATGAAAGAATTGATAGCCCAAGTGCACAGAGCACAGTGTCCTTTCCACAAAGAAAATCCCCAGCCCTCCCCATGAGGAATATAATTTCCTGGGCCACACTAACTTGCAGTGTGAGTGAAATGTGCTGATGATTGTCATTGATTGCTCATCTACCAAGAAGTTTCAACTGCTCTTCTTACTTAAAGACAGTTTACCAGCATTATGTCTTTCTTTCCTGTCTCCTATTTGTATTGGATTTAAGTATCTCATGACTTCTAATTACGATAATTTACATCCCTTAATTTTCTTCTACTTTCTTTTTGGCTTTTTTTGTTTTTTTAGATTATGGTGATATTCTGTTGGTGATAATGTCTTGCTTTTGTTCTGGCTTCCACCAAACTGAACTAAACTACCAACAATATTTTATCTGTCTCATTCCATGTCTTAAAAGACCATAGACTGGTCAGCATAATTCCTGCTTTTTCCATCAAATCCACCACTTTAAGCAGCTGTACTTTCCTCACTGGTCCACAGGCTATGACAAATCACATACCCGTATACATGCACATACCTATATGTATAAAATATATTCAAGAGAATTCCTGGTTTTGTACCAAGTGGAATTGAGGACTCTTTACAAATAAAGAGTAGAAACAAAAATAAAAGAGCTTTTAAAAAAATTGTTGATTTCTTTGCCTTTTCTGAAGCAATGTAGACAAATATACAGAACATAAAAATTCAAATTTCTCTTAATGTTCTCTGAGTCATATTTGTAGAAATTCTTTATTTCACAGACTTACCTTGTGCCAAAATGTTACTCTACATAATTTGTGCTAGGATGAGGGTTTTTTATTCAGTTTAGTACTTTGTTCTCACAAGACTGCAGGTATATTTTGTATCAAATTTGACTTTTTGCCTTGTATTTTCTCTTTGAAAGACTACATGGAAAATGTATGTGTATCAATATAATAGCATTACATAATTTTTAAAGCAATGCAGGAATAAATGTGACAAGCATATTTAAGATAAACAAAAATCAAGAAATATTGTAATACATCCTTATAGTTCCATATTAATGTATACAAATGTTTAATATATATGAGGACAGCAGTGAGTGGTATTCCTATTTTTTGGTCCACTGCCATGTTTGTTCAACAGCAGAGAATAATCACTAAGTAGCAGCAGTAAGAAAAAGAAATTTGGAAATACAATTTCTCATGACTTTCTATTGAATTAGTGACTTGGCCACTGTTGTGAAACTGACTAGGCTCCACTAGGGCTCAAACTATTTTACTTTAAAACAACCTGATTGGAATAATCCTTTTTTTGGTTACACTACTTGATGTGACCTTGTGTCCCAATGGATTGTTTCATTCTGCGTGACTGACTTCTTGCTCTCTGTGCACGTGTGCATGGTTAGTGATTCTGTCTATTAGACCAACCAAGTAAACATTGTTTGCCTTTTGGGAGCGGAAGTATGACACTGGCAGTGGTCCGCAGTTGCTCTCTGTCACTTCTTGGGGTCATGTTTTTCCTGTTTTGCTTCCTAGTGTTTCTTTTGTATGATGAAGGGAAACATTTTGTGTCTGAAATAAGGTGTAATAAAGCAAGTTTTACAGCTTGTTTTAATAATCTGTTTTAATTAGGACTGTACTTACAAAAATGAGATTTTTTGGTAGTAATTTTCTTAGCTTATTACTTAATTTGTTGCATTTTCACATTCAGGTAAAGATGCTGGAAACTTTGAATATCTTTTTCTTTATATGAATACTAACTACATTTTATTACTATATAGGTATGCCATGAATTTTCTGTGAACCTTAGGAATTTAGGTATGTACTTCCTAACAAGCAAATTTCCCACCTGCCAAGGGTTCCTTGTGATCTTAACTGCAAGGAGCACATGAGGCTGTTCTGGTTACTTCTGAAGTTCAGAAGTGTACTTAGATTCAGACATTTACTAAGTCTGTTACTGTTCTGCAGTCTGTTAGATGACAGACACAAAAAGATTAAAACTACTCCTGGCAATGTGCCATTGTTCTTTAACCTTGATTAACCTCAAATGTCATATTAACTTTAACTTGGATGCTTTGCCCAAGATATTTCTTCTTCCTACTTCTCTGCCTCTACTTGTTTACCACCTCAGTTCTCTGATGGAAAGATAAGGGTAAAAAACACTAAAGAGCTTCTTTGTCTGCTTTATTAATTCCCCTAAGGAAAAAGTTTCTCATTGTCCATTTTTTTAATACCTGGCACCACATTTGTGGAGATGAATGAACTTATTTTACGCTCTTCTACCATTCTCCTTAATATTGGGTAATCAATATTTTATTTGAATTTCCTCTCCTTTCTCCTTATTGTCAGGCTGCTTATCCTCTAGAGGCTGCTGAATCTAGTCTTTTTTACTAGATTCATAACAAATTTGACTATAAAGCATCATTTAAAGATAAAATAATATTTACAAATGGGGAACGTAGAAATGCTGTGTCTAATGAGAGCTTTCTTTCCCCTGCACTCGACTTTCCTGTTCTCTCTTCAGATACTATAGCCCAACACTGTCATAAATCTTCTCCCTGAAATGTCAATCACTCACTCTACCTTTATTTCCTGTCATGTGACTCAAGGTGATTTCTTGTGGTCGTTATCCTGTCCGACTTGTCTTCTGTCATTCAATATTCCTTTTTAAAAGCTTGTCTTTTCCTTAGTAACTCTCATGTGTGTTTCTTAATGTATCACATTTCTGTAAATCAGTTCAATTCATTAATAATTACATTATTGTTCATGAAGTGAAAACTTCTTTATTGCTATCCTACTGCTTGTATATTTCAAAAGGCCGCCAACGATTAAAACATAATCACTCTACATTGTAATGCAATCCGATTTAAAATGGTACCTTTCAGAAAACACAAAATAGTCAAAAATCATATAACTTTTTTTAAAAGGTAAATATTATACTTCCAATTTTACATATGAATACCAGATAATATTATAAGAAAAAATAAACAAGGAAAAGAAGGGAAAATTTTCAATGGCACTGTCTGTTCTTGTGGAGAGAATTCCTGTCAAGAAATACTTGATTAATTATTTAAAGAAAGCTATACCTTTTCAATAAAACCTTTGCTATCATCATTTTGATGATGCTATCATCAAAAAATGTGCAACTTAAAAAATACACCCTGTATTCACTTGTATTGTTCTTGATTAAAATTCTGAATTGTCTTCTCAAATCACTTTGTGGACCTTTTCCCCAAAATTATATACTCAGAAAAAATTTATTGCTTTTGACCAATTCCAGAACCATTACTGACAATGTAAAATTAGTAGCCACATCATTAGAATTTGAATATATTCAATACTTTTTCTAATTTACCTCTAGTAGTGAAAAGAAGAAAACACTGATAAATTAAATATCTGAGTAAATGTTTAGTTCTAAGCATGTAGTAATAGGCTTCTGCCCCCATCTATGAGGTAAAAGCAGAAGTAGTTCAGCAAGAATTAAATACAAATATTTAGATTTGTATAAGATTGTTTTTGCAAAAGTTATAGGAGATATATTGATCATTTTGCTTCAGGATATGAAATAATTGCCTCTGGAGACTGTTCCATTATCATGGTACAACAGTATAGGTACATGTTAGGTTTTTCTCTTAGGAGATACCAGTTAAAGGTCACTGCCTGAAGCAAGGTGACAACTGGAATTGATGGGCCATCATAATTTTCAGCAATGTTCTCTGATTTAGCACAAAAGTGTTATCTGAAGTGAAGAAAGATCACAGCAATCCATTAATCAGTTATTTTTTATTTATATCATTTGAGTTCTTTAACCTTACTAAAATAATTCTAGTCCTCAAGTTGGTTTATGGACTGAAAGAAAGGAAATGGAGCAATGCAAAATGAAACAGCTCAGTGTGAATCTCTCCAATCTCCTACAGATATATTAGCACTTTTATTTGGAATTTCAATACTGTTAAAGTCAAGGGATTGGCTTAAAAGAAAACACTTTATCCACTGCTTTGCATATATTCCCACTGTCCCCTTAAGAGAAGAACTGCATTTTGTCTGCTGAGACAGATGTAAGGCAGCTCTACATGTGATCCATAGCTTGAGAGGAAATAACCTGTCTTTTCTCTCTGCCCAAGGAGTAGACTTTGATTTTGTTTCTTGGAAATGGTCTTACAGTGTACCTGCACTGAAATTCCCAACACCCAGGCAGAGGGGTTTCTGTCTTCTGCATAAGTTCCATATCAATTCCTAGTTCTCATAATAATGGCAGAAAGATGTCCCAGTACAAAAAGTAATGGTGAAAGACAATGCAGTGCAAATCAGCAACTGCAGTTTATGAATTTTTTTATTTTCCTTTTTGAGAGTTCTATGATTCATTTTGTTAAGACAAAACCTGTAAGAAATGTAATGAAAGGCCTTGAAGGAAGTATTTACTGCCTCATGCAATACCTAGTTGCTACTTATTAAACAACACTGCTATTATCACTATTTTACCTTTCTTTCCCAGCATCTTAACCACCAGCATTCATGTTCAGAGAGTTACATGAAAATGAAGAGGAATTGTTAGGTTGTTTAGGTTTGATAGGAAGAAAGGGAAATTGGACCTTTTTCAAGAAGCTATATTTGGCATGGTTGTAGCAGTAGCAGTACTCCACTGAATTTATTTCATCATCCCTTCAAATTTTGCATGAATAAATATATATTAATGGCAATAAAGAATATGAATATAGGAACTAAGTAACTAAATATAGGAGCTAACTCCTAAAAATTCATCATACTTACTATCTTACTGCACTTATATATACATACTATCTGTAAATAAACCTTGATTCTAGAAATATTTTAAATCATTAATTGCCCATCAAACAGTTATCAGTAGGCCTATTGATTCTGTAAATAGAATGTCAATGTCATTTACTCAAAAAAAAGTGTGTAGATTTAGTGACAGTGGATGTATTTTAGAATTCAGTGCTTCCTATTGACTTCCTTTTTGAGAAGGAGCAGCTGATTTAGACCATTTATAGAACCACCAGAAAATGAGTACTTTGTTCCCTTTTGGTATTACATTTTAGAAAATTTTATGAGTACTACTGCATTATTATTTCTTCAAACTAATTAGTGGTTTAAACAACTGAAAAGTACTGCAGTGCAGTTTTGAACAAAAGAATAAGTTTTTTGTTGCTAAAAGCAGTGGGATTTTTCCTTACTTTTGTTTTATTTTAGTTTCGTTTTATGTCCCTTCTCTATACAGTTTTCTGGAGCAGTTGTGCATGGTTTCTAAAGTGTTGTCCTATATTATCGTGCCTGATTGTATATGACTCTAATTTCCTTTCACTCAAAACATAAATAACCTTACTGGTTATTTTAAATTTACTTTTTAGCAGAAAACATTTTAATTGTATAAATTATTTTTATGGAAGAATTGTTGAATCTACTTTCAAGAGTATTCTTTTTCACTTAGGAATTGGGAAATGCTATGGACTGGATTTTTTCTCAATATACCAAATAACATTATGATTTCATACATTTAGCAAATTATGAAGAATTGTCAAGTTAATGTTTTTTAAAAAATGAGGGTTGAGGGAGTCACATGATTTTTGATTCTTAGTAAAATACCCAAGTATGCATGGATTCTTTTAGAAGAATTTGCTTAAACCTTTTACTGTTACCAGTGAAGCTAATTTTGAGTAGTATTAGAGAAAGGAATGAGGTCAGTCTCTAAAAACTATGTGGAAGTGTCTTTTTTTTTTACAGTAAGTTAGAGACAGAGGTAAAGAGAATAAAAAATAAATTATTTCTTTCCATCTGATTTGATACTTATGAAAGGATGCAGGTATTGACCAAAAGTGTATCAAAAATCAGATGTGAAATAATATATTCGAGTCATAGCTTTCTCTAGAAACAATCTTTTATTTTTTTAGATCCGTAGATTTTATAATTATTATTAGACCGTATGAACAGAGGTTATTGTTTTGCTGGATTTTCTCTAGAAGTCTGAGAAAGTTAGCAGAAGAAAACCAGCTACACTGCAAATCTAAAGTCAGTTTATGCTTTCCAACAAATGCTCCAGGTTTGTCTTTCATTTTTGAATACTCATTCCCTTTTAATTAATTAAGTAATTTTTTTTTTTTAATTTCCTTACCTTTTCAAATAAGAAACCCCAGGGAGCATTTTCAAGAAGCTTCATTTACTACATATTCTCTGTTATCAACCCCGTTCAGACTGAATAAAAGGCACAGAGAGTTTGGATTTCATTAATTAATATAACCTCCATTGTCATTCAATGGAAGCTGTTCTTTTAACAATCTCTTTTAAAACACTATTTCAATACTATTTATGAACCACATTCTCTTTCATCCATCCCTCTCTTCACATCACAGTTTATTATGAGTTTATTTGAATGATGTCTATGGTCTCTGTGCACTGGACTGTCATGCCTTGTCTTGAGCCATGGACTAGAACAAGGTGACCTTAGGATGTCCCTTCCAGCTGCAGCCATTCTGTGATCTTGATAGTCAGCATAAGGCAGTAAGGGAGAAATTGGCACCTTCTATTGGAGTTCCCACATTTAAAGACATTTACTTCACTTATATGAATAAATACTCTTTGCTCAGTACTCTTTACTTAGTATTGTTGAGTTAGATTGTGGGTACATCCCTCCGTGCATATATTGCAAACAACTTAATGCTGCTTCTGTGTCATCTGAAAAATTTGGGATGAATATTTGGAGTCCAGGCTGTTGCAAAAAGGTACCGTAACTTTGGGCTTTAACTTTATGATAACCTTGGATAAGTGCCATTGCCTTCAAATCAAAATTCAAAGTTTATGGTACATTAATTTACAGTAATCCAAATGAATGATGCAATTAAAATGTTTTTTTCAAAATTAGATGGATAGATAGATAGATAGATAGATAGATAGATAGATAGATAGATAAAGCTGCAATTAATCTATATGTCTGAATAGTAAATTGGAGAGTCTTCTGTCCTCATGTCTGTGGAGACAGTTGCTGGATATGCCCTCCTGGTTTAGTTGTCAGGAATTTAGTTTTTGTGCACATTTTTTTATCTCAGGTTACAGACTGAGAGTAAGGGCTCTCTTTGGAATACAGTCACTTAAGGAATCCTTCATCTTGAATCCACATTGCCCATTTCCCTCTTCTCTTGCTAAAGTGCATGTTCATTTCTAATAAAATAAGAAAATAGAGAAAATAGCCTTGTAATCTGCTTTTGAAGACACAAAAATAAGTTTGCCAAACTTATTTCACCTTTTGTGTTTCATACATCAGTTTGGCTTAACAACAGATTAAACTTCATGCTAAACTGAATGCTTTTAAATGTCTCCATGTACTGACACATATATTTCGTACCTCTCTGTACTTCAGCAAGTATGCTTGATGAAGTATCTAATTTTGATTAATACCTGTAATTTATTAAGACTGAAACTGAATATGATGGCTTCCATGGGAAAATGTTTAGCACACTATAAGGTATTATATTCATCTTTTAAAGGAATTAGCTTCACCATTTAGCAAAGCAGTGAATTCAGATTGTTTGACCAGATGGCCATTTGCAACAGCAGATATATTGGTATTTAAAAGGATTTGTCACCTTTGGAAGAAAAAACATGAAGCAGCCTAAAAAAAAATTAATTCCAAGTAATAAAGTCAGAGTTAGAAAAACCATAAACAATTCCAATAAGAATCAAGAAAGGGAATGAAAAACAAACAAACAAAAAAACAAAACAAAAAAAAAAACCCAAACAAACACAAAACCCCCCAAAACAGAAAACAAAACAAAAAACCCCGGATGATTTACAAAAATATTTATTTTGCCATACTCTGAGGCTAGGTAATTCCTAGGCATGGCAGATGCAATATCTGAATGATTTGAAATGCACCATGTTTATTTGAAAAGACAAAAATCATCAAATAAGCCAATGGCACACTGAAAATTCAGTGAAATAGATGTACCAGTTTCTGAACACTAGCAAATAAGTACCTATGTTCCCATGCACACTGAAGAACACAAATTACCAAGAAATCAGGAAATCGAATGGCCTGCAGAAGTCCACAGACTGTGAGCATTCTGAGTGTACTTCTGGGTAAGGGTATTTCACTCTGATTATACCTAACTTCATTGTTTTGCCCACTGGCTTTCATGTACCAATTTTTGAAAGTCACCTAGCAATTTGATTCCTGTGGCCTTCATCTTTACTAACCTTTAATTCTGGAGACATTTTTACACCTTATCATGCTCATACAATAATGCACTATCTGACACAGACATACAGATGTGCCAACTGCAGTAAGGTACTATTTAAAAATATTTAAACTTCATTGCATTTTAAAAAGTGTTGTAATTCAGCAATAATCCTGAACCAGGCTGGAATCATCAGGAAATATCAGTGCTGGTAGACTGACAAGTGCTTCAGACTACAACAGAACCAATTTCATAGATTTTTATTGCCATGTGTATTTGATGTGTATGTATGTAATGGCATTTTTCCTTTCAGTAGTCCCCTCAGTTGCAATCTCTGTACCACTGGCTTCTCAGGATGTCTCATAAATCTACTTGAACATATTCACACTCAAAGGAAAAATGATTGGGTGCCTGAATGTTTTTCTATTCTTAAAGCAGTTTTACTTTAAAGTATTTTGCAACAGCAGCAACTGAGAACCCCCACCCTTTCCTTTATGCTCATTCGGGTTTTGAACAAAGGCAGCATAATGTATTCATGGTGTCTACCAAAATAACCTGTTGTTCTTATTGCACTCAGCCACAGATATCTAGAAAAAGAGGAAAAGAGCAGAATTACTTTTCTCAGCTTCCAGAAATCTACAACTTAGGGAAAATTTAGAGCTAGAAGTTGGATGTTTGAATTTACTAGTCCTTCATCAATTTTTCTTCTATTACATTGCCCATGTAATATTATATGTCCCTAATATTTTCCATGCTGTCATGCACATTTGGAGGGTAGCAGTGGAGGTTGCTTCCAATCTCATTGTTTGTATTGGCCTACTTTTAGTATTTCTGTTGTTACAGTTTCAGTTCCTGGTTTAGTGCACATTTATAAGATACTGTACTTTCTATTTTGAAGTAAAAGGGAAGTAAGAAATATTGATAGCATCCGGCAACCACACCTTGATGCCCCCAGACTCTTGGTATGGTGCATTAATTTTTCAGTTTGTAATTTGCCAGATGCATTTAATGGAACCAATTTTCATTACATTTGTTATATGGTTCAAAGAGCTTTTTTAGTTGCCAAAGGGAGCCAGCTTCACATAGATTCAGAGAGGGTGCCAATGCACTGTATCTTGAAGTATTAGATAACTAGGGATGGTTTTATAACAAACAGATTATTTTTAGAGAGGCAAATTCTATATTCATGACTTGCCACTATTAGAATTCAAATTTAAAATGCTTAAGTCTCTTCCTCAGGAACCATATATTGATTTTAATGTAATTTTCTTCATAATACTCTTAGATTACTTATCTTTTCAAGCAATGATATAGTTCTATTTATTGGTAAAAGAAAACGTAGTTATACATAAGTAAATACTGGTTTTAAACTAAGAATAGCTTAGTAAAGCTTTCTCATTAAATACTAAAAGATGGGAGGAATAAAATTTTGTGATTTTCAGCTCTAAGACAAGACAGTTTATTATACTGAAACTCACATTACCAAGATAACTTTACACGTTGTGCATAATTTTAATCTTCATAAAATGTGTAACAGTTGTATGGTATTAAATTCAAGATTTCACTTGACAGCAACTTTCAATGAAAAGGCTTTTCCTCATGGGCTGAAGAAAATTTGAAATGTTCTACTACACTTTGAAGTTCTGAAGCATCAGCCATATGAGAATTATAAAGCATTAATCCTGAAGAGTTTCCACCTGACAGTCATGAAATAGCATACCTGTGTGAAAAGTGACTCAGTTTTACTTCCTCGGGCAATGCTTTCCTTTTTTTCTGCTGCTTCAGAAATATCATGCATCATGTTGTAGTGAAAAGATGGCCTTGGAATGACTGGATCTTTTTTAAGTTACTGAAGTCTACACTATCACTGCATTTATCTAAGACATTTCAATGACATTTTAAAAAGTTGTTTATACTAGGAGTTTTATTTTAGTTTGATAAACCATGTGTGAAAGTTGTTCCAAAAGAGTAATCAAAAGCCTATTTTCACTGTGTTGTTCTAAACAAATTTTGTTTATAAAGATAAAATTGTAAAAGAAGGAGCAAATCTATTAGCGAGAGTTCATATGCAATTTCAGAACATTAAACACCTCCCAGCTGCAAATAAGATCAATCAGAGGCTTGCCATGTGGCCTACATTTAGGTTTTACACTGCTCATGTTGTGAAGCCCATTTTTTTGGGCTTTGGGCACCAAACAGACAATTTCTTTCTCTGCCTAAGAGGGAAAAGATACCCACAGCAAGCAGTCCTCCAAGAATGCTAATCTTTTATCTTCTCTCATTACATGGAAGCATAGGAAAAGGAATCGTAGCTCTATTATGTGCTCTGGCATTCAGCAGGACAGTGATGTTTTCCCCCTTCTGCTGTCTGCCCCGGTTTATATTTATACTAAGCTAATGAACACATTTACATTTCCTTGAAGTAAAAACAAGTCCTTATAGTAGTGGTATTTTTTGTCACTGACACTGACTGAAAGGGGACTTGAATTTGAATTAGCCATTATGAGGTAAAAATGCATGGAAGAAGGAAGGAACTGAGGAGAGGGCTAAAGGAAGATATTAATTCCAGGTCAATTTCACTTACCTGATTTGGTGCCACAGAATTTACACAACCAAGAAGACCACAGAAAGAGCAACAGCCTCAGAAGGGAAACAAAGAATTCTCAATATGTTCTTATTGCATTAATTTTTTTATAGAAGAATACTTAATACTCACTTAAATTAAAATTCACAACAAAAGAAGCAACTGGAGATGTTTGTTACACTGTGCATTGCCACAACTGGAGACTTACAAAATAAGAAAGGATTATGAAACGTTATTATGTAAAATAAAGCCATTTGAGCTCTTCTGTAAACAAATGCATTCTAATTTACTTTTCACATTACTGTACCCCATTTTTTCATTTCCTAGATATTGTTTTATTCATATTTATATGCATTAGGAGTTAGGTGTTTTTATGAAATAAGACTCAGTATTTCCATTGCAAAGACACAAAAATAGCTGTAGGTGTAAATTTATGATTGAAACTGAAAGAATAATTTTCATTTCAAAATAATCCACTTTGAGTTAGTAAGCTATAGTCATTTGTAATGCGTCTTTTTTTTTCCTTTTCTTTTATCAATCTTTTTCTTTATGCTGCTAAACAGAACCTGAGTACTTGTTAACATCCAAATTCTGACAATTCATTTTTGCCTGAGGTCTGGCTTTGCTACCAAGAAGCTCACCATATAAACTTTCTGCCAGTGTTCCACTGTGTTTTGGTTTGTTTTTTTTAATTGCCTGACAGAGAACTGCTTTCCCTGTAGCCATTGAGAAGATCCCAAGTCAGGTTTTCCCTAGACCATTACAGTTCATAACAAAATTGAATTTCTAGCCAGAAAGCAAGAGATAGTAACTACAGTGGAACAGCCTATGTCATCCCAACTTTGAAAATGCAACTAGTGGAATGGAAAGCAAGTGGACCAGAATTTGCTCATCAGTACGGTAAAACTGACAGATTTCGGTCCATAGATCCATCTTCACCTAATGCCACATACTGGGAAAATGGTATTTTAAAAAATAAAATTCCCTCTAAGAATATCTCATTACATCAAATTTCAACACAAAACCTTTTTTAAAAAAAAAAAAAATTAGTTAATATTGTTCAAATTGCATTTAGCCATTTTCCTGGACTTTATGTTATCAATGATGACCTTTGATGCACAACAGGTTATAAAGTTTAACCTTATATTTAATGATTTATGAGTATTTTTAGGAGAGAACAAAAATAATGGAAGGATATGGATATTTTCTCTAGATAGTACTGCTTACTGCTAGGAGAATTTAGGTGTTCCAGATGCAGAAATAAACTAAGGACTGAAAACCCTCCCAAGAGACTACTGTGTAAAGCACATGGAATCTCCTTGGTTTTGTTTTACTGTTTTGTCTTTTGTTCTCTTCTGAGATTGTCTTGTGTATGTTGAAATATTCCTGTTTAATTTATGAGTGAGAAAACGTAACTTCATCCAGAGAGGACTTCTCTAGTCTTGGGGGGAGCACACCTTGCTCACTGTGCATTTGCGATGTCATGCCTCCTTATGTGCTTAGGTTACTTTTCCAGAGCACATGACTTCTAAATGTATATATTTTTCCAAAATACAATGCTACTTTCTTTATAATACAGACTTAGCCTTGTGCTGTGCATGGCTTAGTCCACATACTGAGTTTTCATGGCATGTCTTTTGATTATAATTGAACTCTTGTTCTGGAACAAGGCTGTTTTCAAAATAAATACTGTGAAAGTTGAAAGAAATAAGTAAAAATAACTTATCTGATGATACTAACAAAGCAAACATTTGCAATACTTTTTTTACTGATGATGGTGTAAGTTTAATATCTTTTTATCATTAACTGGAGCCAGGGCTATAATGAAAGGTACTAGATACAACCAAGTATTTAGAAAGCTACAGGGTAGACCTGAATTTAAAGTTATCCTTCCTTTCTTCTACAGCAATGCAAACTCCTAACGTACATCATCATGTTTTTTCCTGTTCCTGCCTTTATTATCTGGCCCCATCCATTCCATTCTCCAACATGCAGATAGTTTTGATGGCTGTGACAGGACTAGGGAAAAGCAGATTTGAGATTTTTAAGTTCTAAATTAAAGATCCAGAATATCATATATCAATTATTATACTAAGCTTTTTGTAAATTATGTGAGGGAAGAGTGTGGGGGTAGGCAGATGGAAGTACTTTGTGACACAACACAAGATTTTTTATATTTTCAATTTTGACCAGTTCATTAGTTTCAAGTCTATAAAGAGTGAACTAAATTCTGTGGTTAGTCAAGATGGGCCACAAATTAATTACTGACATTTTCAGGACTGGATATGTTCTAGATTTGTGTAAAAAAATGCACACTACATATTTGCATTCAGTAGCATTTTGGCATTTTTGTGTATTCATGGCATCTCAGGATATTTTAATAGGAGTTGTGGAACTAAAATGCACATACTTAACTCTCAGCCCACTTGAGGTGCCTAGACTTCTTCACTTTGCCAAAGCTTAATATATTGTCATTGTAGTAATTAAAAAAAAAACCTCAAAAGTATATGTTCTATAATAAAAACATAGCACCTATACTGTAAATTTAATTTAAAAAATCAGATCTGATGTAAGTTTGTAGTGGAATCAAACCAACTTTTTAACTTTGATTCTTTTGGGTATGTGCTAGTGATAAAAAATGCACATGCTGATCCACATACCTATAAGATTGCAGCAGAGTATGCTTACTTATAGAAGGTTCTTTTGTTGCTTTTCCGCCCTTTCCTCAGCATTGGACTTTATTTTCTTCTAAGAAGCTGTAATCACTTTCAGCTTGAAATTGTACAGGAATTCAGCTATTGTAGTGTGTGTGCCTTTGACTTGGAAAGAACCAGTCTGCTAGCGAAGACTAAAGTGGGAACAAAGCTGTTCTACCGGAGCTTCATGAACTTCATATTTTTTAGCTAGAAACCAAATTTTTAATCCATGATCTGTGTGTCTTTCAGCCTGTTATGTTTTCAGATCATCCTTTATTACATTCATATATATCTCTGCCAGATCTGCAACATGACATCATTATGCCATGTGATTCTGATTTTGGTCTTATGTAATACCATGGAGAAGATAGTTTTACATGCATCACCAGCATCAAATTTTAAGCCTCTCTAAATTTATTTTTCTAAAAATTCTCTTTAGAAAGAAATTTACTTAGTTTTGCATAATCTGTTTTATAAAAACCATGTAATTTAATATTTTTACTTGTATCTAGGTTAATCTTAAAAATATTTCATTTTTCCAGCAATTTCATAGGCATTGAAAGCAAATCCACTATTCCTAAATAGTTTTTGCTTTTTTTCCCCAACAGTACATATCTTCATGTACCATTTACTCTTCTGATACTTCGTGTAACTGTTAATCATTAGGATTCTGCTAAAGCTTTTTAACACAATAGGTTTAATTTATTGGTTCTGCTATTTTTAATATATTTTAGTGGTACAAAGTCTTTAATGTACTGTCATTTCCAAAGCTTTCTCATTACTCCTTTTCTGCAATTAATAGACTCTATTTTCCATTATGATTTTCAGTTGAACTGAAACAAAAGCTCTTTTTCAGAAATCCTTCTTCCATTTAGTGAGTTACTTTCCCTATTTTGTCTTAGCTTTCCTTGTGCTCCTCTTGCTCTTTGTCTGCCCAAATGGAGCCCAGTCTCCCTGCATTTCTTTTGAAATAGCCCCTTTTGTGCCTAATTTGATACAGGAGTTGGATTTTGTTAAAAGATGTGGTCTATGTACATACTCCTTGGTTATCTGTGTTTCTTTTTTAATCTTTAATTTCTTTGCCATTTCCAGTTGGTGTGCCAACAAAGAGACCACATTATTATAAGCTTTTACAGTGAGATTGTGCCTGATTTATGGCTAGAAGTTCATCATCAAAGCTACCATTAACTAGTTGCTGTTTGTGTTTCCTTTGTGCACATGAAATAAAGTAATTTTTTCAGCAACGTTCAAGAGACCTGACAAAATTGCTTCCATGAATTTCTGTTCTGTTAATTTTTTTCATAAAAAATTTAAATTTTCATGAGCATATTTAAATGGCAATGAAAGCAGTCATCATTCTATATTTTTATTTATTAGGAGTACATTTGCCTGTAAACAACTGTAATAATTATGACCAAATATGCAACAAATTCACTTCTGCATACTAATACCCTGAGAATCCCATCGACTTCAGGCAGTTAAAATTGTATGACAACCCAGAATCTGACCAATTAAAAATTAATTAGATTACTGTTAATATAGTTGAATAATGTTTCATATAAGGAATGCTGAAATTAAAAGAAAAAAATTGAATCATTGTATTGTTAAAAAAAAAATAAATTCCCTCCTCCTTCATGGTGCAATATATGTGTTGCTTTGCAATATTTTAGTTCAGTTAAATGTCTCCTTAAGAAAAACAAACATCCTGATTTATTTTTGCTTTTCAGAGTAAATGTTAATGAGTGAAATGTAACTGATGAATAAAATCCATTTTCTAAACTATAATTTTTCTTTTATAGAGGCTGAGTGCCTTCATAATAAGCATGTTTATGTTTAAAATTGTTATTGCTTCTACATCGGTTACTAGTCAGTGTGTATTAGAATACTTTAATGAAATTTAAGGAATTTTTCTTTATCATTGATATATTAATTATGCTATATATTTGAAGTATTTTTAAAACTGTTAGACCACATCCCTACAACAGTAGGAAGTAGCTTCCCCATATAGTATATTTTAGTTACATAATCCACCTTTATATATATTTATGTCAGCTGAAAATTACCGTGTTATTTGGACTTGACACAATGCTAAAAAAATGTAGAACTCACATTTTTTACCATGTTACTCAAGGCAGTTGCATATGTGTTTTGAGATTTATTCTTAACATGAGCTATCATACATTCTTTTCCTCAGCAAAAAAAAAAAGATATAGTGTGCATGTGTGTGTTAAATATAAATATATAATACATGTCTATCTATAAAATATAGATATCTTTATTTTGGTAGAACTACACCCCCATCATTGAAGCAATGCATTCTGCAATTGAGACCAAGGAGATGTGCAAAGGAAAGCTTTTTATACCATCTAGAAAAGAGGAATATTTAAATCTGAAGCCAAAGTCCATTAACTTCCCAGATATTTCTTTTTTCATTGTAAGGGGTACTGTTTTTAAGAGTCATAAGGGAGAAAAGCACAGTGAAACTGTTTCAGATTCGCATCTGTTACTGTTAAGACAGATTTTTAGTTATAGGTAGACCAGACAGCATTAAGGTTAAGTGTCTTCAATTGCTTCTGTTTCACCTCCTTGTAATTTATGATAATTTTAAATTGTTTAGCTACAGGTTTTCTAGTGCAGCCTATTTAAATCAAGAGACATAATAAATACTTGAGAAAGATATAATATTTTATTGCATATTCTATATAGGGAATAGACTATTCTACAGTCTATTCTCTGAATGACGTAGATATCCAAATTGCAAGTGATCCTATCATATAAAAAGTATTTGGTTTTACCCTTAGTTTAAATTAATGAATAAGTATTTGCATATTAGTCTTAATTTTTTGGCATTGGCAATTGCGAGTGCTTTGATGTTATTGAGATGAAGTTAGATGAGTCTTGCATTTGGTTTCTATTTTTCTGGCATAACATATATTATACTGGCATCATAAGACACTATGGGATTGGACAATACAAAATATAGCAAGATAAAAAGCAGGGTAGCTTTATGAAGAAAGATGGAAGCAGGTAATAAGAGAACTGAAAAATATCTTGATAATTCTAGTCTATTTTTCACTAACGTATCTGCTTATATATCCAGCTGCTAATTTTACTTACACAGTGAAGAAACTGATGAAGTAGATACAAAGGACCAGGCACATTAATAGGAACAAGAGAAAAAAATGCAGGATTAAGTTTGAGACATCTCATGGTGAGAGCTGTAGGGAGAAGAATATGATATGATATGATATGATATGATACGATACGATACGATATGATATATAGATATGATATAACAAAGCATCACCAAAAAAAAAAGCGTGAAGGCAAGTGGCAAGAGAAAGAAAATCAGGGGAAGACATCTCTGTAACACCTATGTATTCCTTACCTTGCAGTATCTGTTTTTTGAGACTGATTAGACAGAAGGATTTGCTCTAATGTATTAAAATACAAGTTCCTCTCATACAGCACAGTAACAAAATTCAGGAGCTAATGGAAGGACTGTTCGGGAAGACAGCTAAGTAGTCTTGAAAACGTCCAAAAAGAGAGTCTCTAAATTTTAAACTCTAAATTCGTAATATTTAGAATTTCCAAAAGCAGTTTTTACTTGATGTGACTTCTGCCATCTGAAAGCTACTCATAGTTGTTTAATGCTGGTGAAGTCTGTTGTAGTTGAAGGCTCACAGGTTTTCTTGATTGCCTGCTTTAAATCCTGCAGCTCCTATGCCTGCCAGAGGTACTCTGTAAGGAGTCTCAAGGGTTTGTTTGGTAAATCTGCTCAGATGCCATAGTAGGTGATAGGTAACTGCATGTTAATATCAGTGCCAGAATCTTATTGATTGAAATTAATCTTTACATATAGCTCTTTCTCAAATTTAATATCATAATTCTCAATCAGGCCACTTCTCATTATTTTCCCCAAAGATGCTGTTATTTTATATTTTATTTGATGTTGCATTGAACACCATTTAAAGGACATTCCCATTCTTGATACCTTTCAATTAAAACCTGGAGAAAAATGTGAACATATCTTTAAAAATTGATCCATTCCAGATGTTTGTGATGAAAACCTAATATTTTTCTTTTTTGTTTTGTTTTGTTGGTTTGTTGTTGTCTTGTTTTGTTTTAATATTCAGAAATAGATTTTCCTTTTTCTACAGACTATAGCTAGTAGTTACTTAAGAAGAATATGTTTATATTATCTAGATTACAAAATCTGGGATAAAACATGGAGATATTCTAAAAATCACAGGATTCAAAAAGGTGCCTTTTTTGAAAGATGCATAATAGCAATACTTGTATGGAATTTCCTAGTCATTAAGAGAATAATGGCTACTCACATTTCCCAAATGCAGTCATCCAATGTTTAGAGGAATCTTTATGAAGAAAATGACCAGACATAAAAAGTCCTTCCCTTGTAAGTGCAGACACTTAATTGACTGCTCTGATCATTAAAATAAATTAGACTACATTCTCCACAACTCCCCATGGAACTTTTATCTCAAGAGAAAATTGTAAAGCAATTCACTGTTTCAATGCAAATCAGAAAACTGTTTTCTATACAGTAGCTGTGCCAAAGTATGCACATTTCTTTTTTTCCATTGTCTTTGCTTTGTCATCCCCTGAACCAGATTACTTAACCTGTGTTCACTTCCTTTCTCTCTCTCTCTCCATCTCCCACTCTCTCACTCCCTCCTTCTTGACAAGAGTTCAATGTCTGCTTCAATTCTGCTACAGTATTTTTGATTTATCAAAGTAGTCTTTTTCATGAGGTTTAAGAGCCATAGCTGGAGGTAGCAATTCTAGTAAACTTTGTTTTCAAGATGCCGCATCTTTTGTGACTGTTTAATTAATTTTGCATTCCACATGTTAATGTTGTATTTCTTCTGCTCAAAGTCTGTTTCAGAAATATTGTATAACTCACTTTATCATCACAGAAAGCATAATTAAACAACTCATGAAGAAATTCTTACACCTCTATTGCTTTTTTAACTGTTGTTTTGTTTTTTGTTTATTTTTTACTTATTATCAGAGATTCCATGTCTTCAGTTTCCTTTAAATTTAAATTTCCTTTTCTAAGGTGATCTTTAAAAGTTTATATTCACTTTCTAGGTGCTATTCAAATCTTAGAAAAGCAGGTCTTGAAGGTATCTCAGGAGGTCATTTAATCTTCTGCCAAAGGCAGAATCTGCTCTGCTTAAGTCATTCCTGTCAAACTTTTTTTTTACCTGCTTCTAAAGACCTCTAACCTCTTCCAACAAATTTTTATAATGTCTTTCTGTACCCATAGTTTGAAGGTTTTTTGATAGTGCGTAATTTGAGTTTCTCTTGTTACAGTTTAAATTCAATAAATTTTACCTTGTTCAACAAGAATATAAAGAATATTTCTTTTCCCCTCTTTCATGTATCCTTTAGCAGTCTTTTTGTTTTCCGAAATCCATGCTTCCTATAATTTTTGAGTTATATCTTCCTCAAAGCTCCATTCCTAAATTTGGACCCAGTAAGCACCTGGTGCATTGCCAGTGATAGAAAGAATGGAAGACTGATTTCCTATGTATTGCAAGCTACCTTTATTGCAGTTCCCAATCCAATTGCTTTTTTGATAGCAGTAAAATGTATGTTGACTTATGTGAATGTGTGATCTTCTGTAACCCCATATTCCTTTCTACATAATTATCAACAAAATTATCCCTGTCATGCAGTTGGCCATTCTTGCCTAAGTGCTATATCCTCAATCAAAGGATTTGATCAGCTGCTTGATCGCATTGCCGCTGCTCTGAGACATATAAATAACTTTAATCATGAACACACTCATGATCAGTTTAATATTTCATCACAGGACGTCTGCAAAAGTATAATCATACAATTTGAGCCACTGCCATGTTTGTAATTTACAGATTTCTGGAAACTGTGTTTCTAACACAGTTTGTAACATTTGTGAATAATTTCTATCGGTTTTCAGACATTCAAGGTTTCACTGAGAGTTATAAATAGATATGTATACCTTCATATATATATTATATATATATATATATATATTCACACACTATTATTGTTTATTACATCCTTGTCGTACAGAAGTCACTTTAAAAAGAGCTAGAAAAAATGATAGTGTTGCCATTTGTCAGATTTCTTAAAAGACTGATTATCAAGCATCAATTTCAACTTCTTTTTCTTGTCATAACTTAATTATTTTTCTTTTCATTTCAACTCTATTTGGGGTTTTTTGTAGGTTTATTAGTTTAATCTTAAAAATACATCTACTAATTTTTGTACATTTCATAAAAAGATAATGCTTTGTTGTGTCAAATTAATTACAAGAGGAATTAAACATGGAATATGCAAAGACAAAAACCCCACGGATCTTTATGATTATGTATAAATTGTAGTCATAGCAATAAAGAAGTGTGCCTTTTCAATGGCACAGTGATTTTATTTTATCAAAGTATCTATTAAGACTTGTTACAACATCAAGATCAAGATACTCCTTCACCGTCCATCTCTTCATGAATTTCATCTCCTGACAAAGGTCTTGATTAAAGAGTTTCATCATTTTCGTTAGGAAAGAGAGAGAATTACTCATTTTGGATTCCCTAAAGATATAAAACTGCATTTTATTGTAAGTTGACCTCCTAAATAATTGTCATGGTTTTGTTTTGGAGGATCTAAAGCTGTAATCCAAGACAATTTGTTACATTTTTGGGTGTGCTCTGTTCTCAGTTTAAAATAATTCTTCTCATCTCCCAAATTCAAGCTCTTCTAGATTGGCATAAACCAATGAAGCTAGGAAAATAAAGTTATTTTTAGAAAAATAAGCTAGGGGGCTTATGTTCAACATGTATACAAATAACTGTTAAAGATCCTCAGGCTGTATTCTGTCACACTAAGGTGTGACTGATTTTGAACAGTTTACTTTGGCCCTATCAACACGAAGTTCTGTATTTAAAATATGACATTTCAGGAGTGGATCTTGCATGTATCTCTTCAAATTCAGCAGATTTTTCTCTGGAGACTTGCTTAGTAGCCTGTCACTTATAAAAATGTGGTTGTTCCAATATTGGATTTATTTGAAAACCTAATGTTGTTTAAATATAATTGTTTTCATTGCATGAATTAAAAAAATGTACTTGACAGAACTTTAGAATGATGCATGTGATGAAGGCCCGTGTGTTTTTTCCCAGCTACAGGTTCTCTCTCTCAGCAAAAAGAGAAAGCATCATTCACTTCTCTTCTTCCTTTTCTCCCTCACTTACTTTTTCTTTCCCAGCTTCCATACTGCAATTCTCTACCCTTTCATTTGCTACAATATTTCTGTGATTCTTCTCTGAGCCACTGAACTAAACTAAAAAAGGCAGAAAATTATGCAGGTTGAGTTTTGCTGCCATTTTAATGATTGCTACTCACCTTCAGAGGAACCCAATGCTAACATGGTACTGAAGAGGCTGGAATACAGGAACAATTTTTAATGACCAGGAGTTGTTCAGTTGGTTCAGCAGCTTTTATTACAGCTGTTTTCTCACTAAGCTGAATAAAAATACTGCTTGTCCCTGCAAGTCTTGTTTTCCTTATCTCTGTAAATGATCATGTCTTCAAAATGATGATTGGCAAAAGGCAGCTTTTGTCTAACCAGTAAATCATTTATCCCTAATATATACTAATCAAAATGTACTTTCTTGTTGTCACAAACAAGGTAACATAATCAAATAATCAGACAGAAGAAGTCATCAGCTACAAATAATAACTTAGCACTAGAAAATGAATGTTACTCCTTTTTATACAACAGTCTCTTTCTGGAAATTGAAGGAGATGCAGTCCTTGAATTTATTTGCACAAACATGCAATGCACAATCCCAAAATACATACAGCTCAAATTTGCATTTAATTCAAAGGTGTGACTAAAATTAACATTAATTAAGACTTTTTGGTTTTTTATGTAGTGGATATTGGCAGTATGGTTTGTTTTTTCATGTCTTTTGCCTTTTGGTGGAGCTTTTTTTTTTTTTTTTTTTTTTTTTTAGGTTGTTTGTTTAGCTTATTTTTTTCCCTTATTTCCTCTGTTCTTCAGGTGTTTTGGATTTCTTTTTTATTTTTGCATTTTTATATGGGTTTTTAGTTCTTTATGGGGTGGCTGTTCTTGTTTGGCTTTTTATTTGTTCTGATTACTTTTTTATTATGTTAATCTAAATTTCTGGTGGCTACAGATATCTTCTAGGGACTTCTGCAGCTAATAGTTTTTCTTACTTTAAGCAGCTGATATACATAAAATTTTGTGTCCATTTTCAAAATGGAGGCATCTCTTTATTAGTGACGATTCAGTTTCTATTCAGTGATTTCACTCTCAAGGAATTGTTGAGAATAAGGAATTGTCACATCATATATTTGGCACATCAAGAATAATGGTAAAGGAGATAATTGTTTATCATTGTAATCATTCAACGTCCAGCAGAAAAAAAAATGTATTTAAGTGGTATTTGTTATAAATACTGGTATACAAGACCATGTCAACAAGACAGTCATTTGGGCTGCCACTAAAACACATGTATTTTGTTTGGTGCCCAAAATAACTCCAAATAAAACACAAAACAAACCAATTTGCCAGTTTTCAATGCAAAATGAGGTATAGACCAGGTACTTAGTTGCTTTTGTTAGCTACACCAAACTTTTCTAAGGATGAAAATTTACATTTCTTCTTTTTTAGAAGAAATGTAAATATGTAGTATGAATCTCTAGGTATTACCATATAGAACTAATTCAAGAGGTTATTCATCAAAATGTGCTTCCTTCCAGTGACCATCCTCCATACTTCAATGACATTTATCAATCTCCAGTGAATATCAAAGAAATAAAGCACAGAATACAAGCACTCTAGATCAAAGAGGGGAAAACATATCTTTCAAAATAAGCACTTGACAGAATTAATGAATATTTGAACCTGAAGACTGAATTAGAGTATATTGATCTAACTTAATGGCTACTGACTTGCATTGTTACAATTTTGTAGTTGTTTTGAATTCCTGCACTCTTGGCAGGCTCTGCTGGAAGTTACCATAAAAATGTTATTCTCCATCTCCAAAAATTAGCTGATATTGCTCACAGATTTTCTTCTCTCACAAGAAGCAACACAAATTATTGAAGATAGGGGTAAGAAATTACTTTTGCTTTGGGAAAAATTGCAGTTTAAGAGGTAGTGGAAAGCTCAAGACTTCACTTAAAATAAATCAGCATTCTGAGTTTATGGCTCAGAGCAGTGAAAACTTCCTATGATACATTTCATACCTTAGCAATAGATTTATTTTGCTTTTGAGCAGATTTTTCAAATCTGTCTAAAAAGTGCACAGAAGGGAACTTGCACATATGATCATCTGTGTAAGCTGGATGAATCAGTACAGTCCACAGTTCTACTGAATTTATATTTTTTGATGTGACCACAAGGAAAAAAATCTATAATTCTAGACTAGATAGATATACCTATGATAATTAGTTTAATGAAAACTGAAACATCATGGCTATTGTTTATGGTGGAGTTGAATCTAGTGAAGGATGTCGAATGCCATAAGAAAGGCTTCTACAGATACATAAGCAGCAAAAGGAAGACAGGAGGTATCAGGAGCCTGATGATGAGGGACAGGAACACAGTTGATAGAGAGCATGGAGAAGACTGAAGTACTGAATGCCTTCTTTGCCCCAGTCTTTACTTGTAAAAAAGCCTTCAGAAATACCTGCTGGGAACCAGGGGGTAAATTGGGAGCAGGAAAGGTGTACCCTTAGTGGAAGAGGATCAGCTCAAGGAATACTTATATAGTCTGGGCATAGGTAAGTCCATGAGCAGTGATAGGATGCATCCATTAAAGCTGATGGAGAAGATGAAGCCATTGCAATTCAGCATTAATTCACGAGGTGAAGTCAGACATCAGCAGCCTGATAACCTTCTATGATGGAGTGTCTGGCTTGGTGGATGAAGAGAGAGGAGTGGATTTTGTCTATTTTCATTTCGGTAAGTGTTATGACTCTGAATCCCATAATATTTTCATAATGAAGCTGTGAATGTGTGGTCTGGATGAACAGACAGAGAAGTGAGCTTAAAAATGGGTAACTGGTCAAGGCCAGATGGTTGTGACCAGGGGCTGGAGACTAGTTGGAGGCCAGTAAGCCCGGGTGTATACCATGGGTCAATACTGAATCAAATCCAGTTCAACATGGTCTGAATGATTGGTTATCTGTAAATGAACAGTAAAACCTTTTAATTCGTTACATTTTTTCGTCTTTATTATGTTTGGACAAGTTCTGGTTTGTGCTTTCTGATATAATGGATGCCATAAAGTTAAGAAAAATATGGTTATTGTCTTTTGATTCAGATGTCTTCTGTCATTTATATAGGCCAAGACTGGAAAGCAAACATATGTTACAAGCTATTTTCAGACAAACAAAAGCAAAGACAACAAAAACTTGACTGCTGCCTAAAATATTGGAGATTATTCTTAGGCTTTAAAGATTTACTTTTATTTTAAGATGTATATGGGTTTTCCCTTTTCTTTTCCTTTTTCCCTTTTCTCTTTTCCTTCCTTTTTTTCCCTTTTTTGTGTGGTTGTACAGTGATTTTGCTTGAGCTCATAATGAAGTGCTTTTGATCAGCACTAAAAAAAGGTCTACTGGTTGAGCCCTTAAATGCAAAACTTGTGATGAGAATAAACTTCAAGGTCTCAGGATGCACTTATCAGATCTACTGTATGAATAAGTGTCAGGTCCCAGAGCAGATTGCATAAATCTTTCTGGTTGAATCTTGGTGAGTGCAAAGCTTAATACCCACAGGCTTGCAGTCTTTTTGAAGGTGATTATAATTCAGTACCAGCTTTGCATCCTGGATGAAGGTTCCCCTTGAACACAAAGTGTGTTACATGCTTGTGTGCTAGTGATCAAAATACCCAAAACGTTGCCAGTCTTGCAATCCTTAAACCTGCAAAATGATGTTAAAATGCTACATCCACTCAATTCAGCTGCAAATTCAGTTATTGTAGATTGAAGGCACACTTCTACTTCATATGCCAAAAACTAATCTCAGTCATAATTTTTTTTACCATAGTCTATGGTGCAGTGTAACTCAGAGATTTACTGAAAGTTTATAGGTGGTAAGTTTAACATTTCATGACATTTTTTTTTCTTATTTGCACAATCAGGTAAGAATTACTGCCTGAGGAAGCAAATATGTACTTAATTTTCCAAGTAAATATAGGTGGTAGATGTTCATCCATGATTGTTTAGGATACATTTTAAGTCATTACAATTTGAAGATTTAGTTGTTGATAAGGAACAATATATTGTTTTATAATCTGTTTGTTTTGACTCTTCATTTAGGTAATGGTCCCAAGTTTTTCAGTTTCACGATTCCACTAAAAAAATGTTACTATGCTTTTTTTTTATCAACCATCTCCAACCTCTTACTACCAAAATACTAAAGATAACAGATAATAGAGCTTGTTTTTCTAACCGTCTGCCAAAAATACTCTTGAAACTCTATTAACCTCATAAAAAATATTTTCTTTATTAAACTGAGGTAGAGTGTGATCTCAAATGTTAAAGAGTATACTGTTGAAATTTCCTTTTACTTTTAAGAGTGTAGCATAAATCAAAGTATAGTTCAAAAAACTCATAACATTATTTTAGTAATTCTTTATCTTTGTTTCGGGATGATTACAAAGTAACAAACTAATCTGCAAAATTCACTGATTCACATGAAGTCATGCTTCCACCCTTGATCAAACATAATTTAAGCCTACTTTACTTGAATAATTTCGTCTTCCCTTGGGAGTAAAGTTTTAATATCATTTTGTTTCAACCTCATTACTTTCCTAGAAAAGGAATATAAGCTTTTTTGGAAAACAATTCCATTAGTCATTTTTATACCCTGTTGGAAGGTATTAGAGAACACTTCTTCTCTGACTTTGTGGTACATCCAAAACATTGTCTATAAGGTCAAAGGAAGAGCAAAATTTGTTATAAATATGTAGACTTAAACTGCTTTGTCAGATCAGTAAGTGGACTCCCTCTTCCACTAAAAACAAATATATAAAAATATTCTTAAATTTGTAAGCTATAGAGATACCTTTGGAGATGTATACTGAGTTAAAATGACTCAAAGTTTAGCTATATCATACTGCTATGTCCTATTTTAATTTTGATTTCAATGACTATTTATTGTGTATAGTAACATAGTGGCCCTGTACAGTATCTAATACATCACTGTTATATGGATATTAGATGCTGTAAGGTAGATAAATAGCCATAAAAGGACTTTACCCGTCACAGTGGTACCATTATAAGCACTTATATTATGCTTGAGACCTACACGGTGATGAACAAACTCATTTTTTGGGTAAACATCCTAATATGAACTAATGTTTACATTCTCACTATTGCCTGTTTATCTCTCTTTTTCTTGACGTATAGATATAAACATACATACACAAATATATACAATGATATGTACAGTGTGTATATTTGTGATAATATTTGCACAAATGTGCTCATGTTTTATTAAATCACTAAATTATGTTAAATTCCATTTGGTATGCTGTAACGAAGTTCCAGCAAAGTTGATCATAGTTCTCACTCTCGTGTTTGTACTTAAATCAGTATAAATAATAGTTATACTGGGATAACACCAGTCAAACCAGGGGCTGTAGTAAGATCACTGTTTTCATAAAAAGTCTTACCTATTACTGAGTCTGTTAGAACAGTAAAGCTTCTTAAGTCCTGACACTGGAGGACATGTTGTTCTCATGCTAATAAGAAGGCTGTATTTCAACCTAACCAGCAGCACTAAATAAGTCAGTAATAATCAAAATCTTTCACTACCTCTGTTCCCTAAATTTCTAAAGTTATCCAAGGTGCTATTCAAAGCCAAAAGGACATTTTCCTATACAGACTCATTTTATTCAACTACAGGAAATTCTGATCTGTACAAAGTAAGGTAGTTTAAGCTTTTTAACTTTTGAACAAGGAAATATTATCCCCCCCTTCAAATGATTTATACTGTCAAGCTTCTACAATAAGGGATTTTTAAGGCTCTTTTGTTTGCTAAAGGTGAAACTCCATTTCCCCTAAATGTGTGGAAACAGTTTTGCAGTTACCAGGACTGCCAAACATGTAAAATTTTGATTTTGGAGACAGGTGAATCCCATTCTTATACTCACATTTTTATATTCTGCTGCTTATTTGAAAATACTTTTATTACATATGCTAGTTATCTCAAAAAGAAACACAGAAATATACCACAGATTTAAAAAAACAAATAAAATTACCCATGATAAGGAAAAATGAAAAAGCTGCACCAGAGAAATACATTGATTTAGCAGCAACTTATAAAATAATTGGAATGAAATGCTAGTCACTTGAGTCCAATGCTATGCTGGCTATTCCACAGTATTCAGGAATAATTATGAGGAAAACACTGAAATCATTTTTCAGGTACTTTTTTCTTTTCCCTTTTTATTTTATATGCAGAAAGCATAACCAGTTTACGGTGAAGGCTCGGGCAACCAGGGCACCTTTCCGTGGAAATAAGATGCTCATTTGACAGTCGTGTCCTTAGAAATGTGAACTGAGATGCTTCACTCCAGTGAGTTAGTAGTTCCTAAGGTCACACAGGGCAGCAGAAATGTAGGTGCTTGGTGTTTCTGCACAGTCTATGGAATGAGGCATGATTGTTACACATAGCTCTCTTGGCTCTGAGTACCTAAATTCTTCCTGAACAACACTTCATTTTACCCAATATTTGTTTCTCATCTAGTCAGTTAATGAGATCAGAATCTCATGCATTTCCCTATTTCCCATTTCTGTATAGTGTTGCTACATCCTCTGTTGTGACTTTGGATCCTAGTTTATGATAAATCTTATTGTCGGTTTTGTAGAGTCTGTCAACATTTTAGGAAAAGAAGCATTGGCAATATGATCTGAAACTGCATTCCCTTTTGAAACACTTGGCACTTTACATCAGAAAGTTAGTAGTATTCTCTGTTTTTTTTCATAAATATTTTTAAAACATCTTATCCTTTGAGAATGGCCATCAGTATATTTTTTCCCCAGCTGGAGATGGTGTCAGTAAAAGCATAGCATATTTACAGCTAGTGACAAGTTCTTGACTGACTGTATCCAGCAAGGGGTGCTTAGGAATGCAAAAGTGAAACTCTTTTCCTGAGAGACTGTGCTTTTGCTTTACAAGGTCCAGCTTCTACTGACTTAGTGATCAATTTGATATCTTGTTTCAGAATCTCTGTTTTGAGCAGGTACATTAGACAACATCAAACTAGCACCCTCCAAGAAAGCTTGTTATGTATGAATATCTTTGACCTTATGTGAGGTGTTATGGATCTGGTTCAGGTAGCATTTTTGTCGTATTGTGAGGGCAAAATTGTAGTTGAACTTAAAATTCCTGCTGGTTCTTACAGCATAGATAATGTACAGCTACTGAGAAAAACATAGAGGGAAAGGCAAAAGGGAATAAATCCCACTGCTTAGAGCTCCTAAGTCCATAAAGCATACAGATTGGTTTGGCTTTGGTTTTTATGAGGCCTTTTGTTTTGGTTCAGTTTATTTTTTTTAATAAATGGAGTATTTCTCATGTTTTATAAGAACATCTTGTAGCAAAATTCACTCCTGTTTTGCCTAACTATAAATTTTTTTACTAGCATTTGCCCTTACAGTACCTGAATCTAACAGATAAAGAATAAAATAATAAACAGATAAACAGATAAAGAATAAAATCCACAGTGGGCATAGATGAAAATCCATGCTGATTCACCTATATGTTACCAAAGTAACCTGTTCACCATAATCCTTCACCACAACTGCATCTTATCTAAATACATTTGTCCTCTGGTTGCTGTCTCTGTGAATTTGTCTGCCTTCTTTAAGCTACCTTGAATGATAACAGTGATTTCAGCTGGAGTGTTTATCTCAAACGATACTTTTCCAATTGTATTCAGTATTTAAAAAAAAAACAAAAAAATTAGTGATCCTCATTCCTATTCTTAGACTGCATTTTTTAAATAGAAACCTGATTTATTGTCTGATTCAACACAAAAACACCAGGAACGGTGTTTTCTTACAGTATTAGACATGATACATATTTATCTAAAATTATAAGAGAAAAACGTGTGCTTATGTCTGACATACAGGTATGCACAGATATACATATTTCTGTCCTTCTGTCCTGATTTTGGTAGGCTGAAGACACCACTTTAGGTAAATGTAGTCAGTTGGAGCAACCAGGACTGGATTTTGAACCTCTAAGTTAACAGAGTCTTCAGTGACCATAGTAAGTATTTTTTCACTCTGGTAGAGTGAAGTATTTATATGTAGCTATTAGTTAATTTCAAATGTGAATACTGGTTGATACCTATACTACTTCCTGACATACTTTACTAAAATTGTATTGGGTTAAATTGAAAACAACTCATTATATTTTCCAAGGTTTAACTTTTTAAAATAAGGAAAATTATAAAGCTTTTGGCTTTTAAGACACAAAGATGGGAACTGTCAATAGGCCTAAAACTTGGATTTTAAAATAATTTAAAAGGCATGCAGATGAGGGTAGTAAAAGTGTTAAATATTGTTTCATTTAGTTGGAAGATTAAGATACAATGCTTCTTTGTAAAGTAAATTCTCCTGTTTCTACTTGATGGCTTGAAAATTGTAAGTACTAGTAAGGACGTAGAAAAAATGGAACTGGACTCAGTCAGGCAGCAATTCTAATATGCATTTGGGTCTAAGACTTCCTATGAGTAGATTTCTTGTGACAAGTGTAGACATGAAAACATGGCAGACGTTGAATATCAAGAACAAAGACTGTGAAGTGTAATTGTTGTGAACAGGTTCACATGCTTCTGTAGCAATACTGAAACAGCAGGCATCAAGGAATGTTCAGTATAATAAACATATCAACCTGAAGGATACTTCAGTTGTATCTCTGCTTCTTATTATCCAAAATAGAGCATACTCTCTTCTGTGATTAAGTGATTCATTTCCTACAGATGCACAGTAAGCTCCACTTCTGAATTAATTAGTGTATCTATATATGTGTGTTGTCTCTGCAAAAGAATTCTGTTGGTCAAAAATCACAGGAGTCCTGAAATCTTTCCCTAATCTGAGATTATTATCTAGTGTTGCTTTATTCACCCCAGAAAACAGATTGGACAAGACAATGACTAATACAATCTGAAGCTCCCAGTATTTAGGCTTTGGTGAAAGTACAGGCAGCATAAAGTTTAGCAGTAAGAATCTGTAGCTGAGAATACTGTATCACTAACCCCAGAATTCAACTTGTCATCATTAACCTTGACAAAGTAAACATGACCTCACCATTGCCTGTTTACTCCTAGTCTGTCCTATTTCTATTTTCGAGGTATGTAAACTTTAATGGCAGTAAAGAATATTTTCCTTTAATTACAGGAGTAGGTGTCTTTCTCTTTCCATCACATAGTGAGCATTGTTGTGGTTTAGGAATGATATTCCCCAATCCTGTGCCTTCACTGAGACTCCCCAAACCTTGTGCTGCTCTGCTGCTCCCTGCTTTGCCTTCACCCCTCCCCCTGTGACAAACTGGAGAGGAGATTTGGAGGTCCATAAGGTAAAGATCACGGGTTGAGATAAGGACAGTGTTTTGGGAGCAGGAATGAAACAAGAAAGCACACAGTAACTGCAACAATAGTAATGGCAGAGGGAACAAGAAAGAGCAGATTCACATGGGAAGCCGAGGACAATACGCAACCCCAGACTGCTCTCTCTGCCACATTTGCCCAACTGGACAAGAGCCCCTTTCTCCTCAGAAGAGAGTCCCTTTCCCCTGCCCCAATGATATGAGGTGGTATAGAATAACTCCTGGATTCTAGCCATGCCCCATTGCAGCAATTGCAATAATTAACCCTGTCCTTTCAAGAACCAGGAATGTCATTCAATGGGAAATATTGGGGAAAAGCAAAGGAAAGCGTCCTGTATATGACTGAAGGAAAAGCTACCACTTGCCATGTAGTTGGTGTTAGGCAGGCTAACATGTCTCCTTCAGATTTTCCCATCTTTACTTGAGCAATATCCAGACTTTTGTCTGTACATTCTGGTCTAAAGCATATTGTGGTTTTTGGCTTTGGAATCGTCGACCTTAAGTCACCGTCCTCTTTGTGAAAATGTAAGTGTTCTTCTGGAAATATATAGGTGTAAATAAAGTCATCTAATTGGCAAAATGGAATTTTGTTCCTAATTATTTCCTGATTTCTATGCTGTCTCATGTATCCATCTGAAACATTGAAAGACGTATCAGTAAGTTTGGAGATGAATTGTGAAAGCATCATATTATTATTTCAATTTTTTTAAATATATAATAATAATGTTATTAAGATCGGTTTTAATTTGTAAATGGATGCACTGGAGGCAATCATAGGAAGCACAGGCACTGCAAAGCATGATGGTTTTCAACTTTTACTTTGAAATAGGCTTACTCAGGCATACTACAAAAATCAACTTTCATTGTAGCCAGTGGTATTTTGACATGTAGGGAATAGGACCTAATAAGATCAGTCTCATGAAGAGAAAAAGAAATCTGAAAATAAAATTGGATGCTACCTAACAAAAGATTCCTACAACATTCTTGGTACAACAAATTAGAATATCAGGTGATGTGTTGTGACAAAAATTTATATATTTAGCAATTTTTGAACAACAGCAGTTGATTTTGCAACAGAAAGATAAAAGTCTCCATCTGCAGAAGAGCTGTCTATATTGAATGTTTCAAAATAATCATTACAAGTTTATCTCAAGGAATTTTTTTTTTTGTTAGAAGATATACTTACTATATGTATATCTATGTATTTGTATGTAATTCTATGTATACATGTTTCAGTGCCAGAGTTTAACCCCAGTTAGCAGCTAAGCAACATCCAGCTGCTTGCTCATCCTCCACAACAGGATCAGAGAGAGAATTGAAAGATTAGAAGGAATATGCAGGAAATTCTTTTAAATAATATTTAAAAGTTTACAAAGGAACATTTTGAAACATACATTACAAGATTTCCCTCTTTCTTTTCACAGCGCTCCAATGCAATATGGTTATGATCAGAAGGAAATGTTAGAAAGTGCAGGGCCATAATTTTACGTCTTTTCCTCAGAGAGTATGTATTGGTTGTTTTCACATTAGCTGATATTTCTCCAACACCATTAAAGGATTAATATATAGTCATAAAATTTAATTTTCCATTATAGCCAAGCAACAAGCACAGGCTCTCTAGATGTAGTACCTAAGAGTGGTGCAGCATATTTCAGGCAATAAACTGCAAATTTTATACCGTCATATGATTTTACTCTTCAAAAGTCACTCAGACATTCTCAATATAGTTGACTTAGAAGTATGTACATTTCTTAGATTTCTACTATACCATGGTCCCAAGGCAAAGATTTCATGGGAGTAAGAATTTTCCTTGAAGTGGGCAATTAGCTAAAGAAAAAAGAATCCATTTCTTTTCACTTAGCCAGAGTCATAGAAGTTACTGTAATCTCTCATATCTATTTTTCATTTAAGTCTCCAAGTTATTTGCTAAACATAAAGAGAAGAAGAAAAAAGGGGAGAAAATTAAATCCACTATCTTATATCAATGAGAAAGCTCCTGCTCGCTGAAGAAACAGGATTACTACCTCTAAAAAAGAAAAAAATGCCACCAAAATCCAATCTGTATACTAAATTGCTAGCCAGTGCTATCTAAATAAATAATATTTACATGTAACATCCGAACTCCTCACAGAATGGACTGATTTCATTTAAGAAGATGATGGGTGAGAGTTAAATATTTGGGAAAGATAAATTTGCCATCATGTGTTACACACACATGTGTGTTTATGTATATACAAAACATAAATACAAAGCTACAACTATTTAGAACCATTGGAACTCTGCAGTGTCAGAGTACTCGTGTAATTGGCTTATGAAGCTCTTGTTTGAAAGAATACTCAGTCTAATTCAGTTTAGGCAATGTCTTAAGCTCTCCTGCTAGTTTCAATAATATGGATGATGCAAAGAAATGCAACAAGTAATTTGCCATATTGCAGTCATGTCATCTAAGCTATCTGGGGCTATTTTGTAAACACTATTTCATAGAACCCTAAGGCACAAAATATAAGAAACAGAGTAAGCCCTTTCCTATTGTGATATCAAAGTAGTTCAATTCGTCTAGCAGATTGTTTAGTTCAATTTGTCTAGGAGATTATTAATTGTGGAAACAAGTCCATATGCCTTAATCTGTTTATAAACTGTCCTAAGCACCGTTATTTTGATTAATAAAGATAGGTAATAAACACCTCAGGATATAATTTTAGTAGTGTAGACTACTCAAAATTAAAAGTTATTAAAGTAGAAGTCAAAATAATAATTAACAATACACCAAAGTACATTCGCACCAACATTAGGAAATGGCAATGAAATATTTTATTTTGGTAAAAAGTTAACAGAGAAAAGGATTATGTGCAATAAGGCACACTATGAGTGAACTGATATTTTTAGCAAGCTTTTTAAGGTTTTGTGTTTTAGACAGGAGCTTAAATGGTTTGCCTATTAACCAACCATTTTATAATAAAGAAGCCTCACATTCTAAATTTTCAGATGTCTCTTTCTCAATAGAGATAATTTGTATGTATATTGCATTGTATTAAGCTTCAGATATCTGGATTCAATTTAAACATAAATTATTAATCACACCAAATGTATTACAGAATTTGCTTGTGTCATTTGAAATACAATCAAAAATGCTAGGCAACAAACCTGAGAAATACTCAATAAGTAAAACTACATAGCTCTATTCTACTCAATATATATTTCCATGCAAAATTGAATTTGGAGAAGCATTTCATAATTCATTGTTGGAAAAACTCTTGCTGGTTTAGTCAAGCAAGAAAATTACCCCCCAAAGCCCACAAGATCCATAATGCTTAGAAAACAAAAGGAAAAAAATGGCAACAAAAGATAAGGGCAATTCAAAACCTAATGAGACATTTTAGGCCTCATTTACATCTCTAACCTGATGCAATTCTTCAAAATGTTTTTCTTACAAATTTGCATACTAAAAGCTTATTCTTCCCTAAACAAAATGATGATGAGATTTCCCACACTATACTAAAGTTAGCATTAGTTTAAAAGCTACTTATAGTCACTTCTAGACAATGGCTTGGGTGTCATTTTTAAATTCATATATCTATTAGAGAGCTGATAGTGCAACCAAATACTTTTTTCTTGATATATCATGTCTGTAAATTTAAAACAGAGATTTTACAGATCATTACTACAGAGCATGGTAATTTTATCAGTGAACAGCCTTTTTTGCTAGACAAGACTTTTTTTTTAATTAAATGTAAATTTAAAAAAATCCAAGTATGTGGATAAAGGTCTTTTGATTGGGTAAGCATCATCTGGTGAATAGTGTATACATGGATTTCCAAAAGGCTTTCAACGAAAACCCCTTGTCAAAGGCTTTACGGAAATCAAGCAGCCGTGACATAAGGAAGGTCCTTGCATGGATAACTAATTGGTAGAAAGAAACATACCAGGCATATGTTCCCTGTAATCAGTTAAGCAAATTGAAAAACTAAGGTTCCATTTGCCAGAGGATACCCATCCTATGGGCTGGCTATGTCCTTGCAAATGTGTGGTTAAAGGACCAGTCTTCTAGTTCTGTTTACATTTCGTTTTCAATCACAATTTGAATTGAAATTTGATATTTTCAGAAGTAGAATAAATACTATTGTAAAAATAACAAGAGGAAACAGAGTATCTGTTTATTCTTCTTAACTGTGTATGAATTTTTAAATCTGGTTAAAAGTTTAAAATATTTCATATTAGATTAAATATTTTGGAGCTAAGGTGAGAAATGGAAATATTTAATGAAAAAGAGAAATAATATAAATATGGAACATTTTATGATATGTTTAAGAAGATGCAAACTTTAAGTGCAAATAAGAATGATGAGTGATATCAAATAAAAATGATTAAGGTTATAAAATGCAAGCATGGTATGAATTTAAAATTCCTTTTAAGGCATAGCCTTTACACAGGAAAATGCTTTTTAGGATAAATGCTTACCTAAGAATTGTTAAATTTTTCATGCACAGTCCTGAAGCGACAAATCTGTCACCTGAAATTATCTTTGCTTTGTGTGTTTTCACACTTCTGTTAACAGTGAACTGTTAATTGATACGCACTGGAGACACACACAAAACAAAGTAAAATTGTGGACAACATGCTGCCACTTTATGGATTAAAAAGGTTTCCTCGAATAACTGATACTAAATAACTTTTGCTTTTATATTAACTTTTTACGTCATGCTTTGAATACATCAAAACTGTTGGTCAGTTCTAGACAAATAGAGAGGAATAGGAATCTGAAGTAATTTTCTTGAAAGTCCCCTGAAAATAGATGTCTGAGTAGTGAGGAGAGATCCAAAATTATATCCCAGTTTTGTAGGAGTAAAATGAATTTTACTATAATTGTAATTCCTTAGATATTGACAGTTAGAATGAAACAACATAAATCCTTTTATAAAGTTGCTCTTCATGGAAGTATCTGTTTCCTAAACAAATGAGATTACAAGTTTTTGGATGCCTGTTTCTTAGTACCCAGCAACATTGCAATCTCAGAAATTTAAGTGTTCTTAATCTGAGCCCTTTTACAGGCATGATTGCTATTTTAGCTGGATGTAACAGAAATAGGTGCATACATAATTTTGTCTAATACTTCTGAAATACATTTCTCAAACTATAGCATGTTAAAGTATTAGACCAAGGTCTAGATAAAGGGACCCAAATTATTCCTTAGGAAAAAATTAGGTTTCTATGTGCAATATCTATTTCAGAAATTCCTGTCTTAGTTACTGCCTGATTCTGAAGGGGCCTTAACTCCAAATAGCCTGAGTTTTTGACATAAAATAACAACAGCCTACATTTCTTTACATGAAAAAATGCTGTGATCCTGGCAACTGAGTATTGCTATGTCTTGCTAATTCCTAGGTATTCTTAGGGATCATGTGGTTTTGTCTAAGGCCAAGAAGGTAATCAGTCCAGCAAAGCTTCTTGGATTACATCTGCCTTCTCAAAGAATTCTGCAGATACCGGATGCTACATGCTATTTCTGGATTGAGATGCATAATTATGTGCTGTGCAGAATAGAATTCAAGATTCCATGGGCCAGAAAAATGGAAAAAAAAAAAAACATTAACATTAAATTTCCAGCCTCAAAACAAAAAACGGTACTGCTAGAAAAATAAAATGGGCTTAGCATTTACCACTCTTTTTTTTTCTATGAAATAACCACGTTAAAGTACTACATGTCAGCACCTTTACATTTCTTGCTTCCTCCCTTTCCCCAGGGCAATTCCCCTGAATAAACAGAACACTTTTTTCTTAACAGAACATGCATTAAACAGAAGAGAAGTGTATCCTTCTGTAATAGTGCTGCAAAGGGAAAAAAACCAGACTGTCCTCTTCCTTAATTTGGGGGAAAAAAAGTTTTAAAAATGTTCCCAGAGATAAGATGCCAAGTTGGAGGAGCCTCATTATATTCCTATGCTCTGACATTTTAGACCTCCAACATTTCAACAGCTTGTCTTAGGTATTGCCCATTCTCTAGCTGTAAATACCTGCACATGGACCCCTAAGCGACCCCCAGCTCAGTCTATTTGTCTTGTGCTTTAAGAACCAAACCTCAACATCCTGCATCAAGAAGCTTTCTTTTAAGGAGGTCTGAATTCCACACTGCAGACCAGTTCTCTAAATGTTAACTAGCATTACTTAACTTTCAGCTTTTTAGTCTCTTCTGGCTGTTTTGTTGATCAATGATCATTGTGAGAATATAAGAAAGATTTTTTCATCCCTAGTAGTGAGAACTCTGTCCACTGCAGGAAATTTTCCCAGGTCTTGTGGCAGGCAAACATACGTTCTATAGGGATTGCAAAATCTTACTGGCTTCATTTTCATGACAATGACCTTTTGTTATTCTCATGCTTTATAAACCTCTCTGTCGTAGTTATTTTCAGTAGTTCTTCGCCCTTCTGTTTCTCTTGTCACCCAACTACATTCATGTTGGCGTACAGAACTCAAGTTATTTTCTGCCCATATGGTCTCAGTGAGTTAATCCATTTCTAGATTGTTGTACGTCAGTGCTGAGCACTCCTAAATATTTTCTTGTGAATTTCCATCTGGAACTCAACATCTCACCTCCTGTCTTTCTAATATTTTTTGTAGCAATTGCATAGATTCCTCAGAGCAAATGGAAAATTGAAATTGCCCCATTTTAAATTCTGTTTCTTTTGCTTTTCCTCTTTCTGCAGCACTGGCAGCTACTGTATTACTGTCCCAGAAATTTATTTTTTATTTGAGTTGTATTATGTAAATTAATTAACACTAATATTTCAAAATAATAGCAAAAATAAAAAGATCTGCAGCTGTATTTTCCTTTGAAAATTATTTTTATTGTTGCTAGGTGTTGGATGATTGAGAGAGGACAAACCTGTATATAGGAATCTATGTTTGTTTCACAATGTAAACATTTCTCATTTATAAATAATACTGGGTCTTCACATTTTAGTCTCCCATGGTTTTGGTAATATTTCTATAATTTTCTTATTTAAACAAAGTAATTATTTTTAGTATTTCAGTATCTTGCAATTATTTTAATTTGTGATGCCAAAGAACTGAGCAGTTCTACTTTCCCCCTTTAAAAAAAATTTGTCAAAATTCATCATCTCTAAATTGCAGTACTGCTCTTTTCAAGGATTCCAAAACATATTATGGACATTGTTAAAGGTCTTTGTGACAATAAGACACATTCAGCACGGCCCTTTAAATTTTTGTAGTTATCCTCACTTTAATTTATTAATTACCTTTCTCTTTCTTATTTAGGAAATATTCATTTTCAAATACAGATGGGCATTTTTGTCTTATCCAAATCAAAAAATCACAAAAAAAAATCTGTAGGAGTTATTAATAATAATAGAGATTTATCTACAATTTTATTTGCTTTTTGGCATTCAAAAATTAATTGTGTTTACATAGATATCTATTTTTATTTCTTTTTCATTGTTTATACTTCCAGCATTCTAACACTTAGAGACAGCAAAAGGGTAGAGTTAATGCATCAAGCCTCATCAGATGTGTATCGTGGCTTTGAAACCAGAATAGCTAACCCAGGAGAGTGGCTGCTTTGCTTCTTTTGTCACCAGAGGTGTGTTGTGTTCTGTTGTACCGTGCAGGTGTGCTATTGTGTGACAGTGTACACTGCTTGCACTGCAATGGGAAAGCCTCCTTTCCATGAAGTGCCTCTTCCCTTTCTCAATCCCCATCCCATACCCCATATTAATCAGTGGCGAATTAAAACTCTGAAGATATTTTTAAGACTTTTCTTAAGCCTGGCAAAAGCTGAAGTTAAAACAAAGATTTCTTATATCCTTCTGGTCTATAGATGATCCACCAACCTTTTAAATCTGTTAGCAACCAGCATAAACTGAATTATCTGCACCCTGCCAAAAATTATACTGTGAGATCCACAGCAGGATGAGTACTGGAGAAATGCAAAGATCACAATTACTTGTATCCATGTTCCTTAGACACAGATGAAGATTTTTAGCTTTCAGAATATTTAGTAAACCCTGTAATTTTAAGGATTATTTTAATTTTTTTCTGATAACACAAACCAGTTGTAGATAATGATTAAATTTATACTCTTCACATGTTATAAATTGTAAGGACATGATTCCACAAAATTACACTTTGAAGGGTTTTTCAAGATGTTTCTGTGAATTTTTTTCCCGCGTCTCAGATGTCTACATAATATTACAAAAGCGAGAGAAGCTGAAATACATCAAGGTATTGGGCATTGCATATCAAGTCACAACATATCTAGCTATTGCTTAATGTTACTATGAAGTCTATTTTAGAAATTTATTATTTCCTTATGAAAATTAATTAATATAGGTATATTTATGGCCTTGTATCCAAGTCCTTAACAGAAGATAAGGTGAACTGCATGATAAGTTCCAAGTGAGATGAAAAAATAATCTGTAAACATCAAAAAAGCACTTATATGTTACAAAGTGTAATCAATACAATTTAGAATACAATCTTGACACTTCTATTCTTGACAGTTTTAACAAGTACCTTCACTGTGATAAAGCCTCCGAAGGTAATACAGAAGTTTCAGAAAGCAGGTGCAAAGAAAGATGCTCCAAACATTTTTAGAGGATATTTGTATCTTTCAGAAGTGTCTACTAAAAAGAAAAAGAATATGGCAGCTATGTAAATCAGTAGATCAGTAAATAGGGCAACTTAACCCGCAATGATACTGGATAAAATTAGCACTTAGAAAAGATCGGGACCAGGGTATCTGCTGAATGACTGAAAATAACATGTAGATGGCTCAGCCTGTAGTCTTTCCCAGAATATGCATTACTGTATCTTCTGCCCCATTTTTCTTTTTAAAATATCTCCCTTTCCTTCCACCAGCGCAGTGATGAACTAACTATTTGTAGGTGCTGTGGAAGATACTTCTGCTACAGCACTATGGAGTTGCTAAGATCTAAATCACTTCAGTGATGAATAGAAATGTTACTAGTGTTATTGCAAAATCTTATCATTCTGTCAGAAAAAAAAAAAAAAAAGAATATGTCACATATTTTCAACTGTTTTTTTCCTGGTATTCAATCTAAATTGATGAATCAGTGATGGATGGGAATAAAGTCCTTACATATAAAGCTCAAAATTTAGTAAATAATCACCACCGAAAAACCTAAACTCAGAAGCATAAACTGTCAAGTAATTTCTGAAGAAAGGGAGAAGAAAAGGGTTTGGTTTCATAGAAAGAGTTGTGAATACTAGAATTCTGGTTATTATCTCAGAAAACCACTTGTGCACTGTACTAGGTGCAACTTGGTGTCAAATATGGACAATAAACATTCCATGTCCCTTTCTACCTATAGATCTGTGATTTCTCCCACATCATGATGTAACAACATCCACATGTTGTTACATGTGCCTCTCCTATTTAAATGTACACAGAACGGATGTTATGAATGTCGCCTTCTCTAGAGCTTTATGGACTGTTGCCAGCCATATGTTCTCAAATAAAAATCTTTTCCAGATGAACTAGAGAAGCCAGTTTGGCTTTTTTTTTTTTTTTTTCAAAATTAGTATTTAGCTGCCAAATTTTGCATGGTATTTATCATTTATTTTTGTCACATCTCTGATTCTATTTTGTATGAATCCTAGCAATATCATCTTTGAGTAGTGCAAAAATTAATTCTGACTCCCAATTTCTAAGTGTGTTTTTTATTATAGCTAAACTACATTTGTAAAAGGGTATCTTTACCTTTTATATTTTATTACATTTGGATCAAATGAAGGTGCAAATATACTTAGTGCACAATAACTTACAAAATGAAGATCTAGCTTGCTTGAAAAGGCAGAGCAGCATTTTAGAATCAATAATTTCTCAAAATTTAGAGAAATCTGGTTTAGGGGAAAACCATATACTGCTATCCCATACTTCATTCAATGACCTGGACTATGTCTTCTGCTTGCTAATTTTGCTTACTGGGAGGGGGTTTGTGGTATTTTGATCACTTGACAAGAAATTAGGTTGAAAAATCACTGATTTATTTATCATAATCTAATAAGTAGCTCTCAGGTGACCATATCTCTGGTTAACTGTTTTTGACTATGTATTTGCTTAGTTTATGTACATGCACTTACTAGACTACTACAGAGGCATGCAAAGTTCAAGCACCAAAACAACTCTTGCAGAGTTAAGGACTTGATAATGGAAAATTCCATTTCCATTGCTCCAACAGAAACTGTGCTGTGTAGAGAAATTGTATTATGGTGGGCAGAATCACGTGTGCTCTAGTGGAATTGTTGTTACAAAGGAAGAGTATCCAACAGTGTGATTTGCATCATGCTGTGTGAGCCGCCTACACTTTTCAGCAGTTGGTTCTGTGTCTGTAATTTATTGCTCTAGAAACCATTATAATAATACAAGAAATGCTGCAGCAAGTGTGGAGGAAAGAACATATCACAGTCAGACTGTAATGACTATTTAGACTACTTAAACTCACTCAGCTTGTTTTACATCAGAAAAACAAGTCCTTTTCAATTACCTATTTAAAGCATCTTATTCGGTTTTCTGGTCTCATAGTGATTGAACTTAAATACACTATAACATAGGTTTAAGATAGTTTATGATTGTAACTGTCCAAAAATTCAAGACTAAAATAAAACAGTAAAATCAAAATTTCCCACCCTGAAGGAAAATGATAAAAAGTATGCTATTTCCATAGGTATGCATAAGAAAATGGTCTCATCCTCATATAAGTACTCCATAGTGTAGGAAAAAAGTCTGATGGAATCTCTCTGTACATCAGTTGTACAATTATTTGTTTTTTGAAAATAAGGACATTTAATATAGGAACATTATGGACCTTTTCATTAGGTAGGAGAGTCATAGGGTGGGGTTTTGTAGCTCAGCTTTTTAATTAATGTATCATGGTGGGGGGCTAGTATGAGAAATAAATGCCTGAGGCTGCTAAGAGTCCTTCAGTGGACCAAACCGGGACTTCCAGCTGGTGGTCCAATTTCACCTTTTCAGTCTTGATTTCAGCACAGGACACGGCCCATAATTTTTTTCCTCTGGAAAAAATCCTGTATCTTTGAGCACACAGCTTGCTTTTGTGTTTCTACTGTCCTGGAAAATGAGAGCAATTTTTGTCAAGATTATTGTCCTTTTATCTTTTACAGGATGAAGCCAATTTTTGTAACCGCATACTTCTTCCTCAGGCATCCAAATTCTTGTTTTGACAGGAGGAAATTACTGTAAACGTTGATGTAATGTTCTGATTTAATTCCATGTCCTTCATTTCTTCTGACTCAGTTCTTTTCCCTCTCTATTTTGCATCTTTTTTCTTAATTTTCTAAAATGCATAATCTAGAGTAGCGGCAACAAAAAGGTTTTGATTCTAGAATCCTTTAAACCTCTTTTGTTATAGATTTCTATACTGCTCTTTCCACAAAGTTTTCTCTTCTGTCTGTCACTCACTGACTCTATTCCAGTGAACATTCCTTTTCTCTTTTGGCAGAGCTCATTTACAAATCTTAAATGTTCCTCTCTGTCAGTTTACCTCTTTGTCTCTTTTATTACCGTTGTTCTTCATTCCCAGAGCTCTTTTCTGTCACATCCTTTGCTTCTAGCCTGTTACTACCTTTCCTTAAGCTATTTCTGCATTTCATTCATATTTAATGTTTCCACAGTTCTAACATCACTCTAGTCACTTCCTTAACCTCCCAGCATAAGTAATTTCTTCTGCCTGAAATACTCTCTTTTTGAAACCACCTATTGCTTTGCTACCATATGCCTACCCTTTTCTTGGGTATGTTAAGCAGCCAATGTACATTTGCTTCCTTATCCTTTACACGCCATGTGAATTTATAGTCATTGTCGTGGTTTTTATCATTCAGTACAAAATACTGAATAGGTACACAGAAGCATGATGTACCTCAAAAAATGGTAATGTAGAAAACCCCCAATATGGGTGATAACCACGTGCTCCTTAGGATGCTGCTTTGGATGCTTTTTCCAGGTCTGTTTACAGCAAAACAATACATGGCAATATCATAGATAGGAAGCAATAATTGCTAGCACCAAGCCTAATTTAATTTTCCTTGATTTAGCCTGATGGAAACAACATGCTTAAATGCTAAAGCATTTTCACCAACTCAGTAAGCATCACTTCAGGAGAATAGATACAGTCATCAAGGGATTGACCAACTAGAAACATCAAGGGCAAAACTGTATTTTCATCCTCTCTTTTGTTTGGTGGTTTTTTTTTATTTCAGAGTAGTTGTTGGGCTGTTTCCCCAAAGATTTATTTGCTGGGGGAAAAAAAACCCTCATTGAATAGTCTATTTTCAACCCTTGAATGCATATATCGAATTTAAACATACTTTAGCACTACAAGTTCGAAATACATGTATATTTCTTTTTGTAGAAAGCATACTAATAGCTTTTAGTTTTCTGATACAATGTGGGGTATTTGAGTTGTTATTATCTAACTTGAGAGAAAATCCATGAAATTACTTACAGGTGTGTTGTATTCCTTAAAAAAACCCTGATTTCATAAGTATTTTTCCTTTGAGCAGAGTACAATTAAGCATTAGTTATGCCACATTTTCCAGAACCACTGGAAAAGTTCAAGAAACTACAAACAATAAAACAGTAATAAAATTGTTGACATTATCTATAATTAAACAGATTAACAGCCCACATTTTTATATTGGTTTGGTTTGATTTGGCTTTTTTTTTTTTTGCAAAAGCATTTGCTATTTATTTAGGAAATTACAACTAATAGTAATACAACACAATAGTGCTAAGATATTTTTATGACCCTAGAGGTTTGGGGTTTTTTTGCTCTGTATGCAATTTTTTTAACTACTCTCATAGTTTATTGTTTGTTTTTCTTAAAATGTGTCACTGGAAATGTTTTCTTTCCTTCTTTAAATCACCTACATATGCTCCATAAACAGGTGCAACAGACAAGCCTGTAATTTTTCCAAACACTTGTTCAGTCAAATGCATTACTTGAGCAGAGATGGGCTATTGCATTTCTTTGAGTTAAATTATTAAAATCTATTTTTATGAACTTGTTAAAATTAGAAGACTTGGTTTTCAGCAGTGACAACTAGCTTAAGATTCTTTGGTATTTTACTTCTCTCTCCACACCAGGGAAACCACTTTTTACTTCTGCAGTGTGTTCAAGTGAGATCCTAGATATTTCATATCAGAATTAACAAGAAGTTCAAATTTTGTTAGGGCTGCTTAAAGTGTGAAAACATCTGCACAGATCTAGCCTTCACTAGTCACTTTCTTAAACTGTTCTGAGTCAATCCATGAACTTTTCTTCCACATCAAAGCTTATTTCCAACTGGGCATTAAAATCAGCTTAAGCCATAACTGATCCTGCCTGATGTGGGGCACCATCTGCACCATTTCTAGTACCTCATTGAACTTATTTTAATTTTTTTTTGTTAGTAATTTATGAACGTATGTGATATGAAATTCAGGATTTTAATTTCTCCCTCCCCCTTGCCTATCCCTTTTACAGGCTAAAAATTATAAAGTGTGACTATGTAACAATCTAATTGCCTATTATTGCTATGTCCGTTGCAAAAAAAAATTTATCTATTTATTCTACTATCTCTGAATGTTTTCTGCATTTGCCTTACTATTTTTTTCCTTCCTGTAATGACTTATTTACATGAGCTCAGCTGCTCTTCCCTTTTGGACATTATTTTAATTTAGTGTCTGTGCTGCAACTGCAGACATAGCTTCAGAGCACTACCAACACCTTCTCTCCATTTACACAGCCCTTGCTGCTTTACCTTCAGTGCAAAGCAGTGTATAGATCTTATGAACGTGAAGGAATGATGCCATCAGATATCCCTGAGCCTAAGATCAACAGGTGACTTTAGAGCTGCAGTCTAGACGTGGGAGGCAGAGCCCTACTGTGCCTTCTATCAGTCAGGAGAAGGACCTTCCTTCTCTTTTGAAGAAAGCTGACTTGCAGCAATCTGTGTTCACAGTCCTGCTTGGGATGCTAAATGCTATGTAGTACAGTGCTGTTGTTTAATGGTTTAATCAATGAGTCAGAAACCAAAACAAACCTGCAGTCCCATTCAGAAGTTGCTATGAGGATGAAAACAGTTTACAAAGGAGTAAATGCTAAATATATTTCTAATTTCAAGTGACTCACCATTTTCAGAGGTGGATAATCACCTTAATGACAAAACAATATCATGATGCAAGGCTACAGAGGCCACTATATCCAACCTAATCAAAATATTTTCATCTCAACCCATAACTTTATTTGCATACGTTTATCCTTATTCACTTACTGATGCTTTTTATAATCTATTCAATATCAATGGACACTTTTTAAAAATTACTGGCAATCTCAGAGCAGGTCAGCTGGCTTTTGGCTGACCCAGAAATGACTGACAAGTGGCAGCATATCTTATGTTTCTAGATCTAGCAGGAGGAGTAAGCAAACATTTAATTTCCATCATGACATGGGCCCAGATTTTTTATTAATTCTGTTGACAAAAAGTGTCAAACACATGAGCTTTAAAGAATTTCTTTTAAATTTATTTATGAATAATGTAATATGACAGTACCTGTTATGATATACTCCTTTGATGGTGTAAGTTTATCTATGACTAAGAAATGCATTAATTTCATTGTGCTGTCACCGTTTCTATTATTTTATTTACCTTTTTTCTTTTGGTAGGATTTTTTTTTTTTAACTGACTTCTTTATAATCACCAGCATAATTGAAAAATAATTACCTGTATTGACAGATATCAATTTTGTCTCCAAGGACTAATAATTGCTATGTTGTTCTGTAGCCCGTCTGTATCTCTCCTCACCTTGTGAACCATGCTATTATCGTTGGTTTTTGTAATGCAGTCATTTTTAGTGATCACTGTAAGTTTCAGAGCTCTTTTGTGGTGTGAATTCTAAAAAATCAAAGACAGACCATGTACCAGGAAGCTTAACACACATTCTAACACCACATCTGACAGGCAGAAACAGTGAACAGAGCAGAGAGAAAACCTAATGAAAATACCACCTTATTTTTATTATTCAAACAGAATGTGGCCAGTAACCACCTTGCTCATTATCTTCTGGTAATTTTCCATGAACATTACAAAAAGTGGGTTTGGAACAGCTCTTTATGTACTATAGAGCAATGACTGCATGGGCTTTTCTATGAGATTGTTTCGTACTGGGAGTTCAGGGGAAGCAAAGATACAAATCATTAAATTAAAATGATCAAACAGATGATGAACTGTGTTAATAAGATAAAAACTAAAAACCAAAACTGAATGTTTTGTGAACACCAGAAATAAGGAATTGTGACTTGGATGGTATGATGAAACAGGTCTTAGTAATCAAGTTTTGATTGACTGAAGTTACTCAGCAAATGGGGAACTTCAGCTGGAGAAGAACTGAGAATTTAGAACAGACAGATGAGAAACATCATGTGAAAAATAAGACGAGGGAAAAATGAAGAAGGAGAAAGCAAGAGAAAAATAAAAATTTCTTTCATTTGGGGGAAGACATATCCAAAGTATGCAGAGTAAAAAGAAGCACTACTATGAAATGTGGAGATGTTAACAGTGCAAAGGAAAGAAATGACTGTCTGCACTGGTCTGCACTTGGTTCTGAAGAGAAAAACATGGGGTTTTTAAGATTATAGGATAATTTGTGTGGAAAAGGATGCTGGGAGTCCTTACTCCAAACTCCAGATCAAAGCAAGGTCAGACATGATTTCAGAGGGTTTTTTAAATAATTCACATAAAAACTATTTATAAAATAGTTTATAATAATTAGACATCAGAAGACGAGACCTAGTACTGCTGTTGTCACAGTCCAGAGAATCTATACCAACATGTATGTGGCATTTCTCTGGATGTGTCTGCGTGTAACAAGTAACAAACACTACCCTGATCATTGCATTGTGTTGTATAAATGACACAGAATCGCACAAGCAATTTAAGTCAGACTGCATGGTTGTATATCAAAGTATTCAATGTTCCTGAGCTCCAAAAGCAGGCAAGGCATCAGAGTCTGACTTCTGCTCAGCAGCTGTAAAGGAACTAGGAAATGGCATATCTTATCCATATGAAGAGACCATATATATGTTCTCTTCCTTCCCTCTGTATCTGCTTAATGTCTAAAAGGTGATAGATTGACTATCAAGCAAGAGATGGAGAGAGAGCTCTGGGAATATGGAAAGTTTAAAGAAAAAAATTAAGCATGCTGGTCAAGGCAAGTCAGAGTCAGACAGAAAAGTTCAAGGTTGGTTCAGATAGCAAGATGGCAAGATATTGGTCACTGTGATAGGAAGTGGCCTCAGATAGTTGCAAACTAGCTATTGCCAAAGTTTTCTATGTCTATAGTTTTCTATGTATATTTTCCACATAGAATGTGGAAAATAAATACTTTAAACAGGATTTTTAAGAATAAAATAGTATCTTCATAGTACATTAAGCCTCCTACTGAGACCTAAAGCTTTTTTTTGCAATAAATAACTACATTTAAGGAGTAATCCAGTAACTTCCAAATGCCGTAACACTAACAATCTTTGGTTATATCCCGTTTATTAGAGTAATCATCCAGCAGAATCACAAAAAGTTTTGTTTTTTCGGCCTTATCTCCAATTTAGAATGTTCTATAAACTTATTTACTCTGTATGATATCTTCCCCAGGTTCAAAACAGAATGATAGCTCTTTACTGACTGATAAAAACTTGTAAGGTTCATTACTGTTTGTCAGATGGGTTTGATTATAACATAAGTAGCAGAATCAAAAATCATGTGAAAATTTAAAACTACGCCTTTGGTTGGTTTGCCAAAATGGAGACTGTCTGCCCTACGTGCCACTGGTATCCTATTACTAACATACATATTTAAGTACAAAAATGATAGAACAGTTTCTAAATGAAAAGAAAATTAGATTTTCTTTTAACTAATGTATAAAAATCTCTTAAAGGCAAGAACTATTCACTTCAAATGTCATGGTTTAAAAATTCAAACAATAAATTCAGCTATAAATGTTATTTTGAGTTAAAAGTCCACATGCTTTTCTGTTGCTGATGAAGACAAACTGCTTTTGTTGTGAATAACAGTCAATAACAATGAACTCTTTTGCTTTATTTGCTCTTTGGCAGAGAAACTGGTTTTCTTTTGTGTGTTTCGCATCTAGGGTTTGTGATTTGGTTTTGATTTTGTTATTTTTTTTAATAGGAGTACAGGCATCTTTATTTTATGGTCTGCTTATAATAAAGCCGTACAGCAGATTACCAGCATTGACTATATAAAATATATTGTGTTCATGTAATAGTGCAATTTGGGATGGGAGACAACTGAAATAAAATAACAGCATAAAAACCAAAGAATTCTAAAATATTAATTTTTCTTGATGCTCAAAGATGGCTATATAATATTTTTCTGCCATTGAGGCATATTTGAGATGTGAGAAACATTAACAATGAGGAGGGCTTTAGGTCAGGATCACTGTGCATCATAGATGACATTATCTGCTGATTTAGCTAAGCTGAAAACTGCTGAAAAATAATCCTTTTTGTGCCCTTGTCAGTGGCTTTGGCCTAGAGTAATATAAAATCAGCCTTACCCGAGTCAGATAATCATTACAAAATTAATTTTGTTTTTGACTCACAGAAATAATTGGGAGAAAAATATATTTCGTAGATTGATTAATATTATTTTAAGTTAAAGCTTACTGAGATGTATAAAATACTAAATGCTGCTAGTAATTGAGCAACTCTATGCAACTATAAATTAGCTGCTTGAACTGAGAACAGATGATTACTAAAAGCACTTTTTCCCCCTAGAAAACTTGCAGTTCTCTTTTTCCTTAGCATTCACAAGGGGCATCCAGTTAATCATACTGAGGTCTCTCCCTTAGTGCTGCAGTAGCTGATTACCCAGCAGGAGGTGCAGTTCCAGCAGGGTAAGTCAGAATGGTGTTGGTTGTTCCCTAGGGAGGGACATCCTGTAAAAACACCAAGGTTGAGAACTGTCATATTCACAGCAGTAGGTGCATTTTCCTCAGAAATTAATGGAGCAAGCTGGGCAAAAATGTTTTTAAACTACATCTTCCCTAGAGTAAGATGCAAATTCAAAGCTCTTTTGAAGCATTGGAATGAAAGTTGAAGATAAGACTTTTTAGTTTTTGACATTGATGATATAGGCAACACTAGCACTAGGAATATTAAATTGAAATGGAGGATAAGTGGGGCAAATGTTATTCAAGCAGCTCCCAAATGCAGTCCTAGCTGTTTCAGAGCTAGTTTAACTAAGGTGCTTGTAATTATGGTTGTTATTATTGCAGAATACCTGTCACACATTTCCTTCCTTCAATTTGTTATTAATTGATCAAGTTTTTTACTGAAACAAGAGGATTGGATGTAATCTTGCCCAATTGACTGGCATCCAACAAAAGAGGGTTAGAAGAAGTGAAGCTTTGAGATGCAGCTTTTTTTTTTTTTTTTTTGGCTGCAGTCTGTGCTGTTCAGCATCATGCAGCAGCTCTAGTCTGCTTTCTCAGCTGAAGGCAATGCAGCACAAAGTGACAGGGATCTGTTTACAGAAAGATTGTGCAGAAACATTAAGAGCCTTATTAGCTCTGTCCTCTTGAACAAAGGCATAAGATGGGTCTATTTATAATACACATTTTCTACTTTCACTATTTCTTACTAATATAAGAAGATAAATCCTCAAGGATTGTCTCTAACAGATTGTAGAACCTGGTCACAAATTCTGTTTCCCACCTGTTTTCAGCCTCTATGATTTTGTCATCTTGTCTTCGCTTCAGCTCAGTGCTGCTTTTTTGTTCTTCTCGTGTGACTCCTGTGTAAGCTCTTACACTGTATCTTCTAACACTGGGTTATAAGAACATAAATGGCCAGACCTGAAATCCATCTAGCATGGCACACCAGAGACCTAGATAAAAGTTTAAAAAATAGGGGGGAAAATTAGAATAAAAAAGAAAAGGGAAAAATAATTTTCTCCATTAATTTATTTTTAGTCTGTAATAATATCTAGCTTAAGGAATTCCTGATCCAAAAGTGGTATCTCTGTGTGAGAATATTCCATTTAGCTTACATAGTCAGTCTTTATTTCTTCTTTAAACAGCAGGCCCTGCTAACCCTAACTGGAAATCCACTCCCTAAAATAGAATTAAAGATACCACTGAAAATTATCAGAGACACAAAGCTTGCAAGGCTTTATTTCATTTTCATTTATGCAGATTTTTATTGCATCTGTCCCATAATTACTGTCAAGTAAATACCCGTTCTAAGAGAAATTTATGACTTTTAAAATCATTCCAGTATAGCCTATAGAAATGTTTCCACATCTTTTTATTTAATGTATACACATCCAATAGACTATAAATTAAACACTCAATACTAAAGATATTTATAAAATAGCTTTTATTTAATATTTCTTCGTGGTATACCTGAAATATTTTCATTAGCTATAAGTAAAATATAGCCTAATACCTCTGGAGAAGGGGCACAGCATACAAGGTGACAAATATGAAAGGCAACATCAATTAGGAGTTCTGTGTCTCAAAACGGTCTATAAATGTTGGAGTAATATCTCCAAAAGTCAAGTGACAGGGCCTTCATTGTTCTTTAATAGGACCCAGTTGTTCATGAACATATGGGAAGCTAGCTTATTAATAAAATTTTTCTTCCCTAGTCATCTTAATTCTGCAAGATTGTAAATTATGCAGCCAGGGTGAATTAGAGTAATTTACTATTACCAGACATCCTGAGAGATTTTTTCCATAAAGAACTTAACATAGAAGATTTCTGGCTTATCTCTGTACATTTTTTTAGGTAAATTCATTGCATTCTTCCAACAATGTGCTGAAGGACAAATTTAATTTTAAACCTAGTGTAAATTAACAGGAGACTGATGTGCTGAAATAAAAAAGTAGGCAGGAGATCTCAAGTATCTATTTAGTCCACTCACACAGGAAGACAGATTCAAGTCAAAACTCAAGACTGAATATTACCCAGGCTCTGACCTGATGCATTTTTCAATGCAGACTTGAGCAAAATTTTGCAGTCTGAGATAATCTTCCAGTTAATTCTAATTTCAGTCGTAAAATACCTGTTTTATAAAGTCCGCACACACGATAAATATGCACATTTTCTCTGATTCATATGGTAAAGGAGTATGCCCTCCCTGACAGCAATGCACTTTAATATATTGAAGTGTTTAAATTTAGATATTTGAGGCTCCCACTAGACAACAAGTTATTAAAACATCTGCCTTTCCATAAGCCATTCTGTTCTCTGCCATTCCACATGTCCTTTTCTACTTCACCAGGCAAAATTGCCCAATCTAAATTTCAGCTCAAGTGTTTGATGGCTTTCACGCTGAGCTCAAACTGTTAGTGCTTCCCTGAGAGAATAGAATTGAAACGGGATTTAATCTAAAATAACAAAATAGAATAAAGGTTTTACATATAAATAAGTAATGCCCTGTATATTTTTATGCACACTTTTCATTTCTGGATTTTGCATGCAGTGAAGTTAAATGTTAAAATGCATTCATAACACAAAGCTGACAGAAAAGAACATCAGTGCATGTTGTCAGTGTGCTCAATTAATGCCTATGCTAAAATATATTTTAATTCAAATCCATAATAAATGTTACTAAAAATACATTGAAAAGTTAGTATTTTTATTGCTTCCTTTGTCCCAGACTGCTGGGTGTTTGTTTACTTTTAAGCAGTGGTAATTTCGACTACCATTCCAAAACCAATCCAACCATGCTGTCTAGTATTTCCAGTAAAAATAGTTGGAGTTTTATATGCTTGCTGTTCAGGGAAGATTCATACTTGGAGCTAGATTTTTTTCACAGAATGTGAACAATTGACTTTATAACCATAAAACAGAATTATGAACTACCTATTACCAATAGATATTTCAATATTTAATGATGGGTTACTAAAAACACTCAGGTCTTCTGCAGTAAAAATTATGGGCTTAATTTCCACTACTAACTAAAATCATGTGCTTGATAAGTGAAGCAGAACAGGGTCAAGTTACTGTCACTTGCCTTGCCATTTTTTTTCACATCTAGATAAATGGCAATTAATCACCATTGCTCAGATAAAAAAAGGTTTAGGTTCAGGTATTGCCTTGTAGCAGTGAAGGCTTATAACATACTGGGGAGCAACACAACCAGCACCTTGAGAGGAGTGATTATTCCTCTGTATTGTGTCCAGTTATGTCCCCCAGTGCAAGAAAGAATAACAGAGCGTGATGTACAAAGGGAATCTGAGGAGAGTAAATTTATTCAGCTTGCAGAAGAGAAAGCTTAGAGAAAGATTTAATTCCTGATTTCAGCTGTATCATGGTGGACAATATGAAGCAGCATCTCAGAGGTGGAGAGTAGAAGGACAAGAGTTAATGGTCAGCAGCAAAGAAAGTTCAAACTGTTTTGGTTTTTTTCACCATGCAGGAGGGGCTAAGTTGTTGAAGAGAGTCCTCAGGTATTCAAAACTGGATTGGGCAAAGCCCTGAGAAACACATTTTAACTTTGAGTAGGGAATCAGCCTAGATGACTTCCAAAGATCGCTTCCAATCTAAATTATTCTAAGTTTCTGTCTGTGATCAAACAAATTAATTGCTAAGTATTTGAAACTGTTTTCTTTTGAAATTTTTCACTCCAGGGTTCACACCGTTAAGAATGTCTTCAGTTACTAATTCTCTTTTTTAACTCATGCTTTTTTTCTGCAATCTACACACTATAAACAATTTTGTCTTCACTGTATTTAGCCTGTATGGTCCTAATTATAGGTATTACAGATGTTATACAGTAACACAATGGCAAACTTCAAATATTCATCGTTCCAGGTATTAAATATGGGCATAATTGTTGGAAAGTCTTTGTCCATACACAATGTGGCCTGACGACTGTGCTTATATAGGTCCAAACCATTAACTGTTAAATTTATTGCAATTATACCTTTTCTATATCACTCAGACAGACATGAACTGAATTTTGTACGTGTAATAGTCAACCTTCCATTTAACTAGATGAATGACAGATCTGGACACTGCAGTTCCAAACAGCTATAAACTTAGGAAGACCAGGAAAAATAAAATTTTCCATTTAATTTCATTGCTCCATTAGGCAGAATAAAGTCATAAATTCTTCACCATGCAAAGTGGCAAAGATTTTTGCAAGAGGCTGAGACTTCTTAACAAGCTGATTGTGAGCTGTCATTAAACTTTAAACTGTGCAAAAATAAAATTAATATCTTAGTTGTTGACAGAAGTTTCCTATTTCACTAGGAGACTTTTCAAAGGATTTTATTTTATGTTAAAACACTGATCAATTGTCAAACTTCAAGCCTTTAGCATGGCCACTTCATCATGTCTTAGCTAGTCCCTAGACTTTTTTCATGGAAAAATAATTTTACAGAATATGAACTCAAATTATCTCAAACAAAACCAACGGTACTCCAGAAATTTATGTAACTTCCTATCTTCATCTAAATTCCAGAACTGGAAACATGAAATAATTTTCAGTTTAGAGAGCAAGATCCAACTGGTGCCATCTATTTATTGCTTCTGTGAATTTAAATAGGTAGACATTTATTTCAGCAGTCACTAATATTTCCTGCTTAGCTTTGCTCCAGCCTAGAGACCTTGGAGCAGATATGATTCTCTTAGCCTTATGAGTTAGCATGGGAGCCAGAACGGCAGAATCACATCAGGGAATATCTTGTTCTATCCACTAGGATATGACATGAAGGTGGAAAGCTGAAAAGCAAAGGAACCCTCATAGACATGATGGACAATTATGAAAGTATTCTTTCATTCTACCATATTTCCTATATTTAGCAATATATTACACATGCTGTAGGTGGTACAAACACATTGTATTTTCTATTCTGGCAAGTGTCACAAGTAATTTTTTCTTATCTACGTTGGGGATTTTTGCAGCTTGGCCCATTCATTCCACTTGTGCAAAGCTCCAAACTTAAGTGAAGCATCATTTCCTTTGCAGTCAGTAATTTAACATTCCAGTAGACTGGTAAGATGAGCACTTCAGAGAATGGTTTGATTTTCCTAATGTGAAAAGCCTACATAGGTCACATGTAGTAAATTACTTGCTACCTTTGGCTACCATGCTCAGGTGATGAAGCTGAGCTCTGAAGTATTATTACCTTTCCTGATGACATGAAGTCATTAAAACATTCTGTGGTTTGAGATGTAATTTTAACACTCACAGGAAATAAGAGTTTCAGAAAGTGTGCTGCTGTCAGATTGTAAATTATCAGACACACGGCATGTGCCTACAAACTGCATTGGCACCGTGTAACTTTGTGAGGCATGAACAGATCAAAGACCCCGTAAACTGTGCTCTGAAAAAAGAAACAAAACCATAACTGTTCTAAGGAATCAGGTGGCATAATTTTATTTCTGGTAGAAATGAGAATAGTGGATATTCTTCTTGAAGAAGGATTATTATTATTTATTATATTATCTTTGTTATTTTCTAGTTTTGAGTTTATATTCACCATCTCTCAAGCAAAAAAATCATGAAAATTAACGTTAATTTCCTTAATCCATGCCTCTTCTGAGCCTTCATGACAATATTAATTTAATATTTTTTAGTTTTTCAGCCAACTTTTATTATTCTGCTATTTAAGTATATTAAGGAAGTGTTAAATGTAAAAAAAAATGTTTTAATTAACTTTTAAAGGACATCTTAAGGCTATTAATATATTTTAGTGCGTATATTGAAATAGCATAAGCAGGGGAGTAGAAAGCTCTTAATAATCATATGTATGACCCTCAATATAGGCATTTTTGATTTTTCATTTTCTGTGTAACCTAGCATATTGCCTGTTTTCCCAAATTTAGTAATATCCTGTGGATACAATGCTTGTTTGAAGGTGAATGAAAGTCCACAAACTCCCAATTATTTTCAATTTTGCACTCGTTTGATTAGAGTGCCATTGTCTGTAATTTTTACACTTGTTTTGAGTCTTCAAAGTGCATGATTCATGCCTTGAAAATGGGTTGTTTTGTGTTTCCCAGCACTGCTTTTTTTTTATCCCTGCCAGTTATAACCTGATAACCTGATTTCATACTGTGCTTTAGCACAACAATACAGTCATCAAACTAAAGCAACACAGTAAGTGGGCACATTAGCCATCATTTTACTTGATCACTTGGGAGAGATTAAATTTATTCATTTTCAGAACAGATAATGAAATATTTAAAACATTTTAGAGTAAACGGTGGCAGCATTTTGAAGCTCTGGCATGCTCTTTGCCAAAGCAGTGTGCTATAGACTGCACATGTAAGTCTCTTGTGCAGATGTTTGGAAAATTTCTGCAGGTTTTATTTTTTTTTTTCCTTAGGCTCATTTGCATTTAGTTTATCTAAAGTGAAATCCATTCAATTTTATTGAACTGTAATTCTGGTAATTTACAATATTTACATGCTGTGGTTAGATTGAAATCAGTCCTTAATTCAAATTCAATCTAAATTTACAGCATAGTAATTAGGGCTTTGTAACTGACACTAGGGGCCTATTGATTTAATGAAAAACTTAACCTTACAGTAAGTGTTTAATTAGTTGCTGCAGTAGATTCTGCGCTGTCCTAAATTGTGGACTTTAGAGAATTAGGTAGTAATTTAAATTACATTACTATATAAAGATCAGAACTATATTTTAAAAGAGCATGTAGCCCTACAGATGAATTAATTTCTCAGTCTTTGAAAAAGTTAAAAAGAAAAGGGCAGTAATCAAAGCAATTGCCTACACATCTGAATTCAGGTAAAGCAATGATAGGAATACTGGAAATTACTACCTACCTTTGTAAAATATTGATTTAAAAAGTTAAAAAAAAAAAAAAAAAAGTGAAATTTTCTTTACGGAAATTTTCCCCAGGAAGTAAAATTTGAAATTTTATACATATATACATGTGTATGTATATACAGATACATGACTCTATATTGAAGGTATCTTTGGCAGATGAAATAAAGAAAAAATCAAAAAAGAAAATCTAATATGTTTGTATTCACTATGGAACAGATACAGATGTGACAGAAAATTAGTGTTAACTTCTATTTTATACACAGAAAATATTTTCTTTACAAAGTTCCCAAACATTGTAAGGCACTGTATTGTATTTCTCCACTTCATGAAATTTCTCAGTCTAGATCAATCCCATAAATTTTCAGATTCAAGTTGGAAGTGGCCACCTTGTGACTGCCAATAACATTTTGAGTTGATATATAGCTATTGTAACAAATTACAGTTTGTTGGCAGCATGTCAGTACACACTCATCCAAAGCACTTCAGAGTGCAACTTTTTGCACTGCTGCAACTTTTTGCCATTCTGCCTGTGTGGATCACCCTGGCCCTGGGAATCATAGAGTATTTTGTAATAGGTACTCCTAATATGTAAATTTTGGTGAGCCATAAATTTTATATCCCCAGAGGGTCATCTAGAAGGTCATCATGGGTCTCAGTGATTTTAGTATATTTCAGAAAAACATAGGTCTTATTGAATTCAACTAAACTCTACGTGTTTTATTAAAACTTATAATTATTTTGCTTAATTTTAAATGTACTGGGATTTTTTCGAAAAGTAGCAGGATTTTCTTTTTGGTGTCTTAACTGAAAGGATTTTAACCTGTGTTACGCTGTTTATGGATTTTCTGGTCATTCAGTGTTCTTAAGTCTGGACGCTGTAATATTCCCATGTGAGATTTTTGCACAGAAGCCAGGGAACTGAGAAATCTGGTGATACACTGTGAGGGCATTATGTCTGTTCTAGTAAGGAGAAAAAGGGAAAAAATCATTTTATCCTTACCTTTTTTAATCTGCTAAAAAAGAAAAGTGTAAAAAAAATACAGATACAAGAGAACTTATTTTTATCTACCTCAGTATTTATTGTAAAAATTATTAAATTATTGTAAATTATTCTCTTTATCAGCAAGTACCTATTAAAATACATGAAAACAATTGTCTCTCCTGCAGTCATAGAGCAAAGTAAGAGTAGAAAGTAGATGTTCTGGTCCTGGTCTAGGTCCTTGTAGGCTAAGCTATACTGCTTCTCTTGATCTTTATCATTTTATGAATAAGTCAGCACAGTGTCACACCAGACACTTTCTATATTCAGAAATGATAAATGGCTTCTGCCTGAATTAGCATTACAAAAAAGTGACACACATCACCATCAAAACCAGTTCTCAGAGCTAGAAGTCAATGTGCAGTTTAGGGGGCAGGTCAAAATCTCAACTGTAACAAGCAGATTAGTTTCCAGTCTTGCTGTTTCAAGGAAAAGGTCATTTTATTTTTTTTCTTTTTTTCAAAGAAAGGCAAAGAAATACAGCACCTGGAGAATTTTAACTCACTTCAAGTAGAGTATATGGGAAAGAAATAAAGACAGGGAAGGTAAAGGACATACTGCATGTGTAGCACAAGACTGCAAAATAAAATAGAGGGAATTAGCACAGGAAAGACATAAGTAATGTAATGAAATTTGAATATTTATGTAGATGGAGAGTAACATCAGAAAATTCACAAGTTCCCTTTTTAAACATACCATATATCTCAGCCACGTTTTCCCGCCAGTAGTCATCAGTGATTTTTTTTTTTTTTTTTTTTTTGTAGAAAAGACAGGCTTAGGCAGGGAATGTTTAGAGTCCTAGAATCACCCTCCACCTACAGCGCATTTTGCAAATTTTGCAAATTTGGTTGCAAAATGGTTGCAAATTTTGATGAGTCAGCAGCACAGTTCATTGGCAAAAGCAGCTTGATTAGTCAGTATGATAAGCATGATTTCAGCGTAGAAATTTGCCATATTTATTAGTCTGATTTTGTTTTACCCTTTAGTATGTTAAAACATAATGAAAGCATTGTGTAATTTTGGAGTAACCCTAGAAGTTTGCAGCGCTACACTCAGCACATTTAACCTTTGTTTGGCTTCCCTGAACTGCCAGATTAGAGGCCATATATAATATTCCCAAAAATAAAAAAATTAGCTAAAGGATTTCTGTGCCCTAATGACCCTTAAATTCTAGCATATGTCTTCTTAGGAAAGACGGAAAATTGAAGATCACTTTTTAATAGAAATTTAAAACTGCTCAGAATGTAATGGCACAATTCAGGAAAAACCAACAAAAGACAAAACAAAGAACAGCAAGGAAAAGGAAGGCACTCCAAATTACTGTGGTTTTTCCTCTGTTGTCTGATCATCAAGATGGTCACTGACATTTTGGAAAACCAATTCAATTTCCTTGAAGCCTTTCTTCCAGCTCAGAAGAAATCGAAATAGATATTTACTCATTCCAGAGGAATACTCTGAGTCCAGAGTTTCCTGGTGTCGGTTTCACTTGTCCTTTGCCTGTTACTTTTGTTCCTGCTGCCAAGTGAATGTAGACTGACTACAGATGAGTGCCCAGCTACTGCCTTGACATTGTGTCCCTGATGTGTCCAGCTTTTCTATATAAAATTGAATATAAGTTAATGATATAGATAAGTAGGCAAAGCCAGAGAACCTTACCTAAAAACAATTCTAAAGTTTCAACCTAGGTAGGAGCTGCTACTGAAGCCCAGAGGAGTCTAGCAAGTAAGACAGTGTGATTTATGACATCCCTACATTATTGTACCAGAGAATGTCCTTGGTATGATCCAGCTTATTTACAAACCCTAGATCCTATAGAAACAGAGCACCATGAAAGAAAGGAAAATGGCTCTTTTACACACTGCTATGGTAAAAATTTTCAAAGCTATTAGATCATTAGGAACCTGAAATGCTAGTGCAATTTACTTCAGCTTGGGTTTCAGCTAAATTGTAGTAAATTCCAATTCAAATTTATTGGAAACTCTTCATTGGCATGGAAGTACACAAATTTAAATTTGGCAGTTTCTTGTTTTCTTCCCCCCCAAAAAAATTTATTTTTGTGTTCTTCCACTTTGTAGTTTTCTAATGGGACACCCTACAGTAACCTTCATTTTCTAACTTTCAAAAATAAACAGGCTGATTGCACAAGGTTTGGGGAATTTTATTTGTTGTGGTTTAAAATCTGGCTACTGTCTGTAAAATGCCCTTGATATCACAACACTGTTGGTGTTCTCAAGAACCTTTTTCTGTTATTGAAAAAATGGATAATTTCCTTTACAGATGTAATAATTTTTTTGTTGTGAGAGATCATTAGAGTAACAAACATTATAATAAAAACTAACATGCCCTTCTGCTGCTGCCAGTCTTTCTTACAAACATACACATCAGTGTGACAGGAGAATGAAAGCAAGTGTGATATAATATGTATAATATGTAATTCCTGGCTTGTGATCATCTACAGTCAAGCAATTATCTTCCTTTTCTAATACAAGATTTTTTCCATTTGAATTTGCATGTGACAAGTCAAAGACAAGGAGAATGTAAGTCTCTCTACTTTAGAACCTAATAGATGCTTTCTCAACCTTACAATAAGCTAAATAGTGTAAAGCTTTCCACAAGACCATGAGGTTTTACTTCAATGGCACCTGAAATAAATGAGATCAAATGATAAGACTGCTTTACCTTCCATTTTTAAGTTTGTGCCACTTCTGCCCAAGGCAGAATCAGCAAGCTTAAAAGTTCAATGCACGTAGAAGCAAGAAAGGTAGAGATATTGCAGAACAGCTCACTGTACAGTTTATGCTAATAGTCATCTGCTTTTGAACATCTTTTGCATTTTCCATAAATTCCCACCAGATATATACATATATATGTATGTATATTTATGTATACTCATACATTTCCAGTTCCTTTGCTCTTATACTGGCATAATAGCTAAAAAGACATTGTAGTGTTTAAAATTTAATGAACAAGTTTGGTTCACACAGTGAAATTCTATGAACTTACTTTTACAAGAAAGCATTGCTGAAATCATTCCTCCCAGGACACTACTAAAATACATTCTAGATTTGCTTTTAATAAGCATGGTGTAAAAACAATTAGTAATTTATTATTATCCACTGTCTTTATGTCAAATTTCCAAGCTCCATTTAATTTTTTTTTCTTATTCTTCTATCTGCTTTTCTTCTATTGTTTAATGCCTTCTGATTAACATAATGCAGACAGATGGGGTGGAAATAATATGTAATAATTTCTACAAATTCTATATTGTGTTTACCTGTTTCTTAGCTACATCTTGCTTGTTTTGCCTAAGGTGAAGCTGATTAAACTCTTGAAAGCAACAACACTATCTCTTCGGTAGACATGGCAGATATTTGAATCACTGTAATTTCTGAAGTCTGCTCTGAGTCAGAATAATCATTTGTTCCCTCGTCAAGATTGTAATCCTCCTATTTGCTAATTTTTTTAACCAGCATGGGATAATAATAAAAACGAAAATATTCCTCCTGCCTCTTAATAAGGTGAAAAAATTAGTACCCAATTAAAAAAAATTAAGGAACTAAAAACAGGTCTAATGCCTTGATGTGATCTTTTCTGACCTGATTATTTTATAAAAGGGCCATCTCTAGCAACTTCATCTTTAGAAAGGCAGCTGCATTTTGCAGAGCTAAACAAATAAGTCATTAATTTACTGCAAATGTGCAGATCCTCAGGTTAGCTGATATAAAGAAAAGTATTTAGACTTGAGGTCAGCTCCAGTCTGGAAACCATCTGAGGAGATGCACAGATGCTCTGCTTCTCTGAAGGCCAAAGAGCTGTGAGAGTGTCCTGCCTGCCTGGCTGAGCACCCACACTGAGCAGGGCTCCTGGCTGCCCCGGCAGGAGAGAGGAGGTGCAGCCACAGGCATTCTGCCCACAGCTGCATGCATGTTATCTGGGCAGCCAGGCAGCCAGGGGGGATGTTCACGAGTGTGGGTTAGGTCGAGAAACACATTGCCTTCTATGCTCTCACCTGTTGACATTCTTCTCCTCATAAACATAATAGCAGTGCCCGTGCACAAGAGAAAAACTTGTATTTTACTCATTTGTAGTATTTGTCCCCATTCCCATTTTCTACCATCTTTCTGCCTTTTTCTGGTGTTTGGGAAGGGGAATTGCAGTGCTCTGAGGTTTGTGAGGAGGACTAGGGAGAAGGAGAAGAAAAGGTTGCTTGGAAGGAGGAAGATAAGAAGAAAAATGTAGAAATCAGGATAATACTTCAATAAGAGAGAGCACAAGAGTATTGCAGCAGTAAGACAGGGTCTAGATAACTCAGTGTGAGCAACCAAGAAAGCCTAAATATTATAGACTAGTGTCAACTATTTTGTATCCTGTTTGACAATACTGAAAGCCTGTCTTCATGGAAACTCATTTTTAAAGAGGGAATAACTATTTTAATCATTTCTTGGAAAAATACTTCTTCTCCAAATGTTCCCTCCCTGTTCTTACTGTATTTAGTAGTTGTTTGTACTGCCAAGATACGGCACTGTTCAAAGCAATATAAATCCTTTCATCTCCAACAAGAAGAAACCTTTACACCACTGTATGCTGTACTTAATTATAGAAAATCTGTGGGTTTTTTTAACTATTTATATTAGTTTTATGCTCTGTCACTGTCTCAGTTTTAAACTTTATAAATACTGAAGCATTGACACAGACGCAAAGTGTGACTCCAAGAAAGTAATTTTTATCTTATAAGACCTTTTATCCTTCATCTATTAAATGGCAACATTTCTAATTACTTATTCTTGCCATTTTTTCTACCTTTTTTCTGTATTTAGATTTGGATTTTTAGCTCTAGAACAGGAACAGCAGCCTAATTTCAAAAAAGTGCAATATGCATACAGTGGAGCCCTTTGTATTGTTGGTATAGCTGGATGGTAACACAGAGCAAATATCTAATAATTTTTAGTCAATTTTTTGGTTATATAAGCACTTTTTCCACTGATCAAAATATTCTTTTCTGGGTTTGATTAAGCAGAGATGAGAAGCAAACAGTAGACCTAATCTTGAAAACACTTTGGGGTTTTTTTGCATCTGTGCTGATTTGAATCTCTGCATGTTATGCTGCCTTTACACCTAAAATTATTATTTTATGGTTCATGTTAAGGTGCAGCAAAAATTTCATGAGCTAAATCATACTTGAAAAATGTTGCCTACGCATGTAGGATTCTCCAAACAGCTGAGCTGGGAATATTTCTGCCATTGAAGAATCCAATTTCTTCATCCACCTTTCTCCAACAATATCAAAGCCAGTATCTTTTTCATGTCGAATCCTTTGTGCACTGATAGAGGTTTGCAATTCTTAAAGCCTCTGAGGTTTCTGATAAACATTCAGATAATAATAAGCTTGCTAAATTCATTTTATAATCTCATTAATCTATGACCATGTTTCCATTTCAGTTTGGAGAATGGCTGAGAGTATCACTGTGCTGAATTGCTTCAATATTGTCATGTTTGCTTTTTTGCTTGATATGAATAACTGTCATTATCTCTGAGGTTTTACATTTTGTATGGATTTTCAGTTTTTGGAAGTTCGTATTTTGATCACTCAACATTCTGAGAAGTCAGGATGTTTTTTCTTGTATATTCTTTCATTCATTAATTAGGAAAGTAGAAAGTTTTGCAGAAATCCTTTCCATAAGCATTGTTTATCCATCTTTTGCACAAAATGAATCAAAAGTCCTATATAAATCACACTGTAGAAGTATTATCCTGTCAACATATAACTTAGACAAGAACTTTAAGCAAACTCATTAGCACACTAAATTTATGCCCGTACCAACATTTGTCATTAGTTTGCAGTGTAGGCAAGTCCAAACCATCTGTACACTGCAACATGGGTGCCCCATCTACCCTGGCAGTGAGGTTGAAAAGCCAGTTCCAGGCAGACAAGAAAGGACACCACAGAAAGGAAACGTGGATTAATAGCAATGGGGAGTACACACCAACCTGGTCTACACATATCCTCTATTCTGGCATTGTAGAAGTAAATCAGGAAGCAATGTGAAAACACTTTTCAGGGTTAGGAATTTCAGTCCACAATCCATCCCGCTTGGCAAAATGTGATTTATGCAGAATCCTCCTGATTCCTCTATATGCCAAACTGTTCCCTCAGCTTTTTCCTCTCTCTCTCCAAGAACTAATGAGACAAATATCCTTATTTGTACCTGGTCATAGAACAACCCTAAGTGGTTAAAAAAGCAACCAACTATACAGAAGGTACTGTCTGGCTCTTTTATGGCATTGGTCTAATACATTCTTGGTCTATAGTTTTCAGATTATTCAACTTCTAAATTCTTAGCAAACCTCTAGTTAGCATAAACAAACTGAAATTCCCAGAGACTAACAGTGTCCAAATACATGGTTTTTTAGAAGTTTTTCAAAGGGTCAATGACAAAAAATTCACTGTCTCTCCCTTTAACATTTCAGTTGCCTGCTTCTGAGAATGGAAGGTGTCTGAGAAGCCTAATTGTATATATTGCTGCTTCATGGTGGTGTGAAACAAGGCTGACAATTTTGTGGTTTTGGAGGAAGGATCTTTGACAATGGGAAAGTGCTATCTTATTGAAATGTTAAATTCTTTCCTCAAAATTCATTAAGAAAATGATGACTGAAAGTTTTGAACTAAAGAGAAGCATAACTCAGTCATTGTTGAAATAAAATATTGCCTAATAGAATAAAACATAGTTAAACCTCAAGACATGTTCTTTAGTTCCAGGATATTGATGGCAAGTGATGAAGATTCAGCAATCATGCTTTCCATTTAGACTATGTTCATCATTCTGAGTGTGTTACAGAAAGTGAGAGAAGATAAATACTGACTTTAATCAGTACTATGTGGCCAGACACTCTTGATTTGTGGTTCTGATTGATGTGTCTATATCCATTCTTAAAATAGTTTTATTCACTGGGCCTTCCTAGCAATGAAATCTCAGAAAAGTCTTGCATGTCAGCAGCAAGAATCTAGTAGACACTATTCTGACACTATTGCTGTGAAGTAGTTTCCAGATTGTTTCCAATTTTTACGATATTCTACATTCCCTGAGTCACTCAGTATAAAAAAAAAAAATACACTGTGTTGAATAAGTTCAGATAATGTTCTCTAGCTTTAACATAGGATACAAAAGTAATTGGTTTTTTTAATGTCACAGTTTGGGGTACCTTTCTTTAAATTATTGAGAATCAAGGTCTGGTATTGGAGCAAACATTAACCTTGTATTTTTGAAAAACAATGCAAGCTCTCTGAGGCAACAAAAAATTAGTGGCACCACAACTTTTTTTGCCTTTTTCAGTAAGTATGTGCTTATTATATGTATCTTAATTTAGTTTACCTGCACTTGATAAAATAATAGTATCTATATAGTGCTATTGATGCTATATTGAAGTGTAATTATATCTGAGGCAATCTGAATCCATATTTTTGTTGGTTTGTGTGTTATTTTTAGGAATGGCTTACAAATTTCCCACAAATGTGATGTCAAATACTGTAGTCCCATATTGTGCTAATTTAAAGATCCCTGGACATACGACATACCGGTAGAAACAAGTGTTTCACTTAGGAAATGTTTTGACATTAGAAATTTCTCTGGCACCCCTGAGACTTCCTTAATTTTCTGGGATACAAAACATATGAAGATTGTTATTAGCGATCTGTGAAACTAAGTCAGCAACTTTATGAATTATAACAGTAATACTATTTTATTAGCATGAAGGATTTTCCAGTTCGAAGTATTTTGCTTAGGACAAGCTACTGAGTTGGAATTGTTGTACCACCCATGTATTAAATCTTTTCAGATTAACTGCTTGCATGTGACATTCAGAGGAATTTCTCAGCACCCCACAGTTCTTGGAAGCAGTGCTCACATATAAGGGAAAGAGACGATTTCAATTGGCAAATTTACAGGCATTATCCATATGCACGGCTGTAGTTGCTGAGTGCAGGGTGTTCCTGCTGCATAAAACTGAACTCCCTAAAATGATAACCATTGGCCACAGCACTTTTAACATAAGCCAAAGATGTTCACAGGCAACTTGTGGAGAACAATAAACTGAAAATATTTGCAGGATATGTGGCACTAGGAGGTTACCAAAGTTCAGTGGTGTTTAAAGTTTATTGCCTTAGATAAGTTACTGCAGAAGTTCAGTACCATGCCATTGCTTGGTCATTTTTGTATGCTATTTTGACATCCAGTTAAAGCAATTTTTATAAGAGCATCTGCTTGCATATGCCATGTGTAAATTTTGCTGAGGAAAAAAAAAAGTATAATAGGCTAAAAATAAGTTACAGAGAAAGAGAAACTCTTTCAATTCAGGACATCAATTAACACTGATTTGCACTGGAGTGCATTTGAAAGTACATGCAATATTCACATGCCAAATGAATTCATTAAAGACCAGTGTGATTACAGTGAATGTCAAATGAATTAATAACAATGGGACCTTTAAGTGTTACCATTAATTTCACAGTGTGTTGCTGTTTTATACTTATGGGCTCTGAAGCTAAATGACACTCTACAGCTGCCCTAGTAGATTAATTGTGCATTAATAATCTATGGGTGGGCCAGCAATCTGGTGGGCACTTACATTTCATTGACACTTGGATACTAAAGATCTCAATTTCCAGTTTTCAGTCAGGAAAGCCATTTGGGCTTTAAAATAGGCTTACATCATTTCTTCTGTATGAGATTAGAGTTCTTTAAAAGTGTTTAACTTCTGAATTCTAGGTCCACATTAAAAATTAAGTGTGATTAAGTGTGATTAAAGAGGTAAACCTTTGATTATTTATTTCTGTATATAGCTCTCCACCTGTGAAATATGTCAGTGATTTCTGCCCGCTAGTAGACATCCCGGTCTATTCAGGGCACTTCTTTTGCTGTCTAATATTTGAGACTATTTGAGTTGATCTTTATTTGGAAGGGTTTTTTTTGTTGTTTCTGTTTATTTGTTTGGGGGTTTGGGAGGGCTTTTTAGTGGGATTTTGTTATGACATTTAGATAATTTAACTTTACACTGTTAAAAATGTGTGCTTCCATTCAGAGCTTAGAAAGCACATACTAGTTATGTACCCAATACTTTTATATGTCATACACCTTAAATGAGAGGTGAAAAAGAATTTTTTTCCCGCAGATTTATAACTATTAAATTGTATATTTTTATTTCCAAAGCATTGCATTTTGTTGTCTTACAGAGAAGTGGAAAAATCTGAAAACGAGATATCCTGATGTCAGTTGTTTTTTCAGTCTTCTTTTGTTTGCTTATCTGTTAGTTTTTTAAGCCAACAGTAAGGTAATTGATCTCAGACTTATTTAGGACTTGGATATATGCATGTAAAAACATATACTATTGGGCATGACCCTTGTACAGATGTCTAAAAGCTCTTTTGGATGCTCTCATACAAAGGCAATTTAATCAGTCAATAATTCATCTAGAATGGCACATTCCCACTTCATTTTTACATTTGTGAACAAACCAGTGTGTGCTACACAATAGTAGTCTTCATGAAAATTTGTCATAACTCATTGCACTGCTGATAAGCCACTCATAAAATATGATTATCATATAAGTCATTAATCTAATTTACTAATCATCTAGATCTTGCTATTCCTTCTACCTCAGTTTTTTTAAATGAGGTATACACACATGAACAATGAGATATTCTATTTATGTCTCAATTGGAGTTGATAAATGGGCCATCAATTACATATTTTTAATTTCATCCATTAAACACTCTTCACATGACGCAATCTTAAAGGAAAGATAGGAATGCACTTCAGACTACTTTGGATTTAAAATGAGAGAAAGTACTGTAATCTTGAATTACAAGAAATCTTTCAAAATCTAGGAATGTTCCACCTGTTGAACACAGTAGTGGGACTCAGAAACTCATGGGCTCATTCTGTGTGTGTTAAACTTAGTGGTGAGCAGATACTACCAGTTTGGGGTGATGTCACACAGAATATGCACACACAGATACACAATGCATAGTTTGGACTTCATGTTCTGAGACTGCATATGCAAAAAGTACAGGAAAAGAGAAGCCAGATCATGAATCAAGCTCTATACCTTTAAGATCTTCATGATTTATACATTGCTGTGAATTCCATTGTATAGATCAAATATTTATTGCGTAACACTGGTGAATCACAGGAAAAAGTCTTTTTTTTTTACTTTCCTGAAGTCAAAATATGCACTCACAAATTCCCTATTCTTTACCTGCTGAGCTTTTATGCTCCTACATATTTCATTTGTGTTTGAGTTAATAAGTGGAAATTGTCATTTGTCCAAACTCATGCAAGAAAATTATTTTCACACACACACACACATATATACACATGCATATATATATTCCTCTTGGTAGAGGAGTCTGAAAGTCCAGTCATTGGCCTATCTGGCTAGTATTTCGTGTATTTGCTAATTGGAATGGAATTCCCTTGACACAGAGATGCAGGATAATGTTTTGATTGGAAGGGGTTGTGTAAATGAGTTTTTCACCCATTCTATCATTTCGTGACACTTTTCTTACATTTGGGTACCCTCTGCCTCCAACCTCCCTGTTTATTTGCAACAGCTTTGTGCCCACTCAGTCCCAGTACCACTGACAGTGTGACAGGCTCCTTGGAAACTAAATATTGCTCTATATTTGTTGAGAATATTAGAAGCAGTGGCAACTGTCTCTTCGTCTGCAGTAGGGGAGTTCAGTCTACTGAATTTTAAGATAATCAGCACAGGAGTACATTCCCAGTTTTGCCCTTAAAACTCAGAGCAATCTTTTCTGTTTGTCTTCTGTTCCTTCTCCTCTGGTAGGTCACCTACCTTGTATCCCTGTCCTCTTTCACTAAATGAGGACCTGCCTAAAGTATCTGAACTACAAGTGATGTGTAAATCTGGTATCTGATTGAAGGTTTCCTCTAATTTCCTCTAGCAGTTTATAGCTCAGCGGTATCATCTAGATAGTTAGCAAGAATCTCAGTTTGGGTTCATCTATTCGTGAGGGTTTTCACTTTTGAAGATCAGCTGCATCCTCTGTATAAACAATATATTTATGTTGCATAAACTAACTTTTCTGGGGATAAGTGGGGAGGTGATTTCATATTTTAAAATACTGGATCTGAACCATGTGTATATTCTAATGAGAGAACTCAGAAGCATTCCAAAGTAGAATTCCATTTTAGACAAAGTTTTGATTTGTATATTTTGACAGAGGAAGGGCTGTAGTGCTGTTGGGTCTTTCAGAGTTCTGGCCATGAGTCGCTATTCCTTCTGCCTGCATGAAACATGCTCATTAGAGAGAAAAAAAATAAAAAGGAAATAAAAAGGTGAAAAAAGGAAAAGCTTATCTTCCCTTGAAGCTGTGAATATCAGCCCCAGAAAACTGTCAAAAGTTGTTGGGTTTTTTTTTCCTCCTTCACTATTTTTCATTTTATTTTTCAAAGTAAATTCTTCAATAAATATTTACTATTTGGAGTTTTCTCCTCACTGCTCTATAACTTGGAATAGATAGGACTTCCATTGGGGTAAATGTTTAAAAAGACATAAATGGAAGCAAATCTTGGCCCAGAATACTGGAAAAATATGATAATTATCTGAAATATAACAAAGTTCAAATTTTTTTGAGAGTTCCAAGGGGAATTGGGAAAATCCTGTGTTAAACGTATTATCTTGAGCTGTAAGGGATTTTTCAGTACATTCAGTACAGAACTACTAGATCCTTGCAGAATGGATAAACTCAGTGCCATGTAAATATATTTTTATCAGAATTTAAAATAAAAATAGTCCTCATTTACTGGGGGAGGGATCATATTAACATAAAAGTAGGATACACAGAAGAAAACTGCTGTTTTATTTTTAAGTGACTCAGTGAACTTCAGAAAAAAGAACCCAAACAGGAAAAACTTCCATCTTTTACAGTCATGAGAACAGACATGTGCAGCTCTGTTAGAATCTGGATACTCACCAGGGATCTTACTGGCTCAATGCATCAAGAAGAAATGTCTGTCAAGCTCCTACAAACTTTGGTTTCCCAAACAACTGCCATATGCCAGAACTAACTGCATAAAGGCACTATGAATCAAACATCAACATTGTGAGATTTAAGGATTTTGTAGATTTTCTTTTAAAAAGTTTCCATTAAATCTTTTCATTTCATCAGTTTCACAGGCAGGTCATAACAGCAGCGGAGCGCTCAGTAATGCACATTTAATCCTTTATTCTTTTGGTTTGGTGATACTTTGCTATTAGAGGAACTTCAGATCTGATTCTGATGAGTCACGACACTTCACCCTATCCAGGAAAGCATTAACCAGACTGATAGCGAGCTCTGCACTACTACAGTACATCTTTACTGCTGGTGTTTCTTCCAATATGAAATTCAGTTCTGTGCCTACTGCAAAGCAAGTATTGTCATTAAAACGATACTTAAACAAACTCACTCTGCACTAAATGTCTTAATGCTATCAGCCTGACAGTTCTTTGGGATTGTTGTAAGCTCTAGGGTGGAAGAGTGCTTTATTTCTGCCTTAGACTGCCAGACTTCAATTCCCACAGACAATCAGCTACATCCTCTTTGTGAGCCTGCGCATCAGGCAGCCCATACAGAAGCACTGTGTCAAATGGTTAAATAAATAAATAATGTGCCTTGGGCCTGAAGCCAAAAATGCTCTCCCCTTGCACCACAGTGAAAGGTAGTAGGAAAAGACGCTTCTGTTCTACTACTGATGAAAAAGGCAAAGACAGTAAGCTCGGCATGTTTCTTCTCTAATACTACATCAGAGAAGCTCACGATATAGTGTTAAATATGTCTGAAATCTCCTTTTTTTCCAAGCCTGTTTACTGATGCATCCCAACACAGATGGAACCTTTCTGCCTGCACGTATTAATTCATTTGTTATTTATGCACTTCTGATCTTTGTGACATTTTGTCCTTTGGCCTGCTACCAAGTCATTTTTTATAGATGTGCTGAGAAAAGGTGGCCGTTGCCTTGCAGTGAGCCTCACAAATCCCTGACACACACATATGCATTTTTTATTGTTCTCACATGTTGCTTAACAGTCTGCATTCTTCCTGCTTTACAGCAGAGCAGATGGGTTCCTGCATAGCATGAAACAGATGAGATGTTCAAATCGATTGTTTTATCAACAATCAGTTGTAGATAAAAATCATTTTAATGAGTGAAATTAATGATGTTTGCAAACATGGTGTTAATTAAAGAACATAGCTTGGTCTTTTTTCCCTCCTTTTTTCCCCCTGCACACAATTTTTGTTACCCATGACATCTTTCATTATTGACTCATGCCCCAAAGAAAAGGCGATTAAAATCTGCTTTTGTTTGATGTAGCTCTTATTGAAGAAAGAAATAGATCTTTCTGAAGCTTCCTGGTGAGATGAAAGTCTAATTATCTCCACAAATGAAAGGAAAAGCTTTAATTAGGCCTGTGCTGAATCTGCGCACTGTGAATTTGTGCATTGTGATGGATGGAGCTCACATCTCCTCAGTGACTGCAGTTGAAATAATGAAGAAGGAGAAGAGGTAGCCTGGTCCCATGATTCAGCTGGCAGAGCAGACTTGGAGGTACACCTGTGTTGTGAGAGTGTGCCCAGAGCAGCTGCCACAGGCCATGTTTCTGTGCAGTGCATTCGGCTGTTTTACAGCCTCCTCCTGAGCTTTGATCTCTTTTCAGACAGCAGGGGTCCTAACAAATCAAGCTTTTCATGTTTCCCTCAGTTTCACTCTCTTTTGCTTCACCATTCATACTTGAACTCCAAAGAGGACGGATAAAATATTGTCTTTTTCTGAATCAATTTGATCAGCAGCGGACATGACTGGAGTGGGCATTTTGTCTTTTGTGAGGTGTTTTAGAGCCGACTGTGGGGTAAATGCTGCTAAAGAATCGGAAATTGCATTTATTTATTTTGCCATTTAATTCACTATTTATGCTCTTAAGAACCTTTATGCATGACCTTTCATTTGTTACGCCCTTCTTTTTTTACAATGTTGTAGTGTCTACCCAGTTAGAAAAGGTGACATTCTGGGATAGCATTAGACTGCTTGTGGTCCCCAGAGAGAAATCTGAATTATGGCAAATAATGCACTATTCCACATTTTATAATGTTTCTGATCTGTTTTTACCATGTTGCATGCAGTTTACTCTGTCTTCATGTAGTCCACCTGATATCAGGAAGGTCAAACCACTACTTACTCACTTCACTTACAGCCAGCATATTCTTCTTTTTGAGTCACAAAGCACCTTTGACATCAAGGACAGTCAAGGAATTTACGTCCACACCTTTGTGGGCAGGATAGCAATAAAAACAGGAAGATACTATTAAAGTCAAAGGCAAATCAGCATCAACAATCTAATATTTTACAGTTTCTGTCAGTATATTCAGTGTTGTTTAGAATTTATTTCTTTAATTGTGTAGCCTCTGGAACGGAGGAGCTTAGCAGTGAACTGGAAGCATGCAGAAAGAGAAGGATACGGGATAAATGACAATGCATCTCCCGTTGATTTGTTTATTTAAGAAAAGGAGGCATCTGAATAAAACAGCAATGCTGTCTTTCAAAGCAAACATTTTGGGAAGTCTTTTTGTAGGTAGATATACAGCATCTATAAAGCCTGAAATTGTTGAAAGCAAAAGGTGCTGATTCTGAGTAATTCAGCAAAGCAGTAATACGGATTTTAATTTATACTGTGTGAAACAGATCGCTGGCTTTATCTACTGGTATTCTAAAATTTTAGACATTAAATAAAGTTACACAGTAGCTGAAATCTTACTATGTACATTTTCTCATTTGTTTAGAGACCTTTCAGTCAGCTGGCACTTTTCTTAGTCTAAAATACCTTGGTTTGTTCTTTCTGCCCTCCTCCTGCCAGATCCTTTTCAGTTTCTTTGTGTAGATTTGTCTCTTTTGTTTATGCCTTTGTAAGTATCTCCCTAGTGCTAGCACTGAGTTCACAGAGCTGAAGTCAGAAACCTGCCTTATACGATATTCTAATCCTTAGGCCATCAGTGCCAACATCCAAGTCTGGTGCCCTAGAATTACAGGGATGATGGTGAATATATAAATGTCCCAAAGCTCCATATAGGAGAAGAAAAACTGGGGGGAACACTGTAACACGGAGCACAGGTCTGAAATAGGGGCACAGCCAGGGGGGGAATGAGGAGGCAGTGGAAGTCTTGTTAGACTGCTGTGCCAAGATGAGGAGCAGATAGTAAATTAGGAACGAGCACTGCAAGAACACATCTGAATCAGACCCTCCAATTAACTGTTCTCTTTCCTTCTTTCAAGTTTGATTTCCTTTTAACCTTTTATTTTATTCTTTTGATCTCAGCATCTTTTTCTTTTTGTTCAAATGAAGAGCAGTGGTGCAATAATTTTTGTTGAGGAGGTGCTTTCATTGTCAGCTCCTGTTTCCAAGCACAGCAAGTGATGAACAAGAGCTGGAAATACTCATGCACATTTTCAGAATACGCGTTTGAACAAAATTTGAGACCTGGGACAATTTAAAATGAAAACTGTTCTTCTACAGTTTGTGACATTGTTGCCCCTATTGCTTCTTAGCTGTTGAGAATGTCAGGAGATTTTATGGGATTTTGTGTGTGCATGTGTGCACAAATACATGTTTAGACCAATGGAAGTTTATGAAAGAAAATACTGTACAAAGTAGGAGCTGTGTATGTGTTTAGCTTTTATATGCTGGAAAACAGAAAAACTGGTCATTGCCTTGTAAAGAACCTTGCAACATTCTCCCATACACCCTCTATTTGGGCAAAGTCCAAATTGCTACATGAAGATCTTTGATTAGGGATAGGCAGCAGAGTCCCCATGGAGGACTGTTGTGCAGCCATATGAATGGGTAAGAACTCTGTAATACACTTCCTTATTAGTAACGTTATTGTAGTTTCTGCATATTGCCTACCAGAACTTGCATTAGTTTAGTCCTTCTTCAAGGTGAGAGTCATTCCAGCTTTGCAAAGTACCTTGAGGAGCTAAACCTAACTTGTCACCAGGAAGAGAACTATTGTGTTTTGAATCATCCCATATATTTCCAGGGGCTGTAGAAAGAAAATTACATTATAGAGGTATTCTTCTATTAACTGATCATCAATAAAGTCTTGAAAGAGTTGTAAATTCCTGTGATAAGGCCTGCAGAACACATGAGGTCTGGGCTTGTGGTTGGTGGTTGGGTTTTCTTCTGAGCACATTACTGGCTGGCTGGTGCATGCTGAGACAAACACATGGTGCTCTCAGTTGATTCCATGTTTATGGTTTTGAAGTTTCCAGAGCGAGATAAACACAGACATGCTCACTTCATTGTAAACTTCTGCTATTTTTTAGTTCTGGAGTATTTAAATGGGCGTATATTTTACAGAATCACAGAATGGTTGAGGTTGAAGGGGACCTCTGGAAAACATCCTTTCTGAACCTCTGTTCAAGCAGGACTACCTTGATCAAGTTGCCCAGGACCATGTCCAGCTGACTTTTAATATGTCGAAGGATGGAAAGTCCACAACCTTTCTGGGTACCCTGTTCCAGTAGTCAGTAGCTCTCACAGCAAAGTAAGTGTTTCCTTACATTTAGACAGAGCATCCTATGTTTGTCTGTGCCCACTGCCCCTCGTCCTGTTGTTGTACACCACTGGAAAGAGCCTGACTCCATCTTGTATCCTTGCTTCAGGCATTTATATGCTTTCATGAGATCTCCTCCTAAGCCTTTTCTTAGTGCAGCTCTCTTGGCTCTTCCTCATATGAGAGATGTTACAATCCCTTAATGATTTTTGTGACATTTCATTCCACTCTGTCCACTGTATCTATGTCTTTCTCATACTGAGGAGCCCAGAACTGGACACAGTACTCCGTGTGTGGCCTTAGCAGTGCCACCTCACTGTGGACTCATGCCCACAGTTCAACAACCTTTCCAAGAGGATCTTACAGGAGAAAGTGTTGAAAGCCTTACTGAAGTCTAGGAAGACAATAGCCAATGCCATCCCCTCATCTACCAGGCAAGTCATTTTGTCATGGAAGGTTATCAAGTTGGTCAAGCATGACTTCCCCTTTGGGGAAACCATGCTGAGTAACCCTGAAGATTTTCTTGTTCATGTGCCTGGAAGTGGTTTCCATTATTATCTGCTCCATCACTTCCTCGGGGATTGAAGTGAGGCCGACTGACCTGTAGTTCCTTGGGTTCTCCTCCTTTCACTTCTCGACGACAGGAGTGACATTTGCTTCTCCTAATCTCTATGATTAATTAAAGATTATTGAGAGTGGTCTCACAGTGATAACTGCCAGCTCCCTCAGCACCCATGTGTGCATACCATCAGGGGCCCCATCCATTCTCCTTAAGTACTGCCTGATCTTCTTCCACCAAGGGTATACCTACCATGCTCCATATTTAACTCCTGAGTTTCCTGAAGGACAGTCTTCCTTGCAAAGATGGAAGCAGAAAAGGAATTCCATACCTCAGCCTCTTCCACATGTTGTTGGACCTTAAGTGGCAGGCCTACGTTTTCCTTAGACTTCCTTTTTTCATCTCTTATAGAAGCCCTTCCTCCTGTCTTTGGCATCCCTGGCCAAATTAAAGTCTATTTGAAATTTCTATATCCTACTGAGTCCACATATGCTAGGAAATCTTATAGAATAACTTACATGGCATAATTTGATTTACTGAAGAGGAAAAAAATGAAATATAACGTTGTAAAAAACATGTTGGTGCTTTTAAAAGAGGAAGGGAAGACAGCTATGATCCTAGGGGCTTCACATCTACCTGAAGTGTTTATGATGATCACAGTTTCCTGTAAAACAAGTGGATATTTTAGAAATTGTGGTGTTTTGAAGTGTCCCTGGTCTGATAACTATAAATTTAAAAGACCTGCAGAGGAATACAGTAGTTTTTCTTTACTTCTCCAGCAAATTATTAGTTTATTTTCCCATTCTCTGAATACTATATTACTATATTAGACAAGTCAATATTATTCCAGAGTTTATAAGTGTACTAAGATATTCTATAAATAATTTAAAACCTATTCAGTTATAAGACTTCCAGTAAAAGATGGAATGCTACAAAGCTGTTCTTTTCATACAGAAAGAAAGAATAATTAAATTGAAACTGCAGAGAAAAAGTCAAATTTTCTGTATCAGGTTATACACTGGCATTCTTGAGATTACCATACAGGTAGGCATATAAAATATGCTTCCAGAAGCCCTAAGATTTAAAGATGTTGTTGAGCTAAATCTAAGCAGCAGGAAACACAACATATTGAAGTTCCTAGAGATTTTATATTTCTGATAGTCACACTTGAAATTACTCCTAGTTCAGGGTTTTCTAAAGAAGCAGAAGGTACCCAATCTGGAATGAAAATGGCATTTACTGAATTTCAAATAAATTCTGTACATCTTCACCTCACATTACCCCAGTATTTTGGTTCTATTGTCAACAGTGCAACATGCTGTTGTACTTGATCTCCTACTTGGTGTGAAATTAGGGAAACAATTTTTGGGGTTTTTTTGCTCACATTGTAATTACACAAGTAAGTTTGGAGCTCAATAAAAACTGAGATAACTGTATTGGAGAGTCATAAAATTCTGTAACTAACTAAACTATGATCTTTATTAAGACAAGGAAGGAAGTACTTCTTTTTCACTCATGCAATTAAATTATTTTTCACTTATACAATTCATACAGTTAAAGAAAATCTTTAATCAGAAGTTCTCACAAGACTAGCAGGTTCCATAGACTGTGAAACTTGGTATTCCAAAAATCCCAAAATATGAATGATTCAAAACCAGATTTTGAATTCAGTGGAAAATTCCATTCTCTTGGGAAACATCATTGGCTCTCAAATCCAAAAAACCTGCCTTAGGGTCTTCCATTTTTTATTAATACTGTATATAGCCCATTTCATTCAACTATGCATTTTACCACAATTATATATACACATTTTTTTTTTTAAATTAGAAGGAGTACCAAACATGCTCCTGTCAGTTTCTGCAGTCTTTCGGATGGAACTGATACAGCCCACATGATTCCTTATGGCACTGTGATATTACAGGGAACCGTTTTCTTTCTCATAACCACCAGCTGCTGTATGAGAGCTGAAGGGTTTCTCAGAATCCCTTAGCCTTATGTTTCCTTATCTGCAGTTCATTTTCATGCCTGATTTCCCAGAATTTACTTAACATTTTCAGAAGGACGTCATTCACCCACTAGTTGTAGCTGGATTTGGATTCATAACTTTTTAAAAGAGATAGTGATGTGATTCTCCATACCATCAACACATGATATTGTCAGAAGATAAATATTCTCATCAAAATATGATGGAAGAATTGACTTGTCCCATCCACCAGAAAACTCTGAACCAAATTAAGGCTGAACATACCGGATGTTCTTCTGCAAAGATAAGAAAAGGGACTAGCCATCTGGTACCTCTTTAAACACAGAGAATTGTTGATGGAGAAAGCATTGCTGTCTTCAGAATTCTTCTAAGTGGTTTTGCTGTTGGAGGGGGGACTAGGGGTGCATGTTTTAGTTTGGGGATTTTTACTGGGTTTATTCCATATCTCTGTACTTTAGATGAGCAGCCTTATTCTGACTCAATGGCAGCAGAGACTTGCTGGAGTTTTCTGCTGTAGTAGATCCTTTATTGCTTGTTAAGAAACCTGCTCCATATTGCAGAGAGGCATTCAGCAGGGTCTGGGTGGCACTCATTATAGCCTCTCCAACTGTAGATATCCAGACTAGGAGCATGCTGGGATCCCTTAGCATCATCCGTGTTCTGGAAATGGTTGTTGTCTCTTTATACGAGGTGCCAGCTTTTAACTCTTGTATCTAGCAAGAAATGATTAGTGGTAATCTCTGGATTCATGTTCTGTTGTTAGTTAAGGATTCAGTGGAACCTAGTGCTTCATTCAGGGAAATGTCTTAAGAAGCTGAAATAATCTGATGTCTTCAGGGCTTGAAACCATGCACCCTTTTGGTGCATGGTTGCAGAGATAACAATCATAATTGCAAAATAAGCTGAGCTGAATATCACAATTTTTTTTTATTCACACTGTAGCTGAAGAACGAACCTTCTTTTATGTTTCCTTGCAAAGAAAAAACATTAGTGCCTTTTCTAAGATTGGTTCTATAATGGTTGGACCGTACTGTACTTCTGCATAGTACTAAGTAGAACAAACTACTTTGTAATAAATGTAAGCCTATGACTAAGTATATTCTGTATAAATTCAAAAATTAAACTTGCCATAGCAGGTGGCTCATGCTAATCAGGAGCTGCTGGAGGTCATATTTGAGATATTATGCAAATTCAAAAGGCAAAAATACAGACTATGAATAATAATAATTAATTACATTTGCACTTTGATTAAAGATTAAATCTCAGTGTAATAAAAAAAGTGTCTTTATATTGCCTGATATAATTAGGCACTCTCCTAAATGACCAAACTTAGAACTGCCTATTATGTCCTAGCAAACCTGTGGGAGAGCCTGACATGTGTTTAGCAATCATGGGGTTTTTTGTGTTCATCAGAAAAAATCATTTTAAAACAATGTGGGAGGGGCAGTCCTTATCTTTAAGGCAACTGTTGGATAATTGACCTCCTTTAGCATTTAATTTCTCGAGCCTCTAGGAAGCTTAATTTTGAACATCAAAGGGGTACCTGTGGAAGAAACTGTTCCAGACTGGTGAGTAAACAAATTAGAGTTAATAGGGTCATTAGCTTCTGTGGTAAAATTTCAAACTGGGTATTCCTCACTAAGGAATGTAAATGTCAATGTTTTTAAGTCTTCTAAAATATAATTAGACATGGAACTTGAATACAAATGCTATTTGTATTCAAGTATTTTGCTACATATCCTATTAACAAACAATGTTTTCCATACTCTGGGCATTTTTTTATTAAACATTAGGGAATCTGTTGTTCTGCTCCTATGCATTACTTGTCAGACAATTAGAATAGAAAGAAAAAAGGTACAAAGCTGCTTAGTCAATAGTATGCTGTAAATATCAAGAATACTGTGTATTCTGTTTGCTATAAAACATGCTAGACAGTTGCCTTTAGAGTAACAACTGTAGATCTATTTAACCCTTAAATCTCTATGTAGCAGAATAAAAACAACTCAGAACCACAAAAAACAACTTACATTTCCTCATTTTGATGATTGATAATCTTCTCATCTGTACTTTCTCTTGGTTCTATGGCTACATAAAGGGGTAATTGCTGATTGAATTTGAAACAGAGCATGCAGCAAATTCAGTTCCTACATCCTCTCATTTCACTTCTTGTACAATACTAAAGTTTGGGTTTTTTTCAATTATCCTTACATATGGTAATAGAAATACCACTCCATTTCTTCCACCAAACTGACAAGTTTCTAGTGCAAACACATTTCCACACCTTTGCCTACATACCTAATTGCAGACTATGGAGCCTGGCATATCCATTCCCCTGAAATTCTCACTGCTAACTGTTCCCAGCAGCAACAAGCTCCTGGAAGTAAAAGTTGTCAGAACAAATTCCCTTTTTCACTTTGCAACCCTAGGAAATTTAAAACTGTGGGGTTTATTCTAAATCTCTAGGAGGTCAGTACTCAACAATGGCTTCTTTTTAATCCAGAAAATCACCTGCTGTTAGAAGTGTCATCATTTAAACAGGTAGAGAGGAAAATTTCCTCATAAGGAACAATAACATCAGGTCAGTCTAAGAGTTTGTGGAATAAGGACTAACTGCCAATCCCACAAATGTGTTCAGCATAGAAGGGAATAAAATATTTGCTAGAAGTGCCAAAGGAGAATTGCAGAAAAGATTTAGACTGGAAAAGTGCAGATGGCCAAGCACATCCAGTGGTAAATCACCTTCTCTCCGTGAAAACTGATTTGTACCAGCAGGGTCTGAGTGAATGCTACAGTGAATTCTACCAAAAAAACAGAAGGTGGGGGAGAAGAGAAAGGCGTTTTAAATAATTGATCATAGCTATATCTGTGGTTACAAGCAAGGCATTCTTAAGTCATTAGCCTGAAGGAGCAAGAGTTTAAAAAATACTAACGCTCCTTACTAAATATAATCATGAAGTTTAAGAAAAAAAAGAGGGTGGGGTCCCATTTGTCTATCATAAATCATTTTGTTGTGATAATTTTGTGGTTTGGGCTGCTTTAATCTTTTAATCTTCTATTCTCCCTTAATGGCAACGATTTCTTTTTGCATAACACAAATAAAAGTAAAAACCCTTTCAAAGGCTTTTTATGTAATGTGAATCATGTTTAAGTGATGTTTTGAAAAAATCCTTGTCCATTGGAAGCAAGCTTTTTGCACAAGGCAAGATGTTATAACTGAGGTTTTTTGCAAAGTGGTTCTTGTTACTGTTTATTACCACTCTGATGCTGCGCTTCAAATAGGAATCTTTAGTTTACCTCCATAAGTGCATCTCATAGCATTCATTTTTAAATAACCATTAGTTTTATTTCAACCTCCTACAGTGTTTTTGATAGAATGTTAGTATTTTCACACAATAATAATTTATTCCCACTGTAAGCCAGACTTTTAGACAAGTATTACCCCATTTCTCCAACTTACTGATTTTACCTGTGGAGACAAAGCAATATCAAATCAAGATCACATAACATCTGTGGCTAATTTGGGATCATATGCTGATCTCCTGATCTTGCATTCTGTGTGTATTCAAGGGTAAGACTCGTTTAAACTAACTTAAGGCAGACAAAAGTGAGGCATGTGATTTCCCTTCTGCAGTCAAAGCCAAGACACGTGCCTCCCAAGGATAAGTCAGGTGATCACAAAACATTGGCAAGGTTGTTTCATGGTCCAGTATGTCTCACCCATGAATGTAGCAAGGGAGTGCTTCTAGTATGATTTTTCATTTTTTGATGGAAATCTTGACTGTGAAGTATTCTGAAAAAAAATACCTTTCACCCTTATTTTAGAATTGTTGACACTATATTACTCATCTGGACGTAATGGCAATGCTACTTACAGAACTTAAAGTAAAAAAAAATAAAAAACAGAATAAACATTGTGATCTGCATATTGGAATAAGACATTTGTTTGTACACATTGGCGTTCTTTTAATTATTTTTGTAAGGAGTTAAATAATAGTCACAAGCAAGTATTAATTTCTTCAAAATAAAGCATAAAACAGCAAACTCAGGATGTACTTCTAAAGAAATACTGAACTATTCAATAGAAATTAAAGGAAGGTGGAATTTATTCCCATGGCTATTAAAATGTAATACAAAATGATGCCCTTGATTTAACTTGTTACAAGCTGTAGACTTCCATAGCAAGCTGAAATGCTTGAACTATAGATAAATGGGTCAAACAAAGTTATGAGGAAGGTAACTTTCTATTGCAATTTTTAACCTATTCCCAAACATGTTTCATTGCTTTTTCTCTCCCATAACTGTTCTTGATCCCTATCTAAGCGGTTATGTCAGACCACACTAGAAAGGTCTGACACCAGAGGCTGCAGAGTTGCTATTCCATGACTTCAGCACATCATCTGTAGGATAGCCTGACACATATAATCAGGAGAGGTGGTCTTGCATTAACCTTTTCTACTCCCAGAGGATAAAATGATAATGAAACAACAAAAACAGATAATGAGGCAAGGAGAGCACAATTCTTGTGATTATGACTGAAAATGGAGGGGAGGGGGACAGCTGAACAACTTTGTGCAGACTTTCGATGAAGCATTACCAATTCAAATATTAAATGGAGTAGATATATATATGTAAATGTGAACCCAGTCATGGGCTGAATATAACACCTAGAACAGGAGTCTGTTAAAGGAAAGAGTTGGTTAAGTTTGTTCTTATGACTGGCTACCACTTGGCAGACATACAACTTCCTGACAATAATAAAATATATCAATATTTTTTAATTTCATTCAGTTGACATCCTTAGGGAGAATGATTCAGTGAAGCACCTGAAAACCCAGAATCTAATAGTTATAAACAACTAAAACATTTGGTTTGTTCAGCATGGAGGAGACTGAGGGGAGACCTCGTTGCAGTCTTCAGCATCCTTTTAAGAGGAAGAGGAAGGACAGGTACCAATCTCTTCACTCTCATGACCAGTGACAGAACCCAAGGGAACAGCATGAAGCCGAGTCAAGGAAGGTCTAGGTTGGATATCAGGAAGAAGCTTTTCACCCAGAGGGTGGTTGGGCACTGGAACAGGGAAGTGGTTACAGCACCAAGCCTGGCAGAGTTCAAGAAGTGTTTGGACAATGCTCTCAAGCACATGGTATGAGTCTTGGGGTTTCCTATGCAGTGCAGGGACTTGGATTTTGATGGTCCTGGTTGGGTCCCTTCCAACTCAGCTTATTCCATGATTCTACGATCCTATTATTTGCTTAATGCTGTCTCTGCTGAGAAAAGGTGTGTGTAACCACAGCCTACAAAGACTGGTAGTAGCAAAATGGGGAAAATGCTTGTTCACTTTCATCTGTGACTTTATCATCTGGCTTTTTTTGGCTTGTTTCTACCGGTAAGAAACTACTTCTCCACAACAGTTCCTAGAAGGAGGTCAAATATTCAGTGAAATGACAGAGTAGATAACTAAAAAGGTACAGATTAAAAAGCAGCCACAACTAAATTTGTACATACAAAGTTAAAAGTAGATGAGAATCTGGCTACAGTGGAATTTGTCCCTGGAAAGAAGTGATGGTATCAGTTAGCTCAAGAAAGCAAAGATAAGAGTAAAGCAAAATTGCATAGGCTAAAGCTTATTTCTCAAAAGCTGGATATTGTGGAAATGATGTAATGGTAATAAGTTTCCTTTGTTTTGCCACACTGACAATTTGCACACACCAAAGACTCCATTCATATTGAATTTACATCAGTGCATTTTAAACATGAAAGCTCTGGGCATCTCAGGAAGTTTTAAAGCTTTCTTCCTTAAACGTGAATTCAAGTCACACTTTAAATTGTGCTGCATGTGTTACCATGTTTACTCATGGCTCTCTGGAGTTTTTAACATCTCAGAAAATAGGCTTCTTCAATGGGAAGCATATGCCACTAGGGCCTTTTATCTGAATGCTTCAGAATCAATCAAAAAGGCACGATTTGAGCAGCCATGGGCCAAAGCAGGATTCATCTGTTTGAGTGTCTGACCCTGGTAATATACTGCATGAGTGACTCTACAGCACTCAAGCCATGTCCTGTAGGACTAACCGTGAATTACATTTGTATGTGTCTGTTGTAACTCACCAGCTTTTCTTATGCCGAGTGGGGTTTATTTTGGTTTTTTTCTTACTCTTTTATATGACAATCAGTTACCACTTACAGCAATAGTATCTCTTATAAAGATCATAGTTTTAGTATTTACTTGTAACCCATTATGCAAACCACATATGTATTGCTTGATTGTACATAAAAATAGTTACAAACTGTTTTCTTATAAAAGTAGTTTGAAATTGTTTCCATATAATACTTTGAAATTCTGATTCAAAAGGAAAGAAACCTGGCACACAGTGAAAGAAAATAGAGATTGCATAGAATGCTTTTGTTCTTCAGGAAAAAAACCAAACACATAAACAATGGGTACAAATTTTTTGATATTCATAAACTGTACTGTGCTTTAAATGCAAATGGTGAAAGCTGAAGTAGGCACACTACTCTGCTCAACCATAATTATATTTCTTCTTGTGGATAACTGCTATGGAAAGATCTGTTAGTATGCCCACTCAGAATTTCACACAGGCTGAATAGCCAATATAAAAGGATAATGTGGTCGACATTCACACAAATGTATTGTTCAGATTTCATCATATCACACCTGTGTGTTTTACAGTACACTGGAACAGTGCAGACTCTTGTCACCATTTCTATTTCTGTTTCTCTGGCACACTGGCATGCATGTATTCTGTCTGATGAGATACTAGATCCTGAAAAAACTGGTTTATTCCTGACTTCTGAGTGCAATCCATTCTTCTCTAGCACTTTCCAGGTAACTTAATAGAGATAATTTAATTGAGACTTTCCAGAGCTAGCAAGCTTTGTAACCATTCTGATTTAATATCTCACTTCTTCAGAGATAGTAGTGGAAAGAGGGAGAGATTTGAGCTTTGGAAAAATTCCAGAAAACTTACCAAAGTATGTTTCACTTTAGTTCCTATAACCAAGATATATTAAAAAAATAATAAACACCTAATACTAAGCATACTCCATCTTGAGAATTTTGCATTTAAAGTCATATTCCTTTAAGAAACTCCTTATGTTTCCTTTCTTCTACTTGGCTTCTCCAAGCATAAGCCCTACCCAGACTTCTAATTTCCAATTTCTTTCATCTATTATTAGATTATCAGATTATTTCTTTTGTCCCTTATCAGATTAATTAGATAATCATTTATTTTTGTTATCCCACTCACATTTAAAATTCACTGATAGATCAGCCAAACAAAAGAAGTTTTATTACTTTGCCCACTATCTACATAGTATCTATTTTATCATTGGTACAAAACATCTAAACATTATATTAGCAGAGAGGATCATTTTTTAAAGTCTCTGAAAAGGAACCTAATGCCATAGATGACAATTTAGAACTTTAAATAGGCAAAATCAGTCACAAATATTACCCGATAAAAGTAAGTATGAAGTGAGCTCAGATTCTCCATGAAGCAGAGTTCTATGCCGGTTCTCTTCCCAACAGGATGCTTTTCAATCCATAATTTATCAAAGAAGTGCAGGGGAGGTGGGGTGATTGGTTTTTAATGTAATCATTGATTGTGATTTTGTCTCAGTGTGTGTCCTGTGAAATCTGCAGTAATAAAGATGATCACGTTGCTAGCCTGAAAACACAAGTTTACTGTGACACATAGGCATTCAGCCTCTTAGATACAGTTATCGCTGTGTGGTCACAGGACCACAAACATCTGTGGTACTTTGCAGGACAGAGTTAATTTTTTGCAGTATCTGGAGGGAGCATGGTTGGGATCAGGGTGGTAGCTGAGACATAGACATCCTTCCCAGGGGAGGGGCAGAACAACTCTCCTGCTTCCCAGGGGAGGGGGGTCCTTCCAGTGGAGCAAGCATTGCGGGCAGAGCTCAAGGGCAGCTCTGGTCCCGAGCCATAGGGACCAGTCTGGGTGCCGTGCCTGTGGCCAGGACAAGCTCTGCACTCTCTGTTTTGTTAATATATTTTCCGTTACTGCCCGTTTCTTATCTCATTGCTATTGTTGTAAATTGTTCTTATTGCAGCCTGTGATCTTTGCCTTTTGTGCCTCCAGTCCTCTCCAATCCAGTGCAGCAGGGAGAGGAAGGGGGAAAAGGCGGTGGGGAGGGCAGAGTGCACAGCATCTGGATTTGGAGTCATGGCTGGGGCACTAAACTGAGGAACACCATTTCAAAACTATGAAAGTTACTCCTCTTAAAAAATAGATGATGGGGGACGATTCTGTTAGTCACAAATTATTTCAAACTGCATGAGCATTAATTACCTAACATACCTTGACAGATCTAGGCTCTTAGGGACCTTTGGCTTCAAAGATCAGCAAGTTTGACAACTAACACTGTCCCAAAATTCCATCTCTTTATGAGGTTCCAAAAGGTTGGGTTCAAGGCTTATGCTTACAACCTTTCATATAATTTAAATTGGGGGGAAAAAGAAACAAACCAACATTTATCTGCTTCCCCAAAATATTTTGTGTCATTATCACAATTTTAAACCCATGGGTTTTACTGAAATTGCCAGTTGCCAGTTGACAATTTAACTGACACCTGTTAATAGTTGGAGAAAAACTAAAACCAAGTGAAACTTTGAAGAAGTTAATCTCAATTAATTTACCACTTTGATTTTGTATTGTGAATAGCTGCAGCTGTGCCTATTCAGCCCTAAGTCTTCCTGACAAGATGAAGAACAAAATATAATTAAAGGAGTGGAGTAGAACAACGAAAGAAAATTTTAAAATGCAATTTAGGCATTGATAACTAGAAATATTCTGGAGTATGCTTATTAAATGAAACTCAGTAAATTGTCCTAATAGCAGTAGTAGTGACTAAATTACTCTAGTATGAACCTTCACTGTAAATTTATTTTGTTGTTTATTTTTTTTCTTACATTTATATTGTTATAAAGATGAATCATCAGTCCTTATGATTCATACTGGGTTTCATCCAATAAGCCTATAAAATATGCATTCTCACAGCCTCGTATCAGTTTTGGTAGTAGCAATACAAATTCTTCATGTAAATAAAGTGTAACTCAAAGCTAAACTAGACCAAATTCCAATTATATTTATTGCCATATGAGATCATGTTTAGAGGTAGAAGTATTTTCACTTCTTGAGGACAGTAAGTCACAACTTTTGATCTCACCAGCTTCAAGGTATCAAAAGCCCCCTGATTTACAGCAGATTAAATGTATTGGTGATGTCTGTATTCCCAGAACACCCAGTTTTCAAATGCCAGTACCACAAAACCACTACCAGGGTGCTCCCATGATAGTAATCAAGAAATGTATCAGGACTTTGACTCACTGGACTATGGAAGCAGATGTCTTCAGCTTATAAAAGTGATCCCTTCAGGGGCAGAACACATTGCTTTAATACTGTATAATTTGCACCATTCCTATTCATCTTTTGAAAGATTATTCCAATCCCAAAGCTGTCAATTTTGCATTTTCATAAGAACTAAATCAGTTTATAAAAAGTCAGAAAGTTGCTTTCTCTGTTTCTGTCCTTTTGATTGATTATCTATGGTTCCACAGCATATTACGTGATCACAGCAATGTTCTTTGGAGATATAATCATCAAAGAGCATTAATCAGCTGGGGAAGTACATGTGAAGGGTCTAAATAATGAAACCGAACAGGGGGCCATTAAACACATTTTTTTTGTTTTCTGTGCTTAGAGGCTTGTTTACAGGGTAGGGGGCATACTGTTAAAAAGAAATGTTTAAAAAAAAAAAAGGCAGAATTCCTAAATTGTACCAGCCAATCCATCTGTTCAGATAGAGAGCCCTGCAGACCTGGCAAACGTTGAAGGTTTATCAGTGTTCATTTTGGCTTTGAAAGGTGTGTTTAGTCCCTGTGGCTCTGAAAGCTCTAGTTTACGAGTTAGGAAGTATATTCCCAAAGCAGATGTTTAATTTTTAAATTTATAGGGTCCCTGTAATCCTAATCATATAGTGCAGGGTATTTTATAAAGCCTGTTTCTGTGTGGCACATCAAATACAAATGATTGGAACCATTAATTAAAATTTGGTTTAGAGGAGAAAACAGGGCAGGAAGCAAAGTGTTGAAACATGCAGCCCCTTGACTTGTAGCAGAATTGAAAAGTAACTGATTGTGTGTGGATAATTGCCATGACTTAGTTTGGCAGACCCCTATTGTTATCAGAGCTGCAAGGCTGCCTCTTAAACTGTTCAAACATGGATCTCCCACACTCATGTCCAAAAAGGCCAACTGCCCTGTTAAAATTCACTGCTTGTTTGTTTAAAACAAGTGTATCTTCTTTCTGTGTCATTAATCCTTTGGGTTTTGGTTTGTTGTTTTTTGGGATTTTTTTTTATGAAAATGGTTCTATAATTCTCTTTCTGATGCAAACTTCTGTAACTGATGTGAAGTGTCTGGTATTGAGTCACCTGATACTGGCCTGATATTACTTTTATATCTGTAATAACCATCACTAGGAGTAATCCATACAGAAGTCTATGACTCTTATTTGCACTATATCTGCTTTCTTTTTGTATTTCCTTTTTTGTGTACTACTTATGTACAAATAAACTTAACTTTTCCTAAGTAAAGAAGATTTTAAAAGTGAAAATTAGATCCATTAGACTTGAACATTAAAAATATTGCAAGATCACAATAAACTGCCCAAATTGCTGCCGTTTATATGGAAACCATGTAGAAAATCAGAAAGGCACGAAGCCTTCAAAGAGACATGAAAGCAAGATAACACAATTCAATGTTTTTTTATCATTAATAAAAAATAATAAGGGATTGGAGAAGTAAGATGTGTTTGTCTGAAACTAGCTATGTGGAAGTCTGAGCACACTACTGTTACTATCATACTCAGTATATTCACCAACCTTTGCTGGGTGACATTAAATCAGCTAAAATATTTATCTAAAGGATTTTTATTGTGGACCTACAATCTCAACTTTTGACTTTTACTTTTTTTTTTTTTTTGTCAGCCAAACATTCTCACCTATTTTAAGATTTTTATGCAATGTTTGAATTGTAGGTATATAAGAAAAGGGCTTCAAATTCTCAATTGAATTTGAAATAATTTAATATAATTTTTTTGTTTTCTTACCAAAACAATAATGTCTGAATCCTAGATATCGAGGACTCTGACCTTAATATAGATGAGTTTTTTTGACACATGGAAACATGGAAAACTTGCTCCTTGAACAGAGTAAGTTTAGTTGATCTTTTCAGATGAATATGGCCACAGAACTTTTACATATGTATCATTTTTCTTATTAAAATGACATTTAATTGAATTTTTTATTTTTGAAAACTATAGATTTCACATACTGTAGAGAGGTGATTCTAAATAATAAATCAAAATACACATCTTACCAATCAAGAGGCAGGAATACAAGGTATGAGAAACCTTCTAATTTAGCATAGAGCAGTCTCTTGTGCATAACTGCTGTCCTCTGATCAAACCATGCTTTTTAACCTCAAACAAGGAGGGGAAAAAGAGTGTTGGTAATGAGTACAGCTAGAAAATCCTTTAATAGAGATGGAAACTACTTGATATAAAACTGAAAAAAACCAAACCACTAGGCATTTTTTTATTTTTTTGGAAGGGTGGAATGGCAACCAGAAACATTCTTGACTCAGTGTAAGCTCTGCTCAGCAGTAACTAAAACATGCCTCTATTATCAACACTATTTCTAGCACAGATCCAAAACATAGGCCATACTAGTTATTGTGAGGCTGCTGTCTATCCCAGACAAAACCAGCAGACACCTTTATAGTGCTTGTTAAAGAGAAATATCTTTTGTAGAGTATGTTTTTTCCACTACTCTTATCTTAGCAGATGTGGATGTGAAATTTATCCACACTGATATACTGAAAAAAATTCCAGCTTTCTTTTTGGATCAAATGTAAATTACAATTCACACTGCTGACAGTATCAAATTGTATAATAATTTAAGACCAACAGATATACCAGCAGTATAGGACTTTTTTACTCAAAGTTTTTAACCTTATTGCAGACTGGTGGGGAAAATATCATATCTATTATCATTCTTGCTGCAGTTTGAAATGTTAGAGTCTAAACTGATATTTGTCTGCTTAGAGGCCCTTTTAACAAGGTTACAGGTGCAAGCTAAGAACCTGTGGTACTAGACATGATAGAGTCACAGTCAAATTTCATTAAAAATGGTATTTTAATACTATTTCTTTTTAATCTAATACTAGTTAAGTATTACAAGAATAAGGATGAGAAAAGTGGGTTTGTACAACATTAATTTTCTTCCTGGGGAGCAGATTTTGCCAGGGGCAAAAGGACATTTCTCTTATCTTGAAGTTAAAGCAACAAAGTTAGTACATTTGGTCCTGCAATATTTTTGTATGTACCTTGAGGTTCCTCAGTTCCTGATGACAAGCTAATCCAATGGGAGACCCAAAAGCATAAAAATTTGGCAAATAGCATACAGGGTTGAAAAGCAAACTTTTAAGAGTTTATAGTACTGTAACTGAAAGAACTACAATTCATCTGGTCTTCCTAGGAGAAGCATTGCTCTCTTTAGTAGTTCACAAACCTCAGCACGTCATATAGAATGTTATACACAGGTGTAATCTTAATTTGTCCAGTGGATGGGAAACAAATAATGTTTAGGGTTTTTTTATGCTTCATCCTAAATATGAAGGTAAAGTGTGTTAAAATATATTTCTTCTTTAAGGGAGGACAACAAGAAGACTAAATGACAGGTTGGGTAATAAATAAGATGGTTGAATAATTGAAATCTCTTACAATGTGGGCATCAACAGATTAATTTTTGCTAGTCAATTTATTTCCAGTAATGACCTTTGGAAGTAATCTCTCATTAGTAAGCTGTTGCAGTGAAGGAGAAGATTTTAGACTGTTGCTTAAATTTGTTCTAACTGCGCTGTGCTCATATGCATTCTATATAATTCTCTTCTTCAGTTGCATAGAAAGCCAAACAAGAAATACTTATGAGCTCTTAAAAGCCTCTTTAAATCACTGCCAGTTTGGTAATTCAAAAAATAATTTATGCATTTTGAGATGGCACCAAAATTTTTTAAGTTCTTTTTATGCTTTTTAAAAAGCATATTTTTTTATGCTTTTTTTTAAGCATAGCTTTTCGTAACATAAAAGGGAAATTGATCTTTGGTGTCTATTAACACAAATAGGAAAAGTTATCTTGATATGTAATGTTCTTTGTAAGATTTCGTTTATAAAGCCTTCCTAGAGAACCTGAACTCTAAATGAAAAAGCCAATAAATCACTGGAAAATATTTTACTCTAAAGCATGGATATGACTCATTACCTGTTTGGGCCCTGGTTCCTGAATCCGGATCTAGTATTCTGGTTGTTCCTACATCACCATTTCTATAGATGTTTTTGCCTATCAAAAACCTGTGGCTTGAAAGCCATAATCTCTTCCAAATATGTAGATATGTCTAGGGGTAGATTTATCCTACTCAAGTCTGGATTAGCACATTCCTACCAAGACTTTTAAAATTCATTATTTTTGTATGAAGCCAAAAATAAAAAAGCATACATTAAATAGCATAAAACCCTAAAAGTACAATTGGAGTATTTGATGCTTTATTTGATAATATAGCTCAGAGCATAAAGACTGTGATTGCAAATACTAATTGTTAGGTTTAAAAAGCCCTAGAGAAATAATTGCTGCTAGTCTGCATGTCAGAAATTTCAAGGTAACAGACATAACATATTTAACTGAAACACAGCTAATTACAGCAGAAGTAGATCCCTTTCAAAGTCTGAGATGATTATATACCAAATAGAAGCTGATTTCTTTTCTGTGCCTGTATTTCAAGAGAGATTCAGACCAATATATTGTTTATTTGATTCTCACATTTTTAGGGAGACAACTCTACAAGAAAAAGCCACCCTTGCTCTAAATCTAAAAGTTCAACCTTGTTCAATCTTGTGTTAATTTTTAAAATTAGACTTTTCATTTTCATTCACAAAATTTTCTCTTTTTAAGCAAATTGTTCTGAATTCCCGTTTTTGCCACATTACATCAAGAGTTTAAAAACTATATATTTCCTGTCTTGAACTGTATTTACAAATTATTTTAGTATTGTTGGTCAAGACTTACATAAATCCTTTTGAGAGAGCCATAAGGATCCTGTAATACAAGCATGTTTATTACTGACTACTGAAACCAGTCACAAGCAAGATCCCTGGGGAGGAGCAGCCATTCCATTAGGACAGCAAAAGTCGGTGCTAGGGGAAAGCGTTGTTGGAACTTCAGTAGAGAAACAAATAGTCAATAGCTTCAGTATCCCCTCAGTCTCAAACATGGTCCTTCTCTCACGTAAGAAATTTTATTGCTAGAGTATATGAAAAACTCAACCTCTTTTGTACCTGCTCATTAGCAGTTTAATAATTTCATTCTCCAAAACACATTATGTCCTATTCTGTGAAACTTGTTGAAGCTATTTTAACCTACCAGACTAGTAATTTCCAAAGATATAGGGTTATAGGGTTTTTTTTTCCTTTTACAGTTTGCTGCAAGTTTGAGACATTATCAGAAGGGCTGAAATTTCCCCTTAATTTTACCTCACAACTAAAGTTTTTGACTGCACTCTCATGTTTGTTTTGCCCAAGACCAGCAAAATTCTGAGATTATTTTCTCAAGTCCTTCCTGGTAATCGCTGACTTCCCTCAGTCTAGCATGGTAAAGGAGAAGGCCTTTTGTACATTGTGGATTATTTCAAGAATCTTAAGCATGTAGGCATCCAGGAAAGAGTGGATTGAGCAGTATCCACAGATTAATTGGTACTTTTTCCTGTCCAGATCTCTGCATTTGGTGTCTTCTTTTTAGGTTGTAAGCTGCACATCTCTATCCTCACCTGCAAGAATTTAATTTCTCTTCTGTCCTCTTTGCGCTACAAATTGACTTAGGGCTTTTTTTTTCTGTAATGAGACTTGAGGAAGAATGAAAAGGTGGTAGAAGAGTAGTGGCAAAGAATAAACAACTAAGGAAAAGGGGTTTCTCTATACTGGAACTATTAAGTGACTATGTAAAAACAATAATTTTCTGAAATGGAAATCTGTATCTGTTTATGTGAAGCAAAAGCTATGCTCAATCAGCAGAATCTGTGGATTCCCAGCTACAGAAATCTTCACTATTTTATCAGTGCATTTATGCTTCAAATATGTTTGGAGTACAAAAGGTTAATATCAAAAGTCTCATTAATAGAGCATAAAATATAATTTTCTCTGGATTTAGTCAGGAACTGTAATGAATATACTATTCTCTATTGCAAAATAAAAAATAATTTATGGAAATCTCTACAATAATAAATGTACATATTCCAAATTACTATTCTTAACTGTACTTGTTTATTCTTTGTATAGTTGTCATCAATACACATAGAATAAGGTTGATAGAAATTATTTTAAAAGTGATAGATAAGAGTTAAATAGACTTAGCTATTCCAGATTTGATTTGAAATAGATTTGGAAAGAAAAGATCTGAAATTATCAACAGCTACTAACAGAAACAAAAAAGGCAAGCCTTTATTACCACTATGTGTGGGTCCTTTTTTCAACCACCCAAGCTCACTTTAAATTATTCTTCCATTAACTCACTGTGCTGCCTACTTCTAGCCCTTGCTGAGCAAACATCAAGAGCTGCACCCAGCATGTGTCCTGTAGCTCAGAACAGGAAGCACTTTGGTACTCTGTATTCATGGGAGAAATGGGAGGAGGGAAAAAGTCCATGGGGAAAAAAGGGAAAAAAAGAGAGAGAGGAAGTGAAAGAGAGAAAGAAAAAGAAAGAAAAGAAAGAAAGAAAAGAAAGAAAGAAAGAAAGAAAGAAAGAAAGAAAGAAAGAAAGAAAGAAAGAAAGAAAGAAAGAAAGAAAGAAAGAAAGAAAGAAAGAAAGAAAGAAGAAAGAAAGAAAGAAAGAAAGAAGAAAGAAAGAAAGAAAGAAAGAAAGAAAGAAAGAAAGAAAGAAAGAAAGAAAGAAAGAAAGAAAGAAAGAAAGAAAGAAAGAAAGAAAGAAAGGAAGGAAGGAAGGAAGGAAGGAAGGAAGGAAGGAAGGAAGGAAGGAAGGAAGGAAGGAAGGAAGAAAGAAAGAAAGAAAGAAAGAAAGAAAGAAAGAAAGAAAGAAAGAAAGAAAGAAAGAAAGAAAGAAAGAAAGAAAGAAAGAAAGAAAGAAAGAAAGAAAGAAAGAAAGAAAGAAAGAAAGAAAGAAAGAAAGAAAGAAAGAAAGAAAGAAAGAAAGAAAGAAAGAAAGAAAGAAAGAAAGAAAGAAAGAAAGAAAGAAAGAAAGAAAGAAAGAATCTGATGCATAGGTCACTAATACCTGTTACTGAGCATAGAAATGAAGCATTATACTTACTATTAGCTGAGGGATCTAGTTCCTGAAAATTAGTTACTTATTTTTGGCACTGTGATGGATGCATTAACTAGGTAATGGTTAATAAAATATCAAAATCCAAGTACAAATGAGCTTTTCCTTTGCGTGTACTTGATGAAACAAGTAAAATTTTTATCAATTAGTTGTTCATTGTAATAGTATGGAACCCTTCCTTGGAGTGCAGGAGCAGCTTTTACTTGACACATTCAACTTTATTTCCACTACCTGGCAAATTGTATTTCTATGCTCTCATCCCCATACCCAAATTTCCAGTCTCCATTGTACTCAACTATGCAATATCTTGAACAGATATTTGGCCATTCTCTATTTCTTCATTGACTATATAGACAATGTAACTTTCTTGAAAGACAGTAATGCTGCCCAAGTCATACATTCACAAACATGAAAATATGACGTATTTTTCTCTGTATGCATTTTATTAATTTACAAGAAAGCATAAGCTTTATTGGGGAAAAAAAAGTTAGTCAACTGGAGGGAAACAGAACTTAAAAATGTTTTTAGTCTTTTTCCTTCCTTAGTAAGAATATGAACATTAAATGTATGCAGCAGAAGCAGATGAAATTACATCCTCTGACACTTGTTAACTCTGAAACAGATATGTGATTGATTGCAAGGTGGCATAGCTGCTGGCATTTTTTGTCGGCACATTTTGATGATACAGTTACTTAGGTGAACTTCAGGTACATCAGTGACACATACAATGTTTCAGGCACTTTGAGTGATTTCAAAGCTAATAATTTTTGAAAGCTTTTGGAGCCAGTTATTAAGTTTGTCTCCGAAGAGATTGATTTTTTGTTTTAATCCTCAGTTCCTTACTATATATCCTGTTTACCTCATCTTATTTAGTTAGAAAACAAATTCATAGAACTTTAATTTAGAAATGTCTGCTTTAACTACATGTCAACACCTTAACCAGGTGTCCTATATGAAATGTTTGAACTTGAAAATATCTGCAGCAGATGAGTCTAGAAAAAGGTGAAGAATATATGGAAGGAAGTACCACAGAAAAGCATAATTTTAAAACAGACTAAAATATAAGGGGAGAGAAAAAAGTGTCTATCGAGAAGCTTAATGCCTTATTTGTGAGACTGTTAGTATGTTAATGCTGTGAGACAGAGCAAATCTCATATCCTCACCAATGTAAAAGAAATAATGTCTGATGCTGAAATTGACCACATTTATGTAGTGTGTCCACAGGTTCCGTCAGGACTTCAGAAGTCTAGCTAAAGTCAAACACGGTGATTAAAATACCCTAATTAAAATACAAAGCTCTTTCTCTTCCAATATTCAGTGTATATACAATAATTGGATCACTTTATCTGGAGTATGATAAAACATAACTGGAAGAATAGAAAGGGAAGGAAGAAAACAAATTAATTACTTGCTACTGTAAATTGTGGTTAGATTGCAATGGGATATATGAATTTCAAAATATTTTATAAATCCGGATGAACATATTCAACTCAAGAGTGCAAAAAATATACTTAATCCATGAAATTTCTGTAAGATTTTGCTACTGAAATTATTGCAAAACAATTATATGTCATTATATTCCTGGACAATTCAATGGAAATTCAAGTGTTATTCAGAACAGTTAGTTGAACGATTTACTAGCATGCTGTAAAGTTTTAATTCTTTTTAAGCAGACAATCCTTTATAACAACTCTAACATGTAGGCCTACATCCAACATTAACATGTAGATCTTGTAATAATTTCCTGAAAATCTCAGCTGTACTCACCATGGAGCTGTGTCTTTTTGATTAGCCAAGTAAAGTAATGTTACTTTATGACACATAGACTTATTGAAGGTATTTAAGGCAGGTCCAACAGTTACCCTTTGTGGTTCCAGTGAATGGAAATTACTTCAAAGATTTTACTACAAGCATAAAAGACATAAATAAAGGATGACTAGCAGGTTATATTGCTATTTCAAACAATAACTTGGGACTTGTAACATTGCTTGTATTATTCCTAAGTTGGAGAGTCAAATTAAATTTTGGCCAAACAGCAGAAATGCTAATAAAGCTGGTCAAGGGATGAATTTGGCCCACTGCATTTTGATTCCAGATGTTCCAGATAATTTCCCAAGTAATTGTTGCAACTAGAATTCAGTTCTCTAAACAAAGTGCAGGAAAATTAATCCCACAAGAAATCAAGCTTGATAATGAGGCAAAATGGATTAGCAGACTTTGTATGAGTGCTAGAAGAAGGATTACTCTGTGGCAATGAGCCTCAGTGGAAAACTAGGTGACAGATGAATTGTCCAGGAGTTGCAATGAAATATGCCCATTTGTCATCTCCATAGTCCCAAAATACAAATCTCGTGGCACATTTGTTTATTTTTAATTAAAAAAAAAATTTCTTCTCTTTGTTTTGAATATAAAACAATGAGAATGCTTTCAAAATATTGGTACAATAATTTCCAAATATTCACTAGAATTTTTGGGTTTTTTAGGAAGTTACACTTTTTTCATTATCAAGAAATAATGTACAGTTATTCTACTAGTAGATTTTAAATATTCCTTCAAAATGAGTTAAACTGAGAAGTCCTAGAAATCACAACAAAATCCTTTGCAGTTGACCCACTGTTTGGGTTGCAGAAGATATCTTGCCTTTTTTAACACAAAATCTGTCAATTCATGCATCTGGTTCTGTTAGTGTGTAAATTTAATTATGTGAGCCTTACATATTACATGCTACTGTTGAAAATGTGTAATTAAAAAAAAAAATCAACAAGGCAAAACTAGCAAAAATACTGAGGACAGTGTTGGGAAAAACAGACTCCACTTTGAAATTTCTGAATTTGTAAAATATAGATGAGAAATATGCATGTGGTGCTTAACATTGGCTAGTGCTCAGCTTCTCCTAGTAACATTCTTTTTGATCACACTAATAATACGCTATGAAGCATCACTCTGTGGGATGCAGTTAAAGCCTATTTAAGCCAAAGGAGCTGCTCACACTCTCCCAGGAGAAAATATCAGAACATTTTTATTTTTACCTCAGTCACTCCAGAAAACTTCATAAGGGATAGTCTTAACCAGCGTTACAGGGAAATAACTACCACCAGTATGCCTGGGAAAAATGGGAGAGAATTGAAGAGTAAATGTGGTGCTGAAAAATACTGAATAAGATGATTCAGAATTAAATGCTTAAGGCTTACTTGAGCTTAAGTTGTGGAAAGTTTATGTAAATTAGGCAGTTAATGGATATTCTTGTCAGGGATCTTTGTAGAAAATGCAGATAAAAAAATCCCACTCTACCTCCTCTCCCCATTCTCTTCCCCAGCTCCCAAGAGCTAATTTTCTGCCATAGAGGACAGAAATTTAGGTCTCACTTTTTCAATATTTCTGTTCTCATAAAAAATTAATTTAATACCATTTCATGCTTTAAGCTGCCTACTTTTATTTTATCTTTTATAGTTGTGACTTTTAACCATCTGGTTTTTTTCTTCTTTTTTTTTTTCTAAGAGAACAATAAAATAATTAGCTGGCATAATAGGGGATGATAGATTTATTCCTAACATGTATAAGGTAACATGTATAAGGTAACATGTATAAAGTCCTTGGGATTTTCCCAAACTGGTTAAATAAATCAGGTTGAAAAGTCTTCCCTTTTGCAATATTTTTACATCTAGAGGGAGAAAATATATGAAACTAATACTCTTAGTAAAGCAGATTATTTTTTAGGCACATATCAAAAAGAGAACTGAAGCACTAATGTAATGAGCCTTGCTATACTGAACTTTTAGTCCTGAGCAGAGCAATTAGATGCAACAGAAAAATAGAATAGAAAATACATCTCTTTGTTCACTGGAGCCTATTTCTGTTACTCAGTATAATTATATAACTTTCATAAACAGATCAGACTCCATCTTAATGGGAACTTGCTTCTTAGTACTTTATTTTTCTTAACCCTACTATTGTTATTGGGAGGCTGTTCCAGGCCATCACGGCTGTCTGATCATTAAGAATACTTTTGATCTCTAGCCTAATTTTTTTCATGGACAATTTATAACATTTTTCTTCTGCCAACAGTGTCCTTTAGTTTAAGTAGGCCTTCTCCTTTCATGGCATATAATTATTTTCCAAACATAATTATTTATAGGGAGTGATTATATGTCTTCTTAACTGCAATATGTCTTCTAAGCCATTATTTTGCTAACTTAAGGAGGATAAGCACTTTTACTCATCCTGTGTATGATAGGCACTTTATTACCCTGATCCTCTTTTCAGCACCTGTTCAAGATTGGTTTCCCCTCTGTTGTGATTGACTAGATGGTATATTCTCTGTGCAGAACTAAATGTTCCCAAAGAGAATTTGCAGGTACTGTACAGTGAGACAACAGAAGTCACCATGCAAAAATCCACCTTGGACAAATTCTAATGTTGTGGATCTCATATGAAAACCTGTCATAATACTTATTATGCTAAATCTGATATTAAGCAGGAATCTAGACATTATATTTAGGATTAAGAGACCCTTCAGAATTTGCAGCTCTGAAGTTTGTCTTCACGGGTTAGTGTCTGTGAACACCTAACTTATCTTCAAAATTGATTAAGTAGGCGAGAGTTTTGAATTAGTTGAGAAACTGAGAATGTAATATTTCTCATTAGATGATGTGTGAAGTTTTATCACTATGTTTAGAAGGCTGTAATAGAGGAAACCAGCATTAGGTAGGATAAACAGTTTGGTAGAAATGTTAATTAAGCAGCTTCAAGGAAGAAGAGAAAAATAATGTCTTAATATCCCACAGTAACATGTGGTATTTCAGTGTTCTATTACAAGCAATGAACATGGAAGCAGAGGAGGAAATAAACAAGATTCCATTATTTCTGACTAGAAAAAGTGGAATTGGCTCAGAGTGGCTGTTTTGGGGACTCTGGTTGCCATCTTTAACAGGAGGAGCACAAAAATCTTACTTTAAGAACACTTCAAGGTTTATAGATTTGGAGGACTTTTCAGAGACTAATTATGTGTTCAAAAAATCTAATATCCAGCTGAGATGTATGAGCAGCCAAGGTATATCCTTATTCCTGAGGTTACTGTTTGTAATGCATGCTGTTATTTTAAGTCAATAGTTATTTTAAGTCAATAATTATTTGAAGGTAAGCACATTCTCATATTCTTAAATCTTTTATACTGGTGAAATTGAATCTGAGTAATTTGGTTCATGTCAAACACTCTATTCCTTTGGGTCACTATTTAAAGGTTTCCAGTCTCCCTTGAAGTATGAGGGGCCTCATCATAGATAGATTTTAAAATGGTCAAAATTTATAGAATTAATTTTCTGAACTGTATTCTGAGCTTCCAATAAGGTAGAGGGAGAGCTGGAATTGAAAATTACATTTCTGCTAATGCCTCGCATAACCTTCTGTATGCAAATGCAATGATTAGAAAACTTCTGAGGAGATGATAGACGTGTGAGCCTTCCAATTTCTGAGCACTGGTCTAAATACCAGCCTCTGAAATATCATGAGACAGAACTGCTCCCATTGTCTTGTTTCAAATATTGTTTCACCTTGCACAAAACAATTGCATATTAATTAGTTCAGAGAGAATGCAGGAGTTTGAGGATAAAAATCCATCCTAATGGCTGAAGTTTCTGTACAGGGATGGAAGCTGGTAGGCACAATTTCTAGCACAGAAATTTTTTATGCATTTTACCAATAATTAATAAGTGTTGCCTGGAAATTTTTAATGGCCCCTATAGTGGAAAGGTTTTGAGGAGTTGAGCCATTAAGACAGAAACGTATTCTCATTCTAACTTCTCTCTATCACTATGATTTTTAATTTATCCATATACAGTAGAATTGCTACAACAGGAAGGATTAAGAGTCCTTGGATAAAAAAAGCATAGTAGATTGATGGTGATAGCTTAGGAGAGGTGGGTTTGATAGCTCCTTGGCAGAAGACAAAATAGAATCTTTGTCCTGTATCTTCTTGCAGTGAGAGCTATTAAATAAAAAGCAATGTGAGGAAATCATCCATTTAGATTTAGAAGAAGTCTATAAACTCAATATATTCAGTGAAGTGCTTGATCCTTCAGGCATAGTCAGGATCTATGCTTAGCACAATTCTTTTTTCCCTTTCAGATGCTGGCTATGTAATCATGAAACTGATGACAGTTGGAGAATACGTGTTTTGAACGTAAATAAGAGTAAGGTGAGATGCCAAGGAAAACCTTTAATCTCTTTAAAAAAGATTCTGAAACTATTGATTTTTCCTTTTAAAATTATTTTTTAAATTTTAAAAATTGAAATTGGGATTACTATATAAATTGTAGCTTCTATTTAAAATAAATACAAATAAAAATTTTGCAATTTTGGAAAATTTTCATTATCACAAATATTTTCATAAAACTGGGATTGAAAAATTAGATCTCAATTTCTCATTTCTGTTAAGGATGAAGTTTACTAAACTATGCAAAAATCTAAACTATTCTTATGGAAGAGGACAGCAATTATAAAAACTATTATTTGGTTTTAATAAGTCCCATAGAGGTTAATATATCAATGAAATGATACTTTCTTGACAAGTTAAAAAAAAGAAAAGGCACTTTCAACACTGCATTTTATAATCATTTATACACTTTTATTTTTCCTATCTTCATTGGGAAAAATGAGACCTCCACCCAGGGCCAGCACAATCTGGGACAATGCCTGTGCACAGCCCCACTGTAACCAGGGATCAGACCTGGTGAGCAGGGATCACAGACTACAGCAAGTTCAGCTCCCACTGCTGTAAACAGCCCTGCAGCACCACCTCTGTGTGCCTGGCACCCTGAAACCTGCACCTGCTGGTGCCAGCAGCACCAGCCCCAGGCTCCTGACAGCACAGCAGCATTCCATGGGGCAGCAGTACAGCCTTCACAGACCCTCCACACTGCAAAAAGAAACACAATCATGTTAAAGGAGCACATGAACACAATGTGGAACTGCAAAGTGATTCAGGAGCACAGACTCTTTAGATGGAGGTTACCAATGTTAATAAGCTCCAGAGCCTAAGACTTCTCACTGGCCTTGTTAAATGGTATAGGCAGTCTTTCATATTTCAAAGACTTGGTTCTGTACAGCCTTAGAACTTGTGCCAAAGTGGCAATGGCTTCTAACCATGTCCTGCTCTTAAAAAATCTAGGTTTTTCATGACTTTTCAAGTAAATTTTAATGTTCTGTACATATTTGGAATGGTTTAGCTTTTGAATTAACATCTGGGGAAAATATACATGAAAGATCAGTTCCATGACTGTTTCTTCATAAGAGCAACAGACAAATATGGAAATCTTTCTCTTGACACTGAATATGACTGTAGAGCCAAAAATATGTCAAGATATTCTAGCTTGAAAACAGAGCAGAAGAAGAATACAGATTTGAGCTTGAAGAGGATGAAATGAGCAGATGTTCTGTCAACAAACTGATCACTGTACAACAAATTTTAAAACAAGTGGAACCGAGACATTTACCACATTTTTACACAAATCAGTTTTTCTTCAAACTGTAGCTCAGCCTGCTCTCATGAGCATCAATTTTTCTCAAAAAAATTAAAAGAAAAAAGACATTTTAACAGCCAGATTTATTTTAATTCTAAGGTTCTATTTAGAAGCAACAAGATTCTCTTCTGGAGACAGTATCATCTTCTATTGCTGAGTTAGGTAAATGAGTTATTTTTATACCAGGTAGAAATGCTATCATCATGTAAAGGCCTCGTCCTAATTTTTCAAGTCCATACATGTTAAAAGGAGTGGAGAACTATAGTCTGGGAATTTTTCACTAGCTTTCAAACTGTTCATTCTGTGACCTTGTAGTAAATCTACCACAGCCCTCCAACACCTTGGAAGTAATCGTTACAGTCTCCCCCTATATCTGTTATCTGCTGCCATACATTTTCAAAAAGAATATGCACAGAATTTTCTGCAGGATTTTAAGGAGGCTTAGCAAACAGGTGAATCGTCCAGCCTGTCTCCAAAAGAAAATTAGCTCTAGCTTTTGACCAATATCCAAACAGATCACTTTAGATGATGAACTAGGAGAATACAACAATTAAACTTGGCACCAATTAAATGCAGTACCTCAGCTGCATTTAGTGAATTGAAACAGGTAGACACTTGTATTGCACAAGTAGATAGCCTATGTGCCAAGCTATATACCTAGAGCTATCTGACAGAAAATACTCCAGAACAATCAAGGACTTCTTAGCCTATATTCTCATGTGTCTTTGAGAAATTTCACACCTTGAAGTTGATCACCTTTGTAACCAAAAAATACAAAATGCATAGGATACTGTGTGTATCATTGAGGTAGGAGCCAGATAGGGTGCTAAATTTACTTTACCAAAAGGCAGTTGAGCTATTTATTGAAAAGAGAAGCTGCATATACAGGTAAAGGTGCCAGTTCTACTTACAAGTACTGTAAATGACATAAGATACATCTTTACAATGATTGACAAGAAAATTCAGCATGACATATTTCTTCCTTAGAAAGTACTCCTTTATCTTAGAATCCAAAGTAACACAAAACTAATATCCATTAACTGTTAGTAACAATTAGCTTTTTTTTAAATGCAGACAGTTATTCATAGTTCTAATAAAGAAGGTTATTATACACATGTCTAACAATCTTATGGTCACATTTAAACAATAATTTAAAAGAACTATACATTTAACTGATTATTTTTATAAATTGGCATTCCAATTATTACTTATTCACAGACAATTATATTTAATTCTCTATATTTAATTCACTTTAATTCTCAGCATGTATTATAAATTTACTCTGTAGTCTTGTCTCTTGACTAGGATTTTTTAAAATTTCTATGTAGTGATATTTTTAGATATCCATATCACAGAACGAGTCAGGTTGGAAGGAACCATAGTGAATGTATGGTCCAACCTACCTAAAGCAGAAAAATCCTACAGCACAATTGCATGAAATGCAGAATTAGGCAGCTCTTTAATATCCCCAGTGCAGGAGACTCCACAACCTTTGGACAATCATCCAGTGCTTGGTCACTTGCACAGTTAAGAAGTTCTTCCTCATGTTCAACTGGAACTTTCAGGACATCATTTTCTGCTCATTGCATCTTGTTCTATTGGTTGGCACCTCTAAGAAGAGCCTGAGTCTATCCTCTTGACACCCCCCCTTTAGATATTTATATATGTTTCAGTCGTCTTTTCTTGAGGCTGCACTGGCCAAGCTCCCTCAGAACTTTCCTTTTTAAAACTTGGGTAGTCAGAATTTATTATAATACCTACATAAAGATTAACTAATTTCATAATATTTTGATTATAATCTAACAGCTATTTTGGGAGGACAGATTATAAGAGAATATACATAGTTCTGAAGCCAATCTTGCCCTTCATAAATTGCAGCTGTACTAATTACCAAAGAGTGGGAACAGCCTTGCCCCTCAATAGGTCACAGCTATGTCCGAGGAGGATGGGTGTTATAAAAAAGTGAGTTAGCTGGCCAAGAGTTGGTTGGAGTCTGCTGGCTGTGCTGTGAGGAGGGTCAGGTGGTTGTGCAAGGGACTGAAAGGCTGAGATGTTGTATGAGGGGCAGATAGGGTCATGCTACGGGCAGGAAGGAGTTAGCCAGTCCTGCAGAAGGAAGAGAGAAAGTGTCAGTGTTGTATGGACCTGCCCGTGGGAAGCTTACAGAGAGAAAGGTATGAAAGTTCTTAAGATAATGAGGGACTGATGCTTGCATCAGTTGTGAGTCCACTGTTGTTTGGTGCCCCGTGTGAGGAGTGGGCAACAATAAGCTATATTTTCTTCATTTACTGGTGGTTCTTATTTGCTAGTTGTGTAAACTTTGTGTCAGTGTGAACAATCAGCATGCTGACAGCAATAAAAGCTTATCAAAATGAAGAGCAGTGCACTACAAAATCAGAAGTCTTGTTGAAAATATTCCCTTTGAAACAGTCATAGATCTGGCCTTTTGTATAAAACTCCTAGTGCATGAAAGATGGAGCTCTTCCAGTGCTGCTTGCTACACTTTTGTTTTAGAGTTAAGGGGCATTAGAACTGGGAAGGAAGCACAAAGGAAAACTTTCTGTGCACTGACTTTATGAATATAGTTAAAGAGAATGCTTTCCTTGATCTAGCCATTTCATCTTAAGAGTCAGTTTGGGGAATGTTGCGAAGTGGACTGTCTTTCAAATTTGAGTTGTCATTCCTTTATTTTAAAAAGTTATTTCACTCTCCTGTCCCTTTCATATAAACCATGAATACATTCAGCCCTGAGAAAGCCTGGTATCTTGTTCTGTGTAGGGAAGATGTCAGCTAGAAAAAGGAGCTGATGATTGCTGAAGCTCTAAGTGAAAGCTTCTGGGGAGCAGATTTTCTTGAAGTGTACTAACTGTATAAACAAGTTTGGTTACATTTTAAGTGTAGTACATTGGTGCTGTAATATTTTCTTGTTATGCTCATAGCTAATTACCTATCACATGCTTGCTATAGCAACATGAGGATAAAAAACAGTGGAAAGATGGAAGCAGATGATTTTTATCTGTCATTCATGATGTAAACACACATGCCTTGCACTACTTGAATCCAAAGAAGAAGAAAGACAATGAGTGATATTCTGCCCTTCCACAGGCTTAGAAACAATGGTCAGAGACAGACATTCAGCAGTGCTTCCATAAACAAGAGATGTTGAAATTTTAAAAAGTATTGCAAAACATGCGTGTGTCAGGTTTAAACTATGAGTCATGACAGCTCTGAAATGGAGTAGTCCCAATGCCCACCCACTTTTTTTACAGTTGTCACAAAAAAGAGATTCCAGGAAGGTTCTGTTCTCTCAGGATGTGTTTTATGGAAACATCCAAGTTAGAGAAGAGTATGGAACCAAGGTCTCTGCAGGATGGGCCCTTTCCTGCCCAGAGGGCTCTGGACATCAATGCAGAGGGGCTCTGCAGTGCCCCAGGGGTACCCAGGCCCTGCCTTCTCACCCTGCCATCCCTCAGAATGCACAGCAAACTGCAGGGAGGTAAGGAGAGGATTTTCCCTTTCGGCTCCTGGGCTGCACGTGTAGCAAGCAGGCATGGATGAATGTCTGGACAGGGAACTGATGATAGCTGTATTTTGTCAGCCCTGGCCTCAGGCAGGGGGACTGTGGGGCAGCTCTGGAGGAACATGCCCTCTGCCTGCTGCTCTGGTCATGGAAGATCTTAACTGTAGTGCAAAAAGTGTTCTGTGACACTAAACAGAGAAAAGTGGAAGTTTATTGTGAGTGCATGCAGTAGGGGATTCACGTTAAAGAGTGCTGCAAGTTGGGGAAAGTCTCTTACCTCCGAAGAAGTAGGGAATGGGCACATGTGTCTGAGAAAAAGTCTTTAAAATATTGCTAGCTGATTTCTGGTAGAAAGTTTGATGCTGTAGTTAAATGAATTTAGTAAAAATGTTACCAAAATCATAGCATGTTTCAGTCCAACTTCTGCTGAGCTTTATATCTCTGGCACCCCCACACATAGACTTAGTTCTATTCTACCAATTCGTCAGTCATTTGTGATCCTGCAAAGTAATTTTTCCTTTTATTTTTTTTTTTTTTGTTCAAATGCAGAATGCAATTTAATCACCCTGTTAGGTTAGTGCTGAAAATACTGTACAGTTGCAGGATTAGTAGTTAGTTAGAGTCCGTTTTGGTAGAGTTAGAGCTCTTTGGAAAAGTTGAAAGTTAGAACTACATCTGCTTTGGCTTTAAATGACCACTTTATTTCATTTATCAGTCTAGAGTTGGTAGCTACCATATTATTCAACAAGAAAGCATGGACTAATTAAATGCCCACAAACATTTCCTCTTCTTTTTTCTACCGAGACAGAAAATTTTAAAAAGACAGTCTAGAAAAAGTTATTTTGGAAGTGAGAATCATAATGATGAGCCATTATGTGGTAATCTACAGCTAGGTAATATAGGGCCATAGTGAAAATTGAGTGCTCTGGATCAAGCCAAGAATTCTGAAAGTTTGGTTTTTTGGTTTGGTTGTTTTTTTGGATCTTTCTACTGAATTTTTTAAAATATTAATTCAAATGTTTATCCAGCTATATGTTTTCTTACTATTTAACAGTGGTATCATACTTGAAAAAAGGCAGCATAGAAAATTGAATAAATGGGAAATTTGATTAATTTTAAATAGAGTCATCTTTTTACAACAACCTCCTGTTTGTAGTTCAGGATACCGAGGTATCAATAAATTTGTGCTCTCTTACCCCTAACCTCTTGGGCACCATTGTTATTCATTTGACAAAAAAAAAACCCTACTTGTCAGCAGTGGTGCATCTAGCTTCTGCAAGGAGCTAGAAAAGCAGGTAGCTAGCTTTTTTATCTTTCTGAAAGATGCCATTTTATTCTTGGATGATGTCTGGCTGTTGCCTCCAAATTCAAATTACATAATATTGCACTGTAGTTGGAGCAACAACTCACATGGGAAGGTATCACAAACTACTTTATTCCAAGGCTTATTTTCACCCATTTTAACTTCCAAGGGGGGGAAATGCACGTTCAATTAGTTATTTCTCTTTCTTAATCTTACATCAATGGTGGATTACCTTGGAAAAGTCAAAGAAAATAAGGGGAATCAATTCTGAGTGACAATGTTGTGAAGAATTTACATATTTCAGTTTTATGGAAGTGTTGTGCCCTTTTTTTGCTCCCCTGTATTTCAGAAGTATTTGATGTTAAAAGTTCAAACTTGTCATGCACTTAATCCTTGATGAGAACAAGTGTGTGTGCCATGTCTGAACTAAATTAGATTTGATTTAGAAACAGAAAATGTGCTTTTAGTTCTATCCAGAATGGAATATAATTAAGCAGTTCCAGATGTCTGCATGTGGCATCTTTAGCAGACATGAGCATATTCCTTCATCCTCACCAGTAATTCTATTCTGCTTTGCCCTATGTTTAAAATGAGAAGGAGAGGGAAAGAATGTTACCTTTCCTTTGTGTTGTGTCACTTACCAAACAATTTAATCATATTTTACATATTTTATTACTGAAAAAAATCTACTTATAATATGTACTTATCAGAATACTTTTATGTTACATTTTTAGGGCAGCACTAAGACTGCACCCAGTCAAGGTATTTTTTAATGCCTCCTTAAAGCATAACTTGAGGAATGTACTACTCTCAAAACTCTGACTTGACATAGCACTGTGTGAGAAAATGATTAGACTTTAAACCTGGAGTAGGACTGTGGATCAACTAGAATCAGTTCTTTGGGGCTCGCTGATTTGGGAAGGCCCAGAGAATATCTAACAGGCATGACATTTCCTGACTTCCAGCTGCAGAAATTGGTTTTCTTCCTGTCTATTGCGAGTAAGCAATTTTGATTCTCAGGATACTTGGCTCTACGCCTTTCTCAAAATCCCATAATGACTTGACATGAAGAAATGGATGAAGTTTCTTCTTTTATCTGTTTACAGATTAAAGAGTAGAGGCAGAGGTTTTGTATGACCTGTTACTGGGTCCTGAATTAAGTTATACAAGTTCTTACTTTTGCTAGCAGACTTCTAAGTATAAAAAATGACACATATCTTTTAGTGTATTTATTTTTCTTTTAGATGATAGCTTCTTCTCTCGTTATATTTCATTCACTTTGCAGTCAGTGATAAAAGTCTATGCCAGCCATCAACATGGTATATTCCCATAGAACCGTGCTGGTGGGAGAGTAGCTGTTTCGTCCACACTTGAGTTTTTCACATCCTTTCCTTCCAAACCTGTTGCCCCCACTGCAATGTCATAGGACAACTATTTTTTTGTTTTCCTCACTGCTCTCTTTGGGAGGAAAAAATATGTAAATTTGCATGTCTGACCTACAGTGATCTTCCAACAGATAAGAGAAAAAAAGAATCCAAAGCATGAGGAATACTTGGACCCCTACTTCAAGGGTGTTCTATCAGTATTGTAAGGAAGTAAATTAATCTCACTCTTCACTGACAATACAGTTGTTCAAGATTTTATTTGCAATATGTGGCAGAAAATACCTTTTAATACATTTTCATTAAGTAAACTGCAGCAGAGGTGTGCTGAGTGCAAGAATATTTTCTCAAGTTAGAGGAAACACAGGGATGATTGTGTGCCAAAGTAATGCATATTATAGAAGTCTCACCTAATAGTTTCTTCATCAGGACAACTGGAGTATATGTTTAGAATTAATACTGTGTAGTTATTGGCTACTCTGTTTATTTATAGGCTGTAATGAAATGTGTTAGAAAAGCAAAAAAATGGCCATTGTTTCTTCTGCTGATTAACATTGCTTCTACTTATTTGTACGGATTACTTTTATATGAATAAAAAAAAGAAGTGCTGCAATATCGGTAGGTATTTCTTAATACTCAAGTGAGCTATAAATGTAACCATCCCTTTTATATTTAAATTAGGTATTTGATATAAATCAACAAAGCTCAGTGGTGAAAACTGACAACTCCATGCATAATGCTGTAAAGAGAATGATTTCTCAAATATTTACTGCATCTATAATTTTTTTACATGCTGGCAGAAGAAATACCAGCTGAGTAGCCCATGCATGTATATTTTATCTATTTTATAATTTGTGTCATTTTAATCCTCATAGTACCTCATTTTTTTCTTCCAGTAGACTAAATAAGAAATCTATGATTACTTACAGAGTCCTTAACAATGGGAGACTCTATTAAGCATGCAGAGAAAACAAATGCAGCCCATGAATTTAATTCTAGTTTTCATTATCTTTTATTTGTGTATCACACCCTAAAGCTGTCGATTCTATTCTCATATTCATCTTTCTAGTAAAATGTTTGGAGGCAGAGGGGAATGTGCTGAACAGCTGAATTATTGATTCACTTTATGTGAGAAGAAATCCCTGTATTTTAAAAATTCTAATGTCTTAAGTTACTAATGCATTTTTCCAATACTTGTAGATTCTGGAAGGGTCCTCAGTCTTGATGGTAAATTATTATCAAAGTACAGTAAATATTTTATGCAGAGTACAGTATCATAAATTGAGAAATCTCAACAGCAAATGTACCAACTTTAGCATAACATCTCAAATTCTGTTAGGAAATGTTTCATGTCAGCATGGTGGTGTATTTGGCCTCTGTTCAACTTCTTGCAAACCATTAAGAATGCTTTCTCCCCCTCCGTTATGTTGTTTGCTTCTTACACTTTTGTTCCCTGTCTATTTGCCGGAGAGATGTCTTAGCGTAGTTGCAGAATCTGGCTTCACTGAGGACTGCTTTTTGTGGTTTTAAGCTGGACTGACTGAAGCAAAGGAAAGCTGAATGACTTGCCTGGCTCACTGGGGATTAGAACCAGGAATCCTCTTGCTCGTGGCCATTTGCTCTAAGCTGGAAACCTCACTGCCTTCACATTATCCCAGCAAAACGAGGGGCATAGCTCGCATTTAGTTTATTTCTAAAGCTTTACATTCCCTTTTTCTTTGTTCAGATTTTAGAGATTCTTTTTCCAAGTCCATCTTATTTTTGGAGTTGGAAAAAGAATCTCTAAAATCTGAACAAAGAAAACAAATCCCTCTTTATATTTCATTTAATATTTATCTTTTCAGGGTATGTGGTACAAAATAACATTTACAAATCAGTCTTCTTTTTAGTATAACTTTCTATTTAGCAAGGGACAACTTCTTCAGTGCTCGGTTCTTATAAGCAATTGTCAAAAAGACTTATCATAAACGAACACCCTCACAATATGATTTTTCATAACCTGTGAACTTATATTAACTGATATTAACACTTAGCAGTGTTTGACCATCGCATGTATACACACACACCCCCCCAATGCTTTTATTTATACGTGCAAATTGCACACCTGTACTCATGCACAATACTGTTTTCTAAAACCAAAGTTTTAATGGTCAATGATTATACCATATTTTAGGAAGAAGGGCTCCAAGATAACTTTTTTGTTTCCCCAGTACCAAGCCATAAGGCTTCTGGCCAATGACAGAATCCCTAGAAGTTCTATGCCTTCTAGCAATGAGTCTATTGGGTTTCCAATAATTTCCTATAGCAGTCTTCCCTCTTACTAACAAAATCTCCAGTGCTGGAAGTGTACTTTTAAAAGTGTATATGCTGAAGCTGTTAGAATTTAGAGCCCAAACTGTGGCAGAGGAAATTTTTCTCATAGCTCTTTTATGCTATAATTTTACTGGTGGTGTTATTGTCACAGTTGTTTTTCCAATTCTGAATGCATAATTAAAGTGCAGTTTTCAGATCTGGTGGTAGAAGACACATTGGCCTTGAGGGATTGGTAATTATGAAGAGATTCCTAATCTATTATACATGACAGTAGGAAGAGGCAAAAATAAGGAGTAAAAGGTAAAGGACAACAACCTAGAGTCATCTGGGAACAGACAGGGAAGTACAGAAGGTCAATCTGTGGCATGCAACATTTCCTTGGCATCTTAAACAAAAATATCTTAATGGAATATAGAATAAAGTGAAAAGGCTTCTTCTACTTTTCTTCTTTCCTCCCCTAGCATAAACACAGAAGAGCTTCTGTGTTGAGAAGGCTTGCTCTCCTGGGCAGAGAGAGAAGAAAACCTGCATCACATACCATATTTTAGTCACATTTCTGTACCTATCAAGTGGTAAACATGCTATAAAACCTAAACAGAGGAAATAAACTATGTTGTCTTGATTAAGAAAAAAAAAAAGGCTATAATTTTACTAACTTTGGAGATGGAACACTGTAATCCTGAAAAATTTCTTCCATGGCTTAGCTCCACATTGCTAAGTCTATAAGTAGCTTCTATTTCTTTGAACCTCTCGTGTTGCCCAGCCATTTCTCATTTCTATATTGAAGGAGACTAATGTGTTGACCTTTTGCTTCATGAGCTTGTTTTACCTAAAAGTTACAGGTAGATTCATAGGTTAGGTGAAAGCTGAAATGCATTTTTCACAATTTCCTCCATCACAATTGTAAGGGACGTGCTCTTGAAGAGTATCACATTACAGTGAGTCAGGTGATCCTTATACAGAGATTTTAAAAATATGTTTTAAAATATTCCCAAGGATTCTTTAGGTTGCTAGGAAATTTCTTAACAAATCAAAGAAAGGAAACAGCATAGGAACATGTCTAATTTGTTAATAATTTAGAAAATTTCCCCCATTCAGACCAATTCAAGTCTACTCCAGCTTGTGAGGCTTAAGGGAGAGCAGATGGTGGTAGTACATTGGAAGGTATCCAAAATTGCTTTTGAGTTAATTGATATAGTGGAGAAGAGATCTCTGAAGAAGTATATATCCCCAGGTAGTTGATTGCTTTGGAATTCCAACAGAGAAGAAATGTGTCAAAAATGAGAAACGAAACATAAGTTATTGAGTGGTTTTATCTTAGATGTAGCCCACTAAATTTCTAGCCAAATATACATGAAAAGAAAAATAAGGAAAAAGTGGACATTGCAGAGCTAGATGGAATTGAGAAAATAGCCTTTAGTTTTTACCTTTTGTATTTACACTGTTTCCATTGTTTTAGTGTATAAAATTAGAAGACTTATTTTTAGTTTGAAGCAGTAAATTTCAATCAGAATGACAACATTGGATCTTTTAACAGTATATTGTTACATCCTGCTAAAGACACTAAAGTAGAACTGCCACCAAAGGTTGTTTAAATTCTCTATAAAACAGAGCAAGTGTCACTGGAAAATAAATTCAAAGCCACAATGAAATGGAAAATGAATATAGAACTTTAAATCACAGAGAAATTGGGATCTACATAGTGAATATTCACTCTTCCCCTAGGCTTCCCAATTGAACACCTGCATTGTGCCCACTTAATTAGCAAGGAATCTATTTCTACTGTTTATTTGACATTATAATGAATACAGAATCTTAGAATTATTTAGCTTGGAAAAGAATTCTAAGATCATTGAGTCCAATCTTTAACAGAAATGGAGTATAAGCTTTGGTAGCTTAGCTTAGTTTTACTTTTTCTCCTTTTTTTAATTTTCTTTTTATCTTCTTCATTTTCTTTCATTTGTCTTTTCCTTTTTCCTCTTCCCTTTCCTCTTTTTCCTTTATTTTTTTTCTCCTACAAATATATGTAATTGCATGTATTTAGTTCTTAGCAATAAGATAAATCCTTCAATGTTTTTAGTAATTTCATTTTGGAAATGTTTCATCAGGAAACTTAGCCTTTTCTATGCTTTTCTTTCACATGATGTCTTTCAATCTTCTTTTAGTTGCATTCCATTAGAAGAGCAGTCAATGTGACCTTCTTCTATGGGGTTAATAAAGACTGCATAGTTTCATAAGCTTGATTCAATTTCCTTAATGTGAGCACACTGAATAAGTGACCATTATAGTATTTGTCTGGTTTTCTGTGCTTCAGTGTGCAGTTACCAACCTTTTATATGAATGACCACATCTGGTGTGCATTTGGCCACGTAAGGTGAGACAAAAGCAAAATAGATTTTCCTTAGCATTAAATCAAATTTCCACACATTGTACTCTCTAATGTGGATCTAAAATGTATCAGGTCATATATTATTTAGCTGCATTGCATTTTGTGCTTTTTTTTATTATTCCATCCCACATTCCCAGTTTTAATAAATGCATGAGTAGATGCAATATTTGAGCATTATATCTTAGAAATTCAACACTTTCAACAGATTCTTCAGACTTCAAAGAATTTAATATTAGTATCATAAAGGGTTTTTTGAAGAATAATACTGGAACATAAGAAAAATGACTGCCTGAGTGTGCCCTATCGTTTTGAAAGTGTTTTATTGCTTTAATTTCCTGTCTTACTAAAGTAACAAGCGGTATAATAGAAGATATACTGTAACAGAGTTAGCAATTCATTAGAAGGCCTGAGCTGGTTGAGGACTTTCTGTGATGTGAAAAAGAAAACCTCTATTTAGCTGAAAAATGGAGACAAGCTGCAACGTTAATGTTGCAGCAGCTTTAAATGGAGTGTTATCTTTGACTGATAAGTTGCTTCTAGAAGCCCAGTATGTTTGAGTAGGATAAATCTGTAAATATAGGTCTCACTCGGTCCCTGTTGTGAGTGGCTAGCCTCTCGGAAATCTAATGCTATTTCATCCCTGAATTGTATATGAAACGATGTTTCTGTTTGGATTCTATATAACAAAGGCACTGTTGCAACTATATTCACAGAATAGTAAACCAGCTTGTGTTCAAAGGAATCTGAAGGATCTGAAGGATCACCTAGTTCCCACCCCCTGCTGTGGGCAGGGACACTCTCCTCTAGACCACGTTGCTCAAAGCCCCATCAATCCTGGTCTTGAACACTTCTTAGGATGAGGCATCCACAACTTCACTGGGCATAATATCTATTTTCATTTATTTATTTATTATACTTCCACATTTGTGACTTAACTAATTCTGGGCTTTGGTGATCTGGTATAGGCAAAGTTTAGACTATGCTAAGTTTTTAAAATTTTACCTATTAGCTCTAACATGAATGCTGGAATTCATTTCACACAAAGCTGAAAAATCCATTTTTAAAAATTACAGAAATGGAAGATGTGACAATAACTAACCTGTGAAAATTATGATGCAAGATGAATTCAAAAAGCAGTTATTTCCCTAGAAGGAGCAATGGACTATTGGGTTGCTGTTTACAGTGTGCATAGCAAGATATGCAGGCGTCTGTATGTTTGTGATGGAAGTTGCATGTTTATCACTGCAGAGCAAGAAGTACAAGAATCACAAGAGCTTCTTAATCCCACCACAGTTCTGCCACTGAAAGATTACAAAACAGCTGGTTGTAATAGATTACTTGGTATTGCCAGAAAACAAAACAAAAATAGGTAATAATGTGTGGGCAATGCCTTTGAAACAACATAAAATATTGTTTAGCTGGAGATTTTATTGATAATGCTGCTTTTAGTGGATTGCACACTATGTGAATTGCTTAGAGAAGTTTTAGTCTTATTTCTTATATTTGATGGATTATTGAACAATGCTACTTCTGTTTTGGTTTGGTTTTTTTTTTCCATTGAGACACTCCTAGTTATGTTTTAAGATGGGCAAATAGTGTAAATCATATAATAGAAATCTAACTTTAAAAGTTTATGTATTGGATTAGTACCTTGGGCACCTAGGGGCTCAAGAAAAAGCCCAAATATTACTAGTATCCCCTATGCTATTCGTTGAAAGAATAATGATTTGCAAGGTTTATTGCCTACTGAAGCACAAAAGATTTCCTCTGGGCTTGCCACAGACAATCCTCAGGCACGTTAGAGGAGTCAACTAGAGTTAGTTCAAAGTGAATTACTCTGTTTTAATCATGGTGACTTTACCATCTCAGTCATGGCATGTAATATTGTCAGTATTTTTTTCCCTTTTAAATGACAAGTTTGGTCACTTTTTAAAGGCATATTTTAGAGCGTCTGTGAGATTTATAGATTCAACAGCTCTTCAAAGACTTTCTGCCTTGCTTTACAACCCTGAAATTTTGTATCGTGTCTATTTCATCACCTTGAGGCAATTCTAAGTTAAAATATGTGGAGGTGTTTTACAACTGAATGAGTTCTTAGTATGATATATAACCAATTATATAGCTATAATGAGTCCAAATTTGAAAAAGCAAATAAAAAATGTTGCACTAAGGATTACTAAGGACTAACATTACTCTATCTTCCTTTATTTGCCAATAGGAAACAGGTATATAACCATAGTATTCACAAATATTACTATCAATAAATTTAAAAATTCAGCACTTTGATTACTTTCATATTTAGCTAATTAACTTTGAAACCTTGGAAGATTTTATGCATTTTCCAAAGTCAGTGCCAATTTCATAATTACTTTGATCACTTCCTAAACTGCTGAGTTTATCAGGATACCAAATAGTAATCAATGAACAAAAAATGAGAATCTAGTCTCTTATCAATTTTTTTCCTCAACACACCTGAGACAGATTGCTGCTGAGATACTTTTTTTTTATGGCATAGTGGCTTAATTACTGACTCTTCTAGGAAAGATTCAATTTTTTTGCAATACTTTTCAAGAGGTTAAAGAACTATCTGGACTCAACTCTGAATTTTACAGAGTAAATCAATAGACTCTATGGTTATACAATCACTCTTGTATATTTTTGTTAATATAGGTTATAAAACTACTGACAATGATGGTCTTTACCCTTAGCCCTTTCAGTATTTATGTCTCTGGTCCAATAACCAGAGGGACCATGGAGATGTGGTTTATCTTCATTTTAACCCTCTTGATATAGTTTTAGTCCAAAAGGGAAATCAAATGAGATACAGAAGATGCTAAACTTGCAGAACTCTCAGGTCATTAGAAACTAATTAGAAACAGCTTATGGATTTCAATGATCCTTTAGGTAAGATGTGAGAGAGGGATCAAAAAACATTTAACATCTTCGCTTCCTCATTCTTTCCAGACAATGTGGAAGTGTGTAACAGTTTCAGACTTATTTTCTATTGTTGCTTTTTTTACAATATAAACCTGTATTTTGCAGAGTAGGTGAAGTGCAAGAAAATACTGAGGTACTAATGTAGACAATAGGTCTTTTCACTATGGCTTCATTAATTATTATTTAAATGTTATGTTTTTTTAAATCGATAAACCCCTAAATTACAGCTTTTGTCATGTATAATCTGTATAAAAAGAAAGATGTTGTGCTATGAAAAACTTGCAGGATGCAAATTAGTAATACACACTGTTAATATTAGCAGTTTTATGCAAGCTGTAATTTATCCCCAGGTTTAGAATACTAAAGAGTAGGAAGTCTGTAAATCTTGGAATTAGCTCTGCTGTTACATCTCAATGTTTTCATACGAAATAGTTTTCCTCTCCTGGAGCATGAATCGTTTTGTGACAATATAGCTATCATAGATGTCCAGCAGTGTTACAGGGACTAAGTTGAACTTTCTTATAAAGTCTTTCTAGCTTTGATTTGCAAGAGGTATTTGCCTTCTCCCAAAAACACACAGCCTCTTTAGTTTGAGAATGTCTGTGAAGAAAACTGCTGTCTGTAGATGTCACTCGCTCACATGCAAACCTAATACTTTGATCTGTCCATCTGAACAAAACGGACAGTAAAACTGAAAATAAACAGTTGTAGTTTGAACAAAGTTAACTCTTTTTATCACAACAGGACTTCTAAGTGCATGTGTACATGTCTTAGTCTAGCTGGAACCCATAAAATAGAATTAATACTTTGTGGACAAGGCAGAATTTTTGATATTCCAGCTGGCCAGTCCAGCATGTTAGGGAACTACAAAATAGTTTATATTCAAAGTTTGATCAATCAATAGGCCTAGAATTCCTTTATTAACTGTTAACAGTACTGGGATAGGAAGCATAAAAGACTTAGGGGAAAAAAAAAAATTCTGAGGTCTTCTATGTTTATGCAAATTTTATTTAATTTTAATGCCTCCTTTTCATATTACTTCTGTTGACTTATAAAAATTTCTTGAGTATGTCTAGTCTTTCTTTTTTAAACACCTCAGTCATTATTTGTCTTGCACTTCCATGACCTGACCTTCAACTAAAAAAGATACCATTTTTAAAATGAGGGACTTGCAACTTGCTCTTCTGTCTAAAAGCCCTATCCTTGTTTATATTGTACTCTTTCTCTTACAGCAAATGTACTGTATCTCCAGACACCCCCTTTCTTCCAATCAATCTTGACACAACTGGCTTCCTTCCCAGGATGATTTTTAGGATGGTTATTCTTTGGCTGTTAGAGACCAGTTGCTAAGGTTAACAGTTCCCTTATGCGTATAGACTGAAGAATATGTGTTACCACCTGTCAGCAAATACACATCAAAAGAGAACTTCAGACTTAAATGTTTTTATGGGTTGTGCGCAGATTGATTCTCTAAATTATTCTGGTTTTAAGGCATTTTTCAGTAAGAATTCATGAAATCTCATCTTGTAGTGCATGTAATCCAGTATTCTCTCCATCATTGAAAAGCCTCAAGATGACTTACGGAATGAAAAACATGTAATAATTTAGCAATTATAAACATTTATTAGTTTTTTTCATTGTATTTCACATTCATCTGAGTATATTTGAGGACCTTCTCATTCATCTTTATTGGGACTTCTGCAAAAATTTAAAGCATTTGATAGGCCCAACTATCTTATAAAAGGACACTATAGAAAGATTATTTAAATATTTAGATAAATCACTTTCAAAATGACAAAAGCTTCCAATACTTTCTTGTACTACTAATGATGCCAAGAGGTGATAGCAAACAAATGTTTATTATGTATCATTTGGGAGACTGAGAAAATCTCTCCTGCACAATACTGGATGAATAAGAACAATATGGAAAAAATAGCAGCTCCACTACAAGGATTTTTAATTAATCTGTTGAAGTGTATGACATACAATATAATTCAAGAACAGTAAATATTTTAGTCACAGTTTTCATCATCTGTATTAGTGCTGGGATGGAATGCCCTAGATAATGGAAGAGCATATTTCTGACCACCTGCTTGGAAGTTTCTGGCCAGTACATCCCATGCATTGTACCCCTCTTATAAAAGTTTATTATTTTAGGAATGGCAGTAAGTCTTTTTATATAAGTGTAGTGGGAAATTAATGCTGGGTTAAATGCAGTATTGTGGTGTTCTGGCTTCCTCAACCAATTAGGTGTGGAAAAATAAGAAGGGACTGGCCCCGGCAATCTTTGGAATAAAATGCAGATGTATGTGAATGGACTTTGCACATAACTGGCACCACCTAGCAGAGTTCATCAGTTTGTTCCTAGTACCACAACCTAGTACCTGATACTTTTACCTGCAACACAGCTCACTACACAAAGTATTCCTATATCTTCATAGGTGTGCTTCCTTGTCACTAGCTTACTTGTCACTGGCTCCATGAACTGGCTGGTCTGATAACTTAATGAGACAAGTAGCAGATAAGCAGGAGAGTTGTTTACACATAAATTTAAAAACACCAAGGAAAGGGAGAACTTTCTTAACCTGGGAACATTTAAAATATAATAAAGATTAGTTCAGGTATGCATGAGCATCAACCTGAGGATGGCAAAAAATGTAATGTGGCTTTAATTTAAAGAGATGCTTTGTGGGTTTGGTTTTTTTAATAAGGCGAATGTGATAGATATGATCTGTAAGGACTTCAAGACAACATTTGATGTATTGTCTCAACGGAAATGATCAGTAAAGATGGGATCAGTAAAAAACCAATAAAAATGGTGAAGAGTTGGCTAAAGAAAGCTATCATTTGTGCTGTAAAGCAGAAGTATGAGTTTGAAGTGAGATTATTAATGTATTTTTTTAGGATTAATGACACTCATGGATATTATTATTCTTCAGCCTAAACTGTCCTTCCTGTGTAGTTCATAACTAGGTATTGCATTGCACTATTACTAATATTTGTTGTTCCTTCATGTTCCCAAAATGCCTCTTCTGCGTAGTTTTCCTTTGTTATGAGTGTTCTAGGTCACTTCTGAGCTGTTATTTTTTTTTCCAGAATAAGTATAATATTTTATCTTCTAACAGAAAGCTTGTGTTTATGTATTTTGAGGTATTTTTTTCCTTTGATACCCTTTTTTAGTATGATATGTCCTATATGTGTTCACTGGGCATCCAAGAGTTGTTTTGGAATCAGGTCAAGAAAAAAATTCTTCTGTTTTATTCTGGCCCTCTACTTCCATTTAGCAGTAGCTAAAATCTTGGAGTTACAAATAAGTCAGGATAGAGTAGAGGGAGTAAGTAGGAAGTAGGGAATACAGAGTTGTCAGAGCTTAGTAAATAATGGTAAGTTATAATATAGAATAGCCACTGCAGGCCTAACTCATGCTCACATGATTGGATTCACAGAAAGCCACAACCATATCAAATGAAAAGAACACTAAAAGGTTAAAATAGGTGCTTCCTCTCTCTCTTCAGCCTGGCAGAATAGTAATTAATTAGGCCTTTCTTCAGATGGGAGGACCACCGGCTTCTGAGTTCTTACACTGGCAGTTTGATACATTTATTGATATAACTCCTTCTGCTGTGTCACACTGCAGAAAATAAAAATTTGTGTGTCAGAGAGAGGAAGCATGAGTTAGTTCTGTAAGACAGTAATCAGGAGATGAAAAGAGGAGTAGTCATGGGTTTCCAATCTTTGTGTATCCTCCAGTGATTGTTTAATGTAAAATGAATAAATAGTCCTGGGAGCATAGAGGAGGAAACGGAATTGCTCAAATTAATGGGTTCCACAATCATTCTCTTATTTTTCTTCCTCTTTCATATTGCCATTTTCTATATATAGAGAAAAAAATGCCCCTATAATATTTTGGTTACTCTTCTTCAAAGAAAAAATATGATTTTTACTTTGGGTTTAAATATGGTCTCACCATATTTTGGTGGGGGCTTTGGTTGTTGGTTAGTTGAGTTAGGGTAAATGAGAATAAGAGAAGGAGAAAGGGAATATTAATACTATAATTTGCTTCTTTTCTGGGAATATTTTAGATGAAAGAAGTGATCCTTGTTCTCCTGAGAGTAGGTCATTTATGCCTCTAATTTGAGGAAATTTAGTGGGTTTAATACCAGTCAGAAATTAAACTCCAAAACGGCACTCCCATTTTCTCCTACCCCTTCTGGTAAGAGAAGGACAAAGGCATAGACTATGGGTTGAGAAAACAATTTACTGCAGTCAAAAAGCAATGACTAAGAAGTGCACAGTAACAGTAGCTGTGTTAATAACACAAGTATGTACACAAAACAAATGCTCTACACACAAAAGGTGTTCACCTCAACTTAGTTCTCCGTGGCTGTGGGCACAAAGACAAGATGGCAGATGCTCCCCATAATTTGTGTGTCCAAGTGGCTCCCAGGACAAAGATGGCACCTGTTCCCACAGCCAGCTCTCCTGTCCCCAAGCACAAGACAACAAAAAACAATGATGGACAAGCCCCTGAAAGCTCGATTGTCCATGTCCTGCCATGCTGCTCCTTCAGATGCTGGACTCCATTCTGCATGGCTGCTTCTGACACTACTGTCTCCACTCAGGTTCCTTCAGCTCAGCTCCTTTCATCTTGGGCTGGACTCAGGTGGACCTGGGCTCATCTCATCGCTCAGTTCCACACGGTGCTTCTCACACCACTGCTGCTTTCCATCACCACGCCTTGGAACTGCAGCTCAGCGGAACATGTGGGAGATGGGCAGCCGTAGCAGAGGACAGGGTCTGCAGGGCTGATCCTGGCAGCATTCCTGCTGGAGAGAGGGAGGCAAAGCGGCATTTGTGGAGGTGTGCTCATTTTCTTCACCCTGAAACCACATCCCCTAGTGATGATGTGCATATAGAATATGCACATATTCTATGTGTATAGAATTCTATGTGTACAGAATAGCAGCCTAAGCATGCCCACATGGTGCTAAGTTCCACTCCCCCACTGGAATCAGGGGTGCATCCTGAATTGCAAATCGTGTTCTGCTGTATGCACAAACTTTTATATATCCCAATGAGGTTTTATAGTCATCTGTTTGTCTTCTGAGGTGAGAGATCTTTAAGAGATCTTACAGACCTCATTTAGGTTTCTGAATTTTACAAACCGGATACTGAAAGCTTAACAGTGGCACATAGGATCTTTATCTCTTTTGTGTCATTTGGAAGGTTTTATGATGTCATTCAATTTTTTGTTTCTAGTGCCTTGAAGTAGCTGTCTCAAATCACTAGTTGGTCTCCACACATATGATAAAATATTTATATTCATTGAATTAATGTTCTTTTTTTCTGCTGTTTCTCATATCTAATGTAAAATAATTCACCTTGTAGAGACCTATCTTTCTTACAATCAGCTATGCCCTGTCCAAAATCATGACCTCTGACAGTTATGATGCAAGGTTCTAAGACTTGGGGATTTTGCTTTGGATACAAATGAACTTTTTTTTTTTTTTCAAAGGATGACAAAAATTAGACCTTCACTTGATACCTTCAGGGTCAAGCCAAGTCGATTCACTGTTGAAAGACACTAATGCATTTAAAATTAGTGTAAACAGAAAAACTAAAATATCTATTGACAAGAAAAATGACAGGTTGATCTCTAGACTGGCAAGATACTGTCACATCACAATTTCTTGAAATTTAGGTTTCCTGAAACGTGTAGCTTTTGAAATAGCTTTTGTGAAAGGTAAGATCAATAGATTAGATTGAAGGTAGAATAGAACTTTTGTAAAAATAGGGAGGTTTGGGGTTTTGTTTATCTTTTCTAAAAAGTACAATGTTTCACAGAGACATTAAGGTGTTATATTTCGCAAATTTGCAACTGTTACAGTAACTTTGTACATTGACAATTTCCTGAATTTTCTGCTGCTCTCTTTTTGTGTCGTAGCATGTTTGTAGCTTTTGGTCTTTCCTACAGGTCTTGCATTTAGTAGAGGATGTTGAGAAAGATCTGTGGACTCTAAAAAGTGTTGAAAAAAATGTGTCTATTCAGAACTTGAAAAAAATTTTTTTTGTTACCTGCAACTTAGAGAACTGGATTTGTCAACTTGAAGTGATCTGTATTGGCATTGTGTTTTTAGCATGTATTACAAACTGAACTTAGTTCTTATAATTCAGGAGATTTAGAAACTGTCATACACAGCATCCACTCTTTCCAAATATGTAGAATATGTATTTCTAAGGTAAAAGTTATCTTCTTTACTAATCTAAAATTTTGTCAGCCTCTTTCTGATCTTTCTGTACATCTTTCTGATGTACTTATGCCCTAGGTGTCTGAATTCGATTTAAAGCTGAACAAAGTGAGAGCAATTAACTGCATAACCTAGTGAAATATAGCTTTTGATGAAGCCTCCAGAATGATTCTTCTTGGAAGTAACTCAACAGATCATACCTTTTTTTCTATATGAACATCATAATTTTTCTGTAAAACTTTAAAATGCAGTATATAGGAGTTAAACAATATACCCCATAGAAGGAAATAATTTGCAATTTATATTATAGTTTTTGTAGTCTTAAATCTAAAGAAATACAGATAATTTTCTTTCACAGGAAACCATGAAACAGTCTTCTTTTGGTCTTAGGTTAATGTGCAAAGAAGTTGTTCATCTGTAGTAGAAGACATACAACCTTCATTAATATTACAATTATGTTTTAATTTGGATGCTTACCTACTGAATTTTATTATTAGCTATCACAGAACAATGCAGTTATGGTTGTTCCAGTATTCTGCTTAGTATAACTAGGTTTTATATTTTTCACATACCCATCAATTTTGCTTAACTGATGAAGCCATTTAAAAGGAAGCATTTTTTATTAATTATTAATCATATTTGGCCTTTTCTTTGTGGGTGGACAACTAGAACATTATGAGCAAAATGGAAGATAAGAGGAATGCAGAACAGTCTTATTTTTCAAAGCATCATAGAAATGCCTTCAATATTATTTGCATATAAAACAAATGGTATCCTGTATCTCATCTTATCTATTAGTGGTATATCAAAACTTTAAGGAGTTAAAAATGTTCAAGAGCAGAGGAAAAGACAGAGATCCACAGATGCTGGAAGTTGTTTTTTCCTCTTGCAGGCTTCTACTGTTAAATTGAAGCTTCATAACTATGTAAGAGTTATCTCTGCAATTTAAGGGGTTTATTTGCCATTGATACACATAGGATTTTCCACAGGTCAGCCACAGGAACAGTGCTGGGTCATGGAGCATCTGCTTAAAGCTCCCAATACATCAAGAGCAAGATAGATGACTCTTGTCAGAGGGAAGCATGTTGGACAACTGCTCCCTAAGGCTCTAGTGTTCATAGTAATTGCTAAATCATTTACATCATAAATTAGCAGGAGTAATATAGCTACAGTAAATGACTCACATATCTGCTGCTTTGTATTTACTTTAGAGAGACGGTAACTGTCAAGTTTCATAGGTGCTGATAAGAGCAATACACTACTTTAATTAATCTTGTGTTTCTTCTCAGTGTTCAGATCTAGGAAAGATTCTCAGAAAAATACTGTGACATACATTTCAAAAATTAATTCTTTTAGTATAATTGTCATGAAAATACAACCTTTTAAGTAGATTCTCTAACATTTATCCCACCTTAAATTCTAATTTCATTGGTTTAGATTTATCTTGTAGTCTATTCATTCTTTAGAAACACAATAGGGACATAATTCATGTTTCATAAAATGTGCAAGGTTACAATTTCTAATCAGTGGCTTAAGAGCTTTTGCTAAGAAGAAGTAATAGATTTGTAAGAAAACAGGGAAATTACCTACCTTTATAGTAGTGCCACTGTAAAATTACATATTACTTAGCAATTGCCTTTATTAGTTTCCATTGATGCAAGATGCCTCTAATGGAAATATGGTACTTCAGTACGATCATGAAGTGTTGCTTTGTGGTGCTATTCTGCCTCTCCAGCATTTCTTCTAAATGTCTTAGTTTTGATCTGCTAATTTAAATATACTTATTTTCTGTTGTGAGACAGAACTAGGAGCAAAAGCAAGGTAGGCTTAAAACTTAAGAGGGTATAAAAATAAAATTTATTAATTGCACAAACAAAGGGAAAAAAACAAATTCAGAATAAGATTTTCCAGACTTTCAACTTTTATAACAACAAAACAAACATACAACAACTACTTCAGTCAGTTCCTAACTCAGTTTTTTTTTTAGTTCACTTTCGGAGAGAGAAGCCTTTTCTTGTTAAAGTTGTAGAGATTTTTCTACAAGAAAGAAGAAAACAGTCTCTTCATGGTTTCATTTCTATGATTTGCAAGTCCACTTGGGCTTGTAATTGTGACACTCTTTTTAACTCTACAGCCTTCCTAGAGCTGTAAATGTGGGCCATGTCTTTTTCACGGGGTATTACTTTTAAGAATGAAATGTTTCAAAGGTTTTCTTAATTTCTTTTTTTTTTGTTTGTTTATGCTTTATTTTTAGAAAACTGAGATTTCCTTCTTTCTTCAGGGCAAAGATTTTTAACATAGGTGTTTTCTGATTAAATAATTTATTATATGGAACATTTCTAACTCTTCATGTCTTTTTTGTGGTTTATCGGAATATTCAGTACATTAGTTCATTTCTGCAATTTTACAAAAGGATTTTTAGCTATTTGACAGCAACTTCTCATTCTCTTTCCATTTAAAAAAACTTAGCTCTTGCTTCATTGACTTCAGAATATTTTTTTTTTATTCCTTTTCATATTTAAAGGAAGGCCGTAGTTGGGCCAGGCCCAGGCTGCACTGGGGTGAGGGGTGGCTGAGGTCCCATCAGCCTTTCTGGGGCTGGGCTGCAGCACCCACTGCCCATGGCCACCCCTGCGGGCTCAGGCCCTCCAAAACTGCTCCGAGCCAGCAGCAGGAGCCGCGTTATCCCCCCAGAGCCGCAGGCCCGTAAAAAAGAAAGCCATAAAAGTCTTATGAACGAGCCTCTCCTCCTCCCGGCCATCATCATCCCGTTTGCACACGGGGCCCAGGCGGCCTCCCGAGCCTCCCCTCACCGCGTGCCGGGGAGCTCCGGTTGGTGTTACCTGCTCAGCCATCGGAAAGACAGAAAAAAAAGGCTCAGTTCCAGATTGTTTCCTTTGAAATGTGTGTTCACGGAGCGAACTAACTTTCTCCCATTGGCTGTTGAAGTTGTCCCAACCCCCCACAGAGGAATCTCCCTTAGAGAGAGCTTCTGAGTTTCTTCTTCCTAGGTCAACCCATCACAATGTTTCAGTTTTGCTTATCTACGCTGAAAAATGTAAAAGATATGGAGAAAATCTCCAATTTCCATCTTCATTCCCTTACTGAAAATAGGCCCAAATGATGTAGGAGCAATGGAAAAGTACAGTAGCCTATTCCTTACGGAAAAGTCTCATGTAATGTTAGGCAGGAAAAAAGATCTGAAGAAGACTAGGATGATGCTAACTGCCTAGCTGGAAGATAGCTGCAATCTGAGGGTTAGAAATGACAAATAGGCCAAATATTAGGGAATTCTAAGGGATGAAGAAATCATTGTGCTGTCCCAAAGCCAATTTAATGGCTTTGACTAAGCTAATTTGGAATGAAAGTTGTTTGCACACTGGAAATTCACAGGAAATACTGTGAATTTCTACTGTGGCCTTAACCATAAATCCAACTTTTAATCAGAGAAGTGACGTAATGGAAATTATGCATTTCCAACACCTCCTTAATTTCTGCAGTAGATATTTAATTTTGGTAACAAAACATATACTTTGTGTCCTCTGGTTTCTAAGAGTTCAGATGATCAAACTGCAAAGTTCTACATATTCCTCTTTTCTATACTCACAGGAGAGGTGATATTTTAATGATAATTTACAGGATAAGTCCTTACTGAGCTTTTTATGTCTAAATAATAATGTGCCCTTGTTTAAATGTGTGGAGTTGCAATTGTCTGTTCAGGTGCAGACTGCCAGTACTGCAAGAAACTTTATATGAGTACAGGTGTCTGCTTTCACAGAGTAATTTCCAGGATCACATCCAGGAACTGTGGAATCATGACTCAAGAAGCATTAGTGGCTGCTGCATTTGTAATAAATGCTGTTTTCAACATTTTGCAAAACACAGACAAAAGCTCCCTTTTCTGCCATTGCCTGTCACTTGGAACTGTGTATTTCTCTTCAGGTAGCTTCTCTTTGTAGCATCTAGATTCTCTTCTTATCCAGAGCTACCATCTCTCAGAATAGATGTCAAAAATAAGTGGATAGAAAAAGTGCTACATATGTGCAATTTCCAAAGCACCTGAAAGGGGTTATATGCCAAATATAGAAATAAATAGAGACATTACTATTCAAAGTCTGCAAAGCTGAACACATAGATGATTTTGATGCCTGCCTATGATAATTTAAAATGATTGACTCTTGCAAACCTAAAGCAAAACTTCAACCATCCAGACCTAGAGACCTGAAACAGTAATGTGACTGATGTCTGAATCTGAATTAAAAATACAAAATGAACTAATGCACTGTATTTTTTCATGTGAAAAGAAATATTTTTTTTTCTTAGGTAAAAGGTCACTCTTAGAGGTTTCGATCTTCCAGTATAAAAATAAATCACTTTGACGTTAAACTTAAAAGTATAATTTTCAAAGTAATCTGTTACCAAGGTAAGGAGCAATAGCAGGTTTCTTTTGCATCTATTTCATTATTTCTCTAATATTCTGCAACATTTAGTAATCTTAAGAATGATCCCTAGACTACAAAAATTTGACTCAATTTCAGGAAGGTTTAAGGAATGCTTCCTGTTCATTTTCTGCTAATATCACTTAGAACTAAAATGTTTAATTGCTTATTTCATTTAACTTTTATCACAGCAAAACCATTTTCTAATCAGAATATGCATGCCAGTTCAAGTTACTGAAAGGCATGCCTGACTGAAAAGGGTCAAACAATTTATAAATTACTGTTTAAAAGTGAAATGTGAGAAAAAGCTGTCAAAAACAGGTGAAGTTGATTCTTCACCTTCCAAGGCTGGATGCATTGAATTTTAAACAGACTTTTAATATTGTGTTATTCTCTCTTCTTGGTTTATTACAAGTTGCAAGCTGATATACTTTTATTCTTGTTAAAGATGTTAGTCATAAAGTAACAGAGTACATGCTGTGCAGCACAAGCTAAAGGGACAGATGTATAAGCTGGGAAATTTTCCAGATTAAAGGTACTTAACACTGAATGCATTTGATGTTCAAATGCATTTTGGGATCTTGTAAGTCTGTCATAAAAATGCACCAAGGCTGAGCACGAATTCTGACTCAATGCGTGCTGGTCTGCATCTTGGCCTACTAAACATATTTATTTGTTTTTTTTACGAAAAAGAGTATATTTAGAATTTGTGTTTCATGGGAGTAGTGATACTAGATGTAAGTTTTATTGCCAAAATAATGCAAATATTCTGTTAAAAATTCCTATAGTTGAGGGGACTTTGTTCAAGATTGCTACACCCTATTGAATCCAGATAATATTGCCAAAAGTGATGCTCTGTCTTTCTATCTAATGCTATAGCCTTTTCATGAGAATTGGAAAATAATTTGAGAAAGTGGTAGATGAATGGCATGATAGTATTCTTCCACTATTCTTCAAAAGAGAGAGGGGGATTCAAATGCATCTAGATCTGGATGACTGATTGAAACTACTTTGTCAGTGGGTCAGCAATGAAAGTGAGAAAACTATGAAGAGGTTGAGAAGTACGTATGACCACTGTCTTTACAAACAGAATGTATGATTTTTTGAGTATCAGTATTCATCTTCATCAGAGAAACGTGAATATGCTGTCTTCCAAGTTCTTCAGACAATTTAAAGAAATTTTCTATGTGATTAAAAAAAAAATGTTCTCAGCAGCAGTTCTCTAATGGATATGAACACAAAAACAAACAATATACAAAGCCCTGCACATGACCATCTCAAAGAGTCACACCATGTACCTGAAATCATTGTCAAATACTTCTTGAACTCTCTCAGGTTGGTCCTGCAACCACTTCCCTGGGGAGCCTGTTTCAGTGCCCAACCACCCTCTGGGTGAAGAACCCTTTCCTAATATCCCACCCCAACCTCCCCTGATACAGCTTCATGCTGTTCACTTGGATTCTGTCACTGATCACCAGAGAGGAGAGATCAGTTCCTGCTCCTCTCCACTTCCACTCATGATGAATTTCCTTGTGAGACAACAATAAACATTTGTTTTTAAAGGTGCTATGAGGATAGGCTAAGGAAGTTATTTATAAGCCTGGAGAAAAAGGTGGCTTTGAGGGTAGCTAATAGCAGCCTGTCTGTACTTACAAGATGTTATGGAGACACTGAGGCAGACTTCTCATAGTGGATGAGTCATAAACTGAAGCAGAGCAGACTGTGTCTAGATAAAATAAAATTTCTCTAAAAGAAGAATCAACTATTGGACCTAGTAGACCTGTGAGAGCTGTGGCCCAACTAGACAAAGCTCTGAGCAATGTGGTCTGAAATTGATGTAGGCTCTGCTTGGAGCAGGAGACTGAACTGGATACCTACTGAGGTACTTTCCCACCTGAATGATTCTGGGATCCTGTGATGTATAAAAGTGTGGGGAGAGGATAAAAGCAAGAAGTTGTTTAATGATCTGGATTTTTAGTGATATTTTTATGGGTAGCTATTGCTGTTTCATAAGTGTAGGAATCTGAAAGGTGAAATTCTTTTTAATAAAGCCACAGCAAATCCAGTTCTACTACTTAGTCCAGGAGAAAGGAAAAAAAAATTATTAGTACTGATTTTTTTCCTTTAGAGCATGAGGAAAATGCCCCTACTCTGCCTTGCATCATAGAATCTATACATTTATTTAAATATTATTCATCTTCGTTGTTTCATTCAATGTTATAACTGACCTAAGATATGATGAGAAATTGTTAGATTTGGTACACATAAACAATCAAAATCTGCATTTGAAACCAATGAAATTGACTTAAATTCAAGTGCAAAAATGCAAATGACTTAAGGAGATGCTTTAATCCACTTTTTTTTTTTTCTTCTCCTTTTTAAGGATTAGGGCTCTTTGGAAGAATGACACCTGCCATTAAATTAATATGATAAAATGGGTTACATTACAGTGACTTTTAAATCCTTAAGTTTCAGGATAATGGCAGTTTTTTCTGGTAAGGTTTTTATTGATTGCCTATTTATAGATATTTAGGGTAATTACGGTTTTAGTCGGTTTGGTTGCTTTTTGTTGGTTTTCTTTTGTTTGGTTGTTTGTGGTCTTTTTTATCTATTTGATAAATACTAGAGGGAAATCAGAAGCAGAAGTCCCAATAAAAAAATATCTCAAAGTCAGTATTTCACACATTTCTTGGTCTCTAGTGGGCTACAAGAAGATCACAAATTACCTCAATTTCCTAATTCTGTAACTGGCTATCCAAGATTGCAATGGGAGTTAGAGATCCATAAAAGTCTAAATTATTATTGCAATTTGAGTTCATAATCTTTCATTTGTATGGCTCTGAGCACTTTCAAGACCTTTTTCTACTGTAGATTGTATTATATCCTTCAGTTGTGTCAAGAAGAAGAAAAGAATGAGAAGGCTTTTTATACCTTCCCAAGCTTTCCCTGTCACCACATGTGTGAACATCCACCAAACATCTGTATGTTCTTTCAGCTTCCAATTTCATGTGTCATTAATATTTTTTTATATTTCTGTATGGAAAAAGGCCTGATTTTTCTTTTATATTTGCAAATATACACAAAGATAAATGCAAATAGGCAACAAAGGAAAACAACATCTGGAGATGTTATGTTCCTTCCATTCTCAAGTGATTTCATAGTGGTATATGTCTGCCTTTAATAATTTCACATCCAGTTTTGTTAAGGATAAAAGTTTGGCCTTCAGACATAAAATTTCTGATGCGACTTTTTATACCAAAATACTACCATAGTTTTTACTACCATAACATTTGTCTGTTCAGAAAAAATATAAAAAAATATGCCAGAATCTAGCAAATTATTTTTAATTAAAGGTTGTTATTGGAATTTTGAATGTAGTTCAGTACATTTTTCCAGTTGTAATTTCTATATCCCTTATTTTAATTTATACTTGCTCTTATTTTGATTAGCATATATACAGTCTCATGGCAACAGATTTTGAAACTGGGACATGGTATGGCTCTTGGAATGGTTCTGTCTGAGGCCTGAGGTGGACTCAATATTTAAGGATCCTTTCCAACTCATCTTATTCTGTGATTCTGTGGTATATTCCTTCAGAACTCTTTAAGTCTCCTTAAAGCTGCCTCTAACTCTGCTAGTACTGGTCTATTTTGTTTCTTGTAATAGATTCTGCAAGGTAGAAGACAAATATTGTTCTTGTCTTTAAATCATTCAAGTCATAATTAAACTCAATCAAAATAATTCATTTTCAATCAATAAAATGAAATCTGTCTAACTTCCTTTAGTGAGGAAGGCCACAACATGAAATCTTATGTCAAATCCAAAGAGCTCCAAATTTTATTTCTGTCTTCACTCATGTCAATTTTATGTGTGACTGAAGTAAGCTATGGGATGAATGGGATACAATTATGGGGTTTAGCTGTTTAAATGGCAGTTTGTGCCTTCCTCTGTTTGGCATGTGTTTATGAGTACTTCAGTCCTGAGTCTGATTCAGAGAATCACGTTCTCTAATATTCTGGCAAGTAGAAGCTACTTTCAAATTATTTGTGAGGGTAGTAGACAAATGTATTCCATCCTTTAAAAGTCCTGAAGGTTCAAATAGTCTCCCTGATGTCTTTCTTAGTAAAGTTGTAATCAGAGATGACTGTAATAGAACTCTACTTTCTACTACAGTATAGTAGACAATGTATTAAAGTATAGTGTAATACAAGTCATGCAACAGGAAACAATTCTATACAAATTGCTGCTTATTGACACTGTCTGATTTACACTATATAGGCACATAAAAAATAATTTTAACTTTTCATAGATTTTATACCTGTCCATGTAAATCTTGATTTTCCCAATATTCATTGTGTATGTTAGCAATCTGTTCAAGTTCAGCAGGGAAAGCAGTAGGTTTCAGTCATAATCAGGATTCAAAAACGCTGTGTGTGGCTGCCTGATTTTTGAAGATGCTTGTCATTAGATCACAGTGCTTATTACAGACACTGTCTAAAGAAGAACACAGAAATTGGAAATTCATGAGGGCCAAAGAAAAGTTGCAGATTCTATCAGACACACTCAGAGAATGTGTCACAGGAGACTGTAAAGCCATGGAAGCAGGAAAAACTTGAGGTTTTAGTTCATTTGCAATTAAAGTTTGTGTTCAAAGTGATATTAGCTTTTCTTGAAGAAGTGACTGAATGGCACCTACATAGCCTGAGATTTTAAGGCTTCACTAAAGATAAAAATATTGATAATTATAATTCAAGGCTAAAAATTTCTTTATTTCCGTAGTATTGACTTTTCTAATCTATAAATACTTTATACTGAAGTCTTGGAAAATGTAACAAGCATAGGTAGAAATAAAGTTTTAATCTCTTTCTAACCTCAAAAAGAAAGCATTTCCTATGAAATGCTCTTTCTTGACCTGTTTATCCTTTCCAGTTTGGGGCCTTTAGGGTTAGGGGTTTTTTTGGCAGTAGAGGTTGACTTAAATAATAATCAATTGGATATAGGGAGAACATTCATACTTCCAAAACATGGAGCTCGAAGACCTTATTTCACAGGTGTTGAATATTCAATAATGCCTTCGTCTGGAAGTGGCATCCAAAATCAGCTCTTTTTATAAGAACACAGCATAGCCCATAATTTCTATTCATCGATGGACATAAAGGATGTACAGAGATGAGCTAATAGAATTGTACCACCACTTCCATGTTAAATTTAATGCCATCTAATTGTGAAATACATGCAAATTTCTCAGTGTAAAGAGTGCCTCCTACTTCTCTCTAGACCTGACCATAGTGGAATGTCGTAACGTTTTCTAATTACCACTCAGAGGCAATTGAAGCCACACTCATTAATTTAGATCAGCTTGTAATTGTCCCATGCCGAGCAGAGGAAGAGTTAGAACAATAAGACATACAGAAAACAAGATTTTACATATATATATGTATGTATGTATGTTTTTACAAGATGAATTTTGAATACTTTAAGTTGGAGGCTGTATGACACCTAGATTTTTAATGTGGGACTTCCTAGAGATTGCTTAGTTCTTGAGCCAGTGTGTGCAGACTGGATAATTCAAATGGCTTTTGCTCTTGGAGGAGACAGTGCTTGAGGGGACACACTCTTGTGCTCTGCAGACTGTGATTTTAATGTGTCTAATAGTGTTAGAGGTATTTTCAAAAATATATCTGAATAAATAGCTTTTGTAGGTAGAACCTTCTTAGTTTTGCTGTAATTAAAGGAATAATACCAAAATGATTGCTAGCTATTAGAGGCTGTAAAAAAAACCATCTTGACATGTGTCTTTCTGTTAAACTTTTTTCAGGTAAGTCAGTAATGCATTACACTGCAAGTTAGAAAATCATGTGGGGAAAAAAAAAATGTTAGCTTTTACACCAACACCACTACCAGTGACCAGAGTGAGACACTCTGTATTCTCATTCGTGTGCTGCCTAGTGACTTGGGTAAGCTTTAAGCACAATGCCAGTTGGCGATCACTTTACAAGCAGCAATGCAAAATGTGCAAGGGGAAACAAAGCTATTGTGAGATTATTTTTTAAAATTAAGCTAATGTTCTAGAAACATGCTTCTAACTTCTTGTTCTAATTGGAAACACTCTAATCCAATGCTGCCGAGTGAAGCTGATTGCAGACTTAATTGCTCTTATGTAACAACTAATATCTGGCACTAACACACACTGTATAACACTGGCAGGTTTTGAAATCAGTTTGTTCCCTTTGCCCCTTCTTTCTTTGTTGTTCTGTTTACTGTGCCCAGTTAATGTGCTCTTGTGCCATAATAATCTCTAGCTAAATGGTAATTGCTCTATTGACAGCATTACTGTACATTTTTGACACATCATTATTCATACTTAACCACTTGACCTGGAATAAATGTTAAAGCAATTACTACTGAGAGCTTTTCTATGAGAAAATTGAGGCAAAGTTTAAAGATAATCAAAATGCAAAGCTGATCATGATAGCAACTGGAAAAATGGCAAATCCTATTAAACAGATTTTTATTAGCCAAGTTGATGCCAGTAGATATTATCTGGTAATTTAGTCTTATTAAAAAGAAAATAAAGCAGCTAATTGTTTACTATTCTGGAACTTATTCCAGCTTGCAATTTGCAACTGAAATTAAGCTTTATGTGGCTCATCTATTTTGTCACATTGAAATATGAAAATCATTTGGTAAAAAGCACATCTGCTCAGTCCTTTCCATCTTCCTGGCAAATCCTCATTCAGTATGTTTCATACATGTTGAGGCATTCCATTCATTCACACAGCACCAGTATTTTAGATATTTCTCTCTTACAAACCTAATGTCTTCAGATCTTAAAGCTCACAATTTTGGTACTTTTCTACCATTATACATACATTTTGCAATGATAATAAATGTGTTAGTGTAATCTGTTTTAGCTTGGACACTTTCGAGGGAATTTGGAAAACTGAAAGGGACAGAGTTATTGTTAATGCAATTGTGTGAAAATTGTCCAAATCTCCCAGACCAGCATTTTATTTTGATAGTTAATTGCATATTTGTTCTAGTTGTGATTGTATTCTTAAAGGAAAGTAAATGTTCTCCAGTTTAGTTGTTTAAAAAGTGGCATTTACACTGATCTCAAATAATTTCAAAGGACTCAATTGCAGCACAATGCCTTCAGTACAGTGCTTACAGTAAAAGCTGTAATTATAAGAGAATGCCAAAAGACATCAAGAAAGCCTTAAAGGGATAGCATAAGCTTTTACTGCCCCCATCTGAACTATGAGGCTTGCTTGAAAACCACCATTAGGATGCAGATTACTGATTGTTGATATGTCACTATTGCTGTCATGGGAGAACTGTTGTGAGGACCAGAAGCTTACAGTGGTTTCTGTATTAATGAAACTTTTCCACACTTAATGAAAGGAAAGAAAGACTGGGGTTTTTTAATTAATAAAATATTAAAAACTAGGGAGGAAATCTCTTTTCATGTCGATCCACATTTAGAAGAGCAATAAGGTTCTGCAGCTGTGCTTTATCAGGCAGAAAAATCTTTTGTTTTTAAACATGCTCAACTCCCTATTAACTGCTTCAGTATCCTGTATGCCTATCAAACTGATAATAGATTGTTCAGATAGCATTTAATAACTCAATTCTTAAAATTTTCATTCACATTATCACTTCTGATTAGTTTTAGAGGAGCTTTTACAGTAAGTATAAAGAACCAAAAATTGTCTAATAAATTTTCAAAAACTGTTACACAGACTAAACCCATCTAGGTCTCTCCTATTGCTGCTGTGATTTTTATTCATAGCCGAGAAATCTCTTAATAATATTTCATTTGGAACATTTCAAGTGTGTATATATTTATTCTTAGCATAAATAAGTTTGTTCAACAGTTAGCCTTCCAGTGTTGAGGAATTAGCTTATAGAACAAATGATAGCTTTATTTCAGCAAAGATTGTACACAGTAATTCCAATCAGACCAGGTTATTTCAAATTTTATTTTTTTAAGTGGACATTTTTTCGCCCTTCTTACCAAACTGAATGAAGCGTAGTATTTAGTATGTGTTCCTCACACACAGTAAAAGAAAGACAACTAACATAACCAATCTAAGGTTGTTCCCTGTCAGTCCACATTTTGTAGCAGAGAGGACTGTACAGGTAAAGAGAGCAATTACTGTTGATAGGCTTCACTGGTCTGGAGAAGAAATATCAAGATTGCTTATTAACATCCTGAGGTTTTTGTACTACAGTGCATATTGAGATTTGTTGAGTTTTCCAGCTTTTGGGGAAAAAAAAACTTTTGGAATTTTCATCTACAGTTTTCTGAGGAGAAAGGGTGTAGGAGAAAAGGATCTGAACGCTGAAACTGTCACATGAATTCTGACTTTTAGGGAATTAAGGAAATTGGTAAGATTCACTAGACTAAGTCTATGTTTGTAACAACTAATGACCTTGAAAATAGCCTGAGTTGTAAACTATTTACTCTTGTTGAAATGCTGTATCCATACCAAAAAAGGTTTTGGATTGTTCATAGCAATGTGTTACCATTACTGAACCTGGTTTGGCAGACTCATATGGGATTTATTCAGTGCACTTTTGGGGAAAATTTGTACTATCTGAGATTTTTCTGCAATATTAGATTAGCAAATAAAGAGAACAGGTAATTTCTCAGTCTAACAGAAGATTCTTCAGAAACACATTCGCACTACTGTGTTAACAGGGTTCCTGCTGCTTTTAAAAATAACTGTTGGAAGACAGTAATAGAGAGTCATGAAGGCAGGGAAATCGGGTTCCTCTCAGAAGAGGATGCAAGCACAATGTGGTGTAGCTAATACTGCTTAATGGCACTACACTTTGAACCCTTTCTTTTAAAACATGTAAAAAATGTCCAAATATCACCTTTAATATTCACATCAGGTTCAATATAATTTCCTAATGTGTTTACAGGCTTGTAAATCACATGTGAACAAGAAAGCAAATGTAGGGATGTTATCTTATGTCAGCTGTAGATGTAGGAAATATGAAACAAAGAAAAGTGTTTCCTTGCTCAGCTTCACTTTATGTGAGGCTAGCAGTGTGATGCTTCTTAAGTATGTCTTTCTTCAGCTCAAATATTTGGCTAAATTTATACTCAGATGAATTATATACCTCTGTATATAAGGGTATTTCTGAATCAAATCAGCTACAGGTTTCAGTAAATGTTCTAGGTGTCAGTGAAAACAACCTTACTGGTTTAATAAAGAAATAAAACTAGAAAAAGAGGGAAAATAGATCACAGATGTGGTTTTCTGCTACTTGTACAGCAGAGCTATATCCTTGATACTTGGGTTGCTGTGAGTTAATCAAAGCCCTCGGTCGTATTTTTTCAAGGCTTTTCAGCACAGCAGACAAACAGAATTTTGTCAGGCTGTAAGAAAAAGGATTTGTTGGTAGTGAGACAGTTTTAAATCAAAAGAGGGATGAGGATAGCACAGTGGTGGAATGTTGGAGGGAAAACAAGAAAGCTCTGCTTCCTAGCTAAGGGGAACCCTTGGTTAAGGAGGAACGGATATCGGGTTCACAGAACTAAAGACATCAAGAGAGTGAGGCACAAATATAGCCCCTGGTGTTACAGAGAGATCATAGGAATGCAGGTACATGTCAAACAAGGGCCCTTGCACTGGCTGTAACGGGGTTAGTGAATAAAAACTTTGGACCTCACTAGAAGGTGGATAGTATGGGCTCCCTTGAGATGGATAGACTAGTGTCTCTTTCAAGGCTAGCTAAACTCGTTCTCTGGTTTAACCTGGTAGGTGGCTAAACAGCTGCTCAATTCACTCCCTCCCACACTAGGATGGGGGAAGGAATTGAAAAAAAAGAAAACCTAAGTAAAATTTATGGCTTGAAATAAAGTCAATTTAATACAGAAAATGATTATGAAGATGATAATAATGTTCAAATAATTCAAATATACAAAACAAGTGGTGCACAATGCCGTTACTTACCACCTGTTGACTGATACCCAACCAGTTCCTGAGCAAAGGCCTTGAGGCAGTTTTCCCCTTGTTCATATACTAAGCACAATGCCACATGTAATGGAATATCCCTTTGGCCAGTTTGGGTCAGCTGTCCCAGCTGTGTCCCCTCCCAGCTCCTTGTGCCCCCAGCCTCCTTGCTGGTGGGATGTGGTAAAAAGCTGAAAATTCTATGGCTTTGTGTAAACACTGCACAACTAAAACAGCAGTGTATTATCAACATTATTCTCATCCTAAACCAAAACACAGCACTATACCAGCTATTAGGAAGAAAATTGACTGTCCTGGCTTAAACAAGGAAAATATGGTTATGAGACAACCTAGAAGACAGATCCAAGCAAAGATCTTCTCTTATATTCAGCACACACTGCTGCATTAACTGTGTGCTGAAACAAGTGCAGAAAGCTTTGGTTTAGAAAAGTCTCTGAAAGAGGGTGTAACTAATTGATTTGATTGTGTTATCTGCAATGTGATTTGGTTTTCTTGTTTTCACCAGCTTATATGAAAGCTGTACTAGAAATGAAAAAACCCTGAAGCAGAACCAGTGTTCTCCAAGATGGAGGGATTAGATTTTTTTTTCCCACAACAGAAATTTAAAACCCATGTTCTCCTATCATAAAGATTGCTGGGCTGGTGTTATTCAGATGAATGCCATATGGATCTGGATGAATCTTTGAATTATTTTAATCCCATGAAACATTTTCTGTGAAAGCAGATAAAATTCTTCCACATGCCTAAATCTGTTTAAAGTTTCAAATGTGATGGTTTTTTCATAATACCTACATGAAATTTCAGATGGGAAGCATTACTTTTCAGCAACTGTAACTTTAATATTACATACATAGTTATTTCACTCTTTATTCTTTCTTACAAAAATAGAGATTATTCCAGGATAAGAGAAATGGATACTTACTTTATTAATTTTTGAAACTGTTGTTATAGCAGGTATCAAATGGGTATTCATGTTACTGGATTCATTTCCTTCCTAAATTGTCATAACAGAGTTCAACTGAAGTAATATTAAAATTCTGAGTTGTGTTCAATAGCTGGAAAGTAAGAGTATAGTAAAAACATCATTTCACTGATGTGAATGAGGCAAAATGTTGTCTTTTCTATACTTCTTGCAAGACACTGCAAAAGAACTTAATTTTACCAACTCTGAAGAACTAATTAATGCATTACATTCTTTGAGATTATTTGTTATGATATCTTCTAACGGTATAATTATAAATGTGCTTCCCAAAATGCTCTTCCGCATTATTGAAAATTTATCTGGAAAATTACCAAATACCTTATTTTGCAGTTGGCATCCAGAATAAGGCACCTTGAACCAATAGTACATTTTTAAATTTAGATACCGGGTAAGTGATTGGGTGAACACTGAAGGTGTCAAATCTGGAAAGTTTCAGATGTGCACATCAGGTTCTGCATGTTGTGATTTCCATCGTTTTGCTCACTTGCAGAGATGTGCCAAAAACTTGGAGAGGTGCCTGCAGATTGCTATAACAAACCTTGAGCCCTTTAATGTTTAAAGGTATTAGAAACAAGAGACGTAGCATGTTAAAAATAATAGTAAGAAATCTATTTGGATTTTTAGCTCTAAAATATGTAGAAAGCCAAGAGCTTTCTTATAAGAGCTGATATCTGTGTTCTAATTTCCAGTAAATTGAGTGAATTCATAGATTTAAACTCTTCATGAATAAAGCATTGTATTCCTCTAACTAATTAGCAAGCATCTTTAGTAAGCATGCATAAATACTTGGGGGGCATGTTCCTAAGTTTTATCTTTCAGTTTCTGCATGATGGCAGCAGCTGGAAGAAACAACCAATTTGTTGCCATGTTTGCATCCTGATAGTTCAAGCTTATTAGTGCCCTGAACTACAGAGTGATACTGATACATTAATCCCTCAGAACAGGAAAGAGATCTATAATGTAATTTAAGGAGCATGTACTCTGGTCCCGTTTTGAATTGATTGATCCTGGTTTTCATATCACAAACAATGACAAGTGTTGAAAGTATAAAGAATTTGTGAAATTAGAGATAAATTAATCAGGATACATTTTCTCTCTGTGAAATACCAGAAATTTTAGAGAAACTGCATTGCTTTGTTAAAGCACTAGTACGGTTTTCAGCAGAAATACAGGGCAAATATATTGATTGGAATTCATTTTAGAGCATTAAATACTGAATGTGCTACTTCATCTTTCAGCACAGATTTAGAACTAGAAACAACAGAGAGACCAGTACAGAAAAGCTACACCTCATTTGTCTGTGTCTCATGTGGTGTAGATCAAGAGTAGTAACTACAATGTTCATGAAGTTCCAGTGTTTTAAAATGTACCATAAACGAGATCAGGACTTGCTCTATTGTATATAATGTAAGAAGAGCAAAGAGCTTAATGAAAGAACCACAGCTGCCCTAGAGTGAATAGAAAGTAGTAATGTGATTATTTAATTACATTTTATTATTTTTGTGCCTATTTTATTGCCATTTTTTTAAAGTACCCAAATAGCCCAGGAAAAAGAAAAAAAAGAACCCATAATACACATGTTTAGCATGAACAAATTATTTTTGCCAGAAGATTCATGGTAGACTGTATAATTCTTTTAGTACTTCACCTGTGACACTATAAATAATATATGTTTATTTAAGTAGAGCTATTATAGGCTACTATTTATGTTGTACATAATTTATAGACAGTGGTCTCCTAACATGCGTAGATAATGTTCTCTGTTAAAAAAAAAGTTCAGAATAAAGTAATTTTAAAGAAATAAAGCAGTTATTTAAACTGAATTGAATCATTTTGAAGGCACAGATTGATAACTGCTTTTTTAGGGAACAGCATTAGCTTCCCTTTTCCAGCCTTTGAACTTTAGTGTTATAATATTTTTCTATAAAAAATTTGCTTGAAACATTAGATAACAGAAAATATAAGTGCTTGAACAGAAGTCTAATTACTGCTGAAACTTCAGAGATCCTGCTTGTATTTCAGATGATGTTGAGGTCTCTAGTTAGAAATACATTTGTAGAATTTGTGTATATTTTTATGCAAGTTGAATGGAAACCTGACCCAAATTACACTGAAGTTGTAAGATCATCTTTGCATCTGTGACTAAACTCCAATAGGAAATTGTTTGGGAATTATGTGTTCATGTTTCCTTGGGGAAGAATCCTATTAAGAATATCTTAGCCAGTGTGCAGCCTGTAATAGCTGTATTTATTGACATCCAGAAGGACAGTGATTTCCTCTTGAGACAGCAGAAGAGCCTTTATATTGTAAATCTGTTCTAACTTTCTAATTTCATGTGTGAACACATTCCTCCATGTCTCATCTTTTCCAGGACAGTTTGGAAAATTACTTATATCAGTAATAAAATTCCCTATTCCCCGTGCATGTATTTTTATAGATGGTTGTCTATTCCAAGGTCTGGGGTTTTTTTCTATTTCAGACTGATGTTTATTTTACTGTTTTCTGTTTTTAGAAACATACTAGAGGTTGCATTGGGCGATGTGTGTTGTGCATAGAGCATCAGATAGAAACAGTAACATTAACTTCCTTCAGTGTATATTCTCTCTCCCACAGTTACACTGTGTTTTTAAACTCCTGAGTGCTGTATATTTTTATCTATGTTGTCTCAAGTCTGGATAAAGGTATACAGACGCTTTTTTTTTTAAAGCAGCAGCTCTGTTTTGCCAGGTTAAGCAACAGAATAGCATTGCAATCTTTTTAGTGAGCATGAACTGTGCGTTATTTATTAAGGGACTGATCCAAAGTTTTCTTGAGTTAAAGTTTCCCGTTGACTTTGTCAATTTTGGCTCAGGCTCCAATGGCTGTTCTATATGCTTTCATTGGGAGGATTAAAATGTACTCTTTCATTAGTTAAGTGCAAAGTGAATTTCAAATGAGTCAGAATATATTTAAAGTATAACTGTCAAATCATTGGTATTGATTTAGACACTGTTAAACAGGGGCAGTGCTAACACACAGGGGTTTATTCTTTGTTACGACTTGCTTATAACCCCCATTGATGATAATGGGAATTACAGGCATGTCCTGAAGGGAATGTGCCCTTTTTAAATTCCCTATAAGCCTTAGATTAAGGAGCCACAGTTCTGTGAGAGTTCAAATACTTTTTGTGTGTAGATGAAACTTTGTGAGCTCTCCTGTGTCCTTTCTTAGTACTTCTTGGAAGGTAGGTCTTTCAGAAAGAAATATATCCCAGAGCTGTTGTCTTGTCTTTCCTTATCTGACAGGGAAGATGCCAAGAAACTGTCCTGGGAAATAGACACATTTTTTTGTCCAAAATGTGTAGCAAGAAAAGTTAATAGTTTGTACAGGGCCCTGACTGGTATTACAAATTTCTAGCATAAAAAGGAAAGGCTTGTGCAAAATTGGTAGGGAAAAAAACATGTAATTTTTTGTCATACTAATAGTGTATATGTCAGAAACTAAAAGGATAATCAAAATAGGTTATAAACAAAATATTGTGGCAACTTCTGTAGGTATTCATATTTTCATTGTAGTTAACTTACCTAAGTGTGTAAGTAGATAGACACTTAAATCTTTCTGAAGCAATCCACTGCCTTTGTCTGGTGTACTGTTATTCCTCAGGTACTATGGTTGCTATCCAGATCAGAAGCTTATAAGTTTGTTATCTTTAAAGGCATTTTTGGTTCACACAGCACTGTAAAAAACAGTGTGAGATGGCATGAAATTTGCCATCTACATGCCCATTTGCTTTGTTCCAGAGCATTACTGCTCTAATGAGACTTGAAGGGGATACCTGTCAAGGGGAATGTGTGGAATAGGAACCTTCTGGTCACTCCAGCTTTTACCTACACTTCTTGCTTCTGAAATTCTTCTCATCCTAATGTTAGTATCATTTTCTCTCACTTCCATTCTTCTCTACTTGTAGCTTTGGGGCTTGATTCAGTGTTTGCTTCTGTCTCAGCCCTACTGCTTATCCTAAACTTAGCAAGTTTCTACATTCATATTTTGCATTTATATAGTAACACCAGAAATTTTTAGGCACCTCAGTCTGGTTTCAAAACTCTCTGACTATTGAAAAATAAACAAAAAAAAGCCCACAAAAAAACCAACCAAAAACAACTAAAATAAGCAAACAAAAACCAAAGAAAAAAAGAAAACAAACAAAACACCAAAAACCAAACAAGAACCCAAACAACCAAGCAAAACCTTAAAACCAAAAGCCACCAAAAACCCTTGCTGGGGGAACATATAGGACTGGAAAATTGCTGATTCCTCCTTTTTGGCACCAGTGCCTTAGAAATACACCCGTAGCCCTTACTTCACCAGGAGAAGAAAGTATTGCTTTTGTTCTTCTGCTAAACTTAGGAAAGTGCTAAATTAAGCTATGCTGTCTAGTCACTGCTATAATGAGGAAGTTATATCAAATAGCACTCTAACCTCTTTTGTGTTTTTAAAATGAACTTTCTGTCAGAGCCCTGTGGGCACTAACCAGCTTCACTGCTCCTACTCTGCCAACACTGCACACTCACAGGCACAAGATGCCATTCTGCCCCAGCCAGGGCCCTTGTTCCCACCCTAGTGCTGCAATACACCTGCCTGCCCCTCATCCTGTTACCAGGCACTCCCATTTTTCACACCAGTTATGGCATGGATTGATGCTCTGCCCTTGCCAGTGCTCTTTGGCCCTTCAGCCAACACCTGAGTGTCCTGGCCACCTGTCTCCAGCTGTGACTGTGATGTGTCCTGCCATGGGAATGCAACCCTGCTCCTGTTGCCTCCCCACACTCTCCCTCTGGCTGCATTCTCTGTCAGATTTCCTGCTGAAAAATTCAAGCTTGATCTGTAATCATACAGACCCTCCCAGGCTCCAGATCAGGTATTGAAGCCTATCTTGATTTCCAGCACACCCAGGTGGCTCTCAGGATTCTCCTTACCTCCTCCTTGCTTTGCACAAGAGGGTGGCTGCTGAATTTTCTGGTACACCCTTAGTACTCAGCTTTTTGAATCTGACTTGGAGGCTAGGCAATAGAAGCTGTGTACCTGCATCCCCTTATGAATCTAAATATTTGTTCCAGGTCCTTTTTGAACAATTTTGTCTTGAAGAAAGCAAAAACATGTAGGTGAGCTAGTCCAGTGCAGTCTATCCTGTAATGGTGTTACTTCTCAGGGTTGGTTTTCCCTGAATCACTCCAATCTGCCACTCTCTACAAGTAAAGATGCTACCAAGAGCTACTTCTAAGAGCTTTCAGACTACTAGAAAAAATTACGTATAAATGTATTTACTAAATAAAAACCTGTTCAAATTCTTATCACTCATGGACATGATTCCAATAAAGAGCATCCCACCAGGCCAGACACAAACGATGCAACAGCAAACAAAAAAGCACAAACAAAACAAACTAAAAACCCACGTTAAGAAAATAGTTTACTGTGTCAAAAATATATTATAAAAACCTTTTCACTTTTAAACTCTAAAAAAAATTATTAACACTACACAATTAAACACATCCAATATTTAAAAAAAAAAAAAGTACAAGCAAACAAAAAAGTGAATTAAACAAATGTTGATGTTCACAAAATTATGAAAGTTGACCATCCAATATAAGGTACAGGAAGAGAGATAATATGTAACTATGAGAATGTGGTTTTCAGCATTTTGTGAGCATACCACCTGCACTAATTTAAACCCACTATTTTTTTATAAATTCAGTTTTTCTTTTTTTTTCTTTTTTAGTAGGTAAAGCAAAATCCAAATCCTGTAAAACATTTCCCCATCTGTTAGTGGCTTTTCTCAGATGAGTTTTAACTTAAAATATAGTTTCAAGGGAATTGTTACCATTTGTCTGACTTGTCATGACATTTTAGTGATTAAGAGTTTTTGTTTTGGAGACAAATGAAAATCAACCAAGTAGAATCACTTTGCATATTCTGAGTCACTCTGCCCTTTCCTGTGTGAGGACAAACTGGTTTTACTGTTCTGTGCAGTCTCAGTACAATAAAGTCTACTGTTAGAACAGTCTTTTGAATTTAGTTGATGCCAAGTGGTGAAATGACTCAAATACCGATAAGCTTATGCAGAAATGTTGGCAGGCCAGCTCCAAATGACCAGCATTATTCTGCTGAAAGTGTTCCCATGAAGCCGCTGAACTTGCCAGGGCCACACTGGATGCATTTTTACTGAAGTAAGAGTGTATACAAGGAATTATTTTTCCTTTCTTTCCCACTTACATGTAATTGAAGCAGAGATGGACTTCTTACAATGTGGAAGATTCTTTAGCGGTCCTGCATACTGCGTCATCTGATTCATCATGGAATTTGTTTGGCAATTCCTCCTACATGACATCTTGCTCGACCTAAAAGAAAAAAGCATGCTGCCAACATAATTATCCTTTATTTCCTGGCGCAATAATTTTTAAAAGAGAGTTGACACATTCTGTAGGCTTTCTGAAGGGAAAATAATTATATCACACAGTCAAAATTAAATCCTCTTTTGAGCTTCTTATTCATTAACATCTCTATTTTGTGAGGAAAAATAATAGAGCAAGTGGAACTAGTATTGAGTAATATCCTTGCAACAAAGTTACAAATCATATTTTCTATGAGTTTCGAGTTTTTAAATTAGATTGTTTGTTCTTTTTTTCTTTAGTACATGGATTTTCGTGAACATGATATGGATTACATTCATGTCTTTTGGAAATACGCTTCTATGTTCACCATTCAGTTACTCATAAAAATGAGGTTTATTTCCCTGAATACTCCTTGATTAGTGGACTTAAAGCCAGTAATTATTTTAGTACTGATGACAAAATTAAAATGTTCAGAGACTGATTACTTGCTTAGATTTTGATATTTTCAAACAAAAATTGTGACTTTAGAAAATCAAATAAGATATTGAAAATATTATCGAAAGCCATAGATTATTAGAAAATAAGCTCCTCATAATTCTGCTTCTGTTTCAGCAAAAAATAAACCAAATATATGAGAATTCAAAAAATAACATATAGTAAGTAAAAGGAAGCTAGTAATTTAATATAGAAGTAAAATTCTTAAAGCATTTTTATTTATTAGCATAACCTGTCGGTTAAAAAATATAATTTTTAGAAAAGCTTTAAGCATCTAACACTTGTTGAAAGTGTCCAGGGTCTATAGAAAGCCTGTGAGAAAATTAAGTTATTCATTTCCTAAAGGATTTTTGAAAAATTATATGTAAATTCCTCAGTTAGGCTCACAAAACCTTTTGATCCCAAAGTTGTTTTGAAGGAGACGAGTCCTAATGTGAGATGAGTTAAGTGCAAGTTGTGTTCATGATAAGATAAATGTAGAAGAATTTGCCAAGTCAGTTTTTAGTTATAATAAAATTAATTAGGTCCACCTGCAAATAACTTATTTGATATGATTATAAATTAATTTTTCTTCACCACTTTTTTAATCAACACTCAATCAAAACAATATATCAAAAGTGAAAATAGAGACTTTTCCTCCTTCACTACCAACGTTTTAGTTTTTTGGTGCCTTATTTTCTTTTTCTAAAATTCCCATAGAAATCTTTTGAATTAAAAAAAAAGAAGAACAGTTCCTCCAGGCACCTCTTTGTCCCTGGTTTTTGATCCCTTGATATCAAAAATCCATGTTAGGTAAGGAACAAGGCATTTACCTAGAGTGTTACCAGTAGTCTGTCTGTTATACAAACCTGAAGCGATCAGATAAATTCATCCTGTGGAAAGGACCAAGCAGCAAGACACAGACTTAACAAGCAAGTGGCAGAAAACTCACAAGCTGGATTTCAAAGTGTCCGACTCTTCCATGCAGTTTGTCCTAACAGTGCAAATAATGCAAGTAAAATTTCGGTACTTTTTTTCAAGTGGAGGATAGAAATCCAAAACCTTCTTTACTCTTTTCATGTTACTGAAATCCCTGAAAGTTATTTTCTCCTCAGAAACCGAGTGATATGCTGTATCCAGTAGCAAACTGAAAAAAAAAAACCAAGGAGAAAAATGCTTGTTCAGAATAGTGCTTAGAGGTTTGCTTATAGGTGTCATTGTGTCTCACATCCCTGCTGTGAAAATCAGCTTGCATTTGAATGTGCATCTTGACCCATAAATGTCACCCTGGTCCACTGAGCATCTTGACTTCAACATTTCCTGTTGTAAAATGGACAATGGGATAACACTTCTTTTTCTGAAGGAGGGACCTGTGACAATGTGTGCATGTGTGCAGTCAGGAGAAACTGCAGCACTCGGGATTTAAAAGCATGTCATCAGCCACTGAGCGGGAGATCACAGGAGAACGAAGTTGCTGGACAGTTTTTGAAAAACACAAGGATTATCATTTCTGTTTCCAAGCCACTTCTCCTTTTCACAGCCCTGAAACCTTCTTGGCTTCTCTCCATCAGTGGCTCAACGATGTGCCCCATACTAGAGCAAGTCCAGCTGTATGCTACAGCAACTGCCTTCAAACAATAAAGTAAGAAAATGCTGCCATTCCTGTGCACACATTGGTTATGTTGCTGGCCTTTTCTTAATTACATAAATTTTCTAGTATGAAACATCTTAACATTATGCTCAGAAATTGAGAATGCACTGAGACGTTCATGTAGAATAAAAGTATTTCCAGCTTTACAGTCTCTTGATGATTGTATAACAGTTTCCATTTCTTTAAAACAAAAATAGTTTCCATTTCTTTAAAGAAAAAACACATTTTTGCTTCAGAGGATATTTACAAGTCATGTTCTTTATGGCATTGCTCACAAACAGAAAGAAGACCTCAATCAGATTGCAGCCTGAGTCCTTCAGTTTAAGGACCAAGTGCATAATCTGTTATTGTAGGAGGCAGAACTTCTGGCATACCTACTTGAAATTTAGGACTTCTGATTTTTTTTTATGTTAAATCTTTATAATCATATTTGTATACATTCCTGAAGAGTACAGTGTTTCTGAAATGTCCATGAGCAACTACATTTGTCTCTGGTTTTAATTAAAGCATGCAAAGAATGATACTGTCTTTTCAAAATAATATAGAATTATTTAACAGTCATTTAACTATATCCATTGCTTAAATATCAGTTTTCACCCTACTTCATCAAAGTAGTATCCATTATATTTTTATCACGAAGATCAAAACATAGATGTTTTTTCCTTCAAAATATAGCACATATAGTTTGATTTTAAAAGTACCTAAAGGTGTCTCCATTTTTTTGGCGTATGACTGCTTATGTATAGATAGCAACCTGAATATTTTCATACCTTTTCTTGCACTAGAAACTAATTTCATATTATTTTGAGTGACCTTTTCTCCATGATCAGTATTATAAATGAAAGAGGATTTAAATATGCACACAGGGAAAACCATTATTATTTGAATATGCATCATTAGTACAATATCTGGTGTTTTCCCAAATATTTTTATTGGGACAGCGAGGCTAGAACCTGATAGGAAACCTGATATAAATATCATCTCTTATCAGAATCTAAAATGTGATGATTAACACTAATACCTTATGCACTGAGACATTTTCACAGATATTCTCCAAAGCGTTATTGAAGTGTTTGATAGATCTCATTAAAGCACTTTGATGTCTCCATTCTTCATATTCAGAAGTAAAAAACCCAGGTTAGGATACAGTTGCTTAGATGGAGATGGAAGAAGATATTAGGGAAAAATGGCGTTGTGTATACCTGGTTAGAAAAGCCCACAATCGGTGAGGGAAATAGAAAGATATGATTATTAAATGTACATAAGATTTTGAACTACTAATTGTATTTTCATAACATGTATGGTTATATTTGGCTATATACATACTCATTTAAAGAATATTGCTCATTCAGATTCGGAAAAATTAATCAGAAAGACAGAATACCTATAAAGAGAAAGGAATTAGTTTACCAAGAATCACCAAAAAGTTAGTAGATCTTGTGATTCATGTGTTGTGCAAAAACCAGCCTTTTGTGGAGTTATAAGAATAGGAAATAAAATATGCAGCAGTGTCTTCTTACCATTATTTGTTTTGTATCTGAACTTAATCAAGGAAGCAACAGAGGACTGCAAACCTTTTCACTGGAACAAAATTTGCAGGTTTTACATCCTTTCAAAATAAATTATATAACCTGCTCATTCTTTTCAATTCTGCTTATTCCCTAAACTACTACAAGCACATTTCTTTCCTTTGATTTCTTTAATTTGCAGTTTTGCCTACTGAATAATCATCCTAAATGTAATCATTGCAACATAGAATCCGAAAAACAGATGCCAAATTATTGAAGAAAATACTTGGGTTTGTCACAATTATTATTACAAATAAAACTAAAGCTCCTTTCTAATACTGAACATGAATGCAAATCTCCAGAACTTGAGGAACTTCTAGTAAATTGTAGAGTGCCTGCAGTGGTGTAAAAGAAAAAGCTAAAACTTTTATGGCAGGTAATTCATGGACAAAAATGCATTCTAGATTACTGGGTCTTTAAAAAGACAATGCATTTCCTAAATGCTACTGTTAATATCTTTTTTTAATGTTAGTTGCACATTTTATTTTTCCATTTTGATATGATAGGATGATTGGGTTCCTTAAATATATTATTACAGGAGACAACTTGTAAGCAAAATGTTGTCTATCATAATAAAAACCTTCTGATCTATTGTAGTTCTGTAATACTAAATAGAAATAGTCTACTTTTAAAAATACATCTACATACACTTTTTATGTGCAATTTAACATATTTAGTACTCCACACTCAATTCATTCTCTTGAAAGTTTTACTTCAAAACAACTTCATTGTTTTAAGTGACTAAATTAAAGCTTTTTAGTGTTTCCTGCAATCTCCCAAAACAGAAATAAAATCAGTTTTAATTTATTTTATTTGCATACACTGTGGATATAATTATTGCTGCAGAGTCTTTTTAATTGTTTTCAACTAGGTGCTTGTCTTTAAGTTGAAATAGACTTCTAATTCTACATTGTTGATATTCCCTTGTTAATTTTGACAAAGCATCATAAATCCAGGTATTTAGGCTTATTGAATTTTGAAATGAGGTGATTAGTTGGAACATGGATGAATGAACTGATGCAAAGCAAAATGAATTTTATGATTTACTGTCATTTGCTAGTTCCTTTGGAACTGTTACACACAAATTGTAAAATGTATTAAGAGGTAAGATATCACAGTTATAATCAACAATGTAAAATTTTCTCAAACAAAAGCATTCAGTTAACCACCCAAAAAGAGTAATTGTTGAATAATTGTTTGTTATCCACAGTTAGTTTTTTATTTTAGATCAAGCTTTCCTACTCCAACATTTTAGTAAGCAGAAAGGTATCTAAATAGACTTCCAGCACCAGTCAGTAATGGTAAACTTCCAAAGCTGTTACCATTACAATGTTTTAAAATATTAATATCTATTAGAAGAGGCATATTTAGGGTTAAATATCACATTTATCATTTTTTTACTTATATTTTATAATGGTTATTAGCTAAAGGTAACAGCAAACTACAGTAACGTACTCCCTTGGTCTCAGGTCATCCATATTTCTGTTATTGGGGGGTTTTGGGGGGTTTTAATAGGTTTTAAATTAAAAGATTAGAGATTCAATAATTTTGCCAGTGTGGTACAAATGCTAAGATATGCAAATATGAAGTAAACCATGGATACGTTGTATTTTTCTTTCCAGTTAAATACAGATTTGAGTTATTAGAAAGTAAAGAAATAACCTAGATGTACATTCAGAATCTAAAGTTCAAAGCCACGGACCTTGAACTCTACAGCTTTGTAATTAATTAATTTTAGGCAGATTTTGAACATAAAGGACTTCAAGAGATAAGAGCCCCAAGAACAATTTGTCTTCATTTGAATTACAATTCAAAGACCAAACTTTCCCTGAAACTTGAATGAATTGCTGCAGGCCTCTAGAAAGGAAATTATGAGAACCCTGTGTATTGGTTCTCCTGTGCTAGTGCGGGAAAATTTAAAATCAGGCTCTGCCTGTTCTTCTAAGACCTGAGTTCCTCTCTGCTCTAAAGTGGGAAGTGCAAGAGCTTCGTGCTTTCTTATTTCTCTAAACCCTGCACTAACATCAAGGTCTGAGCAAATCATTCCAAATTTGCAGCCTCCTTTTTTTCCTGCAAGCCAACTAACTGTAGATGAAATTTTATGGAGTAGATCTACTTCTAATCTAGAAAAATAGTAAAATCCTCAGAATTCTGATGTGCGACATTTGCTAATTAATTTCTCCAGACATTTTGCAACCATTTGTAAGAAGCCTTCTAATTTATATTTGAAGTCTTTTGTTGAATAGAAGTCAAATATAACCATTTTTCATAGGTTAATTTTAAAAGATTTTCCAGTAAATTTTATGCTTATGAAAAGATGTAAAGATTTCCATACAGAAATAAAAGTAAAATCTTGTTATTTAATATTCTAGTTTTGAGGTCTTAAGGAAAAAAATATTATTTTGCCATAAGTAATGTTTCTATTTCTGCATTTGATCTGTTTGGGTTTTTTTGTTGTTGTTGTTTTTTTAGTTTGGTGTAATATTGTCTTGATACATCTGTCATAAAACACCACGTACTGCATGGATGCAGAGCAATCTCTGGATGTAGCATGTTCAAAGTCTTACATTGTTCTCTGGTATGAAAGATAATTGCAAGGTGATCTGCCTACTTACAAACCATAATATCTGCTTTCAGTTCTTTTCTCTGCTACTGAAAAGAGAGAGAAGCTAAACCTTATGGCAAAAATGTTTTCTTCTAAATGGTTCCATCTCTTATCCTTGAATAATAAAATCATAGAATCACTAAGCAACCTTTGGCCTTATACCACTATGTCCACTTAACCATATGGTGAAGTGCCACATCCACTGGTTTTCTGAACATTTCCAGGGATGGTGTTTCCACTACTTCCCTCAGCATCCTGTTTCAATGCTTAACCACTCTTTCAGTGAGCAAATTTTTCCTAATATTCTGCCTGAACAGCCTCTGGCACCTTTTGGCCATTTCCTCTTGTTGTATCTCTAGGTTCCTGGAGAAAAGAGCAACCCCTGCCTAGCCAAATCCTTCTTTCAGGTAGTTGTAGAGGTTAACAGAAATAAATTCCTTAGCTCTGTATGGGATGGGACTGGTGATATAGCCTCAGGTCTGTGACTTGCATATGCTTATTAATTAATGCTACTGTAAATACTATTGGCTTGAAATCTCTGCACCCTTACTCCCATCCTGGTAATTTGTGGAGACACTGCAGATAATGGCAGAGTTGTTTCTGTTTGCCAAGTAGCGAGGAATCATGATAGACTAGTAAAAATAAAGTATGTGGTATATTGCAGAGAGTTTTATTGGACATACTGTTAGGATTCGGTTTTGTCCTGCTTTTTTCATGCACCATGTGATGAACTTCACTGAATCTGCAGCCTACTGCATATATTATATGGATTTTGGTTGAACAAATCCTATGTTTTTATGCACCTTTACAGCAAACAGTGTTCTGTTGGAAACGTTTGTTCACGTACTTTGCGTTCTTCCATTTCTGGTGATATGTCTTCACAATTTTATATTTAATTAAAATTCATGGCAGGAGACTTACTTTGTCAGTATAACAAAGGTGATGGTGTCTCTGCCTGATTAAACGATCAAATATATTTCCCACAGAGAGCTAATATGCATTTATGGGTGTGAAAGCAATTATTCATTATCTTGAAATATTTTTTTTTAATTTTATTTTTCCTCATGTCAGGGTTGATGTGTTTTCAGTCAAATGTTACTTCAAGATCTGATTTCAAGCTTCCACTCTCAATTTCACTTTGTCACATTTACCTACACTAAGGGGTAGCTAATATGACTCAATACAATAACAGAAATGTTTAATCCCACTAGTGGTTTTATTTTATAGCTATTTGCCACAAGGCTTATCTCACATTTAAACAATTTTACTACAAGTGGTCTGATGCTCATTCAGTTAGTTCAGCTGAAAACTTTAGCGCTTATAATACACGTTTGCAGCAGGATATTGAGCCCCTCTGCTGTTCAGGGATGAAGATGAGATGTAAACATTACCGCTACTAAGCAATTATCCAGTGATCAGTTGGTCAGTCAGAAGTTCCTTAAAAGCTGGACTCTTTGGCTTATTCAAATTTAGCCTCTTAGTTGCCTGTGTGTGAAGAAAACACGCTCTGAGTTCCAAGGTTGTTTTATAAACACCTTGACAGAAAACCGTTTTGGGAGGAAGGGAGGGGAGGGGTTTGTTCAACCTTTGTTTCAAAGGTGAAATCTGTATCATTGTATTTAACTGGCTACCTGCAGTTCATTAGTGGAGGCATCATTAAGTAGTACTGGAACATTTGTAGTGGCTAATCTTTCAAGCATTTAGCATTCACGATGACCTCGTTAAAAGTAACAAAGGTCAGGCTTCAGTTCAGCAGAGTTGCCCATTCACCAAGGCGACTGGCATAGCAAAGTAATCTCTGTGTGTCACTTTTCATTAATCATGCTACTTTCCTCTTCACGAAATTCCAGCAGATAATTGTTACTAAATGCGATTTGCAACACCCTGTGCTGTGGTTGAAGGACCAGAAATAGGCAAACAGATAAAAACATTGTTTAGCTTGCAGGCAGCAAGTGTTTGCTATTCAAAGGTATCAATGCATAAACATTGATTTAGCCATGAGCTGACACTTATAAAACATTTGCTGTTTCCAGAAAGCCCTGCGGTCAAGCTAAGTAATATCCAAGGGCAAGTACTTTTTCCTGTATAGCAAGGTTAGATTCTATATAAGCTGTCTGATTCTGAAATAAATCAGTTTTGGTAATGTTAAGTTGCTTCAGCACTGACATAGGTCACAAGAAAGTACACTAAACTAAACATTTACAAATGTGGTAGGAAATGTGTTCCCATGTAAGTTTGCTTATGACTATGTTGAATAAATATTTCATTAAGTTAACCGTTTTCTACTTTTAGTTAATTGTTATTTAGTATTTTTTAATTAATGCCTTTTCCATATCTCAGAAATTATTTCAAGTGTCCTCTCTATGCTCTGAAATTTCTCTGATAAATTTATCTTCATTTCCATCTGCACCTTGTAAACTTCAGTGAAAGCTGAACAGTTTTAGAAACACACCAATGGAATTCCAGAGAAAGAGATTCTTAACGTTTGTTTCATGGCCCAAAGATGCAATTTTGTTCAACACCTGGACAGATTCTGTTCTGTCACAAAAGTTAAGCTGATAGAGTTTTTAGAAATTGCTGTGGTGTTCCTTAGCAAAAGGCAGAGTTTGATTGCTACTAAGGAAATAGGATTGCAGTCCTGTACTTGTGCAAAATCGTGATCTTACTGACCTGCAAGTTCAGAGAGCAAGAACAACAATGAAGTAAACTATAGTTTTAGTGTGACTGTTTTAGATCCATCACTTACATTACAGGACAACTGTTTTATTTACCAGTTTTTCAAATAGGTTTCACTTGCAACTTACAGAAAATAAATGAATGCAAAGTCAGACAAAAATCAGGACTCATGTCTACACATCACATCTCAAATATGTAGCAAATAAGAATTGACAGCAGTACAATTTCTTCAAAATGTGGTTTTCAAAGATGACTGGAAATGCCTGCATTTCTTTTGAAATACCACAGAATACCATTTTTAGTTTCAGGTTTCTAATGTTTAGATACAGTTTGCTGTTGAGTTTAGTCAATTCATGATTGTTCAGGGTAATAGTATAGCATACTTCAGATAAAGCAAAACTATTGACAATGCAAAAATGAACAAATTAAATTCAAAGAACATATAATGTGAGAATGGAAAAATATTTAACATTGCTGAAGAACCAATGTGATAAATTATTCTGAAAAGTCTTCATTTAAATGATAATGAGGTTTGTATGTATAGAGTGATCATTTGCCTTGAAAATGGTGAATGATGGTACCAGATCATACATAGATCACGTACATACCACTTTTGATTTGAGCCTAATCTTTTTAATCTGAGCAATCATAATTGGCTGGCAATAGAATTGAACATATCTAAAGTAATAGAGCTATGGCACAAAAGTACTGTTTGTTAGTAATTCAAACATAAAATAAGTTTCTTGAATTTCACAGAATACATTTTTCTTAATATGGCATTTCTAAGAATATTTACAATATATTCTCTTGAGGAGATTTTCTTTGTGTTCCCCTAAGCGCCTCATTTCCTGAAAAATCTATCATTCTTCTAATATTGGACTGGGACAGAATTTGCATCTTTTCAGATGCAGACGTGCCTGCTTTGCATTTAGTAGCCCTCACCTACAAGCTAATTTTTTATATATATAAAAGACATTGGACAATTAATTTCTATTCATCCTTATGAACTTCTATCACATTCCTATTCAGCCATCTCTTTTCCAGCCTGAGAAGTCCTAGTTTACTAAGTAATTTCTTGCATGGAAGCATTCATTCTTGAATGGTGTCCAAATAGGATACTGTTGCAGTATTTAATTCCAACTTAAGTGCCATCTGCTAGTAGAATCTTTTCTGCCAAGATTTCTCTCCACCACTTAATAAGAAAGGTAGTACTGTCTAAAAACCAAGAATGAGGTACTTTCTAGTATATGTCTCTTTGCAGCAACTGCTAAATTCAGTTTTACTCAAAGAGTCTGCTCTTTTATTTAGAGGCATGGGGTGTTAAAGGTTTATATTTTGTATCATAGAGCATTGTCTATGCTGAGCATTAACTGTTTTCAGCATTCAACCTATGGTCAAGCAGCATGAGCAACATTCAATTGCACCTCATGTTTCTAGGAGGAATTAAATCAACAAAAATCTTATCTGGTGTAAAAGAGGTAAGAAGAGTGCAGAGAGTCTGGATTTTATTTTTCGTTTTATATATTACACTATGAAAATGTCTGGCAATTCTCACCTGCTAATTCTTCAGAAGTCGTGAAGGTTAAAAGAAATTCCAACAGGGACCAAGCCAATAACTGACTGAATAGTTATGCCATTCATTTATTGCTTTTGGCTTTAAAGTATGTGGAAGAACAAAAGTGAGAGGTGAACTAGATAGGGTTTACTTTCATAATGGCTTGAGTATAGACTTCCTAAGGCACTAGAAAGGGTTTTCTTTCATAATGACTTCCAGTGTAGACTTCCTAATGCTAATTTAGGGCATCTTAATTGAAACTGAAGCATTTGTATGACTGCCTAGATCATCCTGGTCCAGTGGGCTATTTGCAGTTTATATATATATATATATATATATATATATACATGCATACAGTTCTGCAAAAGTGATTTTTTTTCCCAGATAAAAACACAAATTACAAAAGTGTAGTACCTTTAACTAGTATAATTTAGCAGATTGAGTCTATATTACATGGAACATCTTGCCATGGATTGCCTTAGGTACTCAGATTCTCTGTGGTTCAAAAAGTCTTCTGTAACTTGCAGAAGGCTGGCAGCATCTTATAGGATAGTGTTCCAATGTTCTCACCCCACAGCTCTTCCACTCTTGGAAGAAGGATTCGTGATCAGCCTTTCTTAGAGGACTTTTACGAGAGATGTAATATGGTAATGAATGATATGGATTTATTTTTGCAGTGCTGATTTTTCTCCTTCATAGTTACAGCTGTTGCTATCAAAACTGCATTTCATGCTTCCCCTTCTTGAGCAAGCAGAGGATGCTGCTTGGTTAGTAAGTAATCTTACATATTAACACTCCTGTTATAGGATTAAATTTGAGGGTATATAGTAGGTTAACTTTGGAGACTAACTTTTAAAGTTTCTCATGGGACAGATGAAATTTGGGTAGTATGTTAGAACACTGCCAAGCCTATGGAACTCAACTGACGCTTTAGGGAAAGTTTTATCTGGATTGTTCCCTGATCACATAAGCAAATTTATCTGAGAGGAGTTACAAAGAAATATTTTTACAATAGAAACAAGGCTAAGATTTTGGGAAGGTGTAAAATGGACATGTGAATAGATTATATATAAGGAGACCTGGAGGGTGTCAAGTGTCAAATATGTGCTCAGCTAGAAAATGCATGTCATGATTTTAGTGCTTAACAAGAGGGTTGGAATGCATGAAAGGAATTTACAATTTCAGAATGGCAATCATACTACGTCCAGGTGTATATATAAATACAATTGGGATAATTGAAAATGTTTTGTTTCCTCAGAATTTATTAAATCGTTCTCTAAAATTTCTCATATTTGGAGAACTATGTGTTTCAGTAGGAACTGTGTTTGTGCAGTATTTTGCTGTATTTTTGTTGTCCTTCCGTCCTGACATGGTAAATCTTTCTCAGCAAACCATAGCAAAAGAGGAAGAAAAATTTCAATGGAGACAGTTTGACATTTTCTCAAGCTGAAACAAAGGGGCTGGATGTACTTAGTGCTATACAAGTGTCAGAGATGCCATTCAGAAACTCCTGTAATGCACAACTGAAATCCTAGCTTTGAATTTACTGATTGAACTGCTGCAACCCTCACTAGAATTATGGCCATGAGAAAGAAAGATAGGCTAGAAATACACAAACATAATCTTATTTCATATACTTCTACTAATTAGTAAATGCAGGGGAAAATCATAAAATTAATTATTTATATATTATTTTTATATAAGTGGATTAAACTAAAACTTATTTTTAGACACATAAGACTCCTTTATACTCTTTAAAAAGAAAAATATTTTTAAATTGCTGTGAACTGTCAAGGACCTGCAAAATCAATCCTTGGACTACAACCTTTTCTGGTTAAGTTCAAAGAACTGCAGAAGACTATGCAATTTCTCTCAAGACTTCTGGTTTTGAACATGTTTTGAGTAGAAAATCAGTTTGCTTTACTCCAAGTAGGAAATTTTATGGGTATGGTCCACATAAGGAAATTATGAATACAAGGCTGATGGAAATGGCAGATGGAAAAATATATTTCAAGGTTAATATGTTCTTATGTTTTTGATTCAGAAATTCAGAGGCAAAAATCCCTTTTTTAATTGTTCAATATCACCTGTTCAAAATAAAAGTTTTACTCATCTAGAATTTCTAAAAAACATAAAAACATATTGTCTATTAAATTTTAATAGCTGCATTTGTTTTAAAGGGGAACAATATGGGGAACATTATATTTCTATTCTCACTAGATGCTGCAATCAAAGATTTTAATAAGTATTTGGAGAAGCATTACGTTTTAGTATATGAAATAATTTCTACAAGGAAAGTGAAAAAAAGATTCATGATTCTTTTTCTATGTACTTTCCCCCGCCATGCAACCCACAGCTGGCATTTTGATGTTCAGGAAAATTCAGTTGAATAGTATAAAAGATCCTCTATGAAACATCTCCCTTTTTTTATTTACCAGGTGGAAGTTTAAGCTTTTTAGAGTATAATGGGCTACCAGTGCTATATCAATGATTTTGTTGTATCAGATGCCCAGGACTAGGGAAATGCTGCAGGTCTTTCTTTATTCTAGTTTGATAACTCTTAGAATCATGAACTGTCAATGGCAAGTGCTATGTAAGTTATTGCCAGACAGTGAAAACCTTCGTGCCTTGGTTGTCTCTAAAAATATGAGTCATTTCATTGCAGTCGTATAGGGTTTTGTTTCATGCTGAGGACATGTTCACTCAATTGAAAACCAGACAAATTTGTGTGAGCTGCAGAGAAAAAACAAACTGAACACGTTAAAATTATTTTTCTGACGCAAGTACACACTAAATTACTTTTTGTTGGTAAAAAAACATACAAAGAAGTGCATTGAGGGAGAAGTTACCTAGTCTATTTTAAAATGAAAAACAGACATGGATTGCCATAAAAATGTTATTTTGAAAACTAAGTGGTTTGCATATGCATTTGTAAACATGTATAAATAGTATTATATGAAAGAAATACCCACTGAACCTGTACCTGGCCATAATATTTATTTAGAGTCTTTATTGATGTCCTTTGCAAGTTTGTGGTTTTGCTTGTTTTGTGAATTCTAAGGTAATCAATAGCTTGTAAAAGTAAATAATGTCTCCAGTCAGTGCACTAGATAGCTGTTATTTATCCAAGATCTCACTTCAGCTATGAAATTATAAAAGGTGTACTACTGTAACAATGATTACTTTAATTATACTGCAAATAAAACAGAAAGTGCATAACCACTTTTTCTATCCTATTTCTCTGGGGGCTATATTGATTTAAAAAGCTTTTACTGTACTATAGTAGCAAAGACTATTTTATTCATTTAAAGCCTATACAAAAGACAACTGTAGAAGTAAAAACCCACTATATAAACATCAGCATTATAGAATAAGTAGGTTTCCATCAGGAAATAATATAACATGGTCTATTTCTTTTTTTTTCCCCTATTAAAAAAAAAAACCAACTATTTTTTTCAGTGTTTCTTTCAGTTTTGGATTATTAATATACATCTTTCCTAACTTTGGTGGATAAACAGCCTTGGCTGGTATAGCCATTCCTGATACTGTGACTTAGAGCTTTAATTTGATTCTGATCCCTCAACACACATCATGTGTTCAGGGATGCGTAAATTTGAATTTGGAGGTTGCCTGCTGACTTCTAAGTAAATAGGAATTTATGCAGGCACCAGCATTCTTATAATTATTTTGTTGGTTATCTTGCTGGATCACATCTAAGAAACACAAGAATAATCTGAGAACTAAATATATGTGCAAATATATTACTGTAAAAAACTGTATGACTTTTATCTCTGTAAACTATAGATTATAGAATTGTTTTCATTATATCAGTTTGTGGTAACATCTTTGGCTAGGACATCAAGAGCCTATCAAAGTTTTCTTTGTAAAAGTGTCTAAAAGACAGATCAAAAGACTCTGGAACATTCACCCTGTGTGTGGCATTGCTTTCAGATTCTCCCCTTAGGTAATGAAGATTTTATCTCAATAAAAGATCTTATCTCTGAAATCTGCAGGAGTTACAACTTCTTGGTTTCTCGTTTCTCCATAGTTTTTCACAGTTCTTTTAGTTTGCTTTTGTTCACACCTCTATTTTCTTCCATAATGGAATCTGTTTATCAAGAGTTTGTTTCCCATTCAAGCTGTGTGTAGCACGAAAAGGATAGTGGCATTTGGATCCCCCCTTCCCCTGGCATCATCTCATTCTCCCTGCCAACACTGCTTTCTTTCCTGCATCTCAGTCTCTGAGGTTCAAAGAAATATGCTCATCTTTTTCATGTTATCCTTGTCTCTTCTGTGCATCCTGCCTGTCTCCTAATAGAAACATGCATGTTGTATGTTGTCCATATGAGCTACTTAAGCAGAATTAAAATAATTTATAGCCAACTTCAGGAATCTGGACACATCCTCTAATGTTCGCACATAGCTTTTACTGCATATTTCCAAAGATTCCAAGCCCATCTGCAATTACCTGGAAACATAATGATTTTAGGCAACTATCAGACTGTAATAACAGCAAGTTGCTTTACCATTTTTAACCCCTTCCAGTTACTTTTTGAACCACTTTAATTTTTTTCCACAGAAGAAAAAGTAGAAATCCCCCTTTTCCATCACATCTCCTGCACATAGAGGAGCAAAAATCAGGTACCATCATGACGTATTCTACATTACTGTGGTGTTTCCTCTCCTAAAGGGATTTCTCAGCTTTCTTTTAGGTAGCTTTAGTTCACTTATGCATCACAGACTTTGGTCAAAATTGCTTTAGGATATGCTTTCTGCCTAAAAATTGAGAATTCATTAGTGAAATTTAATTTTTTTTAAAACAAACTCAGGAGTCATAATAACTTTGGTATATAAATAGTCCACAAAACTGATATAAGTAGCTTCTGTCAGCTTGTCTATGACAATTAAAGACCTGCCACAGCTAATTACAGCACATACCAGTGATGTACAGCTTCTTTAGTTTTCTTTCTTCTTTACCTTGACAGAATTCTTTTAACAGAAACTTAGTGTCAGTTATATTCTTTTTTTGAACATGCTACTAGAACACGTATTTTCAGATATCTCAAAACTACTATATGTAGAACAATGTCTTGTTTTATTTTATACAGATTCAGTGCTTTGCGAGGGTGAGAAAGTCTAAACTTAATGTGAATCTGTTCAATGTTCAATGTTATTGCTCTCCTCCCTTTCCACCTTAAAATGATGTTTTTAGAGAGCATTTAAAGAAAGTAACATGTTTTCCATACCATAAGATCCTAGCAACATCCTCTCTCATTACTTTACCTATATATATATTTTCCCTATATAAGGGGAAATTTTTATGCACAACAGTTTTATCACAAGAGACATCAACAAACATTTTCATATTAGGACATGAACCAATTAGCCCTGTGCATTCCATATGCATATACCCTGTCACAGGGTATAAATATAAAATAGAAATACGGTGATGTACACTGAAATCTTATCAGACTCAAACAAGTATCATAATTGTGCACGTAAAATGAACTGCTGTAACAAGGGGCATTTGGTGCCTGCAGGCAAGTCTTTGATTCTGTACCTTTCCATCTTGTAACATTCTGCACTGAATATCCTTGTAGTCTTTCTCAGCACAACCTAAAAAACCTCAAATAATTACAAAAAGCAGGAAGAGTATCGCCTTTGCTGCCATTGTACCTGCAGTGGATATCATTTAGCAATTAGGTGGACAGCACTAAAGTAGTTATTCTTTCAAAAGTAACTGAACATACTTGAAGAAAATAATTTATATTGGCTTCCTAAAAGATGTATTGGTAAATAAATACAATATTTGGTAAATAAATTTACTTTTACTTCCAGATTAAATATCTTTAGAGTCAAAATCCTTAATGAGGTGTCAGTAAGTGACCTTCTGTTTTCATGACAGCCAATACAGCCAGAATATACAATACAAAAACCCCTCTGCAGTGTGAGTTTTGAATAAAAGCAGCCCTGTCCAATGTGTTTTGAACTCTTCTTTTCAAGGGCAGTATATTCACCATGCCTTGATATCCTCATGGTATGCAGATCAAGAAGAAAAACTTAACAGAATCTTGTTTTCTTATTAATTTTTAGCCAGTATAACAAGTTTGTTACAAAGCACTGAAGTGTTACGACCATTTAAAAAATAATATATCAGAATTTTGACTATCAAATAACTCTCAAACCTGCATGATATCCAGTTTTATTCAGTGATGCAAGCCAGATGCTGAATGACACAATAAGCGTATCAGCTCAAATGGGACTGGACATATAATGAGTTTGAAGTACATTGACTAGTGATTAAAAACCTGTAGGTGTTTGACTGATAAAGCACAACTGCCAGTTCTCAAAAGTATAAAAAAATATATCAAAAATCTCCTTTTTTTTTTCTCTTGTGCAGCTTCCCAAAACATAGGAAGGGTAGGGGATTTCTGCTTTTTTCTTTCTTGTTGAGTAGGTTTAATGGCAGCTGGAACATGTAGAACTATGTAGAGTTGTCAGCAGAATGAAAACAGGTAAAAAAACAAAACTTCAAAGTTCCAAAATCAAGTGAGCAGGAGTTACAAATACCACATTTAATTTGCCCATATGAATTTCACCTAGGTGATTTTTATATATCAAATGCTACAATCTTTAGCTACTAATTCCTTCTCTTTTTCCAGATCATCCCTGATTCAGACCACAGGAGCAGGCTGGGATGACCAAACAGCTTTTTTCATGGCACAAAGAGTGGTCCAAGGCATTTTAGACTATATAGTTGTTATCCTCTGAGGTTTTGCATGATACTCATCACTATTGTATGAGTTGCACTCATGACTATCAATTTAATTTCAAACCCCACCTGTGAGGCTGGAGATTATTATCTATAATTGGCATAGGAGCCAGAGCAGATAGATGGGGCAGGGACACAGAAGCAAAATCAATTATTTACAAGGAATACTAATATATATTATTCACTCTTATTCCAGAAAGTGTGGTGTTTCAAAGTTCCCAAGTCCACTATGGTTTTATGAATGTGCTCTTGTCACGTCTACTGTGATTCCAGTGGCATTGCACAGGAAACTGGCCTCTAAGAGTTTGACACTTCAGTACCTACATCATGCTCTTGTGCTCTTTTACTGGCAGGACATACACTCCATTTTGATCTACAGGTCAGTCTTGAGTCTGTCTCTACATACACAAGCTAGTGAAAAAATAATGCTTCCCTTTTAGCTACCTCACATACAGAAATAGTTGAGAATTTTGAGTGCCTAGCTTGAAGTTAAAAACTTCAGCAAGAGTCCGAAGTCCAGGAAGTTACACTGTTTTAAGGCTGTGCCTAAAATTCTGAATCAAGCAGTTACAGGGACTAAAGTAAAAGAATCCAGTGATCTGAGTACACAGTTTAGGATACTGAACCCTATTTGTGCAGAAAATCAGAATCATATAGGTCTATGTTCATGACACACCTTAATATTACAGCCATGGTAATGTTTGAAGTTGTGAATCTTCATCATTCTTTAAATGGACAACAAAGTTTCAAGTGAGCTCCACAGACGCAGAAACAGGGAATACACCACTTGGTATCAACTTTGAGAATACATTTTAGGGGATATGCTGGGACTTCCTGGTAGGAAGTCTATGATAGGAATCCATTTCTACATAGCAAATGTTTAATAAATGGACAAGTCATTCTGATAGCATCTGCTTTCTTTATTTCAGCTTTTGCAGCTTCTGCCAGAAATCTGAGAGGAGTCTAATGACTAACAGGACCCTTCATGAAGTGTTCCCTATTCATGCCCAGAGCACATTCTTGCTCGGTGAGGCAGAAAAGTTCTGGGAAAAACAGTATAGAATCATGCAAATATGGAATATATCAAAATGCAGATACCCAAGAAAGAAAATCTCATTTCTCAGAGTTTGCTTTTACAACTGCAGTAATACTCCTTGCAATTATTCTTCGTTTGGTTTGAGCTTTTCCTGTTCCTACAGAATAAAAAAGTGACTGGAAATGGTTAGGTGGTGTTGTGAAAAATATTAGGTTTATTTTCTTACCTACTCTTATCCTTATTCTGGTGGAAAGGTGCAGCATGTAAGGAGAAGCTCGGTAAAACTTCTTAGAGTTTCATAAAAAGATACATGATTGCATAATGTCATAATCATGTTTTATTTCAGTCTAGATGTTTGAAAACAAGCTCTCTGAACTGTTTTGACATTTGTACCCTTTTTCACACACTAGTGGGCTTTGGTTATATTGCAAATGGTGACCACTAAATTACCATTGCCATTTTAACTCAACCAAAGACTACAGAAAATAAGAATTAAAACAGTACTAGTTAATAATAATAATACTAATTACATAAAAGTGATTTTGATAATGAATTTAGTTTCTGCTGACTTGCTAGATAACCATATGGTTAACTTCAGAATCAATCAAGAATTTCCTTGGACTTTACTTAGCAGGGTGACATAAAATTTAAGTACATGAAGTGTGATAAATACAAGCTGTCTTGATGAAGATCACTGTGTTGACTTAGATAATGATTGAATAAGAGAAGTATAATAACAAATATGTGCATAGATATTTTAAAATAGAAATCAAGCCAGCCTGTTAGAATTATCAACAGAAAGTTTAGTATGGTTAACACTTTCCTTAGTTACATATAGTAAGCAGAAGTAGTGTCATGCACACAGAAAAACATTATCACACTTGCTACAGGGCATGGACAATCAGAGATATAATTTCATTATTTTACTACTGCTTTACACCTTTAACTGATGCAAATAGAAAGCTGAATGTTGTATAGCACTTGCGATACACACGGATGCTGCTTTAGTCAGACTGAACATCCTATGAGGCTATTTTTATTTCAATTTTCTTATAAGACAGTTTACAAATTTGTCTCTAATGATGAGGAGGAGACAGTTTTGCAGATCATTACTTGGCTAAAAGGACAGTTTCACCACTATTGTTCAGATTCCTTTACTTTAAATCTGAAGAGTAAACTAGATGTTTTATTGCATTGCCTAGACACAGTGGTCTATACAGACACAGTATACAGAAAGTACCGCTGATATTCTAGTGAACATCTTCTATCCACATGATGGCTTTGCAACAGAAGTTGTAGTGATGTGGTCCTTAATCATGACTCATAAAGCTAGGGTAGCCTCTGAACCAGAAGTGGGGTACCTGAATATGAACAGCTGGGTTACCACTATAAAAATGACTGCCAAGTTCAACTTGAGCACTTTTGTAAAGTTAGATAGAGGACAACTTTTTCTAATTTTCCAAGCCCTTAGAAAACTCTAGTTTTCTATAAGTGCTGATGTTTCAAAAACATAAAGGTAACATAGTACCAGTTTGAATTTGGGCTGTGACCATATTTAACAACAATAGGAAGTAAACAAATCATATTTATGATTAGAAGTAATTTTTAAAACAATTTTTTAAGCACTAAGTTTTCTATTAGTTTGCCAATGAAATACTGCCCTCAAACTTTGTGGCATTAATGTGCGTAAGTAGAGGATAGTAGCAACAACTTTACTCAAATGTTTCAGCTTTCCACCACAAGGAATAAGCTGTGTTTTGCTAAAGGATATTTCTACAGCCAAAGGGGAACACAGTACTGCTGGAAGGCTGTGTGCCAACGTCTTCACGTTCCTTCAGTGCTCAATTCAAGCAGATGGGGGGGAACTCAATTCTAGTAGTGTTTCAACTAGGGCGTTTTCCAAAAATTAAAGGGGATTTAATCAGCACTGCCTAGACTAATTATAAAGGTGGTCAGTAAAACTTACATGTATAACTCTACACCTTATGAAAATTAATAATTTTTCCTCAGTTTCAATACTCAAGTGAAAATGGATTTTAAAAAACCGAACAAACCAAACAACCAAAAAAAAAAAAAAAACACCAAGAGCAACCAAGAAAAAAAAAAAACAGAAAAAAAACCTAAAAACACAGAAACAAAAAAATAAAATAGAGAAAAAGGGTAGAATTTTCAGAGATTCCAGAAAGCAGATGTGTGAGAGACAGATGTGGCCCAGGAGGGGAGATGGCTATATGCTCCCATAGATGTAAAGAAACGTGAAACCCTGAATTGCAGCTTGCAACTTAGACAGAAATCTCCTAGGTGCAGGTTCATTTTTCATCAAGTTAAATCAGCTGGTGAGCATCAGAAAAAGGTGCTCACATCTTCCCCAACATCTCAGTGATCCAGACTGAGATCATTACGTTGCAGTAAATGGCCCTATTTCAAAGTCTGGTGTCTTTTTGTTTGATTGGTTTTTGTTTTGTTTTTTTCCTTTTGTTATCTGTAAACACTCTAAGGGTATTACCTTACCCTGACTTGCTTTTCTTGGTGAAGAAAAGCAACTTAAATGAGGCCTTTATTTTCTTCCCCTTAAAGTATCAGCTAGCCAGCCCAAGTGGGGAGGTGCTAATTTGTTACTTTTCTCTGGTTTACTGTTGTTTAGGCAAAGCTCCAACAGCTGGTGACTTGATTCAGAGGTGCTAAATAGTAGTGTGGAAAGGCTGTTGGTAGCCCTGCTTGATCTTCCTGATTGTAAAGCCTGGGAACCTTTCAGGTTTAATATCTTTTGTAAGTTAAGCTGTGTTAAACTGCATGCTTAAATCTAAGGGGATGAGATGTACTTATGTTTGAAGATATAATATTTGTTTTAAAGGTTTGCTCATCTGTTGGAAAATGTTCTCTGACAAGGTCCTCTTTTTGTCTATGAGGGTCGTTGAAGGTAGGCAGCAGTCATCTTTATTTTGTGAAGCTGAACAGGAAAGGCTAGGCTAAAAATTGTAGTCTGATGCTATGTTATTAAGCCCCATATGTTGCAGCCCACAAAAAGATGGTGTTGCAGAGAAATGTGCCAAGTTTATTGGGAAAAGAACAGAAAGCTATAGAAAGGCACAAAGAGCTACTTTTTAAAAAGTTTTTCATTGGCTGCAGCAACCTTATGATTATAGACAGAAATGCGGATACAGGAGCTTTTTGCAGTGAAGTAGACTTAACGTGGAGAAGAGATAACAGGCAGATTTTTCTCAGAGTACCAAATGTGTTGTGGTCCCTCATATTCTATATGTGTGAAGAGAGGGGATTTGAGTCTGTCAGAGGAAAGGTCATAAGGGAAAAAACAAAGGAACTGGAATTAATTTCAGTGCTGGTTTCACTTGCGCATGCTGTAGACTATCAGCATGGTACATAATATTTCTCAATCTACCTGTCTGCTTCTCAGGGAAGAAATGATACCTATCATTTATTTTCCTATTATGATGTTTAGGGAGCATGCATTACATTAAAGCAATAGCAGCAGAAAAGTAAGTGTAATGATCATTCCGATTTCTGGAAAATAAAGTCCTTTAATGTAGCTTCTGTGTTCTATAGCAGAAGGACCAGGGTAGGTCAAGGCTACAGCTTAATCCAGTTCCTGTTATCTTAGCTGTAATTAATTTTGTCCCATAGGTAATCCCATGATCAGCTGGATTTCTATATATACCCTGAATTGCAAAGCTTAAGTGTATACCTTATTAGCAAGAAAAGGATAGATTTGTTTGTTGGGTTTTGTGAATACTTGTAGAGTAGATAATTTTTCTTGCAATATGACTTGTTGATATATGATGATGAAACCAGCCTCTGCTTTAAATAACTTCTCCAAAAGGGAATAAATATTCAGACACTGATGTCTGGATCACTGCTTTTGGTACCAGACTGCTGCAGTGTATAGTATTTTGAACAGTCATCTGGTTTTTCTTAAGTTGTGTGTCATTACTTACAAATCATTAGTACCAAAATCCCCTTGAAATTCTTCCTACGATTTTTTTCCTGCACATTTACGGCGATACTTAATTGTAGGACACAGACTACTTGTTGCAAATCAGCGCTATTTTAAGCACACTTTGTGACCTTAAGTAAATGTATAACATCTATTCAGTACAATATAAATATAAAGGACTTCTCCAGATGGTTTGGTCATGACAGATAACCTTATTTATTGTTATGACAGTACAGGGGCAAGCTGCACCTGTGGTCTCTTCCCCAATCTGTCTTGCAGGCTTCTATTTCAAGTGACAAACCTTACCAACACTTTGGCAGGATTGAATATGGCAGTTGACCTAACTTCAGACTGAAGCCATGCTCCAGTTTTATGTCAGTCAGTGCCTTATTCATCCTTTATGCAACCTTTACAAGTATTTTCTTCAGATAGACTGTGCCACCATTTCTCCTTTTACTTTACTGTTCTTAGTCTTGATACTAGGACACGGCTCCCTTTTCTAATAGGGTGAACCTGGTGAGCCCAGCTGTAATTTTTTATTTTGTCTCAGTGACACATTTCTGTAAGGTTTTGTGACAAAGATCAAAGTTACAAAGAGTATCTCCCTAAAAAGACATGTGTTATCCATTCCCTGCAGAAACACATCACAAGTATAGGAAAGGTTGATCACAATAGGTTCACTTGCCCAGGTCAGTGCAACATGCAGGTGGCTGAGCTGCAGGAGGTGGTGATAAGGCTATATAACATCAGGGAGGCTGAGAAGGAGTTAAATAGCTATTTCCAAGTACAGTCTGCAGGGAACCCAGAGCCTGCAGCCAAACAGCTGAAAACTTCCCCCCAACAGCACACACACTGTAGGAAGGGGGCCAGTAATACATAAGAATGGAAGCTTGCAATGGCAAGAACCAGCAGGAGAAAGAGACTTCCTTGAAGCCTGAGGTGCCCTTACAGAACCCATTCACTGTTTTGCAAACTGAAGAGGAAAGACCCATCACCTCAGGAGAGCTGCTGGGGCTGAATAATGCAGTCCAACCTGCTCCTTGTGCAGCAACCAGTGCAGCTAGGAAGAGGCTACAGGGAGTAAACATTAGAGGACTCTTTGGAGAGCCATGAAGGCACCCATTATTGGCAGCCTAAAGTGCTCTCTAGAGAGGTGTGCTGCTCATCTGCAGCTCACAGCAGGGATGTCACCAAGAGGCTTTAAAGCTGTATACTCACTCCTGGCTACTATCCACTGCCATTGTTTCACACGGGCACCAGTGATGCTGCCAAAAGCAGTCTGAGGACTATCAAGAAGGATTTCAAAGTACTGGAAGCAGCAGTAAGGGACTCTGGAACACAGGTAGTTTTCTCATCAATTCTGCTAGTCAGAGGAAAGGGGTTTGAAAGGGCTGGCTGACTCCAGTGAATTGACAAATGGTGACACAGCCAGGGGTTTATCTGCTACACCATGGGATTCACTTTGAGAAATCTGGTCTGCTGGGGGCTGATGGAGCTCATCTATCAGAGGAAGACAACAGCATCTTCATTCATACATTTGACAAGATGATGAAGACTTTAAATGAAACTTTCCAGGGAAGGGGAATTTTCATCCATTCCACTCCTACCAGTATGATTCCAGTGCCAGCAATAGATGCCCAGAAGCCTGTAAAGGTATCACAGGCCAGCACATGAAGAGCAGCACAAAGTAACTCCAGCTGCTTCAGCCAGTAAGTCGGCTTCACTGTGGACACAATTTAGATGCCTCTGGGAAGACCAAGTAGCATGAGTAACAGAGAAGGATTTAGACATGTGCGTGACTGTAGGGATATAACCTTACTGGCATCACAGAAATGTGGTGGGGTGGCTCCTGTGACTGGGATGTTGGAATGGAAGGATACAGGCTGTTTAGGAAGAGCAGATATAGGAGGCCAGGAGGTGGTGGTGTTGCCCTCTCTGTCAGTGACCAGCTGGAATGCATGGAGTTGTGCCTGGGGATGGATGAGGAGTAAGCCAAAAGCTTCTAACTCAGGATAAAGGAAGTGCAGGTACAGGTGACATTGTAGTGGAGGTCTGCTTCAGGCCACCTAACCAGGAAGACCACGTGTATAAGGCCCTTTACAGGCAGCTAGAAGCAGTTCTATGTTCAGAAGGCCTGGTTCTTATGGGGCGCTTCAATTACCCCAGTATTTGTTAAAGGGACAGCATAACACAGCTTTAGCAATCTAGGAAGTTTCTGGAAATACATTCCAGATCATAACTTCCTTCTCTAAATGGTAGAGTTCCAACAAGGTGTGCCTGCCCATGGGTGGAACTACGTGGTCTTTCACATCCCTTCCCATCTAAACCATTCTGTGAGCATGGCAGCATGACTTGGTACAAGTAAGCGTGATGTTGCTTAAAACATTATTCTCTCAAATTTAGGCAAGCCCAGGTACTTCATTTTTAACCTCAATTGTTTCTGCACAACCACATTTCATTCTCAGTATCATTCCTGCATCATTTTTCCAGGGCTGCCTTAATCCTTTCCTTTCTGTGAGATTTTACCATTTTAATACTTTTTTAAATCATGAAATTCCTACAAGTCAAAGAAACCCATTAATCAAGCTGAAATCAGACAGCCAGGAATTTTGCAATTAGTCCTTCTACTTGTCTTATTAACTCTTGGAATTTCTACATTATATTTTATTTGTGATGATTTTTTTCCTTGCAAAATTTTATCCAACAAGTTGTAATGATATCAGCCAGTCCAGTTAAACACTAAATATTTTTTCTGCCTGTGTTCCCCAAAATTAATAAACATTTTTAGATTATCATGAATATCATTATGTTTTTTAACTTCTTCAAATTTTAAAAATGTAAGAATATTATAAAAAAATCAAAAATTTCCCAATCAATAATGAAGAAAAGATAACTTTTTATATAATTTGTCTGTTTTCTGCTGCGGTCCTGTGAGCTAACACAGAAATTGAGATAAGGAAAGTTAAGAAAAAGTTAACAAAAAGTTTTATTGTGTACCAAAGTGAGGCAGCAAAATTCTGAAACCCAAGTTATCAAATATAGGGTGTATTTTATATTAAAACAAACTTCTCTTATTCATTAGTCAGCAGTAGTTGTTGTCTTGACAGCAGAAAACATTGTGGTCGTACTGTCTGATTTATAACTTCTATTTGCAATTTGGGTGTTGCTGACTACAATTGAATCCTTTTGAAAGTGACTCCAATGCTGTATGATAAATGGATAGATTTCAGCAGAGGCCTGGATCTGTAGGCAGTCCTGGCCATGGAGAAATTTCTCTATGCTTGTTTTGCTGCTTCCAATAAATTTTGCTACTTCTTTTCTGTTAAATTTTAATTTGTTTTTCTTTATACTTTTATATTTTCCTGTGTCTTATTACACACTTCTGTATAGTTCTTGCATAAATATTTTTGTTGTCACTACACTTTCAGCAGAAACTACTGAAGATAAGAAATGTTCCATGGAGTTAAAAGTTATATATTATGCTTATTGGCTTATATCCACCCCATGTGAGAGCAGATTAGTATTCAGGTTGAATTTCACATTCTCATTATTTTTCAAGACTAATCAATTAAATGTTTCATCAGTTAACAAAGAATAAACTGTAGTTCTCCAATTCCAACCCATAGACTGTTTCTAGATTGAAAGCTAAGCATGCATGCTATAGGCTTCTTGGCTCTGATCACACACAAAAAATAAACTGAAGTTTATTTATTATAGGAGACTCAGAAATTTTCTTAAAATGTTAGTTTAACTGGAGGAAAGAACACATCTATGATGAGAAATTAATCAAAATATTTTCATTGTTCTGGTCTCTAAGGAAAGAAAAATAAAAATATTAAAGCAGGATAAAATTAATCTTTTTTCCCCTAAAGACTAAAGTATTAACCATTTGGGAAACAGTAAATACAATTCAGTATAAATAGGAAAATATTAGTACTTTTTTGTGTTATTAATTTTGTGGTAGGGAGTAGGAAAGGCATTTATCTATAGGAATAAGGACTTCTGCACAGTACTGCCCATCAGCATTTGGCTAGTGTTATAGGAACTGTGAAATTCCTGCCCATATCTTCAGTAGCATCTAAATGTGCAGAAAAATGTTCAATGCTGCACTGAAATTTATTTAGTACACACCCCTGGAAATCAAATGGTAGGATGTAGATTAAATAAATACAAGTACTCACCAACACATCCAAGTCTGCCCAACACTCCCACTACAAGTGTAATGATGGAAGCTCTTTTAAGTTTGATTTGATATCTGGAAGTGCCTTTCCCTTTCTTTGTTGACCACAGGGGAAATTTTGGACAAGGCATCCAACTTTCAAACTTCAATGAAGCGTTCCAAGTTGGCCAGGAGTGTGCCCAAAGTAATTTTAGTATTGTTCCTCTTTTTGATTTTCTGTTCAATATAATTTAATTGCTATATAACATTCTTCACTGTAAGAAACATTTTCTAATTGGTATTTTTTCTTGTTCTTTTCCTATGAATTAATACAGCTTCTTACAGTTACTTCCATGACAATACATGATACCATGTGGTTCTCAGCAAGTTTTGTGTCGAATGTTTAGTACAACTGTGTTGACATTCTGCCAGGCTCTTGGTGAGAGCTGCTTGTAAGAAGTCTTGTAGTTGAATCTGATTCAGTTTAAGGCAGGTCACAAATCTCAGTCACAGTTCAGTAGATCACCCAGATTTTATTGTCTGAGTTAGCCTCTTTTATGGCTGGCTTCCAAAACAGCGTATTGGAGTACGAGTTCAGAGGAGGCAAACCAGGAAACATGAAGGACTGAGAAGGCACCATGCTGCTAACATGCAGTCTGTACTTTGCTAGTCCTCTGCTTCAGCTCTTGGCATTGTCCCTTGTGAATAACAACAAATTAAACCATTATGAAAATTGATATAATCGTTCAGAGGAACAAAGGTTCTATGTCTCTTCTGGAGCTTAGTGTACCTATTATCTCTTCCATCTTCTTAAGCAAGAGAAGCAGCTGACAAGAGATGTGTTAAATGTTACTAGTAGGAAACCCCAGATAGCAAGATTCAGGACTTTCCTTTACTTCAGAGAATACAAGTGACAAGCCATGGATAAATTTCCTTTTCTTTTCATTTAAAACAAACTACTTATAGTGCCAGCCAATATTAAACATGGCCTTTCCTGAAATCTGTTATTATGTGAAAAATAACTTAGATCTACAGAGAAGTAAATAACAGATTTTCTAGTATGCATATATCCATAGCTGTAGCATATATTCTATTTTGCAGAATGAAAGCCGAACTTTTAAGTAGCAACTTTCAGTATTAAAATTGTCAAGAGTATTGCCAGAATATCTGATAATCTGAAGCAGTCCACTGAAATCTACCAGTAAATCCAGTAACATTTCAAGTCAGTACATTCTGGAGTGTTTCTGTGCCCACTCCCTAGAAAACAATACTTGGCTTCAAAAATTTACAAGAAATAATTGCTTTACAAATATTATAACATTTCATTTGGACATGAAATATTAAAAATATTTATTAATGGTATCAACTTAAATTTTCTGAATGACATTAGCATAAATTATCCACATTTTTGAGTGTCTTTAAAAGACTGATTGCTCCCTCACTATGTTAATTTCATCACTCACTGTTATTTAGAATAAAAAAACCTAAACAATCTACCAGCAATAGCTACTGCTTTTTTGCTGTCAAATTCAGTGGTGTTTTTCATTACTCCTCAGGTTCATTCATTAGATTGGAAATTTATAGTATGTGTTTCTCAAAGAAGTGTTTCAGAAAAATATCTTTCTCCTAAACGTATTTACAGATGGTTTAGTAAAAGATCATGAAACATAATAGCAATGAAGGAGGTCATAACACTTGTTCTACTATTCCTGGATATATAGTAAATCTCATTCTCCTTTTCACATGCCTTCCCATTCTTCTTCTTTTCTGTGCAATAGCCTTTATAATTATTATTACTATTAGTTACATCATTTTAAGTATTTGTTAACTTGTGTCCTTTAAGAAGACACAACATTTGTAACACTGAATTTTTATTATCATTTTAATGACTGTTTTTCCTTCTTTATTTTCATATTGGAGCTTGAATTTTTTGTCTTGTCTCATCCTTCCTAGACCAATCTGAGTGCTGGTTTGTGTTTTTGGTTTTTTTTTATTATTAATACATTATATTTCTTTTTTCACCCATAGCCAAATAAGTTTTTTCTTTGTTCTCTGGAATGTAGACATTTTTTTCTCTAAGTTTTACCCTTTTCAATGCCTGAGTTATTAGCTGGCATGTTTATTTTCCAGACTGGCTCGTAAATTTTTTTTTCCTACCTTTAATTTAAAATTATGTAAACAATTATCTATACTTTATTTCCCTAGGTGATTCTAGGCAGAATATTTGATTGTCCTCAGATTAGTCTTGCCAAGAGGCAAGATTTCTTGGGCAGCTGACACTGGTTAGCCCAGCTTGTTTCTAACCTCTCTGGAGCCCTGATCTATCTCAGGCCAGCCAAGGCTGCCCAGGTGCTGTATCGGTGGTGAATGACTGATGCACTGTGTGTGCCCACTTGCCCCCTCTGCTGAGTTTGCCTTGGTTTGCCTCCTGCATGTACAGTCAGGGATGGTCTGGGCTAGGAGGGGGAAATGCAGTCTAACTTAGGCTGTGTGACAGCCTGCCCTCAACATCAGCCTGGCAGCAGTGATTTCACAAGGTCTAATAATCATGCTGGTATTCGTACAACCTGGCTGAAATCTGAATGGTGTGCACTCAGTATTACAGAACTTGTCCTGTTTTTCCAGGGAGGCCTACAAAAACAATAATATTTCTGCCTTCTGAACGCCAAACAGTAGATTTATGCCCTTTGCCTTGTTTCTAATAAAGTCCTATAGCTGTTCATTTTTAACTAAAGAACTAGTTTTATAAGTAGATGGCAAACTGTCTTCTAGCCTCTAATTAAAACTTATTTTTCATCCTTAGGTGTAATGACTACTCTTCTGAGATGAGCTCTTAATTAATGCACAGAGATCCTGAAAGTCCCACCTCTCAAAAGTCATGATTGACATCCAAGGATACAAAAATTGCACTAATTGAGCTTTCCATTTATACACTTTTCTGCAGCCAGCTCATCAGAAAAGGTAGGAGAACAGATGAGTATAAGAACAGTTACTTTTCAGACTTCTGTATTCTCCAGAGGCAGGGAGGGGAGGGGGGGAAATCTTGCAGAGCTATGGAATATTTTTAACTATAAGAGTCAACTCTTCAGATTTTAGATGTAAGATTTGTTTTACTGTGAAAATTATAGAGTTTTTGTTAATTCATATATTCTTGAACAACGGCATAGTATTCAATATTAAAAAACAAGAATACCTTATAAGTCCGTGGACAATGCTGTGCATCACAAATAGTGTTGCATAGCAATATATACTTTCTGAACAGAAGTTGTGTGATGTTAAATTATTTCAATGACTGTGTAGTGGCTTATCTGGAAATATTCTCTTAATTTTGGCCCACAGAGATCAGAAATTTTATAATATTTGTAAAGCAATTATTTCTTTCTAGGTTCAATTTTGTACTTCAATAATAAACTTTTCTTTGTGATTAATTTAACTGCATATTTTTCTGGGGTCAGTTAAGATGAAGTCATTGTAACAAGTCCAATATTCTCATCTGAGCTAAAGCCCACAAAAAAGTACTGAGAAGAGCATGGTAGATGAAAAGGAATAAAGAGTGCTGGAAGGTATCATAATATTTGGCAGAACAATTGCATTGCAAATGGTATATAGGAAGTACAAGAAGCAGCCAAGGGGGAAAAAAATGGGAAGGAGGCCAAACCTATGCCTACATAAAGATTTATCTATGTTCTAAAAAGTAATCCAGGGTACAATAAGAAGATATTCAGTCTCAGAAAACTTTTTTATTTTTTACTGGATAACTTAGAACTTTATCTTATTTATTCCTTATTTACAGCTTTAATTTCTGGTGACTTATAATGAAATGTAAGTGAAAATGAAGCTCATGAAATAGGCATAAGATTTTTATGAAAGAAATCTGTTCCATTTCAATGTTTATATTTTAGATTTACCTGGTATCTATGCTTGTTTCTAGAAATGGGAAGCATTCAAGGTGTGGGGGAAAAAATTGACATATTTCAGAATCTTTTGAGATTCTAAAAAGGAGCCAGCAGTTTAATCGGGGAGGTTAAGCTTGAGGGCTAGAGGAATTAGACTTTCTTGGTGAATGGTCATACTGAAGAAGATTAAAGTATAAATGCTTACTGGCATATGCTTAAAACTGGAATAGAAACAGATCTAGCTGTTTGTATCTAGATTAAGGGATCCATGGGGAAAATATCAACATGCTTATTGCAGGGACCAGGCTCTCTCTAACTTCTGAGATGTTTTACTCCTCAACTGCAGTATAAAGGTTATAGAGAAAGGGTTTGAAAAGAAAACTAAAGCAAGGATTACATAAGGGAGAGTCCTGGAGAGAGAGCCATCCAATCAAAGCAGTGCAATAATTTTGCAACATCCCCTTTGTGCCAAAAAAGGTTCTGAAAATGTATGTTTTCTGTGCAAGATTACAGGAGGAGGCAAATTGGGAGTATGGGTACAGAATTACTAAAGAGGCCAGGCCTTTTCATTTCTTCTAATAAAAGTATAGGGACAAAGTAAAACTTAAATTTAGAGTTAAGAGTGCAGAGATACAAATGGAGGCTAGAGAAAAAAAAATAATAATTTAAAAAGAAATCATCAGAAAAGTGTTTATTTTAAATGTGCTTCCTGTCTTGAATAACTTTATACCATTACAATTAGTGCAAAACTATTACTAGATTTTCTATGAGAATGTTAATTTAATTCTTTTTGTGAAATAACTTTTTGTCCAAAGTAACCCATTGCAAATTTTTATATTTACTTATAATTTATAATGTTACTGTGAATTTCCATATTGCATGCATGAGGCAAAATATCTAGGTTTTAAGTAAATTTTTCTCTTAATTGGTGCACATACAATTTAATTTTTCTTAATCTGCCAAATTAGAGTGCGTATTGTCTTCTCTCTCATTTGGCTACTTCAATAAAGATGAATTATTTAAAATATTTTGGTAGAACCAAAAGATGTTTTAACTTATTAAGGAGAACAAAGATGCTTTTGTACATAATACAGATGCTAGCATGTCAAGGTCTAACTTTATTAACACCCTTCAGAATTTGTGTATTTTTATACATAACAAATGGTAAAAGCTCACTGTAAGTTTCACTAGACTGTATATATGTAGAAATAGCTATTAACAGGAAATGTATGCATACATTCAGAGTGCTGGCAGTGGTTTTAAACTGTAGTTAAAATGTATTTTGTGCTAATTCAAAATAATAGTTCTAGCTATAGCAGCAGCTTTAAAGTTCATACCAAATGTCAGATCAACTGAGGCCAATGTATGCCTCTTGCTTTTGGTAATCAATTAGACATTAATGATAGGTATTTCATTTAGAATAGCTGCAACAATAAATTATTCTCAGGGTAACATGGTGGAGCCTAGTCTCCTTTGGCTTTTGGAACCAGTAAAATAACAGAACATCAGTCAAGTTAATAAAGTGTGCCCTTATTACACATTCTGCATCTGTACATAAACTGCCAGCATATGATCAAAGACTGCAACTGTTTCAGTTATATCACAGTCACATCATAGACGTTTTATAGTTATGGCAGAGAGAGTTCCAGGGACAACCCAGTCACCTTGAAGACAGAGTTCAGTGGAACCTCATTAAATTGCACCTTGATATTATATGAAACTGGTAGGACATCTCTTAGGTATGGTATATCATTTCCATGCTAAAATTGTTTTGTGTGCATGTTTTATGCATTGCCTATATGTCTTCTCAAGAAACCCAGGGTTTTGTTAGCACAAATCTTCAGAGTTCCATGTTTACACATTTTAATTTTGAACTTGTAATCGCCAAAGGATTATTCATAGCCAAATGGCTGTGTTGTATTGCACATGTGAAGGCCATGTAAAGGCATTAAGAAAATATTAATTACTAATTAAAATATTTTTAATGCAAGCTGGAATATTAAAGTGTGTTTTCACAGCTGTTGACACATTTTTCTATTTCCATCTCGTGGAATAATCAATGCATCAATACATTTTGTAATTGACTTTTTACAAAAGAAGAATTTCACCTGGTCAATTTTTAGTTGTAATCAGATGTGTTTTAATAACAACAGATTACCTCTTGTTATTACCAAGTTTCAGTCTGAGTAACACAAAGAGGGACAGACCTTAGTAAGAAAGTTATTAAAAGAGTTATTTCTGAAAAATATGTTTTACGTACTACGTAATGTTCCACACAGAGTAACTAACTGCTGTATTGCAACAAAATTAATCTGGCAACTTCCTTGTCTGGAATTTGAAGGACATTGTAACATCAGCCACATTGTTGTTTTAGTACCACATTAGGATTTGCCTAAATAATATAACTTTATCATTTAGGTAGCTAAGCTGAACAATAAAATATATTCAGCCACCTAATCTAAGACTTGAATCTTAATAGTTTTACAAAGTGTTGCGGGATTTAATTCCCGAAGTAAAATGGAAAAAAAAAAGTGCCCAAGTTTACTCAAGCAATAGTTCAAATAAAAAATAAAACCTTGTATTATTAGCTATTCTCCCTAAACCTATTCACACTTTGCAGGTAAAGACTAGGAATTCTCTGTGCAGGTACCAAGAAAAAAAAAAAAAGAATGGTTTGTAAAACTAAAATAAGTTGGGTGAGATAATAATCTATTATGGTAACAGTCAAATTGCTTGTCATGTCATGAAGGGTTATGCTTTAATTAAGCAATAAGGCATGACAGGGTGTGAATTACAATGTAATAATTCTTGTCTAGTGTATTGTTAGGCAAGAGGCCAAAGGCCTAGTGCCACTGAATGATGCAGGAATGAATTATTATGCTGTAATTTAAACAATTTAATATCATATTGCAATAACTGTAAAATATTACATTCTAAATTTAAAAATACATATTATAATTTTTCTTTTTTATTATAATTGCTCCTCCAGTAAACTACTTAGTTGCAAAGGCTATCACAGAAAAAAGGCATTTTTTATTTAATATATTATGTTTAGATTTCTATTGTAAATAAACTTCAAATACAGCTGTTTCTGTGAGATTTGAAAGATGCTATTTTGATACCATTCCTTCCTAAAATAATCAGAAAACTTACCGTTCTGAGGAACAAACGCTCCCTAAATTCTTACTTTGATTTGTAGTCTAATTCTGTCCAATGAAAAGAAAGGGTTTTGTGAAATTACCCTTACCTGAGAGCCTTGCATTTAGTGTAGGTTTTGTTATCATTTTTACGTTTTGGGAACACATATTTTCTCCTTCCCATTCTTCCTAATTGACACCTTTTCAGAAGACACATCATTTACAGAGCCCTTCAAATTCATCTCTTGGACTAATGCTTTTTAAAATGTTGTATTTTATTATATTTTTCCCCCATCTTTAAAAGCACAGTCAATAAGAAGACAAAGATAAAGGATTGTGAAAGATCTCCCATTATATTCCTCTGCTACAAACCACAAAATCAAAGATACTGTAAATAGTTGGAAATGTTCAATAAAGTGATGAATATTGATAATTTTCTGCTTTTTCATTGGTCATATGATATAGGTAGAAAACCCCATGCAGTTAAAATCTACAATGCATCTTTCCCAGAGAAATATTATGCTAGGACATCATACCTTATGGGCCGTGTTGTAAAGTTATTTCACAGTTTACATGCCTGACTGGAAAAAGTTTAGCAGGTTCCACGCCTTAACTGGGAGAAGTTAGAAGCCTCATCCATTGATACATTTATTTGTTTGTAGTTTAGTAACATCAATCATTTTAGTGGTATCAAAAAAGTCCCAAAACTAGTTCTTCACACTTGTTAAATTGAATGGAACTGCACTAAACTATAGGGGCTTTTCTCATTCTTTTGCATTGCTTTTGCAGCAGTAATGTAAATCAATACAGCTTCCAGGTGTCACAGGTCTGCTGTACAGTATCACTCCAATCTAAATCTCTCTGTGTGTTCTGCTTTTCTTTTTTTTTTTTTTTTTTTTTTCAGTTGCATTTTCCTGCTCGATCTCAGGCTGTCTGTTGCCTGATGCACTACTGAAAATCAGATACAGGAGCAATTTGCAAGTTGCAGGATTGACTCCTTAGCTGATTGAAGTTGGTTGTCCTTAAGTAAAACCAGAATTTGCCAGTTGACTTAATCACATTACAGCTAATATACTTCCTTTCAGGGTTGCAATACTTGCTATGATAATACTTGCAAGCCATGTTTAATGGTCCTTTTTTTTTCATCACTTCTGTACTGTAGTGTAGATGTAGCAGTAATAATAGACTTCATGCGAGAAAAGGGTGGGTGTTTCTGTTAGTACATGAACAGAGACTTTTTTTTTTCTATAACACTTGATTTACAAGCAAATTTTCCTTCAAAGGATTCTTTGTACACTAAGAAAATCTGTCACTATGACACAGTTCACAGGAGGAAACAATTGGTTTAATTTTCTCAACAGTTGAGTAGCTTCCTATTCTTCCTAAGTACAGTTCATCAAAAAACAAAGTAGGTTTCACTTCTGAGATGCTTCACCTCAGTCAGTCAAGGCATTTCCTTTTGTTTTCATAGTTATCAGGCCATTTTTACTTGTTAGCTTTCAGCAAACAGTTTTCTTTAATCTTAGACTGCAGTCTAGATAAGGATTCACAGAGATTATTCATCACTAAAATAATTTTAAAGCTTGTAAATCCTATGAACTGATGTTTTGACTTACTTTATCCATTTTTTAGTACACAAATCTGTGTAAATACTGTGTAATTTTAGAAGACAAATCAAGCAGCACCAAAAATGTTCAGGGCAAAGAATAATAAACTGCCATTTCAAGCTTCTATTTTCAAAATAGTAATGCTTCTGAGATTTGATTAGCAATGACATATTATATGACAAAAGAAGAAAAAGGATTTAGAAATGGAAACTAAAAATAGTTGTGTGGTAATTTAATAACCTGGCAGATTTTATTCCATCTGTTAGGAAGAGTTTGAAAGCCATTTCCTGCTGCCATTCACACTGCAGAGGCTTCAGAGTTCAGAGATGGAATCAAATACCTGATGTGAAAATCTGCTATTATGATTCACATCCAAAGATTCATATCAATATCTTTGCATAGAATATTTTTAGGTTTATTTATAAAAAGAAAACTTGGATCTAAAGGTTTAGGATTACTATTTATCTGCCTTATTGTCAATATCACACCTTGAGGCAGAAAAACTACCAAAAACATCTATTCCTTTCAAATTGTGAAAATTGTTGAAACTATTCTGTGTGAGTGGACAATTCAAGAAACCAGATTTCTCTGATAGGTGGCCCAGGATTCAAATTTCACTAACTTACTTTCAGGGTGAAAGTACTGTACAGAAGGAAAGTACAGTGTGGTATTGCTCTGTCCTTAAATGTCATTCAGAACTGATAAATTGGGGAAAGAGATCAGTCAAATGAGGGGACAGAAGGCATAAAGGAGAACATGTGCAGTGTAAACCTGTAGCTGATGAACTGGCATCGCAACAAACCATAAAAATGTATGGACATGCAGTTTTCTGATGATGGTTTAGCTGAGCAACCCACATCTATCTGTTTACAGCTGGGTAGTTGCTATAATTGCTTATTTCTGGGTGATACTTCACAGGTGTTTGACTGATGTAAGAAAACATGAATTACTTTTTGTCTTTAATATTGGAAAATCTCTAAGAGTCGTGGTAATGTTAATCTAATTGACAGTATCAAACTGGGGGAGTGAGAACATAGTTTAGAAGTGTACATGGGTGTGTAACACAAGCTGCTGTCAGGACTCGTTTTACACAGGAAAGGGTCCTTTGCATTTAGTCATTCAGGAAAAGAATCAGTGGAACACTGAAACTTCATTGGCAGCTGGAATTTGGTTTTGGGTTATTTTTCCCTAAGGTGGCCATAAGAAACACGGATAAGTGTGTTTATATTTGATAAAAACAAACCACCGTCCTGTTAGAGTTTTCATGAAAAATTAAAACACTTATGTAATGCACTTTCCACCCATTAAATATTCTCATGCTCTTTGTAAGTTTTTAAATGCTCTGGCCCAAGATTGTTTTATTTCACCTGAAATACTAGTTAGAAATGAAAATTAAATAGTTAATTTAAAACACAATAAAAAGGAGTACTGACAGTTTTAACTGAAAGTGGGGAGGGGGGGGGTTATGCTTGTCTAAGAGAAAATTTCATCCCTAATTTGTGGTAACCCTTGGAGTTATATGATAAAAGCAGCATGAATATTTATTCTGATTCTGCAGCATGTGCACTTGCTCATATATTTTTAGAACTGGGCTAAAGCAGGGATGTAAGGGTATAAATCCTGGTGCTAGATTATTGATCCACCAAGTTATCTGTTCTGTCAGATAACTCATTTCCTGCTCAGTCTCTTTAAAAAAATGTGGTAATTACAAATGCATGTTAATTGAAATGACACCTGTGTTAATGATGGTCTCAATCATGAGAATCTCCTATTGTAAAGACTCACACTAGCATCATTTTTCAGACCTAAGATTAGCCTGATGGAGTAATTAGAAGTTCATAATACTAGATTACTTTGCTAAAGCCAAACTCACAATGGGTTAATATGTTTTCTTATTGCAATAATTTTTTTTTGTCCCAGTAAAAAGACCTTGGATATTATAAGACTAACTGAAGCAAACAGATTTGTTGATGTGCAAGAATGTTCTTGCTGTATGTTGCCCGGACTTCTGGATAACCAGCTGTAAGCAAAAGGACCAGGAGAGTTGCTTAGCACTGTGCTCTAACCAGCTGAGCTAGTGTTAATTTCTGACCCATGTATCCTTCAGGCTTTAAGTATAAATAATATGGACTGAAGTCTCATAAAGTACATTCTTAAAACTAGCTTGAAGATACAGTTTTCCATTTAGAACAGCAACGAAATGGTTTCCTTGGATAGATCAGGCATATATGAAGTTTTAATTAATTAATGCTGATTTGTATGGGGAAAACTTAAGTTCTACTTTTCCTTTGTACAAAGCTTATTCTAAGCATTCCTCCCCTTGCCCTTTGACTCAGCATTAACATTTGGACAGGTATACCTTGTGATACAATATTTACTTTTGTTGCTTAATTTTGGCATAAAAAGTCAGTCCTAAATGTGACACTCTTGCATGTATGTCCACATTCTAGCAATGATTCCTAGAAAGAAGTAACAATGCATTCAGAATTTGAATACCTGGAATCCATTAAAAAAGTAATCATGAAGTAAAATAAATATAGTATTTCTAAAACGTGAAAATGAAAAAAACATCTCAAGCACTGCATTAATATTATTTATCTAATCCTTTCAATTGTGTGTTAGAAGATTGATTGACTCAGACCAGATTTTAGCCTCTCCATTTATAAAGCAAGGATTTTTTAGATCTATAACTGTGTGCTGCACACCCCAAGGTGGCTTGAACAGCCAATAGGAGTAATAGGGGTGATTAAACCTTGTCACAGAGGGTTAGATGCGGTGCTTTCTTCCTACATGACAGGCTGTGACAGTCAAACAGCACTGAAGCAGAACAAACGACAGTGGCAGTTTGCTGCGAGCAGTGCTACTGTCACAACTCCCACTAGAAAGCTAAACGCTAGGTATTCAGCTCAGGGAAGTTTCAAACAGACCATGCAAATTCTGGTTTCAAAAATTTCCCTGCAAATCAGTAGTGACACGCATTAACTGCAGAGTGATTGTGTTATTGCGTGAGTGATTGTCCACTGTCGGACGCTGGCCATGATCATCGTTTATGAGTGACACCGCTGATCCATTTACATTTGTGTTTAGCTGTTCCTGTTGTGGGAAATCTTCCTTCATTTGAGAGAGCTGCTGTGCTAATGCAATTAGGATGAAGGTTATCATCACTCTTTAATGATTGCATGTGTTTGTCACTCTGAGTAACTGTGTACAGGATGCGACAAACACCACGCACCTGACTGAGCCCAGGATAAGATCAGAGGTTCAAATATATAAGCTTTCATTCCTGAGTAAAAGGGACTGACTTTAGCAAGACTACAGAAGAATAACTTCGAATTTTTAAGATTCCTTATATGGCAAAAGTTAACCAAGGAAATGCACCCCAAAGTTCAGCCTTTTCAAGTATAGCATTTCAGACTTCTGTAACAAAACAGGACAGGGAAATTCTGCAAGAAAACGAAGCTAAAGATCTTAGTAGACTGCATAAGAGAGAGGCATACTATGAATATTTTGGTTTTCATTTTAAGTTTACTATATTCCAAACCCAGAAGAGTAGTATGCCCCCATATATATGTATTTAATGATCTAGAGGGTAGAAAGGGGTTGGGAAAAGTTCAAGAGAACCTCTACAAAATCATTAGCAAGATAATATAGGTAAGAATATTTTTATTATTTCAAGATACATGTTTTCTGAATATAGAGGTGTTATGCTTTGATTTTTAACTGTTCTCACAGCAACTTAAGTAATTTTGAATAAATTCTGGTTTAAGTTTTTCAAGTTATTGTTTATTGCTTTTAGCAATAAGATTAGATGAAATTGCCTCACTTTAATTGAAGGTTACAGTGTGGTTGATGTTGAACTGAAAATGTCCCTTCTAAAAGGACTAAACCTCTCCTTTTGTATTTATTAATTTTAAAATGAATCCAAAATTTTGCCATTTCTGTTCAGAAAATGTTTTAATCTTTGATTATTTTTTAAATTTTTACTAATCATTTCTAAAAGCTAGATATCAATTAGTTTGTCAACATTTGTTTTTCAGCATACTATTTTTTTTAATTTCACATAGCTGTAGATATTAAACAAGTAAAGCTTTACATGTGTTTTCTCATTTTCTCGTAAATTCATGTCCTGATAGCTAAACCTAACATCTTTTTCAATTCTAAAATCAATTAAGAAAAATCCTGTCTTATTAAGGCAAGAATGCCAAAGCTTATCTTCGATCTGGTTATGTGCACCCATCTTCAGTGAGTTACCCTTGCAGTGCCAGACATGCTTCTTCCTGCAATTCCTGAGCTCTACTTCTCTGCTATACCCAAAGCAGTAATAGCTGTGATAACATTTCCTGGTTGAAACACTGATATGATGCTCCACTCTTTCATTCTGGGTCATCTCTTTCACTCTGTTCTTTCTCCAGCAAACTGTATAGGATTTTTCATGGAAGAGATCCATTCTGAAACAATAGTTCAGTCTCTCTGACATACCTGTCCTTTCCTTAGCCCTTTTATGCCCTTGTTCCTGATAGGATTGGAGACGTGCTGGGAGGGAAGGATTTGTAGGCAAAAATGCCTGAGAAACTATATAGGGAGCATTGTTTCCATCTGGTGAACATTGTGTGGTTCGCCAGAGAAAACCTCATATCCATCTGTCTTTTCTGGGTACATAAGAAGAGATTGCTCTCTAAGAAATATTGGTGCTCTGGACAGCAGCAGGAGTGGTTAAGAGATGAAGCAGGACCCACCATGCAGTAGTAAATAAGCAGTTTCCTTTTGGAACACCTTTTCAACTGCTGGTGTCTTTTTCTTTCACTTCCCAGATTTTTGCAGATCTTCAGTGGGTTGACTGGGGGGGTGTCATAATCCAGCTAAAATGTGCTGCTGAGCTAGGACTTCAGCCTTGTAAATCAGGACAGGAGCTTACAAGAAAGAAGGATGATAATGGCTGCTGGAAAATTTGCTCTCAAATTTAAAAAAAACATTAATGCCAACCTCAACAACATTATTTTTTTTTGCTCTCTAATTTCAGCTCAGGAAATTATTAACAAAAATTTGTTACTAGGATTTGAGAGTTATCCTGAAAAAAAAACCCATAAGTATTCAGTTAAGAAGCCTTTTCTGTTCAAATACCAATCCAGATTATTTGCACAGAGAAGTATAATTTCTTTTAAAAGATGCAATTTTTAACAAAAAAAGCTAGAGGAGGTGATGCCGATATCAATATGAAATGGTTTTTAATTGCAGAAGTTGCATTAATAAAATTGACAGCAGCTGAGAGTAGCCATGTTCAGAGAGCTAACAGCAGTTTGTTTAAAATAAGTCGTTTAAGTTATGATTTAGTTGTTCTGTGTTGCTTACCCACCACATAAGCAGTTAATACAAAACATTGCATTTTACCGTTATGAAAGAAAAAATGTGTTTTTTTAAAAGAGTTGTAAATTAGGTTGTGCTAGAAGCATCCATTTTCTTGCCTCCATCACTGCCAACTCCCACTGTTTTCTTTGATAAATGATTTGCAGACTACTATTATTATTTATGTGTTTTACAATTACTACGAATGACACCTCCCCTTCCTCAGCCCTAAGCCACAAATCTGAAATGAATAAATGCAGTTTATTGTGACAGTCTGCCTTTTGTCTGTGGAACAATGACAAACTACACCACTGACAGCCAGTTGCCGTTTTTAACTACTGCTCTCGAGCTCAGTCTTTGAGTGTTCTTCAGAACATGACAACAGTCAGTGTGGAATAAAATGAGTGAGATTGTATTGTGTTTGTTTAGCATGCCGTGACACCATTGTCCAATACATTGAGTAAACAGGAAGAATAAATTACATAACCACAATAGCTTTTAGTTCTCTGTATTTCATTGAGATTTGTACGTCTGTGGTCATATAAAAATTAATATGTTATAGCTTTTTTGCATCAATCATTTTGATATTCATATAAAGATTGCCTTCTCACTGGAATTAAGTGAGGGAGGAGAAATAAAGGGAGCACTTTTAATTATTTGTGAAATCTAAGAACATTTCTATTTTCTCTGTCTGAGCTCTTCAACAGATCTAAAGGCGGCATTGAACAACTTTATCTGTATGAATTTTATAAATGTCTTCTGACCTGCAGCTAGTCAGTTTTAAGAGTTAGAAGGACCTGATTAATATCCAATTGTGCCTGGCAGAGCAGAGTTGGTAGATAAATCAGTTCTTATATTTTGACTAGACCTTGGCTGTTATCTAAATGCAAACTTGCAAATATGCCAGAGTATTTATTTATTTAATGTAATTTTCTCTCAGAGTTTGAACATTAATCTATCATTTCTTCTTGAAAAGAGATGTTATCCTTTTGTCAATGCATCTCCTCCCTTTACGCACACCCAGTGCACGTGTGTACATGTGTGCACACACACAAACATACAACAATGCTAGTTTATAATCCTTTTTCTCTGTATTTATGTGTGTTTGTGTGCATAAATGAGTACTGCACTGGTGTTTTACTTAACTGTCTAAACACCACAACATCACAAAGGATCTTCTGGCATTTGTATTACTTTAGTAGAATCTTGTGGTACTATTAGTAATGGAATAGAGACGTCTAGTGATTAACTTAAATTTTTGTTCACTTTAAAATGCTGTGTCGAGTATCTGACCAAAAAAGGACTCTTTTCCTGAATTTCACACAGTATTCTGACCAATATGGGTATTTTAAATTCCTCGGTTTTCATGTGATGTTCAATTTTTAATTTCTTTTTCCAAGCAGAGACAATGGAGAGAATATGAGCAAATTCCAAGCCTGTATTGGTGCTGCCAGTTTGTAGAAAATGTATTTCTAAATGAAAAGACATAATCTGCACTCTTGCTTGGAATATACCATACTTTCATCAATTAAAAACTGAAGTTAATTTTTTAATGCATCTCCAATAAAAAATTTGCCTTCTCCTCTTAAACTATCTGTATCTCCTTTCTTATTGTCTTTTTAAAATTCTTTGATTTCCCTTTGAAGTCTCCTTTACCTCTTTTATTTTTTAGACTTCCTATCTTTCTCCTTGCAGAAACATCTAGATTTGTTCTCACTGTAGTTTTCTACCTGCTGTATAGTGGGATGTATTATTTTCATTTTCAAATACAATTAAAAGCCTTAAAGTAGGGAGCAGGGTAGTTTCAGAGTGCACAGAATCTTGTCCTTGCAACAGTCATTCCTCCAGGATTGTAATTGTTTTATATAGACAACCCTTCAAGAAAATCCATGAAGTAAAGTAGGGTATTGTATATCTTTGTATACTGATTAATAGATAATATAAATTCATACTCTGTTAATCTATGAGACCAGCAAAGACAGATAATATTCATGGATGTTTGAAAGAACTATTTTTTAAAATCCTTTTTGAGGGTTTAATATGGTAAAATACATTAAAATATAGCTTGGCAATATAAGCATTAAAATGCCCATGTATCTAGGTAGGAAGAGGGTGTATGTTTTCTGTGGGCGGGAAGTCAGAATTGCAATTAGCTTCTCTTACCAAATGCTTAATCCACACTGAACCCTAAAGAAAAATTCTTTTAATTCTAAGCTTTTTAGCTTAGCAATTTTTTATGGTGTTGGACAGCAGGAAATTATGGAATGAATCACATAGCATAGCAATATATAAAATAGAGAACAGACATATATATACATTGAGGAAAGAAAGCAATTTGGACATTCTCATCTAGGTATTCTAATCCAATAGAGAACACTTCATCCTCTTGCATTGCTTCCTGGCTGCTGAACATATTCCCTTTTAAATAAACAATGTAGGCTCATTCATGGAGCTGAAGTATCCTTTCTAAAGACATAAAATGTGGTTTAACTATTTCAGATAATATCTAGGTTATAGCCATTATCTAGCTATAATAAGCTACTTGCCATCCATCAGTAGAGCTATCCGAACGTTAATGAGTTCTTTTCGAATCTGGAGAGTACTTAAGCTTTCATGATAGTTGTTCACAGCTGTATATTGATTTAGGGTTTTTTTCACTTTCACTATGAATTTTACTGTGATGATTTAAGAAAGTCACCTTATTAGTAATTTCCTGTGTATTATAATTGAAAGTTATTGATAGTTTAAAAAAAACATTTTTACACAACGACAATGGGTTATCTCTCAAAACCTTAATACGAAGCATGTAGCACTGCTTCTGATATTTATGATGAAAATCTAATACATGTTCAAAATTAAATTGTTGCTTATTGTCATTTGAATATATGCACAGAGATTGATAAATACTAATAAAAATGTCAGTAAAGCATGTGCAAAAGGTGCCCTACTTGTTTAACATAGAGACAAGGCTTCATACTTCCTGGAAACTTCTATTAGCAATTACAAAATCTCCAGAATAGAAATAGTTTCACCTGCAATCCGAACTGCCTGAAGTTAAGCTTTCATCAGGAGTGTTACAGTGAATTCTAATTTTTCAGGTTTAGTTTCATAATGTGGTTTTATGTGTTATAATCTATTTAGATATGAAGATTTACATGAACATAAAAATTTACTTGAGTTATAGTGCTCTGATTAACTTTGCCATTTCTCAAACCGGTAGAGAAACTGCTGTTTCACTTAAATAGCTTTAAAGTAACTTGAAACAAACTAAAATGATGATGCTACTATTGAACAAAAATCTTTCTCATGCTTGTGAAACTTTATTCAGAGTTGATGTAGTCACTAGCAGAATAACAATCAATAGGATCTTTCTTCAAAAGCAGGAAGGTTGATGTCTCTTCATTAAGAGTGCTGTGTCTCTTCCCCACTACTCTTGCCCAATGATTGTTGCTGCAAAAGCCAGACCTGTTTCTATTCAGCTTCTTTTCCCCTCTCTAGTTTCCTTCATTGCAGAACTGGACACTATGGGATCAGTGAATGTCTCCTATTTCAAGTGACAATACATAAATTTAAAAATAGGAATATACAGTCATTTTGACACTCTGGATTTGGCATTCTAATCTAATAGAAAAGCTTTCATGCTTTAACAGTGTCTTTTGGCAGCCTCAACAAATTTTCATCTGTGAGAATAGTACCATGCCAGTCATATGACTGTGCTATTCACACTTCAATTTGGAAATATGAAACAGGTTTTCAGTTATAAAGGTATTTCTCTTCCTTGGGCCATGTGGTCACTAGCAATAGAAACCAGGAGCAGTAACAAGGAAACTGTAAAATGACAGAAAAAGGGGACATTAATTTAGACCCATTGTGGTAATGGATCATAAGATCATTTTCCTAAACTATTCGTTTGAAGCACCCATACAGGTAGCCTGTATTTTTTTTTTGTCTGCTACCATGAGCATTCTCTGAGTGCTGCTCCGTCTCACATTCATAGATTTTACCAGAACTTTGGCATGAAAATCAACAATGAACATCAGGAGAAAAATGCAGACATAGAATTTGACTTGTGACTACCAGACAGTCTAATTTTCCTGCAAAATTGCCATAGGTGTCACATCATGAACTTGTAAAACAATGTGGAAACACCTTCACAACGGAATGTGACTTTAATTAATACAGTCACCAAAATTACATAAATAGAAATATCTCTTAGACTGTTGCCAGTTAAATTCATCATCTTAATCTCTAAAGCAGTTAATGAACTAAGAGAGCAAAGCAAACTTCAGATAAGCTGCCATGTGACTGAAAAGCAAAATGAAACAAAAATCTTGGAAGCTTTATAAAGTTTGCCAGAGATTTCTTGTTACCAGCTAATTTTCTATATAGAGCATCAGAAACCATTGTGAAAAGCACCCATAGATCTGGTTAAATTAATTGTCTGTTTTGATAACATATTGAGCATAAGCAATCTGCATTAACTTCAATTGTAATAAGGTGCTAAAGTAAGCTGGTTTTCAAAAGGATATCTTACAGCTAAATACCTGCATTCTATTGACGTCAGCAGAAATTACTCAATATTCCAAGATTTGGAAATTATTATTGTTGTCAAATCAATGTTCCTTCACTAGTAAGGAAAATTACAAAACCTATGTCCATATGTGGTTATTAGAACCCTAGAAAATTAAATCTAAAGAAATATAATAAAGAATTTAAGGGTTTTAATACAGATGCTCTTTCTTTGATTAGCTTTCCATCAGGATGAGAGCTGACAAAGTATTTAAAACTTTTTTCTAAATTCCAGTACTGTCTTCAGGATTCTAGGGTGTTCTCCGAGCACCAGAGCAGTGTAGAATTCCCAATGCAAAGAGATTTACTGATAAAAAATAAGGGATAAAAAGATTAGAACTAAAATATATGCCATTTTTTGTAGAATATAATATAATGAAATCCCTATTAATATGTAGTCTTGACTATGAAGCATGGATCCCTCAGACTTTGCAAAGGATTTAAAAAATCTTTTTGGAGTAATTACATAAATATACAAAGGAAATCTCTTAGTTTCCTCATGTTATCTGCCAGAAGCTTACTGCAAATGACAAAAGGAAGGAATGTCTGGAAGGACGCCAACAATTGGTTTTCTCCAGAAAATGCACAGCACCTGGTGCTGCTCAAAACCTAGGAGTGGGGAGCAGTTTACCAAGGAGGAAGTCTTAGCCAGTGGTGAAAGTTTATATGGATTATTGAAGACTAAGGAGAATTATGAAGAACAGCAGAAGAACCTGACACATCAAATGAAAATAAATTCAACAGTGGCTGATGAAATTCATCCTCCCTAAGAGGGAAACAGCACACACTGCAGTGAGTGAATTACAGTATCCTTTATGTACTGAGGGACTCTGAATTAGATATAGCCTCTCAGGACAAAGATCTAGGCATCACTGTAGACAGCTCAATGAAGACATCTGCTTAAAATGTATCAGAGGTCAAAAAACTGAATAATATTTGGGCTGTGTAGGGAATATTATGAAAAATATTACAATGTTACATAAATTGATGTATGTCTTTACCTTGACTGTGAAAGTCCAATTTGGTCAACTCTTCTGTGAAAATGGTATGAAGAGGAAAAAGGAAGGTTACTCAAGGGCACCTATAGTTTCTTCCTGCTTAGAAGGGAGAAAAGTAAAAAGAAATATGAAATTCTGAATAGCAATCAAAATCTCAACTGGATGTTTCCCTTTTTCAGTCTTAATAAAGAGATTAGCTAGAGGCATGTTCTTTTATGAAATGTATGATTGTCTTTAGCACTTAGCACCTTACATTTCTTTCAGTTTGGGATTTGTCAAAGTGTTTATTTAAATGCTATGAATAGGTTTTTTCTATTTGAAACAAATGGTTTTTTAAGAGCAGGAAGGTAAAGGAAATAACTGTTGAGGCTACTTCCCTAGACTGTGTGTTTTGCAGGCATACTTTTCAGATTGTGATGGCAGAATGGCAATTCAGAATGCACTAAGAACAACCCAGTAGCCAAATGCTCCTGTAGAGCACTTGCCCAATTATATTTTCAAAGCACTGTAATACCCTTAGCTGACTACAGTGATCACAGCTGTTTTAGACAGTGTGCACAATTCTCACTTGTGTATGTTGTAGACTTTAAATGACTAGAAATGTGGGTTAGTTATTGTAATGGCTGTTGAAAAAGAAGGCAGTTATCAAATGGTTTATTATTATTTGATAGAAAGACATTATAGAGGAAGATCCTGTTGCAATTATCTACACAATTAAACATCAGAACAAAAAGGAGTAAAATGAGGAAAAGGCTCAGGAGGCTTCTTTCTACCTTCCTTGCTTTTCTTTATTTTCATTTTTACTACTTTTTCCCCCCTCAATGTTTTTCTTACCTATTTTCTTGAGTTAGAAATCTTATTCTACAAAGGTGAAGACTTCATGATAAATTCTGATTTTTTACATTGTCTATTTATCACTTCTACAATATGTAGAATAGTATATTCTCTTTTTTAAATTTTCCTTTTCCTTTGTTCCTGGAGGAATTAATAGAGTTCCTTCTAGTCTTCATCATCATGGGAAAAATACTACAACTCAGCCATACAGCAATGTTTTAGAAGAATAAACTATAAGTAAAATGTGCCTTATGTTTACATTTAAAATTTCTAACAAGCATATTCTTTAATCACATGCAAATAAGAAGGATCATAACTTCCTTAAAATACCATTATAAGCGGAGTTAACTATATTTTACTGAACTTCAAAAAAGTGTTGAAAGGGCAAGAAATGAAGAAATGATGTCCATGCTGAAATCTAGGTAGAAAACAGACAGTCATAGGTTTCTGGGCATAAGAAGTACGAGAAAAATGTTGGAGAACTGAAGCGTGCTCTCAGTTGCCTGGCAAGATTTCATCTGATATATAATGAATTGAGTTAGTGTCATGGGTTGATCATTAGACAATTTTTGATTGCTACACTTGCAGTACTTCTTAAATATCATGAAGTACAAGTAGTGCAACAAATCTACTGAGAGCCAAAGACTGAATGATAGCAGTCTCATATCTAATGTCTTTTATGGCTATTGTATAAAAATTGGTGAAGAAATATTAGATTAGTTACATAACTGATGTTTGAATCCATCTCTTTTTCCATTGTACACTGCCATAAAGTAATATATTATGATAAGGGAAAATGTAAAAATTTAGACACCATCTGCATGGCAATGACTCCCTTTTTTTCTTATTCTAAGATATATTATTTAACCAGTGCTTTCTCTGTTAATTATGTGTAAAGAAGATAGTATAAAGTAAGCAAGATTCTCTGCTTTTTGAAGTTATATATATAGCACTGGATTCAAAACCTCCTATGTTCACAGTAAAATTCTTATCAATCAAATATGTAAAGATATAAAAAAAATATAGTTTTGTTTTGATAAAACTTGCTCTTTAAAACCCACCTAGACTAATATCAGCTGCATGATATTCCTTCTTATCTTTTATAATGCCTTTAAATCTTCAGTATTTTACCTGGCACTGTTGACAGGCCACAGGCCCATACTTACAAGAATTTCCCAATGGATTATTTCACAGACGTGTTACCGTTTTGACTGTGGACTCGTAAAATTTTAGCCCAATTAATTCCCACACATACTGAAAAAAAATCTGCTAGCTTATCAGTTAATTCTTTCAAAACTCTTTTATTTATCTGACATTTTGATTTTAAAATTATGGGTTTAAGAACTGTTGTAAACATTATTTCTAGTAACTGTCAACAAGGAACTGATTTCATTACCATGATCACGTATACAAGAAGTTTTCTGCCTAAGTACAGAATGACACTATTTTTTGATAACTCTGAGATTTTTATTTTTGCCTGTCATAGTATTTTCCTTTGCAATATTCGTCTTAACTGTTTTTTGTAATACATGTTGCTTCTAACTGTCAATTTTTCCTAATTATCATGGACAGTTTTGGTTTCATTTCAAATGCCTAATGTGTTGTTCCTGTAACTGGTTTTGATTTCATCGGTGTTTCTTAAGTGTTTATTATTAAGGAACCAAGATATGTATATTTCTCTTTCGGACTTCACATTTAGTGCCTGAAAATTAACTAGTCTACCAATCTTTAGTCGTGCAGTCTGTGCTTTATGATTTGTATGGCATGGTGAATGATCATCAACCTACCTATGTGGTCATTTTTAGAAGACTAATTTATATTTAGAGCTTTTATTGTTTTAGAAAGAATTTCAAAGTGCAGGCGGCCGGAGAAATATCTTCAAAGTAATAAGATTTTTCTCAAAGGAATAGAGTAGACTTTAGTGGAGATCAAAAAAATTCAAATCTATTAAAAGTGACTCTATGTATGAGAAATCTACTAGAGAATTACATGAAAGTGGTAGGAGCAACTTCTGAAACGTGTAAGATAACACTGAAAAATAAGCTGAACCTTAAGCTGCCATTTATTTCCAGCTCGGTGATGTCACTGTGGCTGTCACAAGCTGTGTTGCCCTGCACATGCGGCTGGAAGCCTCATACAGTAAATCCTTGTTCTCCCTTTGATTCCTGCGTGCCTTATCAGAAGAGAAATGCACACATACAACTATGCATAATACAAGGCAGTATTATTTAACAGAGTGCTCCTGTGACATATGCAAACCACTCATTTCTTGCTAATATGGCAACAGCAGAAAGTCTCCAGAGGTTTGTCCAGCCTTATAATGAAGGCCTGTGTTATGTGCAGTTCTGCAGACTCAGAAGTGGCCATGGATTCATCCCCTGCTGTGAAATTTGGCTGCTGCCTGAGGCCCTGTAGAAATCATGTTTCTTGCTATGCTAGACCACGTGCAAGCCTCCCTGCTGAGAAAAGCTAGGAAATTTGCTGAACTGCGTTCATCTATTTCTCTCCCTCACCATCTGAGACCGAGAGAAAAGGATCTGCAGGGCAATATTTCCATCCTGTTTTTTATTTCTGAGAGGGACGTGGGACGGTCACCAATACATTCCTCAGGATGTGTTGACTGATGAAGTCATTAAGGGATTGGATTTTTGGAGGACAGTCAGACTAGGCAGATGGAGCAGACAGTCTCAGCAAATAACTATGACCACATTGAAAGACAATGGAAGAAGCCTTGAATATTCCTTTCTTCTCAAGGAAATTCCAAGACCACGGTGTAGGAGAAAAAAATGAGAGGTGTAAAGTGAATCATCCTGCTTTTGTTACAATGTGCCAAATCAATGAAACAGTAAGAATCACATGCCTGTTTTTATAGTTTATGTATCTAATCTCATGTAGTTAATGTCTACTCCCTCATTTTTCATCTGGGAGATGAGTTTAAAGGACCAGTGAAATGTAATGGATCAAATGCTGAAGAAAAGTCTGCCAAACTATGTATTTAAAAGCAAAAAATAATCACATACAAAAAAAGTGCTGTACAGAAACGGGTATTTTATATGCTGCAGTGCTGAAGTGTTTAGAAAACAACAACAAATCAGAAAACTTACTATATTCCCCCAGAATGTGCAAGGATTTGATCTCAAATAGAAAGTGTGTTTAGTATTTGTTGGGCACAGTCTGAAGAACAGCAAACCTGGAATGAAAGAAACAGGTTGTTAGATGGAAGCTACTTTTGAGAATGCAACTGATGTGATGGGGGGAGTAAAGACAATTTTATTTTGTTTGTGTTCTTCTTTTTTGGTCCAATGTTTCCTGTTAAAAACCTAAAAGGAGCTTGTCTGGCATTAATAGTAAGTGTATTGAAGTTAATAGAGCTGTCATAGTATATAATTATTTGAACTGATCAAAGGAGAGAGAAAATGTTGCTGATAATGCTAATAGCAAAGTTTTAATAAGCAGGCAAAAGACATGCTTTTCTTGGTTGTTTATTCAGCTGTGCCACAGAAATAGGGAATAGTGGGCACCAAGACAAGACTAGGGAGAGCGTTACAGGGCTCTATAGCTGGAGAGAGATCCTTCACAAATGAAAAATATAACTTGTTATAGTGAGAGAAAAGAAGGCACTGTATAAATACACATTGAAGAGGTTTGTGCTGAGAATTATTTCAGACGGACTGGAGGGAGAAGATCACAGGAAGCCAATGCAGAAGTCAATGGTTTCTTTCTCAGTGATTCAGGAAATAGTTTCTGTCACAAAATAATATAGTCAAGCAAGAACAAAAGAAAATTGAGATGTAGCTCCTACCAAAATATAGACGGTAGAAGAGTAATGTAATAAGGAAAATCAAGTAGAGATTTCAGTTTTTAAAGTATCTTTTTTATATCTATATATTCAGCCATATTTTTAACATAAAGGAAAAGAAAGATACTAGTGTTTATATGTATATATATATATATATATATATATATATATGCGTGCAGGTGCTGTTAAATGTAAATCCTTTGTTTCTTTTGAGAAATAATAATGAAGCATAATAAATCATGTAACCCATGAAACACTGCATTTGCAATTTTTCTGTCATAGTATGTATATATACATGCACTATTATGGATCTTTTAAGTAGAATACTATGTTTTCAATGTATTTTTTAAAATATATCTTATGACCTAGTTTCAGACTGATGAGTGGTAACATTTGTGGGAATCCCATGGGATTCTGTCTTTATGTCTTTTTTGCAATAAGGAACTACCAGAAATTCTTTTGCCAGACTGCTGAGTGCACCAAAAATACCAAAACCCAAGCCAACAGCCCCCCCTCCGTCATTTCTATCACCTATTATCCTCATAATAGTTTGGAAATAGAATATGTAGAATTATGTGGATATATAATCAAACTGCTTTGAAAACCATTATATTTCCTGGTTCACATGACATGTTAAAATATGTTTTAACATTTTTCCCTTTTTAATTCTTTTTTTTTAATCAATTGATTATGTGAAATCATTCGTTAAAGTCTAGAAATTTTCAATAAAAAGATTAGTTTTTGTTCTGAGGCAGGGAAAGAAGTCTAGTGTACTTAAATGAAAGGATTTTATATGGTGATTTGGAATGGTTAAGTCAAACAGTAGGTAGATATAGATAGTGCAACTAATGTAGAATAGCCAAAATTCTTTGCCTTAAAATTGAACTATACATATAAAGAGGGAAAAAAACCCTTGCCAACTCTTGTTGGCAGTTGCATAGAAGTGGGAAAAAAGCACTTCAAATATTGCTATAATCTAATAATTCTAGAATAAGAGAATACAGCTGATATACAGTATTCCTTTTACCTCCCTAGAGTCTACTTCCTTTAGATCACATGAACGAAAAAACCCAAAACCTTCCTCATTAGGACTTAAAAGAACTTTTTCCATCACACCAATTGTCATCTTGGCTGCATTATCCAGATTATTTTTTACTTTATTTTTTTTAATTGTTATAGATGACTATTCAAACACTACTTTAGCATTTCCAAATCTAGTAAGCTTTTGTTCTTGTTTTTTACTATCTATTGTTATAATGCTTGCAATTCTTTGTCTAGTTTTAAATTGCTCTATAAAATAATTTGCTGCAGTCTTCCTCAGAGAACTTTTGCTATCTCAGGTGAATAATCCATAGGCAGTTCAGTTCAACTACATAAAACAAGTAAAGGGTGTTATGTCATTGTGAGCCCCACTTTTTATAGTATTTGAGTTCAAATTTTAGAAAGAACTAAAGTACTTTCTAGGTAACAGTGTAGTCTGTATTATGGCTTTTATTTGTGACTTTGGGAATAAATTGCAGTGTGGGAAAAGCAGCTGAAAACATGGATAAAAGTCAAATGCAGGATTATTGTAGACCCTGTCAAAATAAATGGTAGAATATTTTTTAGTATGTAATTAAATGTCAAGATTTGTGAGTTAATGGAATTTCTGTAGTCACATCAAGGTCAGACGAGCAATTACTGTTTATGAATTATCTGAAATCTTGTATAGCCTTTTCTAGTGAGTCTTATAGCATCTATTTATATTAGACATCTTTGCCATTTCTGATGTTTCTCCCCCATAGTTTCTGTTAACAGCAATGTGGTGCATTTTGTCAATTCTGTAGTTGTTTGCAAAACCTTCCTTTATTTCACTGAAGTGCTTGCAATTAGCCCACTTCTCCCCATTGAGAAGCATCTTTGTAATAACAGCTTTCCTGGCAGAGCTTTTGTTAGGGAGATTTTAAAATCAAGAGTCTACAAAGGTTGGGAAAAATCCAATCATACAAAAGTTCAGCAAATCCCTTTCAAGGTCATATCAGTTAAGATTGCATAGATTTTCCACTTCAGCAAACAGTAGAGTTTTGCATTTTCAGGGATGAATTCGGAATGATAGAATTAGTAAAATAAACCAATTCTAAAAGAAATTGTTTGCTAAACTCAAAGAAAAGCCTGGATGCATCCCCCTAACCCCACCCCCACGGTCTTTAGTGGGGTTACCTTTCTCCCCCATGTAGCCTCTTGTATCACTTCCTTTGAAGTCGTTCACAGCGTTTGCTTTGACAGCCACTGGGTGTGGGAAGTGTAAGGCTATAGCAAGTATCTCCATAGCATAATCCGCCCAGTCACTGCTGGTCACTGATCCAGCTGCATGCAGCAGCTTAGTAGTCAAAGGGCATGGTAATTCCCTCCTTCTCTCTTTTCTTTCTTCCAAGGCAAAATCTTCACCTGGTGTTTTTGATTCGTGCATTCTAATTATGATGGCTGCCATCATCAGCCCTGTGGGTGACACTAGAAATTCTCTGAGCCAGCAGCTAATACCACAGCTTGTTAAGCGCCCATGTCAGCCTGATTTTAGGCCCCATTTTGCAGTTCACCGCAGGCCTATCTAAAAGCATCAGGAGTCTCCGTCTAGCAGGACAGGCTCATTGTCTTTCTAAATGTCTCCTTCTGATAAGCAGATCCAAATATGGTTCATTCACTGTGGATTTGAAGGCACAGTGGGGAACTCGGCTCACATAGTGGATGCAACAAAATGCTTAATATTTTCACTTGGTGTAGGCTAAAGAATCTAATTTTCAATTTCAGGATACAAACATTTGCTCCCTGACTAGGATCAAGAGTTTGAAATTTAAATCAGAAGTCCTCGAACGCTATTCTAATTCTCAAAGGATCAGGCTTTCCCATACTTAGTACAAAGAAGAAAGTCCTTGGTTCGTATCAGAGTTTGAGCACACAAAATTCACACGATGACCAGAAGTATCTTTTGTTGCCTAAAGATATTGTAGGAATTTTTTCTCTGAATAATTTTGTGTGAAGTATATGATTCTGGTAACTGTGAGGTTACTAACAGCACTATAAATGCTGCAGTCTTATCTGCCTTGCAAACTTTATTTGCTTTTAAATAATTGCTTCAAATACATATTTGTCCATGCTGCTCCATGTATTTCTTTTTAAAGTTTTGTCTAACCCGAGCTCTGGCAGTAGAAGGCAATGAATACATTTCAGTTGCAGGAAATGAGAATTTTTTCAGAAAGTGTACTATTGTGGCTCTGTATATTTAACTGAGTCTCTGATCTGCAAACTACTGTTTTTCATAGCTAGAAATAGGGCTAAGTTTTCTCTGACTTCATAGGCATATTTTTAACCAGAAAACAAATAGCTGGCCTTTCCTGCCACATAAATCCACAATTATAATATAAATGCAACAGCTTTTGTTCTCTAAGAAAAAATTTGGTTACTTACCAATGAGGTATGTAAAAGTGCTTATCTTGCAGAACTATCAGTGTGAACCAGTATGCATGTGGGAAGAGCTAATTTAAGATCTCCACAGGAAATTAGAGTGGCTCTTTTATTATCAGCATCCATTTCCTAAATACTGTGTTGCTCTTGGCTTATATTCCATTGACCTATAATAATGATGCTGCAGACTTTTTCATCTCTTTGTAAGTTGGCAAACTGGCAGCCATGCCAGTCTGTAAGCTTCCTTACAGAGATAACTAAGAAGTCCATTTTTTTACAGAAAAATCTACAATTTTGTATCCCTTGTTCACTTTATGAATGTGCTTTTGTGTGTAACATGCTATTGGAAAACTTCTTCTCTCTTATCCTTCTCAAAGGATTTACAGAAGGAGGACATTTCCAATGTACAACATAATTGTGCTTTGGCTGACTTGTATGTTTTTCTATTTTTGCAGTATAGATTCACGGTTGTAACCAAGTATCCAAGGCATATCTTTGTAGCTGCACAAGACAAAAAAAAAAAAATATAAAGACTTGATTATGGTCAATAGGGGTTAAATCTTGTAAAATTTATATATCTCTATAAATATTAAATTTAACTAGACAGGCAGAATTTACGTTCTCCTTATTTTCTATCCACTTTTCCTCTAATGTGCTAGCTTTTTTACTTCATATAAAATTGTGGCAGAAACCTGAGTACAAACTGGGGAAAAAAATGTTCCTGTAGAACTACACCAGCCTATATGGACTTAAAATAACAGAGGTAGGGATGGATTTTTAAAATTAGACAAAAATAATCAGATCATTCACAAGGAATAAAATGAGTTGCATCATGTGGAACATACAGAAAAAACAGATGATCAGGGTCAGCTAGCATGGCTTTATGAAAGGCAGGTCCTGCTTGACCAGCCTGATCTCTTTCTATGACAAGGTGATCCACGTAGTGGATGAGAGAAAAAGTGTGGGTGTTGTCTACTTGAACTTCAGTAAAGCCATTGTCATCAATTCCCACAGCGTTCTCCTGGAGAAACTGGCTATTCGTGGCTTGATTGTTTGATGGGTTAAGAGCTGGCTGGATGGCTGGACCCATCCACATTGTGGTGGTGAATGCAGTGAAATCCAGCTGGCTGGTGTTGCAAGTGGTGTTTCCCAGGCTGCAGTACTGAGGCCAGTCCTGTTTAATATCTTTATCTGTGATCTGGACAAGGGAGTTGAGTCCACTCTCAATAGGTTCTCAGAGGACACCAAGTTAGGTCTGAGTGTGGTCTGTTGGAGGGCAGGAATGCTCTACAGAGTGATCTGGACAGGCTGGATCAATGGGCCAAGGTCAACTGTATGAGGTCCAGCAAAGCCAAGTGCCAGGTCCTGTATGTGGCTATCAACCAGCCCATGCAGTGGTACAGGCTGGGAACAGAGTGGCTGGAAAGCTATATGGTGTAAAAGAAACTGGAAGTCCTGGTCAACAGGTGCCTGAACGTGAGCCAGCACCCTGGTTTGGATCAGAAATAGCATGGCCAGCAGGAGCAGGGCAATGATAGGCACAAGTGAATCTGTGCCTTAAACACTGTATTCAGTTTTGGACCATTCACTTCCTGAAAGACGTTGAGGTCTATGTCCAGAGAAGGGCAACAAAGCTGAAGTAGTCTTATGAGGAGTGACTGAGGGAGCTGGGGTCGTTTAGCCTGGAAAAAAGGAGGGTCAGGGGAGACCTTATTGATCTCTATACCACCTGAAAGGACACTGTAGAAAGGTGGGATTTGGTCTCTTCTCATAAGTAAGCCAGAGAATCAAATGAAATGGCCTCAAATTGTCCCCAAGGAGGTTTAGATTTTGGATATTAAGAAAAATTTCTTCACTTGAAGGGTTGTCATTGGAACAGTCTGACCAGGGAAGGTGCTGAATCACAGCCCTGGACGTATTTGAAAGATGTGTAGATGTAGCTCTTAGGAATACGGTATTGTGTAGGACTTGGCAGTGCTTGGTTAATGGCTGTTGGACTGAATGATCTAAAAAGTCTTTTCCAACCTAAATGATTTTTTAATATGAGATATTTTCGTGGAAGTAAAAAGACAGCAGTAGGCTGAGGATTCATTCTGGTATAGAGTGGGGTATAGAGCTACTTATGGAGAATTGCATTACGTTGGATCTACTAATGTGGTTTGTCAGCCTTAAGCTTATTTGAATTTTATTGAGTCTAGTCTACACAAGGTCATAACAGAGCTTAAACTTGAGTCCAGCAGTGTTTTCTCTTCTTGATTATCCTAAAATATAAAACATCTCTTCCACTTATGAAAATATCTTTTGTCGCTGTAAATATTTTTAGATTGCGGTTAGGAGTTAACACAATTCCAAAGTGAGCCAGCAAAAGTATTCTAGCATTGTTATAAAGGGATGAGCAAATGGATTTCACAAAAAAGTCCTTCAGCTTCAGCCAGGATGCCATTAAGAAGACCAAAACCCCACAATTATTATAAATCACATTTGTTTTTAATTTGGTCTCATATGCAATCTCTTAAAACTTGTATTAGCAAGTCTTGTATTTTCCCATATGACTTTGTATGAGAGAAATACTGGTTATGATTTCAGTACTCGTGAACCAGTCTACATGCTGTCAATCAAAGTATCCTGTCTGGACTTTGTTATCTCCCTCCATTCTTTGCAGAAGGCTGCAGGCTGCTTTCAGGTCTCAGAAGATATAAGCCTTTCCTTTAAAAATAACCAAGAGCTTAGCAATGAATAGTATTGCTGCCTCAATTCCTTCCATTATAACATCCTGCCTAATGCTTTTCACTTTACTTTTCATTTTCTTTGTAGTGCTGAGATCTGGGAAAATTAAGATCTGTGGTACTCCGTATTCAAGCACAGATTTGAGACTTGCAGCTTGCAGCATTCTCACATGATTTCTGCTATTAATGAATGTAAAAACAGTTTCTAACCATCTCCCTCTTCCTATTTCCTGAACTAATAGATCAGTAGGAGAAATTTTCCATGCATAATGTGAAGAAAGACCATCTTAGCTCAAAGATTTATTTTTGGTGTACCATTGATCAGAGTAGATGAGGCGAATCCAGAAATTGTTTTCTTTTTTTCTTTTTTTTTTTTTTTAATGACTTTCTGCCTGGACTTACATCTCTAAGAAAAACCTGGTTTTCTCTCCTGTTTCTGGTAGTAGTGCTGACAAAGTGCTGTTAATTTCTTCTATAAAATTATTTTAATGAGTTATCAAAATGCCTGGATGATTGTTGAAGAGTAATGTAAGCATTGTATAGGAAAACTTGGCAGGGGGGAAAAAAACAGCCATGAAGCATTCATTTGGGTACTGGTCAGCCACAGAAGGCTCATTATTACATTAGACTGTTACCATTAAGGCTAATGAGCAGATATCAAAGTTGAAACTAGAGATCACCACGATATGTCCAAGTACTAAGTGTATTATTCTTTGTAGAACTTCAGGATCAGAGAGCATGACAGATCTTTGTAGTGTATCCTGCCTTTTTGGAAAATACATAGCTAGCACCAAAGAATAAATTTTAGTAGAAATACTTCTTGGGGTTTTTTTTTAATATGTGCATGAGCTAAGTCTTCATCTGATTCTGTTTGGGACTCCTAAATTATTTCGTTCCAGCCACTCATAAAATGCTTTACTTCTTGTTGCAGAGCAATCTCACAGCACATGAACTATTTGGAGATATTCTGGCAATATGCATTATCTGCTCCAATTCCTAAATATTTAGTTTGTGAGGTCAAGAAAAAAGACAAAGATAGTCCATAACAGAGTCTGAAATGTGTATGATGTGTGATGGGGTCTCAGTATCCACTGCTGAACTTTGCAAATCTACTCTTACAGAATCACACTAGTATGAAGACATAACCATTTCTGTTTTATCTAAGTTTATTTACCCACATCGGTAACTCAGTAACTCTCTTACAAATTACAGGAAATCTGGGTGAAATTGGAAGTGCCCTTGATGGGTGTCTCAGCACCCAACAGTACTGGGAAGAGTCTTAGGAATAAATCTTAGCTCTTTTCTATCCTTTTGTATTAATAAACATTCTTCTCTGCTGAGGAGAAATTGTTGTAACTCTGATGTCTATGTCAGAGACGCTTTAGCAACTTCCCTGAACAGTTTATCCTTTGAATGTTTTGTCCTTAATTCCTAAACCTGATATTTCATTTTTACACTTTGTATTAATTTAACAAGTAACATTTCAAAAGGATTTAAAATACTGTAAGATATATTATATGCAGTGAGAAAGGACAAAAAAAATCTATTCTCTCCAAATATAATGTGTTCTGTAAAAAAGCAGCTCATCAAAAATGTAAATGTAACTGAATTACTAAGTTCTCATTTTCTGAATAGCACCAATTAAATAAACTTGAAACTGGTGGCTAATCCTCAAGGTTGGATTTGATTAATGAAGCAAATGATAGCCTGCTGATTTTAAAGTAAAAAGCTGAATAAATACATGTTGCCATTTTCAGCAATAAAATAATAAGCTAGAGTAGTTGTGATTGTCATAAAATAATAATAGAAACAATGTCTAATACATTCAAAAAAAAGGATGTTAGGATGGATTTCCATCAAATATATGCAGAGTTTGAATCAGATTTGGGATGACAGATATGGTAACAAATTATTAATGGCATAAATTATGCCCTAACTCATGCTGCAATAGCAGTATTTATTTAATAGGAGCATAATCATTGTTTGACAATTACTTTTAAAAACTACCCTAAAATCAAATAGATAATATTTGTACAATTGTAATAGCTCAGCTATGTAAGCAATTGGAAAACTAACAGCTGTCCAAGGGAGTAAGGACCTAAAAGAATTTGGCATATTAAATCATTGCAACACAGTAGCTAACAAAATAAAACCATTTCTGCTAATGGAATTACTTGCATATTAAAGAAAGCAGAGATTGCTATTTGATATCTCAAACCTGAGAATTAGCTTGCAAGAAACAGAGAAGCTGGTAGCCATGTAAATTGCATGGGATAATACAGGTTGTTTCCTTTCTGGTGTGGCACATTTCTGGAAGTGCTTTAACTCTAATGGCCACAGCAGATCAGGCGGCAGCTCTGTCTAACATGTGAGTCTGTCAAGAGTGGCCATGGATGGGTACACAAGGGAGGAGAGCTATGCAAGGCATATCATTCATTCCCTAATATTCTTCCAGTTACCAAGTCTTTTAAGCTTGAACTGTACAGAGACAAAGGTGATCGTGTGTGTGTGTGTGAGTCTTGTTATTTGTAGCTCTTTTGTCTCTTTTTTCCAGTCTCCCCTCAAACCCATGAAGACTGCATATGCATAGCCTTTCTTAGCAGTGCCTTGTATAAGTATCCTCTCCTTTTCTTTCAAGTGTATCTTCTAGTTTCATTACTGGTCCCTAGTTCTTGTAAGAGATGAATCCACCATCTCAATAAGACTTTTGATGTAAACTTCTGAAACCCACATAAATACATCTTTTAACAGATAAACGGACCTTAATCTATGCTGTTCTTCTTCACAAAACCATGCTCCCACTCTTTTGATAGCTACTGAACTCCCTTCTGCACCTTTTTGAAATTTCTGAGGTGGGAAGACACATGGTTTTCAAGGCATGGGATAACAATTATTTTGGGTGCAATGAAAATAATACGGTGATATTCATTGTGTTTCATTGTGATCTGTTCCTAATACTTGGACCACTTTCTGCTGCTAACCTTAACTTGCCCTTTGTGTTAGAAGTCATTTGGAGATTAATGTTATCTCAACTGGACCACTCTGTACCTTAAGTGGATCATACACATGCTCCATGGTTCTTCAAAGGAGCTTCAGGATTTGGCAAAGTTATGCTTCCCAAGTAGAAAACATCTACCCATGTGACCGTTAATCACAATATTCATTTACATGGCACAGACATCCGGATTATATATAGGTATTCAGTTCCTCAGATTTCTCCTACCTTTCTTCATTTTCTTTGTAATCAAGGAAGATTTAAGGAAGAGATTTTATACTAACATTAATAGTACATACATTTCACCTCTGTGTTCTCTTAGAAAATCGGAGTGAATACCATCTGGCCTGAGGTGTTTATTGCCTTTCATTTTTTCGTCAGTGTTCTCTAAGAAATTCTACAGTCTCTGTAATGTCAGATCCTCTGATGATTCTCTGTCAGACAACGGCTAGCAAGGGATTGTTCCCAGTTTCTTCCACAATTAATGTAAGGAATTAGTTTTTCTGGAATGACCTTAGGTTGTCTGACTTTTTTTTGTACCATCCTCATAGGCTGGCACTACAGAACCTCGAGAATGTGTTTTTCTCCTGATATATTTTAAGAAAGGTTTATAATTGCATATCTTTTCTACTAGTTGCTCCTCAAACTCCCTTTTTAGACTGATTGGTTTTGCTTTTAATCTGCCAGAGTTCATTGTTCTTTTTATTTTATTCATTCTAATAAGATCTCAAGTATTTGAAGTGTAATTCCTTCTTTGTCATAACCTCTTTAACCCATTTTTGATTGGTAATGTGCACCTGGGATTTTTTTTATCCAATGTGGTGTCTTTAAGTAATTTCCATACTGTAATTCCCACAGTGTCTGTAGAGATTTACTTCTCTTAGTTGCCCTCTGTAGCTTCTTTTCAATAAGTGTCCTTAAATTTATTCTTGAAAAGCCTGAAAAACATGGTTCCTGAAATCTTCATGAGGAAGAAGGATGCTATTTCACAGTGAGAAGCTTATACTGGACATATTGCAGCATAATTTTCCATAATTTATGCTGACTGGGGTTATAATGACAATGTTATTTTTATTTTTCAATTCTGTAACAGAAGAATTATATCAGCATGTACCAGAAGGATATTATTAAACACTTCCTAGGAAAAACATTCCGTGTTTTCTGACCTTCATTAGAAAGTTTTAAAGTTTGATCTGGTACTTCCATAAAAGATCCCTGATAACAGGAAAATATCAGAGTTGTTAGTGCAGTCTGTTGTCTAACAAAGAAAGCAATTCAGTTTTCCAGGTGAGATGGTTTAGTTTTAATAGCGTATACATGCTGTCTTGACACCAGGGCAGCCATTCCTTCCTTGGCTTTTAAATTATGGCACAAACATTTCTCATCGATTGCAATTTTAGAGCCATTTGAAAGCTCAGATTTGGCCCCATGGTTTCACTGTGCCTGTACAATTGAGGAGAATAACTTCTGTGATGGGTACTATTATGGTCATTGTGTTCCTGTGAGGTGGACCTACATCTCTGCTGAAGCTGAGACAAGCATCTGCAGTCTTGAGTATTGCTAAGGGATTTCTGTGAACTCTCAAAATGTAAAGTGTCCTGTTTTCTCTGTTCCACGCAGGCTATGAAAATATACCAATTTCTCAAAGATTGCCAATTTTCACCGCTACTCTGTGGTTAATACTTAATTGCAAAAAATAGTAAAATTGTGTAAAGAGGGGCTTTGCATCAGGCGTCCTGAGTTTATGGAAGTAAATAATCATCCTCTGATGGTTTAAATCAAGGGCTTAAGTGCCTTTTTTCACACTTACAGTCAAAGTGTGATTCTTCAATTGGGTGCTTTTTTGCCTGCACAACTGAAATTCATGGAGTTTACTTTTATGCTTACGGGGTACCTATTTTGTGTGATTTATCATCTTTTATATTTAACATATTGGTCATACTTATAATAAAGACTGTATATTAATATACAGAATTTTGGGGAACTGAAAGTTTCAGAAATCCATTTCACAGCAACTACTTGTACTGCTTCAAGTAGTATTAGCATAGCAATATTAAAATTGTATTCATTAGTATCTCTTTCAGGATTTTATGAACTACAGGCAGCTTTTCTCCTAATCTTTTCGATTTTGTTGTTAATTATTATCTGTTTATCTGTTTAGAGGTATTTGACTTAGACATTAATATTAATAGAATTCAAGATGTAACCCAAGGAAAATGAAGAATGGTTTGTCATGCAAATGGAAGTCCTTACTAGTGATTCACCATATTGCCATGAAACCATAGTTTCCTAGTAAATCTGTCCTTATAGCTTTATTATCTGCATATACCTTTGGCCACGGTAAAAGACAAAATCATTGGCTGGAAGAACTTGTGATGTGGTCTTTCTCATGAAACTTTAAATTTGGTAAAATTTGCAAATACCAAATGGCAGTAGCTGAATACTCTGAAGTGTGTTGACTAAGCTGATGACCTGTATTTTTATTTTTCCAAGCATTTCAAGCACAAATTACTTCTTGGCCAAAAAGAATATCTTTGTTAAACATGCTTGAAATTTTCTGGAAAGAAGCTTTTATTGTGCTGCCTGTATGTTTCATCTTTAATTTCCCAGTCCTATGTAGTAGGATAGAGGCACGTGTAGTCGTAAACACTCTCAATTACTTCTGCCAGAGCAGATTATATATATTGGGCCTGTTTTAACTTTGCTTAATCCTCTTTGGACAGTGTAGAATTTAATTCTGGTCAAAATAATAAATATCTAGAAACAGAGAATGGTTTAAAAAGATATTAAGAAGACTTTTAAAATCATTTAGTTGCAGACCCCCCAAACACCACCATGGGCAGGCAGGGACATCACCCACTATATCGGGGCTCCATCTGACTTGGTCTTGAACACAGATGGGGTGTTCAAAACTTGTCTGGGCAGCCTGTTCCAGTGTCTCACTAGCTTCTGAGCAAAGAATTTGCTTCCTAACATCTAGTCTAAATCTCTCCTCTTTTACTCTAAAATAATTCCCCCTTGGCATATAACTCTCTCCCCTTGTAAAATCTCTAGCAGATATACTCCTGTTGGGGGAAGAGCTAGCTGTTACTATTTGTGTATGCAGTGAACTGAATGGAGTCCAAATCTTGCTTGAAGTTTCAGTTTTTGAGCTTGTTTGGATCTACAGTTTGCTTTCCTAAAGCTAGCAAGAGATCTTCAACCTTCTTGCTAAGCAATTTAATAAAGCTCTTTATCTTCCAGTTCTTTATTCTTTGAGTAAGACTCATCTCTGTCTGTAAAAGCAGATGAGGAAATTAATATTCTGAACTGTAATTATTCTTCATAAATTTCCAGAAGAATTTCTGTTGATAGGTCACTTCTTCTTTTAGGTAGAAACAGTAAGATGTCTGTGGTGTTATTTTTCATATATATATATATATATATATATATATATATATATATATATATATATATATATATATACACTTTGTTTGAAAGAGTCTGTTATATTTACTAATGTTGCCTTCTTGGTCTCTGTTCCATGGGTTAAAAAATCTCCCTTTTACCCTTTCCTTCAATATCTGTATGTAGTGATCTCATTCTCTATCAACGAAAGATTTAATCTATTCTTTTATTTAGCCTATTCATGCGTAATTACCAATTTAATGAAATGGTGTGTTTATTTCCAGGTGACTTTAAGTATTTTTTTCTCAAATATTACTTTGCTAAACATATTACTGCACTAAAAATAATTATGTCAGCCTAAAAAGTCAAGAAAATCTAATAACTCAAAAATAACTTCTCAAAGGTGGACATTTAATTGCTCTATTTTCACGCTTAATTCAGATCTTCTTTCCAACTGTTAGGCAATTCGCTATTTACATAAACTAACTTGCGTGATCTAGATGACTAGTTCTGGAGAAAAAAATATTAGTCCTAATCCAGAAAAACAAATAAATAAAATTATGCAATTTCTCATCTGGGGATGCTGAACAATTTTCTTTTCAAACTGCATTAATAGAAAAATGTATGTAGCTAAAAAGAACTTGTGAAACTTTTAAAAATGAATCTCAGCTAGTTTTATGAGCTGAGAGCTTTGCACTTCATTACTCCACAGCTTCTCAGAGTTTTGTCACATGCAGTCACCTTGATCTTCAGGCCCCATGTACCCAAGGCCTGTCTGCAGGCATTCATGCAGATATGCCCTCAGCTTGTCTTGTTCCTCCACCTTCTACTATCCTTCTTTCCCTCTCTTTGAAGATCAGGCTATACACTCTTTTTTTAAATGAAGCACGAAATTGTCTCTTTAGTCACTCAGAAAAGGGTACTGGGAATTTACAAATATAAAAACTGTTGTGAGACTCAGTTTCTCACTTTGCTTTCCTAAATCCTATCAACTCAATGTTAATTGAAAGAATGGGAATTTCAGTCTTTCACACAGACAAACATACTCATATTATTGTTCTGTGATAATGGTTGTTTGCCACTCTCTGAACAGACCTGACTGTTTCAAGCTGCCTTCCACACACTGCATTTTCTAGGTCACTGAGACCTCATTAGGTATTTCAGAGCTGTGTTTGCAGATTCCTAATACTTGTAAGCCTGAAGTAAGTACTCTGTCCAAACGCTGAGAAACAATCTTTAAGCTTCATTCAAATGGCATGTAGTTCACTGCTATTTTTCATTAGACATCATTACATCTGTAAATCTGAAATTAAAAAGTCTAGCCAGAATGTTTATGACTTTAATAAAAAAGTTAAATCCCCAGATTATGACATTTTAGAAAGATTCAAGCCAGAATACTGGAATTTAAAATGAATATACTCTTACATTGTAAATTACAATTCATCTTGATTTTTTAAAAATAATTTATTATACCTTTTCTAAAGTTAATTTCAGTAAATTGCATTAATGCTGAGGGCACATTTGGAAGTCAGCTTTCAGTCAAAGACATTAGATTACAAATGCAAGTTATAAACACTTTTCAGAATACATAGCAAATTTATGCTTCTTTGGTCACCAAAAATACACTGTTATGATTATGCTGTAATTTATGGGGAAATTTCCTCCACCGTTGCATTTGCTGAACATTAAATTTAGAATTTAGATTATCTTCTGAATTTATATAGTCCCTGTAGAATGGAAACAACACCATGTAAAAAAATTTCTGTATTCAGACTTTAATTTAAGATGAAAAGGATGAAGCAAGCAATCAGCATAGCCATTCAACAGAGCTGGGTATTGTATACTCAAGAATGGCACCAGGAACCCCCATGGGGAAGTGACAGGATGAGACTAGGAAATGTTTGTGACCATCAGGATACAAAAAGTTCTTTCACTTTCTAATGTAAACAGGTTCAAATTAGCCATAGTATAGCACTTCCCCTGGGGGTCACTTGAATATTTTAACAAGAAAGTTATAGAAAGAGGACTGAAAATCTGGCGTGTCTTCTTGTGCCCAACCACAGGTAAAATAAATTGATTGTACTTCTCTTGGTTTCAGAGATAGCAGTTTATATTTCTGAATTTTAACATTAAAAATGTAAGCCATTGCAATAGTGACTTAGATTTTTAGAGGCTGTTCAAAATAAAATTAACTCTTTATAGCACCAACTTTCAAATCCTAAAGTATAGAACAGATTGTTTGTATTACCTGCTATCATCAAAGAACAGAACTTAATGTCATTGTCAATTGCTCTCTATGCATTTTAAAGCGCAATTGGTTTTTACATCATATTATATCATGTTGTATTGGAAAGCATACAGTGCTAATTCACAGCAGTATTTAAAGTATAGTGAAGTATCATCAACTTTAATTCAACTCATCGGACTGCTAACTAACTTAATTCAAAAGTTCACGTGCAGAACAGAAATATATATTATCTATAGAAAATACTTCAATTATAAATATGGACAAGGAAATGTCTATGATTCCGATTTTTTTTAATGCAATCTTGCATTTGAAAATATATTGACTGTAAAAAGCATGTGTTCACCTGCTGTCAATTTGTAGCAAAGGACTTTGTGATAAGTAATTGGTATTACTTGAAAATTCATCTATGTCATTGGAAGCAATGCTGCATATTCTGGAGGTAGTGGAAGGTAGCTACAACTATGGATGCACAGGTCTTTGAGCTTAGGAGAAGCTGGAATCAGATCCAAGCTCTCAGTCTGTGGGTCTTGTATGAATATAAAAAGCACAGATTCTATACTAAAGAAACAATGCTCTTGTAAACACAAATTGAAATCTCTATGAATCTCATCTTGGTTACACACAAGGGGGGTGTATTCTCCACTGAAGTCTAATGGGATGTGCATCGAGGGGAGAATAATATGCACCATTGCCTTGTTCACTAACAGGTGAAGGGTAATATAGATGAAATTGGAGAACTAATGGGCAAGACAGTTCCATTAGCATATACACGGCGGTTTCACATTTTGCAGCAAAGTAAAGGCAAAGTAGTGGCATAAACCAAGGAAAGATTAAGTCTAAGACCTGCTGTCGATGTGATGAAAACAACTTGACATTTGAGTGTTTCAAGTGATGGTTTATCACATGAGTGGCTCAAATGATTACTTTCTCTATAGAATTTCACAATGAGAGAACCTGAAGGACTTGCACACCATATCAGATATGGTGCAAAAGAAATGTTGAACTGTATGAATTTGGAGATACTGCATGAAGTTGTCATTATTTTGCACTTTTATCGTAAATGACTGAAGGGAGCCACCTGCCTAAGGGAGTGTGATTTTTTTTTGCTAAAAAATAGACCAGTGAATCAACTGATTGATCAATATTTCAAAACCTCAATCAATTCAAGGCTTATGTCAATGATGTTTTAGCATTGTAAAATTCAAAGGTTCACAGTACATACAGACACACTTCCTTTTTTTCCAGTTCAGACATAAAGCATTTTTTTTAATTCCTCCACAGATATCCAAAGACGAATTTCTCTTAAACGAGGCAATTCAAGTACATACCATATGATGTTTTAAATATGTTTCTAAAACTTTTTAATATTTTGAATGGATCTTTGATATCTTCATCTGGAGAAACACATATGTTTTCAGTGTTCTCAGTTAAAAAAAAAAAGAAGTCTTGCAGAACTGCTGATCAAAGATAATTATGCTCCAAAATTAAAACACCTCAAAATAGCAATATTAATAAAAATATTATATACTGCTCTAAATATGAAACAAACATATATAAGAGCTGTTGTATTATTTAATAGCTCCAGAAGATCTTTAATCTCATTTTAACTGTTTAAGAATGCATCTGTGAGAAATCAGCTGTCTTTCCTTTGTTTATTAGAAATAACATCTTAACACCTGAGTAGGAATCTTAGTATTCAGTGATATCAGTTAAAAGCTGTACATTCTTTTCTCCTACAAGAGAATTTACATGCAATCATATTTTTTATTTTTGTTTTCTAATAATCTATAGTTCTAATTTTCTAATAATCTAATAATGTTTTCTATAGATGTTTTCTAGAGGTCACAAGAAGGAATGAAAAGTCCCTTGGTTGGACCAAAAGGTTTATTACATTCAGTATGTTGTCATTGTGGTAGTACTCAGTAGTTTTCTTTCACTATGGGCACTAATGATGGCAGTATACAGTATCTAAAATATTTCTCTTCTGTCAGAGCCTACGTAGTACGTAATCATAATTAACACAATTCCTCCAAGTTGAACAGTCAGCATAATACAAGGTAACCTTTAAGACTGAATCTTTTGACTATAGGAGATCTATTCTAGAATTATACCTCTGATTGCATTGAGAGAATGATGATGAAGTAAATTCTTTTGCAAAGTGAGTTTTCAAAAAAGATGTAGTGATTTCATTTAAGTAGGTCTAACTAGGTTCCCAATAAAATACTCTGCGTTCTAATATAAAATATATTTTAAAATGCAGCAAATCCCAATCCTGATTAACACAATTTTCATTTAGCTTTTTTGCAAGTTTGGAGGGCCACTGTTGTTTAAGCTACAGTAAACAAATTCTTGGAAAAAACATAATTTTAATTTTTTTAATGTTTTTAATTCGTATTTATGTTCTTATTTCTTTGCTAGAGAAAAACTCCCTTTTTTGCTCTTTGCACCAAGCTTTATGGGGGTGCTTTATACGTGGGGTTATTTTTGTGCTCTATTAAAATTTTTGCCAGTGAAAGATATGTTTTACTAGATTTATGTTAACAGAAAGTACTGTAATCTATATTCTACATTCTTTTTAGCAACTAGAATTATTACTGGGATATAATGCTGCAGAGAGAAGCTTGAACAGTTGTTTTGCTCTAAAACACAAAGCTGGAAGAGTTGTGAGGTAAAAAAAAGCAGTGTTCCAGGGTAAGCTTTCAGAGGCTATGAAACTCTCAAACTGTATTTCATTTTTTGCTAAGCATTGTGGCAGTCCAGTTATTCTTGTGCCTTTGGAGGACAATGTGTTCATAGATGTGTGCAGCTGTTCTTCTGCTCTCTGCTCATGTAGCCAAATCATTTTCTTCACAAAATCTAAGAAGGGTGCAGGCATGACATATCCTGATTATCTTTTCACGCTGAGAAGGAGTTTGCTACCTTTCTAGTAGTATTACTAAATCTTAGTAAGTCTGCTGTGCCTAAAGGCAAATTCAACTTGCACACAACAGGAACAGGTTCTAGTCCCCATACTTCATGAAGGCTGAACTGGGGAGGATCTACTTCAACTAAAGGGAAAGTTTCTCTAATATTGCCAGGCTGGCACCACTACTAAGCTGACTGCACCATACAAATTTTCTGCTGTTTTCATGCTCTTTTACTGATAGCAAAATAATGGTCCTTGTCATGGTGAGTAGAGTGGGACTACTGATGGTGGGCACTGAGCAGCTGGTAGGAGCCATCTAAGCAGGTCCCATGATGTCAGGGGGACAATGAGAGAATGAGGTGCAGAGTAATGTTCATTCCTGGGGCAGTAGTATTTCTTCTCATGACACCAGGTGCTCCATCTGCAGCATAAACTACCTCTATGTGTAGTTTTCTTTCCATATTATTCTGTTCCAAAACTGGAAGCCTTGGGGTTTTTTGAAGAAAATACAAGAATGCAAGGAAGAAATAAAGAAAATGTATATGTATTTATTAAAGATATAGTATTTTTCATTTGCTTCCTTTCTATATGAAGTGTTCCAGGCTGCAAAATTTTTTCAAAATATTTTTGTTTCTTGTGCTTCTATTCCAGTGGCGCTATGAACAATTTAACCAGATTGGCCCATATTTTCTGTGATTTTTTTTTTAATTTCTTAAAAACAATGCCACTCTTGATGTCTTGAATGTGTACATGGTAGGAAATACAATCCTATCTGCAGTCAGAGAAGTTGTATCCAGAGGTAAAGCAGACCACAGGTTTTCACGATATGTTATTAAAGGAGCACAAATCCTCTTTAACAAAGGTAAACACAGCACACTCATTATAGTGAAAATTAATATTAAGATACTTTAATTTAAAATAAATAATTTTAAGTGCTCTGAAGATGGCATTATCTAGAATAATTAAAATGTTGTGAACTTAGGCCTGAGTTTTGAAGTGACACTGATAAAAAAGACAACTTTTTTTGGCAAAAATTTCTCAGAGATCAATGCATAACCTTGTAGGACAGTAGCTATAACCGTCTTTAAATCCTAATCATACTGTGTGTGTACAAAATATTTTCACAGGTTTTCTTTACATAGCCTCTCTTGCAGCCTAAAGACAGACAGGCACAGGCCCAATTGAGTGGCTGGATTTTGAGCTTCCTGCCATTAACCACAGTCCCCTGCTATCATGAGCATACATGTCACATAATCCCTTTCATCAGTACAGAAAACCAGTCACAGATCCCTAATTCTGAGGTCAGTTCTGCACCAGCACCATCCTCGATTAGAACAGCTGGGGGTAGAAGTGGTCTAATTTGTACCTTCTTATCCAGGCTCCAGAGAGGTTAGACAGTGCAGCCCACTGTGGCCACCCCTTGCAGAAGCACTTCTAGCAACCCAACACACTGTACTGTGCATATTGAAATGTGTTTCATAAAAATACAACCTCCTCTTTGCTCTCACTGCTCACCCAAACTTCCCGAGCCAAGCTGTCATTCTAGTGAACTGAATGGAAAGTACTCTATGAGAAGACTTGTGCTTTTTATTACTGGAGCATCTCAAGCTAATATGAAACCCGTAGACCTCCTGATCACTTCAGAAGGTGTAACAATCACCTGCATTTCATTTGAAGGAAGTTGGTTTTGCTGTAGAATTACCTGTAATATGGCATCCTCTTTTCTTTTTTTCCTTTTTTTTTCTTTTCTATTTTTTAAAAATGTGTTAGATATGCCTATTCTATGAAATTGAACTTAGGGAAATACTTCTCAGAAAGAATTCTCACTGCCAGCATTCTGCCAGTCCCCTCTTCTGAGACCAGGGGACTTATTAATTCCTGCCCTGTCCTGCTGAGAATCATCCATACATACAGCGTGAAGAGTGCCCTCTGTTTAAAAATTCAACATGTATGGTGCTAAAATGCACCCTATTTCCATTTGCTCTGTGCAAAGTTGAATGATTAAGGAATGTCAAAGACTTTAGAGACTTGTACTTCATGTTTTCCAACATGTATTTCTGTTGGCAATTTCAGAGCAGGTAGTGTGGAAACTCACTAAAACAAACCAAACTGTGAACTTACATAAATCTGTGGTGATACTAGACTGGAAGGGTTTTCTTGACATCAGCATGTAATCCATAAATAAAATTTAGCATAATTTTGTCTGAAATATTTTTTTTTCAAACAGCTATTTGGAAAATTCTTGAATTTGTCGTTCCTGAGAAAAGGGTTTTTAACAAAAATAATTTACAAGACATAAAATATTTATTTTGTTCAGATAGTTACATACAAAATACTATTCTAATTGCAAAATTATAGAATTAGCTAGGTTGGAAAAGAGTGAGCATTTCAGCTCCCTCAGTACCCTTGTGTGGTGCCCTCTGGCCCCCCATAGACTTGTGTGTCTTTAAGTGGTGTTGCTATCATTTCCCCTTGAATTTCGTAGTCTTCATTCTGCCCATTTTCCCTGTTTTCCAGTTTAGGTGGCTGGGTACCCTAAGAACAGCTGGTCTTACTATTAAATGCTGAGGTAAAGACATGAAGTGCCTCTGCCATTTCTTCTTTCTTTGTTACTGAGTTTCCCTCCCCATCCAATAAAGATGGAGATTTTCCTTAGCTCTTTTATTGTTGCTACTGATTTATAGTAATTTCTTTTTTTTTTTTTTTTTTTTTTTTTTTTTGTCGTCGTTTTCATTAAGTTCTAGCTAGGCTTTGGCCATTCCCCTCTTTTCCTTGCATAACCTCATGACATCCTTCCATGAGTTACCCATCTTCCTGAGGTCACAAACTCTTCTTTTTTTTCCCAAGTTCCAGCCAAAGCCCTTTGTTAACTCAGAACAGTCTTTTTCCCCACAGGCTTGTCTTTTGCTACATGGAGACAGCCTGGTCTCACACCTTTAAATTTCTTTCTTGAAGAATGCCCAGCCTTCCAGGACTCCCTTGCCCTTCAGGACTGCTTCCCAAGGGACTCTGTCAATCAGTGCCCTAAACAGGCCAAAATCTGCCCCCTAAAAAGTCCAAAGTAGCAATTCAGCTGAGCCTCCTCCTTCTCCAAGGATTGAAAGCTGTATCATTCCAAGGTCCCTGTGCCCAAGATGACCACCAACCATCACATCACCCACAAGTCCTTCTCTGGTCACAAACAGAGCCTTCCTTACTTGGCTCCTTCACCAGTTGTGTCAGGCACAGGAAGTTGTCTTCCACAAACTCCAGGAACCTCTTGCACCGTTTTCTCTCTACCATGTTGTATTTCCAGCAGACATCTGGTAAGTTGGATGTCTCCCACAAGAACAATGGCTAGTGATTGTGAGATTTTTCCCAGCTGCTTATAGAATATTGTATCTGCACCTTCACCCTGGTGGAGTGGTCTGCAGCACACCACCACCTGCTTTATTGGCCTTCCCCTGCTTACACTGGACCATAAACACTTGATCCCTGGAGCATCATCAAGCTTTAAACAGTCAAAATACTCCCAAATGTACATAACTACCACATCATCTCTCCTTCCTTTCCTGCCTCTTCTGAAGTGTGATTAAATGTACATCATATATATATATATATACATATATATGAATATATAAATACACACAAGGATGTGCTGAACAGATGTAACAAATTCTTTAACACAGCTTCAGCTGTATTAAACTCATGCCACTATGAATTTTTTTGAGACCCAAGAACAGAAAAAAAATTCTTTGGTAGAGTGAAAGCCTGATCTAAGGATGTATATGTTCTTTCAGATACCTTAGTCTTTTCAAATCCTAGATCTTCATCTTGGCCCTTTCAGTGTAGGAGATGGAACAAGCTTTCACAGTGAAATGGAAAATCCATACCGATGAAGTGACATAATAATGCAGCCAAAGCCAATTCTAAGGTCTTTTTCTAAAGTATTATATACTAATTTGTAGTTACATATAAAATATATCTGTTGTGCGAGTTAAATAATCTTTGTCACTTTTTTAAAATCTAAGATTCCAGAATTTCTGTATTGAGAACTGGAAAACTAGTAATTTCTTATTTTGATTGCTTTTTAAAACAGTTATTAAGAATGCTTATGTGTTTAGGGTATCAACAGTTAGGCATTTTCAATGAATATTAAATGCTGTTTATTTATTTGCAACACAAGTAAAGCTTATGTGCTTTTCTTTAAAAGAAAAGACATTAAAAATGCCTATTCTAAATGAAAAGCAATGAGAACTAAAATAGCTACATCATTTTAAAAGTTATTTACATTATAAGATCAAAACTCAAAGTGGGAAACTAGCTTTATCAAATCATACTCATATAATGAAGGAAAAATCAGGTCATATCCTATTTTTTCATCCTTCCTCTTAAGTTCTAATTTTATTAAATAGTTTAAAATAAATTTTTTTGTATATAGCCAGTCTTGAGTGTATTGCTTTAAAATGTTGAGAAACTAGAAAAAGTTGTATCTCTAGCATACAGAATTCTCTCATCAAAGCTTCTTTGCCAAATAATAGAAGGGCCCAGATGCCAGCTCTCTCCTGTTTTATTAATCCTTTGGCAAGTAAAGGGTATAGTTTCATTTTTTTCATTACTTGTAGATCGTCACTAAAATAGAATATAATGGAAAGTGGGAAAGGGAAGAAAAAGAATATGCAAATTCTAAAGAGCCTTCTTTAAATTATTACTCAATGAGTTTTTCTTCAGTCAATGTAAATGTTAAATAATGTTGTATAATGTCACTGAAAAAATACAACAGCAATAACAGACTCGGAGATTAATGTCTTGAATGTGTGAAAACCTTAGGAAAGCTGATAAATAGAAAAATAGAAAACAGTTATCACAAATTTAAAAATACAAGACAGAAACTTAAACAAGATTCAAAGTTCAATTTAAAGCATATTTTAAGGAGCTTCTTATCATATTCCCCATCCCCCACAAAATGAATTCAGTTACAGATTCTTTTTCTAATACTTTACACATAATTCTGATTTCTAGGAGAAATATCATAATCTGGTTATGCTTTTCTAAGCAAGACAGTTGGCCAGAAATGTGGGGGACAATAAAAAGAGCTTTTCAAATATACTAATGGCAATAGGCAGTGTAAAAATAACTGTTACAGGATGAGGATGGTCACCTCCCAAACAGGGACAGGGACCATGCAGAGCTGTTTAATGCATTCTTTGCCTCTTCAACACGGATGAGAAGCCAAGGGAGTTTCAGTGCCCTGAACATTCTCATGACTCTGAGAATATTCAACTCCCAGTTGACCCTGAAATTATGCGGGATCTGCTGCTTCAGCTGGATCCCTACAGATCCCTGGGGCCTCAGGAGATTCAGCCAAGAATCCTCAAAGAGCTGGCTGATTGCCATTGCAAAATCTCTCTTGATTTTGGGGTGGTTTTGGGAATCCAGAGAGATCCAGCTGAGTGGAAGGTGGATAATATTGTCCTGATTTTCAAGAAGGGCAAGAAAGGGAATCCTGGAAACTACAGGCCTGTCAGTCAGCAATGACCATGCTGAACACGAGTCAGCAGTGCTCTGGCAGCCACCCTGTCCTGGGGCATCAGGCACAGCCTCACAGCTGGGGATTGTCTGCTCTGCTCTGCACTGGGGCAGGTTTGGGCACCACAATGTAAGGAAGATGTTAAACTGTTGGGGACAGTGTCCAAAGGAGGCCAACAAAGATGTTCAAGGGCCTTGAGGAGAAGCTGTATGAGGAGCAGCTGAGGTCACTTGGTCTGTTCAGCCTGGAGGAGAGGAGACTGAGGGGAAACCTCAGTGCACTCTACAGTTTCCTTGTGAGAGGAAGAGGAGGGGCAGGCACTGATGTCTTCTCTGTGGTGGCCAGTGACAGGGCCTGAAGGAATAGCCTGAAATGTCAGGGGAGGTTTAGCTTGGATAATAGAAAAAAATCTTTCACCCAGAGGGTGGTTGGGCACTGGAGAGGCTCTCTGGGGGTTTGGTCACAGCACCAAGCCTGACAGACTTCAAGAAGTATTTGGACAATACTCAGGCACATTATGTGATTCTTATGGCTGTTCTGTTCAGGTTCAGGAGTTTGACTCAATGATACTTGTGTTCCCTTCCACTTCAATCATTATGTGACTCTATGAAAAGAATAGCAAGGAGGGAAAAAGAAATAAAATAGAAAGTCATGGTATAAGCAAATTAAAGCTCTGATGCAGTACTTTCCATGGTCCAGAAGGAGGCAGATAATTCAAATAGAGAAATTATTAACCCTGCTTATATAGAAATATTTAGATATGTATTTTACTTTCTCAATTCTGTCTTACCCTTTTTTACAATGGGATGCCCATATAGCACTTGCTGTGTTTTCAGCTGAGTGTTGGTTGCATGGTAATGTTATATGATTCTGAGAAGTTACTGCTTTCATTAATAATAGCACTTCTCATGATGAAATATTTGAAGGTGGTGGATTTGTCTTGTACTATTTCTCTTTTTTATAGTCATAAATGTCTGAACTTCTGAGACAGATTTTTTACCATCCCTACCCTCACCTACCCAGAACTAAAATTGGAACATCTTTCTTCCTCTGTGATGGTAGTTCAGGAATATGTTGAAACCATACTGATTAGAATTAAATTGATGCTTAAGTGTTTGTTGAGTATAACTATCCTTACTCTCCATAATACCTTTGGGTAATTTTTCTACAATTTTAGTTTTGTAAGAACTCTCATCAGTATAAGAGTGCTCAGCAGAAGGAAGAGATCAGCTGCATCTGAATGTCTGTTTACATCCTAGCAGGCCAGAGTCCAACCATCTTAAGGTAACACAGCTTTAATCATTAGAAACCTCTTTCTCCCCACAAACTCATCAATTTATTTTTTTTCTGTGAAAAATCACACAGAAAAATATTGTTTTTTTTCTTATACAACTATTCATAGATCTTAGTACAGCCAATAGATCATGTCCTAGTAAGCCATATTAAAGGTAGGTTAAGACTGGTGCCTGGCAGAAAGGGAATATGGCATTTTTAAGTCTACACAGATGAGCTAGCACCACAAACGTAGGTCAGTGTTCTGACATAGCCACTATGTATTCGGGGTTGAGACAACATGTATTTTAGTCAGCAAAGGAATAAGCCCAGCAAGATGCAGTCTGGGCAACACTCATAAATTCTATCCTCATTACTGTCTTTTTCTTGCTCCGAACTCTGACAGTGGCTTGTTTGAACATTGTAGTAATCCAAGAGCTTTGTAGAGCAGAGAATCACAATGTTGTGCCCCTCTGTCCTTCGCTAGCATTATACTCTTTGCAGTGTGTTGCAAAGTTCCCAACAGCACTTGTGCTGCATAAAATACATCTATGGATGGGAAAATACACCTTGAGGTTCCAATATTCCATCTGCCTGAAGGATTCTTAATGTAGTGGTTTTGAAAGAACAATTTAAATAGTTTGTCTTAAATTTCCTTAATCTTGAGTGTCATTCTTCTCTATGCTTTGTGATTGTCACAATGAGCCCAATGCATTTTTCAATTTACCTCTTATGTCTTAGGACATGATCGCTAAGTCTACTTTTTTTTTTCTTCCCAGAAGGTCACTGGCTTTCAGAGTGAAGGAAAGAATGGTGTTTTAATTTTAGGTATAGATTCCATTTCAGGCTTCTCAGCTGTAACTGTGTCCTTTTAATGGGAGTTATATGCACATATCCAAGAAAATAGGTACTTAAATATCTGTTTTGATTGGCTGGATCTCTTTAAATAACTTATATACAACTGTAATCACAATGTTTCTTGTCTGATGAGCTTATATGCTTGATTCAATGATGGGGAAAAAAACCAATAGGCTAAGTTGTTGATAGTAAATCCCAGAGAAAATATTCTATACTAAAAGATTGCTACTGTAAGTATTGAAAATCTTGAAATGTTTGAAAAATTGAAATTATAAAACCACCGAAGGAAACTATTGTATGTAATCACCATCGTCTCTTTCTCACAGCTTGACTCTATGACAGTTTGATGGGTTTATTGCAGTTGGCATGGATTGCTTTGGCTGAACTAAATGGCAGCTATCTCACATGCCCTTGATTGTGTTCAGACTAATCAGATGCTTTTGAAGTGATTGCTTTTGTGTGGCTTTGAGGAATGATGCATTTTAAAAACTGATGTATCAAGACATTTTAAAATAAAGGTATTCCAACAAGATCTGTATTGCCTCAATGAAACTCGACTGGGATCTATCTATGTCTCTCTTCAGTAACAGTAACTGGGGCAAAGATTAGATTAGTTCTTTGTTATGACAATATGAGTCTTTGCTATTTAAAAAAATGCATTTATTGCTTAAAATTACCATCTTATTATGACCAAATTAATTCTAAGTCAGATCTGGAGATCCTCAGCACAAATTCTGTTATAGTGACTAAAACATAATTGGCTTAAATGACAGTTAAATAGAGACTGGGGATGTATTTAAAAATTCACAAATTATACAGGGAGAATTCTTTTATTAAAGAGGTTTAATGTTAAAGTATCTAATGAAATATTTGTTCTCCATTTTGTTTTGATCAAAGCTTCTGCTTATAGAAGATAGATAAAGACAGATAAACAGAATGTAGACAGTACATACCCTTTGATAGCTACAACATAAAGCATGTAAGGAAAGAAGGGATTCCTCTCAGCTACTTCGTGTGAGATAAATGTAGTGAATGTCATTTTTCATTGCCTGGAGGATGACACATGTAGTCCCTCACAAAATAAGGGCAGTGTGATTAAACATCACTTAGATTAATTCTTTGCCATCAATTTATCATCTGGAGCTATTAATATTTACATGTAGTGCACTTAGTGTCTGAAGTTTGTATTATGCATAGTGAGTAATGATGGAAAAGTTGGTTTACATTGTCTTCTGTAGCAAAATGTTATAATATGCCTTAAATGCTTAGTCTAGTATAACTATTAAATGTCTCAGGTGATGTAGCAAAATCTCGTTGGAAAAAACTCCTGATCCTCAGTGTAGTGTGATACCTTCTTCTGTGATCAGCCTCCTTGATACTAGTGAAGGTAGGATGAGGTGCTACTGTCCACCCAACCAACACAGACTGTCATTGGCATCATTTTCCTTTTCTTTTTCCATAGCACTTAGTCAATTCCGTCTCATTGTGTTTAGATGCATCCCCTCTAAAGTACGTTCTATTAGAACATGCCTATTTGTTTTCAGGAAATTCATGTAAAGAGCAATTAGAAATTGAATTATCATGAGAGAAATCACTTCCCTAAATTCCCTTATTTTTGGAGTCCCTAATATATTATGGCCTATACAATACACAACTCACTTTCATATGCTCCCCTTGTAGTAATCCCTTGCTTCTCATTTGTTCATTTGTTGTAGAAGTGGAAAAAGCTACAGTCTTGCTTGCTGCTTCTTCAGCCAATCCTCAGTCCCCATAGTCCACATAGTCAAGGCTGTAGTGTTTCCTATTCCTGTCCTTAGATATCCTTATTGTTGGGAATCTTTGATGAATATATGTATCATGGAAAACTGGGCTAAGACTTCCCTGGGTAGTTGCCTTAGTGTAAATTACAAGTTAAAATTAAAATACATACTTGTATAGAATATGCAATTAGATTTCAATCTCTCCAGTGCTGGAATATTTTTCCCCTCTTTGAAATCCTTGTAATTTGCAAAAACCTTAACCTACAGTTGACCTAATCTCTCTGCTCATGTCATTAGAATAATACCAAATCTCTGTAGATAAGTCAAAATGTAGTGTCTATTCTAGTACTGCCAAGCACTGCCCTTACCAGGTTATCTGTGAATCCATTTTCCCTGCTACTGAGTAGAATTAGTTACATTCTCCCTTGCTAGAGGTCAGATCAGAGTGAATTTTGCTAATTGCTGCTCAGTATCAGAGCTGACAATGGTAAAAATTAAATAGGCAGAAAGAAAAAGAGCAAGACACAGTAAGCAGTGAGCAAGTGCCGATGGCAATTATATCTTGGTTCCAGCATCCATTTTATTAAAGGTAGTGGAAAAAACAGGGGAAGTGTTTAAGGGTTCAAATGTGGGAATTATTTTTTTCCTTCTCACTCTAAAGACGTGTCACAAGTTTTACTTTCTTTTTCACCTTCCTTTAATTTTTTTTTCCAGCTCCCAGTGAATCCTCTCTAAAATATGTTGAGACCAATTATGGGTCCTGCGTCTTATGTTTGAAACAAAAATAGAAAGATTCTTCCATGATGTAGGTTGGAGATCATCATCCCAACCCTCTTTGCCTCAATAAAGACAGCTTTAAAGGTGTGTGTTCATATATAGTCAAGGGAATTGGAATTCCTCCAGAAGGAGATTGCAGCATCAACCTATTTTAGTGCAGGGTTTGTATTCCTAGTGGAATTTGTAGTACTCTGACAGCCAGACGTGTTACATACTGAAGTACCAGCAGATACCTTCCTCTTTAAAGGGAAAAAAGAACCAAACAAATTTTACTCTCTAAGAAAAATGGGATATTTACTTCTGTAAATTTTAGTTAGGGTAACACAGTAAGATATGTAATCATGGAAGTAAAAGTTGTATCTAACCCTCCAACATGACTTCTATTTATATTAGTTATATTTCTTGGGGGTTTTTGTCAGTTATGACAACAAAGACTGATTTTTTTAAATAGTATACCCTGAGATTTCTGTGCCACCAGATGATACCAGGGTTGAAGGTCCTAGGCACAAGCTTTCAATATCTCTGTCTAAAACTATTTCAATTTCTTCAGTATTCAGAATAGTCCTCAATGTGAGGAATCAAAAACTAGAATACAAAAGAAAATTATAATGACAAGTCTAAGTTGCTTTTCCATGGATGAAAAAGCACTACATACAGGCTTATATGATACCTCTTCTACAGAATAGAAAGAAAATGTCTTAAATTAAGTTTGCATTTTGTCAGAAGTGAAGAAGGAATATAAATTAAATATTCTATTACTATTCACTGTTGAATTCTGGATGGTACAGGTACTTTTACAGCATTGTTTTTCATTGTAAACTTTTATAACATTTTTGTCATCTGATTTGAAATCTTGCAGTCTAACAGATCTTTACCCTTAGCAGACTGATCCACATTGTGATGTACTTCAGTGTATGACACATACTTTCTTTCAGTTAAGCTGAATGATTAGCCATTGCCATTAAATGGTGGCCTGCAGGAGTGTTTATTTTACCCTTAAGTTATTTGCTTAAAAGTAAACTATTGCAAAAATAACTTTCAACCAGAACTGCAACATTTGAACACTTCTGATATATAATTTTATTATTAAAACGTGAATTTACATCTCATTCTTCATAAGCTTAGGAACATAATCTGACTGGTATTTAAGCTTTTAAAAATTCCATCAAATCAGTTCCTCCTATCTGCCCAAAATGTTGTTTCTGTCAGTAGTTTTTCTTCCTTTTCGCTTTCTATTACCTTTCTCCTTTGCATGCTTCACTAGCTTCTTATTTGTTTACATCTATGTCTAGATATCTTTGACATTGAAGTTCAGTCATCTCCCAATTATTTATTTGAGTGTCAGATTGACCATAAGAGAGACATAGAGCTGTCTCCTTGCACAGATGGTTCAAGATCAGCTGAGCTTATTAGTGCTGAGCTTGCATTGTGGGGGTGTAAATGCATTGCTTCCAAGACCATCACAGGTGGGTTTGGTTCTGCAAGCAAGGTACAGAAACTTCCAACTACTGCAGGGACAAACCAGGCTCTTGCCACATTCATAAAACCCAATACAGTGTGGTTCATGCTGGCCTTGGCTGACTTCAATAACCTTTGTTTGCTTTGTCTCTGTCATTCCCATTATTTTCTATATTTTCTGGTTTTTGGGATGTTTCAGCTCTCATACAGAAAACTCCTTTCTCCTCTAGTTTCATGTTGTTCTTTTTTATGAGTATTTTCATTATATCTGGTATTTATATACTGCATTTGTATTCTGTCAGGGCTTCTCCTTGCATCTTCCACTTTTTTCCTGCTTTGTCAGGATGGTCTCACCAACATCTTAAGTCACACCTAAGCTTCTCAGTATGATGTCTTTGACTAATAGGCTTTCAATTGCCATGGTAAGGAGAACCTAGTCATTTCTATTTGTACAGCACATTCTTATGGTGTTTTATGTTTAATAGAGCATATTCTGCCTCTATTGCTCTGCCTCTCCCAAAGAAGGAGAGATGGTAATGGTAAAACGAAACCAAATCAGTATTATCTGTACAGTTTTATCTACTTCTGAAATTTACATAGTGCTTAGAATGCCATTTCTTCTTACTTGTATGGTATTTTATTCTTCTTTGTACTTTTTGGCTTGATTTAGAACCAAAAGCAAAATTGCATTCAGTGCAGATCAACTGTTACAGACTGAAAGTCTGTCTCACTACCTCCAGAGTTTACTTTTTTATGATGTGGAAATGCTGACATTTTAATAAAATATCCTGTTCTGATTGTGTATGAGGATCCAAGTGGATTAAATTAACATATAAACATATGTGTGCTTGTCATACTGCAGTGCCTTACCAAACTGCCTGTAACATCACCTTTCCTTAAAAGAGTGAATAAGCTCAGTAGTTTGATTATAAGTAAAATGTGGTGTAGATTTTTCCCTAAATTATAATAATTTGAGCTTAGAAAACATTTGGTATTACACTTTATTATGATCATTCATTCTTTGTGAAATCACCAAATTAGCCAGTGTACAGATGCAGTACAACTATGTATCATCTGAATGCAACATCCTTCTTGTACATAGTGTAATGACCTTTCATTGACTTTATTGCTGGACAGATTTACAGTTGTTAAAGGCTTAATTTCACACATTTAGGTTCCAGCAAAATTATTACTGTCATGATGATTACAGTAGTTATGGTAATAATGTGGGTCCAGCATACCATTGAAAAACTACTCTAAGGATGGTCAAAGTCAGTTACTTCTAATAACCAAAACAATCAGTTTTGGTTCTTCATTACAAGTTTAAGAATGCTATCTTCTGTATATTTTATATGCATCTAAAATTGGCAAATTTAATGCCAGCTAATTAACTGTTTTCAAGGTTATTTAATGAAGAAAATTGATATTTTGATAGTTGCCCTTGTTGTGTATTGTGTTTGTTCATCACCTGCAACCATGAGTGTCACACTGGTGAAATGATAATTAACAAGACTTGGATCTATTATATTTTAATGCCACAGTAAGTACAAATGTATCATCAGATGAACACATTTGGGATATCTATATGGCACACAGCTCTAGATCAGAGTCTCTGATTTGCCAGTTTGAAAATCGCTCAGCTTAGCAGGGACTGAGGCTTGTTACATGGTGATTATTGTGTGAATTACTTAATTCACTTCCTAATTGACAGGTTATTATATCCACAAAAGCTAATGCCACAAATGGCACTCTAGGTTGCATTATTGGTAGAAACAGTGAGCACTGAATGGGGTATATAGACTATGCTGTTGTCTTACTGTCACAAACAGTAGTTCACTGGCAGCAATTATGTTCGCTAGCGGGAAATTGGGGTGGCTTTTTTCTAATGAGAACAATGCAAGGCTCAGGAGTTGAGGGACGTCCATTTGGCTCCTTTCATAGAAGCAAAATGCAAGAAAGAAAAATCTATTAGAAGTATGATTTCTAGTACTGAATCACCATATCTTTGGGTGTACCAAGTAAATATTCTCAGAGTTCTCAAAAGGATAATATTTTTTCTATCTATTTTAATGATCTTCAGAGCTTTCCCAGTGGTCAAGAGGACTTCTGAGTATAAAATAATGTAGCATACATTTATTATATTTACATATACTAATATAGAAAATATTTTTTTTTTATTCTTATTTGTACTACTCAATATATACTGCAGCTCAAGCAGAATATCTTGTATACTAAAATGTGACACAAATTTGGGGATCTGTCTTTTATTAAGCAGAGGACTATATCAGTAAACCTATATAGCACTAGTATGGAGCAAATAAAAAAAAGTGGCTACACAAGAGTGGGATTTTTCATATGCTAGCAATTCATGTTGGATCCGGACAACTTTGACCTAAAACAGAGGGGAAGGGAGCAGAGAGACTGAGACTCAGAAGGAGTGAAGGAGAGAGAGAGAGAGAGAGGGAAGAAGGAAGGAAGGAAGGAAGGGAGGGAGACTCTTTCACATTTAAAATACCTTCAGTGTCCTGTCATTCCTACACAACAAATAAAGATTTAGCCTTAGATTTAATTTTTTCCCAAGAGTTCTCTTTTGCTGCTTTACTTGACAGAATTATTGCATTATCTGGTATTCGTATCTATCCCAAACCAGTAAGCTATTGATGGCTCATGTCTTTACAGTGAAAACTACTAAGAGAACAAATCAAAATAGCTATTAGAGACTAATAAATAGCAATTTTTAGTTACTGTTATTGGATAGATTGAGGGCCATGAAATTATCCTAAAACATACAGAAAATCTGAAGTAATATGTATGTGACATTACTGCACTTTTTGGTGTTTACCTCTTATCCTGAGCCTAGCAGTAACAGGAGATACAGACCTTCCAGTATTCTATTCTTTTGCTATTGCAGATATTCTAGATTATTGTATAGGTTTTAATAAGCATGCTTCTCCCATGAATGCATTCCTCTCACAACTGAGCCACTAAGAAATCAGCCTTCTGTAAACTAAAACACCTGTTGGTTCAAAGTTTTGGTTTTGCTCAGCTCTCAGAAGTGATGATTTTTCAATGCTGCTAATGAACTGGACAAATTCCCATGCTCTTCATTTGAAGACAAACCATGGTCCTTGTTTAAGTATATTTTCATTTGCAATTTAAGGAAAACTATTTCCAACTTTTCGTGTCTTAAAATTTGTCTAATACTTATTCTGATGACCATTTTTAAGGTTTGTGGGAGGAAGTGGCAATGAGCTGGAAGATGTAGATTAACTCTAAATTAGCCTGCCTCATTTATATTTTAAGACAGAATTGGGTGAGAATATTCCAAAAGTACATATATATAGTGTTGCTAAATATTGGGGCTTGCAAAGATGGTCCAGTCTAAGCACAGGTTCCCAATATTCCCTGATGATCAAAGATGCATGCACAGACACACACAGACCCCCACCCCACTCCTGCCAAGGTGGTGACTTCAGCTGTACTTCTGAAGGGAAGTGCTCTGTGCTTTTTCTGAGTAAAGCAATTAAGGCACATTTTGAACCCTGTTGGCTGTCATTTTGGTTTGGGTTGTTCCTTCCCATGGGTTATGAGAGAGGAAATGAACAGCAGTGGCCACGTTGGGTTGCTGCTAACTCACTTGTCTTCCCTCACTACTCTCCTCCACTTAGTGGGGACAAGCAGGATTGCCTAAGGTGAAGTAATTAATATGTTATGCACCAGGTATTCTGCTTTCTTCTTCCCTGTATCATCCCATGCCTCATCATGGATCCTCCATATCACTTCAACTCCTCATTTCAATTCCACTGTATCAGTCTCCTCAAGTCAGCATCAGCCCACTTGCTTTCACTCTCCAAATGTTATATTCCAGTCTCAGTGTAAGCTCTCTCATGTTTATGATTTTATTTGTTTGATGAGATAAATGGGGAATACTTATTTTTTCTTAGATCTACAGGATATTTCATTTCATTCAGGTATCATTAACTAAGAGGCCAATTTCTAATCCAGGCTCTTCTGAAAATGTTAGCATCCTTGTATCATATGTTGCACAGTGTAATAGGAAGTTTATCCCAGAGGAAAAAAAACCTGAATACTAGCACCAGAGAGGAACACTGTGGAAATGGGATACTTTTCATCAGTTCATAGTTGTTTGATGTAAAAGCTAGGAGACAAGGAAGTTGTGAAATTGTGCTATTGTGCTTTACTGATGTCCAGGCAGAAAATGGACCTTATTAAAAACAAAAAAAAAAAAAAAAAAAAACAACAACAAAAAAAAAAAAAACCCAAAAAAAAAAAAAAAACAAAAAAAAAAACCAAAACAAAACAAAACAAAACAAAAAAAAAAAAAACAAACAAAAAAAACAACAAAAAAAAAAACCACCAAAAAAAAAAAAACCAAAAAACGTTTAGGTTGTGAAAAACACTTACATTATCTAAAAATAAGAACAAGCCATGTAAAAAAAAAAATCATGTTGTTGCTAAGTAGATTAATACTTATCTGACCATAAAGTTCTTATACTATGCAGCTTGAGGAGTATGAATGCTGCTTACAGTTAAACTATAAAATAATGAGTTTATTTTGGCTGGTAGTGAGATCAGAGCTGAACAAAGTAAACCCTAAACTTCAATATCTGTTAAATTACTACCGCACTTTTTGATGCATAAATTGTTTAAGTATTTTATCTGTGTTTCATGCTCAAAACTGCAAGTTGCATGTCCTATATCTCATTTTGGTGAAGACAAAAGTATGGAGTAAGACCTTAACCTCAATTATTGTAACGAGAAATTTGTTTTAAATTGGAATTTATATCTTTAACAGGGATAGGACTATAAAGTTGTAAGTCTTCATTGGCTTCCCTGAAACCACAAGCTACTTGTTGAGTTGCACTATAAAACTTTAATACACTGTATCTTCAGTAAGGTACTTCTAGGGTGTTCAGAAGAGAGAGAAGAAACATTTTATCCATGTAATTTTGGGACTGTTTCCTCCAGGAAGTACTTAGGATATGGCATTTGGAGTTTTAAGAGAAATCAAACAATATAACATGGCAATGAGCCCACATTCCCTCAGTAGTCCCATCTTTATATCAGTGAGAGCCTCAGGATGATGGGAGTTACTTGCATGGTTTTGTATTTGCTACATTTGCAAACAATTCTTCTCAACATGTACAACTAAAATATTGTTTACCCAGTGAGTACCTGACATGTTGCTTTTTGGTGACTGACTTGCTGTTCAATTAATAGTGGCTTTAGGTTTGTTAAATATATGACTAGGCTTAATTAGTAACAATCTGTCCACAAAACTTTATTAATACAAAAAGCCTCTGCCATTCAATACTTTACATTTTAATAAACAAAAGACCCATCTGTGACAGCTCTCCAGTTTTCATGTACATAATTTTTCTGCTGGTTTTTTTCAGTGTTTCTATAAGACTTATAGGCTAATGAGGCCAAAGATTGGGCCTACACAACCCCCACGTGCAAAATAACAGCATTAAAAGGGCCAAGATTCATGTACTGAGTTGAAAGGAGTTGTAAGAAAAGAGTCTGCTCATCAAGGAAAACATGGGCTGCTTATAACTTAAAATGAACAGTTACTGTGCTACAATTACAATACATTTTAGCAAGCAAAAATATTTTCTGCATACAATCTCAAGAATTTCACATTTTCACATTTAAGAACTCTTCAGTTCTTAATTTTAATCTACTTAAAATACACCAGATCTTATGGCACACTAAATTTTATAAAACCTTTTAGACTTATTTTCCAAGACAACATAAAATTTAATATTTCATTGGGGAAAATTCTGCAAAAAAAATGATGTAAATTTCCCCCTGAATGTTCACAAATGTGACAACTTTTCCTATCAGTGCATAGTAAAGACTTGCATTTTGTCAAGCAGTCTTGCTCCTTGAAAAAGTGCATTTGGTACCAACTACATTAAACATAAGTTGATTTTTCATGTAGATGGCCTTGAGAAAATAGAATATTATCTAGCATATTATGATGTTGAAACATATTCATCCTTTGTGTTCATAGCTTTTAATATTTGTAACTCCTAAGAATGTTAACAACTGAAGCTCATTACATATTACCTACCTTTCAGCAGAACCTGCAGGACTGTCATAACCATTGAATTCAATAGCAGTCTCAGGTATTATTTTCACATGTCTAACACTTTTACCTCTTCTGGTTTAAGTTCATAAACCATAATCTCATGTGTAATTTAAATCAGTGTTTTCTGGAAGTTCATAAATATGTATTTGATGCAAGGGATAGACCAGAACTCAATCCCAAGATGCTGTTCGGGCTAAGTGGAATCTCCTTAGGAACAGCTTCAAAGATCAATTCCTCTTGTCCATAAAAAATAAGTTGAAATTGTCTTCTATGAACCTGCTGTTAGCAATTGTACTGTTACATTATGTATGATTCTTTGACTGCTCATTGCTTCAACAAACTGCACAGTGCTCCATTAGTGATTTTCAATTTAATGCTAAGCTTTGCAATTTATTAGTGTTGTTTAGGCTAATGTACTATTATTTTGCATATTTTATATCATATTTCATTTGCTATTCATATGACCTAACAGTTAAGTGTTGGGGATCAATAAGCCCTCTAAATATTATCATATTCTTATTAGGAAAAAAAAGGAGGATCATGCAGGTGGTCCAATACATAGTCAATTAGGATGAAGTTAGTATGGTTTTTTTAGCAATTTACAGGTTTCCCTCCAGTTTGCTTAGAAATTTGACTGCAGGATTCCAGACAATGGCATAATGGTCAGATGCACTTACTCACGAAAATAATTTGGTTTAGTAATGATCCTCTAATTGTAGATACCTGGACCATGTTCATGTGGATTCTTTGTCAGTGTGCTGTCTCTCTGTACATAAATACCAAGATTAAATTCAGCTTAAATACCACCAACTTTCAGGAAGCAGGTGCAGTTCCACATTTATTTTGATCTTGATTTTGGTTTCCCAGGGCTGGGTACTGATTTGGAAAGGGGAATATTTATTATCAGTCTAAGGAACACATACTCCTCCCTCCAAAGCATTTTAAAATTTAAAAATTTTGTGTGCTCTGTTGACATATGTAGTAGAAAAGAATGAAAAACCAACAAGCACCAATTCAAATTTTCAAATTAATTTCAAAGCTTTTGTCATTCCTTTTCTTAAAATGCAGAAAAAATGCAGAAAGCAGTACAGCTACAAAAATAGACTTTTGAAAGTATTAATATTGTGATTCGAAATGGAAACATATGTATGTAAACATATGTCAGGTTTGCTAAAATATTAATGCCATCAAGAACAAAGTATCAAGTGTCTCACTGGAACATTGCAAATAGGCAGTAGAACTTAAATTTGGAATGCTCCTGAGGATGTGGATCAAGGCACTAATGACTGCTCGGTAAATATTAGAGTAGAATCAGCATATAAAAGAGTTATAAAGTATTGATACTCCTATTTTCCCTTTGAACATTTGCCTTTTTTATAAAATTTAGAATATGTGATCCAAAGCTATAGGATTTTTTTAAAAGGCAAGATAGGTATTAGCTGATAAGCAGCAGCTAATCTTACAAGGTTCTGTTACTTTCTGTGGTTTAGATATTACACCAAAATGCCAACAATTCTAGGATTTTTGTTCATATTAAGTGAAGAAAAAGATTAAGACCTAGTTTCATATGGAAACTTTGCATTTCCTCCACAATTTCAGCAACAGCATAACCTGTAAGTAATTTTTGGATAATTTTTTTTAATAATTAAAACTGACTTTAGTATTTTCTTTTTTGAATTCTCTACATTTATAATGGAAATCCAACATGCTTATATTCAACCTAAGCAAATGTTTTCCCAAAATCACTCTGTTCATTGATTTCCAAAACCATGTTACAAAGGAAACTTAAAGTTGGTCTGAAGGTCTAGGATTAGCAGGAGGTGATTTAATTGCTTTTTGGAATCATCGAGTGCCAGATTCTCTGCCTGCCTGCTTTGGGGTCCATTGTGTCCCCAGCCGTGGGCAACCAACACAGCCAGACAGCCCCAGGGGCAAGATCTGAAAAATCCCACTTACCAAACCAGTCTCCATGAGACTGATAAGAAATAAGGCCTTTTCCTCAAAACTCCATGTATCCACAAAGTATTTCTGGTTTGGCACTGCATCACAGTCAAATTTCATTGAGTCTAACTATGTCAGGTAAGGTTCGTGTACACACACACAGGCACAGAATTATAGCTACATAAGCCCAGTATCTTCAAAGATGTAATTTGAAAGTTCCTTAGTTGTTAATTTATAGGCATTTTACTACTAGATTTTCTAGATATAGAAAATTATTATATGTTTCCCGTACTGGTATATTGAAATGCAACAAGTACACAATGACATCATTAGTAAAATCTCAAACAACTTTCCTTTATATCCCTGGCTTCCCCATTTAGACAGCCAGTCAAGGGCTTCTTGGCATGTCAATGGCTTCTTTCTCTGTCAACATATGGAGAAGACAGAGCTTCTTTCTACATTCCCCTCTGACACACGCAGCCCTCGTTGTACCCATCTGGATCTGCTGTTACTCCTCATAGACACCTAGCACATTTCTTTCCCAGGGCCAATGTAGGGAAAGTAGAGATATATCACCGTGTGCCAAAGCTCCTTCCTGACAGATAACGAGAGCAAAAGTTTCCTTCATAAGGACAGGTTTTTTTCATGTCATGATCTAAACCAAAGATAGTCAGAAGATGCCAGGAAGACATAAAGAGAATTAACATCATATTTATAAAGTGAAATACTTTCAAAATCTGTGAATAACAGCAAGAGTTGCAGCTTTTTCAGACCACAGAAAGGCTTACAAGTGATATGGCTATCACAATAATTGTGTTTGCAATAAATTCCTGGTCTAAACAAGACATAGTCAAACTTCCATAAATATTTAGAAATTTATCCAGATCTGCAGTGATTAAAGATCAGCTGTAAAGGATTATTTTGGATGTTTGCTTTCCTTTTTGCTGAAAAATATACACGTATATATAACAGTGGTCAAACAGATATAGACCATTAATGAAAAAGTAAAGCAGGCATCTGTGCTGAGAGATAAATGGTTGTGGTTCACAGCACTAACAATCTCTGCTGATGCAGCTGGTAGAGATCGTAAACCCCATGATGAAAATATCTCCATATCCATATTATGATGCTCTGAAGCACTGCAGGCACAGATGGCAGAACTTGTAAGTTCTCTCAGAAACATAGTTATGGTTCACAACATTTTCAGATTCTTCTGAAAGAGCAAATATAGCTTGTAAGCCCTGAGGAGAAGTTGATGGCACTTACAGACTATGCCAGTTCAGGTGGCAGACCTCGTAGACATTGGAAGAAAAAATAACTGTGATTCACAATGCCTGTCAGAGAAGTGCTAGCGTTTGCAAGCTCTGATGACGCAGTCAGCAAAGCAGAGTTTTGGCATGTTTATTTCAGGATGACATCTGAAAAAATGTGGGGAAAAAAGTCCCCATCATGCAGCAAAGTGCCTTATGTTTCTGAGTAGACATCTCAGGTAGATAAAAGACTAAGCCAGTCTTCTTAGGACTTCACCTGTCAGTCCTAGGCAATCTCATTAATTCTTCTTGTACATTTGACTACTCAGAAAAAAGCTTATTATGTTATGTAAGATGGCAAGTTGCATGAGATGTAATGAAAGAATAGTACTGTAATTAGGTGTTTTCATCTAAATATTTATATTTTTAACGATAAATACATGCATATTTGTGTGTTTGGGGGAAAAATGGCCACATCAAATGCCATTTCTTTGAGAATTAGTCAGAAGATTTCTATTGACTTCATTGTGAATAGACTAGCATCTGTAATGGGGTGGCATGTAAGTTTAAAAATATGTAACTTTTCCACACTTAGACCTTTCATTTTTAGCGGCAGCCCTACAATTATTTCTTTCTTAGTTATTGAGGTAATGTTTTGATATGAATAGATACTTAAAGCTGTAGTGATTACAAAGTGTATTTGAGTCACCAGTACTTCCTAGCTTATAGAGCAAGCCCAGAAGACTATTGAAGGCAGAAATGAGTAAAACCACTTCATAAACAGGGAAAGCCTCTGAAATGTGCAGTATTTCTCTGCCAGCAGACTTTGCTACTTGAGTGTTACCCAAGAGCAGATGCCTACCAGTTGGAAGCACTGAGGCAGGAAGTGTATGTGATGTGAGAAGAGTAATTTTGATAATTTGGTGTTCTTGAGTACCTAGAGAGATATGAAAATTAAGTACCTGTGACTTAACAAGTGCTCCTTGCCATGCTAAAAGAAATACGTGTATGTTTTAATCAAATTATTTGCAATGTATGCATAACACTTTTCATGTGTTTCTATGTTTATTTAAAATATATATAAATGCCTGTGTGGACCAGTGGTATTGAGCACTGATCTTCATCTAATAGGGTACACAAGTGATATTATGAAATTTTTCTAATTTTCTGTTTTGTATGGAAAACAGCATCTGAATGATTCAAATCCCTTCTTGTGGCTAAAAATAGATTGAAAATAAGAGTAATTTAAACAATTTTTTTTAAAAAGTTAAAGTAACTGAATGCTTAGTCACAATAATAATTTAACACTGAAATATAAAAACAGGCAAGGAAAAAAACCCAAAACACACCTCCCAGAAAACCAATCTCACACACCAAAACAATAAATAAATGAAATGGAAAGATAAAATATGTTCTCAGGAGGTGGAAAGATTAAAGTACGAAAAATTAGGCCATAAGTAGTACTGGCAAGTACTGGCAAGTAATACCAAAAGAAATCATTTTAGAGTTCCAAATGTTTTTCTAAACTTTAAATCAAATCCTGTTGTCAGACAAATTGAAAATTTTGAAGGATGAATGTGAAAATCTTTGTAGAGAAATCTTTTGGAAATAAATTATTTTCAATTTTCTAAAAGACGTTATTTTGTATCTTAGATGGAAATATCGTCTTTCTATTTTTTCAGCACTGACTCAGGCTTCATTATAATTATATGGTTTATATGTTGTTAGAAAATATTGTGAAAGTTCAGATGCATTTTATTCTTTTATCTTCAGTTTTGCCGGCTTATTTACAAATGTTTAAGTGATAATGTGCAAAATGCTTGGCAGATACAACCTCCCATATTTACATTCTGATGATAAAATTCTGGCCATGTTCACAGCTATAGATGTATAGAGCAGATACTGGTCTTCATCTGTGTATTTCATAAAGAATGGAGTAGGATAACCTCTCTTCCACTTCTCCCAGTAGAAATCTATTTTTACATTCAATACAAATCTAAAAGCAGTGCCTTTTTGGGCTTGAAGGAAAGGTGTTCACAGCCACTGGTATTGGGGTTTTATGTAACACATCCAAAATCAAGCCTGAAGTACATTTCTTAGTCCTTTTCTGTGTGACTAGAAAACTCAAATGCAGAACAGAACCAACTGAAGCAGGAAGGAATTAATAATGACCAAGAGAGTTTAATCTCTATTGCTATTTTAACTAATACTGTGTAATATGAATGAACTGATAGCAAAGCAAATGCATTAGTAGTATCTAAATACACTGCTTGTCCTATGCACAGGTTTTGCTGCCAGATAATTATAGCTTTGCATTCATTCTCTGAAAGATACTCTAATGCTTTAATTTCTGCTCTCAAATAACATTTCTTCATATATTATTCTCATATTGTAATATTATTAAGCACTAGAGACAAATAAAAAATGGTTTAATTCCCTTCTTCAGTAAAATATGTTCACATATCGTTTTCATATGAATGTGACATCTTATTAAGAGCCAATAAAAAAAAAATTGACATTATTTCCCAAGGCAGTGTTCAGGATTCATGAAAGTTTCAGTTCAGATAGTATATAATACTTCTCAAGTATAGCACAAGTACTAATTAATATATTTTTGCAAAAGCCATGTGAGCATATTAAGTAAATATTTTCTTTTTCTTATATATGGGGAAATTGAGGTACAGCAAGGTTAAATGGCATATGTAATGCATAATCAAAACATTTAAGTCAAATTGTTGCAATATATTTTGAGACATTCCTTTGATGCTCCAGAGGAAATATTTGTGAATGGAAATGCCTCTTGTTACTGAGTCTTCTTTCTGTGATAGTCACTACCCTCAGCTCTAAGAGATCTCCAGGGGAAAAGATTAATTAGGTTTCAATTATGCTACAGAAAAATATGCTTTACATACTTATCATCTGAAAAGCATTGTGGTTTTTCTCTAATGTGTTTAAAAATTCAGAAATATTTTTAAAAGCCACTTAAAAAATCAAGCCAAACTCAGACTAATGGAGCATGGTGTCATCCTTGAAAGTGATGTATTCTCTATTCTTCGAGACCTTCCTGTATGATATTATCTGAATTTTCTGTGGATCATTATTGAAATTTTTCTAGGAGATTAATCAAACCAGTCGATGGATGTAGAAGATTATTTCTGCAGCTTTGCATGGCTTTTTAAAAGAAACAAGCTTCCAAACCTGAAACATTAGGAAAGCACCCACAATTTTTCTTGATTCTATGTATAAAAGTTGCAGTTTATCTCAACTATTAGCAATTGCATTTTCTCACAAATGTCTGATATTCTAGTCTCTTTCTCAGTAGAAAGTTTGACTTCTAGACATTTCAAGTATATATGGTTAATTTTATGACATTAAAGCAAAAGTACAGACAGGATGCTTTTGGATTTTTTTTCTGTTGGAATTTCAGTTTATCAGTGTTACATATTTTAATAAGTGTTTGGAGATTAGTTTGAAATGCCCTTTCCTAAGTCCTCTCTTCAGTAGAACCATATGAGAAATAGGAGCAAACAGAAAATTTTTTAGGATGACCTTAAAAAAAGGCTAGTTGAGTAAAACAGCGTTGTCATATCTTTGTGTGTGGATTTATTCTATTTATCACTGAAGAATGCACCTGAAGTTTACTAGACTGACCAAGCATCTATATTTTAGTTTGGTCTTTTTCAGGATTCTTCACCAGCCCTAGCTGAACTTTTTGTTCCCCAAACAAACACGTTTATTTATGTGTTCTCCTTGTGGCTTGAAGTTCTTCTCCGTCAACAGTTTCATGTCTCTATTATTCACCTTACCCAAGGGCTCACATCAAGCTTTTCATGTTCATCTGTTATGCTTGACATTATTGGAATCTTAAATTGTTGTTCAAGTGACAGTACTGAAGTTCAAAACGTTTCAATCTCTTAGAGGGGTCAACACACTGGTACGTAAAACCAGTGCATATACATTGAGTGGTTTTGGTTTGTTTTAAATAAATCTCTAATCTCTGCAGATAATGAGTGTACATTTGTCACAGAAATTCAGTTCCAGCCCAGATCACAAGACGTTAGAGAAGAATTTTTTTCCGTCATAAAGAAGAGAAAGACATTTGTTATGTCTTTATTAAATCATAGGCTTCTTCACTTTAATAGTCAGCATTAAATGTCTTTTTCATATCCAAGCAGTATAAAATCATTGACAGAGGAACTTTAATGGAAACAATACATTCTTTTTTTTTTTTTTAAAAAGGCTGTGTTAAATTTTATTCTTGATAACCTCGTCCAAAAAAGGGGTGAGTAATCTAAAGGCCAGCTGAAATAAATAAGTAAAAGATTCCCAGGAAGAGTTGTGTGAAATAAATATTCTCTGAAAGAGAGGCAGGTTGTTGTGAACATTTAGGACTTTCTGGTTATGCAGGTCATCATCTGGAGCTCTAGTACAGAGGTCAACCAATTTAAATAGAGCTTTATGAAGGCTAAGAGCTTAAAAAGATGCAGTACACTAAAACTCCTGGAATACTACAGAATGTTCAATGAAGAACACTTCACCAGTGGCAGCACTGATTTCATTTGCAGAACATTGCAGCTCCTTCAATTCTACAAAAATATGAGAGAATACAAATAGGGATAGGATAGGATAGGATAGGATAGGATAGGATAGGATAGGATAGGATAGGATAGGATAGGATAGGATAGGATAGGATAGGATAGGATAGAAGTAGATAATTTCAATTAGAAGTGATCTACAATGATCAGCTCACACAATTGCCTGCCCATTTCAGGCATATGTGAAGTACATTAATTTGTATTTTTTTTTATTAAAAAGTCTCCATGCTGACCAATTAAAACATCTGGCTAAGACTGGTGCTGCTCTTAACAGTACTGGACAGCTCTGTTTCCTTGACAGATTATGACAGAGCCCATCTATTTTTATTACAGCAATTTTGAAATTTTCTATTAATTGCTAGGAGAGCTCATCTTTGTATTCTTGTTAAATTCTATAACACTTCCCTCTCCAGGAAATGTAGTTGACCCCTTCTGCACCCATCACCTTGAGTGTACATCCCTTCCCTGCCAAAATGCTTTCCAAACTGTAAATTCCTCAAATTGCATGGTGGCTGGTTCACTCTTTTAATTGCTGGAATTTTTGCTGAATTTTCTGTAAAATTTTAGCATGTGTGAATCCTGACCAAAATTCAAATAATACCAAGCTTTCTTTTATGCAGTTAAATTCTATTACAGGAATGCAGGCTGCCTCCCTGCACCAGTGGGGTTACCTACCTACTTCTACCCAGGACCCAAAAACCAGTCCTTCCTTTTATTGGCTGGAGACAGGCAGAACAAAGTAGTACAGCATTTATCTACTCTTGTATAACTTGTTTATCTTCTATAAATTTTTAGTTCTTGTGTCTATATTTGTTATGTCCTGTCCCTTCCAAATTGCCATTTCTCTTTTCTTATCATTTAGACCTCTTAAGGTACTTATATGAGTGAGCCACAGTAATGTAATTGAATTTATACAGTATGAAAAAGACATGACAACAAGATAGGATATATTGTGAGTCTATATATAGAGTTACTTTAAATGTGTTATCTGCAACTGTAAGGAGTATTAAAAATATGTCTATACTTGTAAATGTAAATGTTTGTTTAAAATCTTGCAACTCTTGAGTAAAATCATGGAGAAGTTTTCCTCATTTTAGCCAAAAAACATTTGAGAAAATTGCTTGGTAGTATCTGTCTATTTTCCAATTGCTTTAAGTGCAGAAAGGCATTCATTTTTCTTAAATTTAGATTTTATGCTGAAGTTTTTGGATTAGTGCAGTGAAATTGAGCCCACAGAATGGTGTGTATTTTGTGAAAATGGGATAGTTCAGAAACTACAGATCAAAGCAAGATACTCTTTTTTATATTAAATGTAAACATGCCATTTGGATACTAAAAATGAAAAAGAGAGAAAGACAATTCTGGGGATGAGCTTAGCTGTATCAGGTCACTGTTACAATATTTTTACTACTTTTTTCAGGTCAGCAAAATCCTCTGGTGTTGCAAAAGACCTTCTGCAAAGCCAAATATAATAAAAATTCTGTGGAATACAAAGACAGGTGTTCAGTCCATCTGCTTTAGGTATCTAATTTAAGGTGTGTGTGTGTAAGTTAGCCTCACTAAGCTGTCCATAGTCAGTGGAGAGAGGGAGGCTGCTCTAGGAGCTCATTCCAGTGCTCATACTCTACACTGTGAGGTGGCACAGCCTGTCCCTTTCTATGCTGCCTGCAGAACTTGGATCCCAATTTAGAGACCTGAAGTTAAACGGATAAATTAGACATTGTGAACACTAAAAAGAGTATTTTCTGACTTAGTTCATATCCATGTTGTATGTGTATGTATTTTAGCCTTTTACTTATGCCAGACATAAAGGTAACTGTGGCAATTTAGAGATCATTTTCTCATTAGTGTTTTTGTATAGAAAAAAGGCATGTCATTAGAGAACATTTTTCAAATACTGGGTGATTTTATATATGGTGTCTTTCTCTTGTGCTAGCAAAATAAAAAGCAAACCAAAGATCACTGAGCTATGGTAGATATTTAATAACACAGAAAGAGGAAATAGATGTATTTTTGAAGGATCTAGTGGAGTTAATAGGAGTTTCCTTGACAGATTGTTTTGCACAGAAAGTTATTTTGTTTCAGACCACACTGGCGAATTATGATGAACCATCTGATAAGAGAATTTTCATGTAAATGTTCCAATGAAAATATCACCTTTTTCTAGGGAAAATTTTTGTCAAAAATTTATTACAGTCCTGGCTGATCTTTAAATGCTCAGAGCATGGTATAGGTTATTCTACTTATGAATCCTTATGCATATTATGCATAAGGAATATCCTTAGAAATGCATTTTGAAATCACAGCATGTACTTCTGTCCCTCAGTTATCCAAGCTGTGTAACATCAGGAATACTACCTTGATAAATTACTGATGGCATAATGGTTATGGAAATATTCACTGACTGATCATCAGTCACAGCTTATTTCATATCAGTGTCTCCAATTTGCAGCATGAATCAAAGCTCTTTAGTATGGCACAGCTCTTCCTAAAAAACTTCTTCTGAAGAGCATTACTACCTTGTTGAGCATCATCTGCTGTGATGGAAACATTGCAAGGCAACATGGCCTCAGACAGCCCAAAGCAGTCCAAAGATCACTGGGCTATCACATACTCATAGGAAAACTATTGGCAAAACAATTAATTTTGATACCTACAAGTACACCAAATCAAAGTCTCGCTTTGGACATGGAGAATTATTTTTTTTCCATCAATTTGGCAATAAATGATCAAGTGTGAATCTAATTATCTTTTAAGTTGCAAGTAAATTGTTGCTGAATCATGACATAATGGTCTTTTGTATCTCTCAAACAATTTCTATAAGAGGAAATATGATTTGTACATTTCTGTGGAGGCAATGTAGTGTTTCATTATTTCTTTCCAACATATTTAATAATTGTAGTAATTATAGGTAAGTGAACCCCAAGTAAATGACTCTCAGTGGTATTATTTTTCTAATTTTACTATTTTTCTAATTTCTAGTTCTTTGCCATTTGCAAAGGATTATCTACATATTAAACAATGAATAAATACCCCATAGAAAGATTTTCTTTTAAATGGAGGTTAGGGGGGCTTAAGGCCTCATTTCCTTCTTACGTGCTACTTGAATTCAGCTGCTGTGGACCCTCTCCAGCTGATCTTCAGAATTAGTTTTGGAGAAAAACTCCTTTTTTTTAAAATTTTTTTATTTTAAGAAAGATTATGCTATTTCACTTTAATAGATACCAAAATTCCTTACACTTTAGCAGGTTTTACTAGGAAAAAGGTACAAAAGTCCAGAAAATGCATGGGAGAGAAAGTTAATAATCTGTTAGGAGCTTATCAATCCTCTTTCCCCACAAAATAGTAATATTTTTTCTTTATGAATGAATTTTGTTTTCATACACAGCTTCAGTTTTGGTCTCTATAGCTAGAATTTTTACACAGATGATAGGAAACTTTTAGCTTCTTTACCTAATGAATTGGTTTTCAAATTTCCAAAATATAAATGAATTAAAAATTTTAATGAAAATATTTCCTTTGCAAACCTTTTTAGGATGCAGCTCTTTTCTAAAAAGCTCAGTAAAATCTTACTGTGCAGTTAGACAGCTGTAGATTCTATTCTTCCTGTATGTCCTCACCTTTTTGTGAACTCTCCTTTGGCTCCATGGCTAACCTGCTATCTGACAGAGGGGATGAAAGGCAGTGAAACAGTTCATTATACTGTTCAGCAGTACAAACAGTCATGAGATATGTATATCGTTGTAGTGGGTACAGAAAATCTGTAATCATCAAAAGTTATATATATTCAGTTCCAAGTTTTGCCTTTTTGGAGGTTTCTGAGAACATGTGAGAATAAATCTGAGAACAGAGCATGGAGGAAAAGCTTCTATTGGTTTGGTGCAATTTTTTTTTGTTTTAGTTGGTGAGTTTGGGTTTGTTTTTTTTTTTCGGGGGTAGGGAGTCATTCTGAAACTCAGTTCATTTTCTGTGAAAAGCCCAAAATACCCATAGACTTATGAAAAGTCAGCTGTTATATAAAGATCACTATCACAAGTTTAAATCAAGAAAAATTTATCCTAATCAGAAAGGAAGTACTTTTAAAGTTAGGTCAAAATCTTATTAATTTCAAGGTTTAATTGGGCTTTTACTACACTTTAATAACGAGGTTCATAAGCATCTCAAACTTACTCTTTTCCCTTCCAAATAATGTTTTTCCTATTTTTGGGTGAAGAATTTGCCATTCTGAGCCATACATCTATTATCCTCAAATTGGAATAAAGAATCTCACTATATTACAGGCTTATTCTATAGGCATAGACAGATACAGAAGATATTTGAGCACTTCCACTATTGCATCTTTGCATATAAAGCCCAAGCTTGCTTTCAGTAAGCTTCCATACCACGCTGGGGCTTTCACATTCAAAATAATCTTCAATTAAATTAATGGATTTATTTTTAACTAAATTATGGAAATTAATTTTGGTGTACATAACCCAATTCTTCTTGTTCTCCTGTAAAGTAAAACAGATTTTAATATCTAAAGTAAAAATTAGGTTCAAAATTAAGGGCGTCCGTCCATAGAAAGAGCAAAAATCCAGATAACCACAAGTGGATCCAGAGCTTTATGAACACTTTTGAAACTACATTTCCACCATAAACACAATTATGATATGGTGACAGCTCTTTTCACCTAATAAATCCCTGCCAAAAAGAAAAGAAAGGAAAATAAGAAGTCTTTAAGAGACTGGAGGAAATTCTGGAGGCTCTTTGCAATCCACTAGGGACTTGGTTGTCACTATTTATTTCCTGTAGAAGTAACTCAAATATTTCAGTAAGGGTAGCTGTCTATAAGCAGTGACTTACCGATTTTATCACTAATATGGTATCAGTAACAATAGATATTAACTGAGACTTAAATTATAACCCATTATTCCTCTATGAAAGGGGAGAATGTTAGTTAGATATTATTAAGAGCATGCCCTTTACAAAGTAAGCAATAATAGGCTTTTCCCATTGCAAAAAGTGTGTATATTCATACCATTGGATGCTTCCTGTCAATTTGCATATGCCTTTCTTGTTGTCAGTGGCACGGTATTTATTGGTATTTTTAAAAAAGACAAAAGAATAAAAGAAAGGAAGTCCTTCATTTTGGAAGAAGGAAACAAATTTTGGCTATTGGCAGAGTATTTCTGGCTTCATGAGCACAGCAAGAAAAAGAATCAAAGAATCTTGAAATTTTCATATAAGACTACTGTGACTCAAAAGTAGAATTTTTTGCAATAAGTCACATAAATAGGTGACTAACTGCAAGAGTTACACCTTGCTATTCTGTGCTGCAGATCTCCTAGTACAGACCAACTTTGATTAGTCAAAATCCTGTCCTCTGAAATTGTGTGTTTTGGTGCACACGTCTTATAAGACAGTTATGTGGTAAATCTAATTTTTGTCACATAACAAGAAATTAAATCCAAGATGGTTGCAAAAAAACACAAGATCCCTCTCTTGTCTGTGGTTAGAAGACCTCAGGAAGGAGGATGCTCCAGAACGAGCTGTGGATCTCACTATTCTGGTATGTTGGAGGGAAAATGCAGAAAATATGAGGCAGGCACTCCTCTCCTACAGAGCTTGGTCAAGTGTTTGAGTGAGCCAAAGAGGTGAACTGAGTGAAAAATGAACATTTTTGATAAATAAATATCCCTATTTCTTTCTGGAGACCTTTTTTTGAACTAAATGAAATGTGAACAAGGGCTTGAAAAATTAAATTCACCTGGAAGTAACCAGTAGTTTCCTGCATTCTGGCCAGTCTCCATCAAACTACTCAGAAATCAATCAGCTGCACTTTTTAAATTTTAAAAAATTTTCATTCATTCAGTCCAGAGGTAATCAAGCAAAACCTATATACAGATTCTAGGCATAATATCATAAAAAAGAGAAGTGTTATTAATCTTGTAAACAAAGTGAGTGAAAGCAGTGAAAATTAAAGGGGGATCATTATAGAGGCCCTTCACTGAGGGTGTCTATATTAATGCTTTTGTTGAGCTCTGGATGTGTTTTTGAATTAAGTCTCCTGATCAGTCCCACCCACTGTTCAAATTTGGTTCATATTCAGTATCTATTCAGTATGCCTGAAATGAATTAAAAGTAAGCTAGAAGATGCACCAAAATGCACTCCAACTGAATTGGACATTCAGTCCATGGAACTAATTACCTCTGGAATTGCCTCTTCATGAAATGCCTAATGTGGGCATTAGGACATGAGCACCAATCGTTTGACTATGCAGTTTCCCTTCTGCTGGGCTGTTTTAATTGCTGGTGGTACTCAGAGCCCTTGACAACAGCTGAAGCAATGTCCCCTTAATACACATACAGCAGTGGATTTCTCTGGCTGGACGGAGTGTTTCCTACATCAGTGAGCACAATGTCTACTCCTCTGTATCGAGTTTTTGCCATGTGGTTTTAATCCAACACACAATCCAAAACAAACATCAAACATCAGGAAAGATTTCTAGAGGAGTGTGAGTCAAGCAATGCACAGAATGTTCAACACAAGTAGGAAGCATAATGTTCCCTATCCAAGATTAGAGTAATTTTGTAAAATTGCTATAGCCTAAAGCATGGCACCATAAAGTAGAATTTCTTTTTCTTTTTTGTTAATCCAGATGTTCCACCAGTATTGTGGTTCTGCTGCCAACTGTGAATCCTAAAGTTATCACAAAAATGAGTCATCTGTGCAATGTAGCAATGTCTGATGTTATGACAATGAGAATGAGAAATCTTCTATTGACTTTGGAGTCTTTGCAATGTCACCCACATTGCTCCGTTGTCAAAGTAAATAGCAAAACTGAAGCAATATAAGATATTAAATTTACAGAAAGTATAGATAAAGTGCTGAACAGGCACCCAGAAATCCAAAGAGTACTGTGTTAAAGTATATCATAGCAATTACCAGAATCAATAGATTAGATATTGTGTCATGTGATAACCATTTATTAGTAGTGCATATATTTAGCTTTTCATCATATATATATATAGATGTAGTGTGACTTTCTTATGCAAGTTCTGTAACATCACAAAACAGTCACCAACTAAATAAATGAGATACATAGCAAGAGATACACGTAGATTTAAGGGTATTGTACAGGTTTACAAACCTTGATATTTGTCAGAGAATGCTATTTGGTAAAACAGTAAATTATGCAATTGAATAATTACTACGGTACACATACCTTAAACTCCATTAGATAATTATGAAATGAGATGTTATAGCACATACCTATGTGTAAAAAAGGAACCAGCCCCCAGAAGTCAGGTTGCATCCTTCTATCCTCAAAGGGCATTACTTAAGTATTTTCATGTATTTGCTTGGATTTATAAGAGATACACCTATCTGAATTTCCCCTGCTTGTTTATGACCAATCATTCACAACAACATTTGGACCAGCCCTGTCACCTACTTAGCTGCATGATTAGCAGCAGCAACAACAGCCAGTCTCAAATTACAAGAGTAATAAACAGCAACTCAAACACCCACACAGAAAATTGGGGAAATTAAAATAGTCTTTCTGTTACTCAGTCAGCTAATTTTCTTTCCTTGCAAATATGAATCAGATGGCTTAGCCAAGAGTACTTTATTGAAAGCAGAAACAAAAAGAACAGCAGGGAAACATACAATATCTAATTACTCCATCCCCACCACGGAACCATAACTGTTTACTCTTCTGTTTGGTTTCTTGGTGAAGCAAGTGCTAGGCCAGCTGGCTGCTTCCTGCCTCCTGCAGTAATACCTCTCTTGCAGTTTGTGAGTCTCAGGGTTCATGGCTTGATCTCTTATATAGCTGCACTGTTTTAGCTTGCCAACAGACTCCGTTAATTCATTTTGCTCTTAAAACAAAAACAACAACAACAAAAATAAGGATCAAGACACGTTCCCTAGCACTCATTCACAGAGAACTTTCTGGACACATTCTTGTCCATCCTTTTCACCATGTCTTTTGCCTTTCCCTCAAGATTGCAGGCACACTAGGTTTAGTTGTTCAAGACATTCACACACTGTTGCAAGACCCTTGCAAGATGAAAATAGTTGCTTTTTTTATTCTTTGTAAAAATAAAATGGTTGAAATATGCCATTTATTTTACATTAGAATAGTAAAGCAACTCAAGATATATATAGATATAGCTCTATAGCTCTGCAGATATATAGATATATGAAATTTTGTGGTTATGACCCTCATCAAAATACATTTCCAGTCTATAGAACCAAATAAAAATCCGTATTTACTTCTCAGATATGAATATTAAGCCATGTACAAATCTTAGTAACCTAAAACATGTGCCTGGTATTCTGAAAGAAGGAAAGTATGTGGCCAATGCCAGTCATCAATGTTGCCTCTTTCACAGAATGTTTAGAGCAAATCTAGCAGCCTATTCAGAGAACAAGAAGAAGCAATATTTGCTGTCACTTCACGTTGTAGCATAACCTTTCCTTTTGCACACCATTTTTAAATTGCAGACTCATGCAGGCCTCTAGATTTTTTCAAGAGGTGAATATATGCATAATTAGCAGTATACTTCACCCAACATGCAAGATTTGAACAACTGCATAAGTATATTGAAAGGTCTTTTAAGCAAAAGTGACATTTCAAAACAAAAATTCTTCATACAGTCTGCAAGTTTCAGCTCACTATTTAAAAGGTGATGTCTGTGATTGATTTGGGCATGATGCCACTGAGTAATTTACTTTGGCTTGATTTTTTTTACCTTTCTCCTGGCTGCTCTGGCAGAAGAAAGTATTTAACACAGTACTATCCCTTTGTAAGAGAAAGATAAACTGTGTTTTCAGGAATGCATTTTTAGACCATTTTAGGAAGTGTTGCATGTCTATACTGCATTTCTTCATCCACTAATAATGAGAAACAAGCAATTCAATGGCAAATACAACTGTGGGATTTGCAGTAGCAGGAGGTTTATGAAACACATGTGATTGTAAATGGGCACTGAGATAATGTGGTTTACAGGATGATAACTGTATTCATTTAGCTTGTTAATATTTTATTATTTTATCAGGTGCTAAGTTTTTCTAAGGTTTTTAGTATTTTATAATGTTTGCAGATACAATGGTCCTATAAATTTTCATGTAAAATTCATAATATGATTTCTGTGCTGCAGCAATGCTTTCTAGGTCTTTGTATCAAAAATTTTAGTTAGAATTTTACAAAGGAGCCTTTTTGTTTTCACATAATTTTCAGGTTGTCATGCTAGGCATTATGTATGTATGAGTGTCTTTGCTTTTCAGCTGACTTCAGAGATTTAAATAACGTTTGGGGATTCATTTGCCTGTGCTCTGTAAAATGTATACTCTTGGATACAAACAAAACATATTTTGAACAGTGTCATTAGTATGCATTTGCCCTTAGTTGCATACTTAAAGTTTTTAAAAATTAATAAGCATCCCATTCAAAGTATTGTGAGATAAAATACCTACTAAATATATCACAAATATAATTGTTGCTATTTGTGATTGTCAGATTTGAACTTAGTAGTGCAAAATGCACTTGATAATGTACAACGTTTTGTCATGGTAGGCTGTAAACAAAGCATTGCTAATACTATTGTGATCTTATGTGTCAAACAAAACCTTTTCCACCCTCCAGGAATAATAGTTTAATAGTCTTTAGAGCCATATAATTTTGTCCAGAGCTATTAGTGGCACTTTATGTCATATAGTCATCAAATGCATTTCTATGAAAGAGAAAAGAATAAATATTTCATGGCTATGGCTTTTGAAGAACACTCTGTCTTTCAATGTTAGGCTAGTCTTTCAACATATGTGCCAATCAGAAATCTTTAGCAGTTGCAAAATGCATCTTGTCTCCTTGTCAGTGAAGAATGTAAAGATTGCAGGATGTATCTGAAATATTCATCGCATAGGCAAAAATCTGAGCATTGTGAGAACTGCTGAGCCCTGTAACCTAGCTGTTTGCTCTTACCCCCTCATCACTGGCCCAGTGAAGAGTATGGCTAGTCACATTATTTTGGTTACATGATATATCTTGACAATCCGTTGATAGTATTTAGCATTGTGATCTTACATGTTTTAGCCTATCACTTCCTTCATTTTGGACATGCTTTGGAGTGAAATCATGTGTACATAATACATTTTTAAGGTTACTGCCACTCATAAATAATTTTTTGTAAGTAACTTCTGCTTCCTGTGTTTCTCTGCATGAGGAATATTGCTGATGTTAACTGCACCCCAGTCTTCATTCATGGGCTAAAGTAGGATTGCTGAAAACTGCTAGAGTAGATCCTACATGGTCTCCTCCTGTTGCTCTACCTTTCATCCAAATCTAGGGCTGATACAATCAACCATAACTACTTGATGTAGTTGCCTCAAGTCATATCACATCTACTTTTGGCCCATTACCATGTGAGAGAGTTTATGTGAACCATGCCCTTTGAATGAACCTGTGACCTGCTGCTGCAGTCTGGGCTAGCCACTCCATCACTGGGCACTGCTGGAAGCTATTAAATCTTGTGTTGCTTTATCTCAGTTAAATGTGGTTAAGTGAAAGGACATTATTTTAACTGTCTGCTGTGTCAATGGAATTGTGTAAAGCACTAGCTCACAGCATTTCAGCTCTAACACCACTCTGAAAAGTTGAGAAAATTGAAGCATTAAAAAGAATTAAACCTTTGATTAAATGCATTAGTTTTTCAAAATGAAAAGAAAGGTTGGATTCTCTTCTATACTCCAAGTTATACACTTTAAATGGTATTTTAATGTCTTTTAAGGCCTATTCACATTCTTTAAAATATGAAATTTCTTCATAGAGGCAAAAGCAATGCATTTTTAACATAAACATGATTCATTCCATTATATTAGTGATTTATCCTTACTAATACATTGATTTAGAAACATAAAAAACTGGAAATAAGTGTAGAAAGAATTCTGAAATACGTTTATGTAGTGAAAATTACTGTGAAAAATGAACCACTAAAATCACGTCTATGGGAAGTTATATACATCTGGAAAATGTGACACATTCAAATTTCTAAATCTACATTTTTCCTAAATGCAGATTTATCAACTAAAATCAGTAAAGCTTCTTACATTTTTCTAGCAAGAAGCCACAGAGGAACAAAGCTATTTCATGAGCATAACAAAGTCATGCTTGTTTCATAACAAGCTTCTTTCACAGCATACCTGTTTGTCTGCAGGTAACATGAGAATCTCAATACACTCTGCCTAATAATTTCTTAACTTTCAGAGAGCAATCTTAAAACTAGTGATTATTTCATTTAAATGAGAATTGGAAAATCTGAAATAATTGATTCAAAATTATTACGTGATGCAGATGGGAAGAAAAAGAGGCATTTTCTTCATGGAAGATAAGAACTTTGCCAGCTGGGAAAGAAAGGACTTGAAAAACAGTGTGGAGAAATAACTGCCTGGAAATGTATGGTATAGAAAGAATGAGATGCAGAGACTGATTATGAGTCTTGGCATGACCAGAAAGGTACCAAAAGCTCTATTAAATATCTAGACTGTATGTATCAAGCAAAAAAAATCCAGGTGTAGAAAAATCTAGGATCTAAGGAAGATGTTTATTTGAAGTGGATTTTGCTGATTACAGAATATATTAATTTAAATTGGAGTTTAAAGAATCTGACTCTGAAAGAAAGCATGTGTGGCAGGAGCAATTTTCTGCAAGGACTTTGACAGAAAAATATTTTCCTTTGGGGCAAGTGTGAATTTCTATTGTGGCAGGAGAAAGCAAAGGGGCAGAATACTGAGTAAGCAGGTGGTAAAAGTCACCCTGAGACAAGGAGTTGAAGCGTATCTGTAATTCATTACACACCCTGCATCAGTATCCTCAGTTGGTCCTCTCTACTTGCACAAACCTTCCCCCTTACTGCATTCAAAAGCCTCTCTTAAATCCCTCAGCTGCCAGCACATATCACAGGCAGTAGATTTCTGTGCCACTCAGTCTCATTGGGCATAATGCCCAACCTGCTGAAGCAACACTCTGTGCTAACTTCTAGCAATTTATGGTTTTACTGCTTTCCTGCTATGATAATTTTCCTTCATTATATGAAAACCCAGAACAGCCATTCGTGACTGTAACCCTAACATGCTATCAAACAAAAACAAAACCCAAAAAAACAAAAGCCCAAACCTGTGCTTGGATAACTGAATCAGATGCTGTAACTCATTTATTGGAAAAGCATTAATATCCATGTTGAATTTAAACGAGATTAATAGATTTGCTAATATCTGATCCTTCAATACCTAAAAGTCTTTTAAACATTGCTTCTGTTTAACCCTGTGAGTAAGGGATTGGAGTTTGTTTATTAGGAAGCAAAAAGGAGTACTTTTCAGGCTCTCTTCCTTTGAGGGAAATAGAAAAGACACTTAAAAGAGAACTGAGCTTTGCTAACTATCTATGTGTTATGTTTTGTGCTGATGAAAAAATTCTCAGATAATCCCTTTAGTGTCCCATCTCTAGCCCATGAATGCCTGAATGCACAATTCTCTTACACAAGTGAACAATGGTAAAGTGATTCAGTATTTTCCTTATTGATCTAACCAGGAGTGACACTGATCAGTGCTTCATTAAATCTTTTAACACCAGAAAAAAAACCAAACCTGTTTTCTTTCTATCTTAAGAAAAGGGGTTCCTGATTCCTGCATATTGCCCTTAATCTTTGGCAACTCCAAGATCTAGTCACTGTATTTTCCTTTCAGTTGTTTTTAGCTTGGCTGTCTCATGAAATTAGATTCATCTGTATGCATTCTGTTCGTCCATCCATCTGTCAGTCTAGGCTCAAAGCAGAAGACTGTCCCATGCACTTAGCAGTGTTCACACAGGCGAGTACTTTAGTGAGCCTAATGCACTGTAAACTTGCACTTTTCCTTATTAAAGGAAAGTTCCCCATGTGGACAGTTCTGGTATCTGTTCTGCTTCTGGGAGCCTCCAGATCACTGAAAGTTTTCTCAAAGGTAGAACAGACTGATTTCTACAGAGGAAAGCTCATACATATCCTCTAAGTCTATATAAGACTTTTGATTTCAGGATATTAAGAGCAAATCCATTTTATTTATTTGGAAATAAAATTTTCTGAGAAAAGTGAAAAAAAAAAATGTAAAAAGTAGTGCAGGAAGCCTAAAATACTGTTTTAGGTATTTCACTAAATGTGAAAGTTTACTTGTTTACGAAAGCTGACATTTCTTAAGGCCAGACAACACAAAGTCCTGCTATTAGGTCAGTACACAGTGAATTTTTCTTCTTCCAAATCTTTCTGTCTACATTGAATTAGACCCAGCGATACAGTCTGAGTAAAGCCACTTTTCTTCAGGTGAAATAGGAGTACTTGAACACCTTATATGTATAGTATAATTACTGGGAAATAGATTGTGAAATATTTTCTTTGTATGTTCATTGGAAGAACAAAACTAATTAGATTTGGTTGGACTCTATAAATGAAAGAAATTTAAAATAATAAAATGTTTTAACAATTTTCTAATTCTTGAAGGCTCACAGTCTTGCCCTGTAAATTACTCAAGCCATATTCATATCTTCTTTTCATTAATCACAGGTAGTTTAAAGGGAACCTTAGTAGGTCATCTACTCCATTCCAGTTGTCCAAAACAGAATCAGCTATATCCTTGTCATTCTTGATTGAGGACTTCACAGCTGACTTCCAATATTTCAAACTTCAGAATCTAGTCTGTTCCTAATCCTTTCCAATAGAATTTTCTTTTCCTTGATGCCAGAAAAAATCTTTCTTACTGCAATTTAACTGAATTATCTCTGCTTGTATTCACCACATGAAAGGAAAAACAGTTTCTTTTCTTCTGTTTGCAACAGCTTTTTCTGTTTATAAAATCCTTCTTTAGTCCCTCTCCCTCTCTATTTTTTTTTCCTTTTTTTGGTTAAACAATCCCAGTCTTTTCAGTCTTTTCTATAGATCATGTTTTCTAGATTGGTCTCTGTATTCTGAAATATTTCCAAACATATCCCTTTGCTTTCGTGTATGGCACTCAAATCTAAGCGCACAGTCTTGCTTGAGTCGCCACTGATTCTGAAAAGAACATAAGGAAAGTGCTTGCTATCTTGCCAGTCATACTGTTGTTCATATCTCCCAGTTCTCTCATTTGCCTTTTTTACAGTGTAAGGTTGTTGTCATATTCATTCCTGACTCATCACTTTCCACTTTAGCCTGAGATCTTTCTCCAAATAATCACTATCTAATTAACTGATCCCCTTCCCCTTGTGCAGTTGGGTATATCTGCCTGTCTGTAACACCTTTCACCTGTCCTTATTGCAAAGTCGTTTTTCTTCCCCAGACCACCCTTCAGTCTATGTGAGACATAACTGAATTTTAATCCCACTCCTCAAGATACTTACAGTCTCATCAAGTGTGTGAAATCTGCAAATGTAATAAATACACCTCCTTTTTTTTTTTTGTACAGTGTTGGATTTAGCATAGAGTGAAACTAAGTTGACCAAACTATAGGTTTTCCCCCCTCTTAAAAATAGCAATCCATCTGCGCTTTTTCAATCCTTCAGCATCTCATCTGTCCTCCATAATTTTTCAGACCACTAAGCCATCTGAGTATATTTTATTCAGTTAAGTCGCCTAAGATGAATTAAGTTTATCAGCATGGATGATCTGAGAATATTTATGTTATTTAAGTGCTAAGTAACCTTTCTTATTCTTTTTACATAGTGAGATATTATCCCTTTTTTGCTGGTATTAGTTATGTCTGCTTGCAGTTGATCTTTTCCTGAAGGCTAATGCAAAAGTGGTAATAAATTGGTTTTACTATATCACAAATCTATAGATTATCCTCTTCATTGAGCAGCAAACCAAAATTTTCCTCGGGTTTGCTTTACATCAATGTAAATTCCTAATAAAAGAATTTTCACACTAAGGAGGGGCAATAAAATTCTATAGAAACACAGAACAGGAAGAGATCTGAGTTCCCAGTTCCAGGCCCCCACAGGCAGTGGTACCTTGCAGACGTTTGGTGTAGCCATCTCAGTGGTATCTGAATGTCATTAGATTACTTGTTCCCATTCTTCTTGTTGAAAGATTGTTTCAAAGCCTGATGGTGCTGATAGAAACTTCTTTCAAGTTTCAGCCAAAAATTTGCTCTAAAATTACATCACAATGGAGCTTAAAACTGTCCTATGCTTGATCCATTAATACAAAACTTCCTCTTTTGAGACTGACAGATTATGACAGCAATTTTTGTTCTAGCACCTAAGTAACTTTATTTCAGGACTTTTCTTTTAAAGGCACTCTTTGCTGAAGTATTGAAAGTGAATGTTTACTAGCCATTATGTGTAAAGTTTAACTTTTAACAGTAAATGAATTATTAATGAATGCAATATCATAATTTTTTAACTAACACGATTATTTTTCATGTGGATTTTAGAAATACAAATCACCTTCATAAAGCCTTTTGTGTGTCTAACTCTTAGCTGGCTTTCATTAGTGATAAGTTTCTTAAAATTGTAGCTTAACACTAAATTTTAATCTAACCTTAAGAGCATGTTGGCCAAAAAGTACAATTATTTCTAATGTAGAATGTTCAAACCCAGTTTTTGACAGAGGAGTTCATACTCTGAAGTGACATGGAAAATCATGTTGAGCACCAAAAAGGAGCCTACACTACTAGAATAACAGGAGCTTTGCAAATGTATCAAGAGCTTCATATTTGAGTAATTAGTATACTTGACCATCTCAGTAAAGAACAGAACACTCTTACAAAAAACATTTAAAAAACTATACTTCAGTCATGAAAGTTAGGTTCAAGCTGACATACAGGGTTTCATAAAAAAGAAATTACTACATTATACTATTACCTACAGTAAAATTAAATTGACCTGTATTACCAGTTTGTTCACTGCTGGGGTGAAACAGCATAATTTTTCTAATATTTTCTTTTAACAGCTAAGAAGTTGCTTGCAAAATAGTATTCTTTCCCAGGACACGAGTTGCTAGAAATTGGAGTGTAGGAGCACATGTGCAAGGAAAAAAACAACAAGGTTCTCAAAGGATCTGAGATTTTGTGAGAACTGTACAATTAAACTAAACGTTTAAATGTTCATTTATGACTACTACTACTACTACTACTACTACTACTACTACTGCTAAATGTTCATTTACTTCCACATTCTCTGTCACACTGCCCTGTGACTCTGCTGAGGGTTAGGAAGGTGTCCCTGCAGTGTCCTTCCCCTGCCCTGTTCAGGCACACTAGACCGCAGTGGAAGGGCAGAATGCTGCCTTGAACTGGAGACAGATGCCTGCCATGGGGATAGCAAAGAGCTTCCAGGCTTTGCAAGAGACCCTGGGGAGCTCTGGGAGATGCTTTCAGTGACATTTTTTCCTGTCCCAGAGCTGGCAAATTATGTTACCTTCTAAGGAGGGAGGACCAAAGACAGGCTTTTGCTTTTTCTGTTTAGGCAGCAGAAAAGCAAAAGAACTGAAATTGCAGCTGACTCTAAAGATTATAGGGAAACCTTGACTACTATATTTCAGGTCATTATATCTGCAAGTGGAATCATAAATCTAGCTGAAATAATTCCAGATAAAAGCAAAATTAATAGATTCATCTGAAAATCTAGAGATACTCCCTACTTTTAATTCTTTGAATCAGATCATCTTAAGTTCCATTCAGTCTCAGCTAAGTGCATGTGTACAGTACTAATAAAACTTCAAATGATAATTTGTAAAAAAACACTTTCTACAAAAGAAATACTGTGCATGAAAGAACAATGTTTATAAAACTCTAGTAGCTCAGCCAAGTGAAAACAGATTAACAATGCAGTTACAGAAAGTAAGGAACTTTTTAAAATATGCACCAAATTATGGATTTGTTTCTTTATTTTTTTACTCTTGCTGGGTGGAAGTTTAGAACTACATAAATACTGATCTCAAGTTTCTAGGTGTAACAAAAAAAGCATTTCTCTCCTCAGCCATGTGTTCTTAAAAATATTCCAGTTGAGTAAGACAATACTGCTTTTTTGACAGAAAACAAACCAACTGTGCGCTTTGTCATATTTTGAATTTTCAACATAACTTTTCTTTGACGGAACAAAATTAACAAAATGTACGAAATTGTTTGTTCAAAACCATGTCAAACAAACATTTGAAGTCCTTACAATTCACTTTTATAAGGTAGTACTTAATTGGAATTTTTAAGATCTAGCAATCCATTGGGGTTTTTTTCCTGAGATTTTAAGGGAGTCATTGTGTCATGCAAACAGGGTTACAGAGAAGGAAAAGGTTAGAAGCTTGACTCCAATATGGTTCTCACCTTAGAAGTACTGATAAAAAAGCAAATGTGACAATTAACTAATGGTAATTTTGATAACAGCTGGGCTACCGCCACTTCTATCTATCCAGCAACACTAGTTGCAAATGACACTAGTTGCAAATTCTCTTAGTGTGAAGTGTTTTGTTCTTAAATTGCTGTTTTAACAAGGTGCCATTTTTGTTTTTTCATCAGCTAAATAGGTTTAAAAATACTTCTCCGTTGTTAATACTAGTCTAATCATTAAACTGAATAGAAATAGGGTATTTTAAAATTAGTAAATCATTAATATTATTATTTATGCATTTTTCTTTTATTCTTTATCATGATGCCCAAAATATTTTGCAAGAAACTTTAATTCCTTTAAAAATTACTATATGTTTATGTTTGCAGAAATACAGCTCTAAGCAAGCATTTTCAGGGAATGTTTACTCAAGTTGTAAGTTCTGAGTTTTATTATAAGAAAATGTGGGCCTTTCATCCTTTGTTCTCAGTTACAAACATTTGTTCATTCAGTGTGTCATTTGATAAATACAAGATGGGGGAAGTGGGTTGGTAAAACAGACTGACCTGTGTAGGTTACCCAAAGAAGGTGATGATTGTATTTCTGGTCAGGTATTTCTGATACAATCTCCTCCTTAGGAGCAATGTGATTCAGAATACAATGGATTAAGCTAAATAAGATACCTTTTCCTCAGCTGCAAGCTGCAATTTTAAAGCTGTTCTTAAACTCAGAAACATTTTTCTGTATGTTTCTAAAAGTTCCTATGTACTTTTACCAGCTGCAGGCATCAAATGGTTAAAGTGCCCCTTGAGGGACTTTCCCCAGTGTCTGTGTGAGGCTTCTTCCTGTTGTTTGAAGACCTCATCTGCTTTTCTTTTCTGATCAGGGGTCTATGGCAGATACCAACTACAAGAGCTGGGGGTATCTGTCTGCCCACTAATCTTCCCCCATCATCTCTCTTCTGACTCCTGACCCATTCCAAAGCAGAGCTCCATGCATTCCAGCTGCTCTCCATCACAATGAGGGCAACTCTCCCTCATTGCCTTCCAACATTACCCTTCCTAAAGAGCTTTCCTAAGAACTGTAGCACTGTGTGAGCCACCCCACTGTGTCTTCATCATCCCAGCAAGGTCATAGCCCTGGAGCTGCACACTGACTTCTGATTCTTGTACATCAATTTACAAGCATTGCAGAAGAACATTAACCACATCCGAGTGTTCCAATTCCCCAGAAAAAGTTTGAGGTTTCCCCATAAGTCTGCTTGTGCAGGCATTTAGTTCTCTACTCATTGTTCATTGCTGGTTCAGACATGTATGAAAACTTCACTGCAGATTGGCAATTATCCTTCATTTCTAATACTACTGACAACTGTATCTGTCCTCACCTTTCTTCCAAGAGCCATATTTGAGAGTGAGCATCCAAATTCATCCTGAGAACCTCTGTCTGAAGGCTCTGTTTTATTCTATTCAGGCCGAAATTACACCCACGCACAGGTCTTTCTCACCACAGCTGAAGTTTGCTACCTCATGCTATATGAAAATTCAGAAAATAAGTGAAACTCCCTCTGAGAGGGTAAGTGTATGTCCAAACTGAAAATTCACAGAACTCCACTAACATTTTCCAAATAGGGATATAGTGTCATTAATGTATGTAAAGAGCTGGTACCACAGCAGGAGGAGGGTCAGTTCCACAGCTGTTGCCCAGCATGTGCTGCTCAAATGTACAAACTCCCAAAAGTTGCAGGAGAGCATTCTCCTGACACCAGCACACCACCCTGACTCTCTTTTTTGCTGCTGTCATGGAATTCATGTCTCCCACTGCTATTATCCTTTACGATCCAACACTGACTATGCTCTGATTCAAATTTCTTAAACTCTGCTCCACACAACCCATTCTGGACATGGGTCCTAAGTTAGCTAGCAAAAAGTAATGTCTTGAACTGGGAAGGCTATTTTTTTTTATTTTTTTTTTCTCTGATTATAATTGGAAAAGAATCTAAGCAATATTAATTTCTCTTGTATGATGGTAAGGCACTGCTGAGGGGAACACATGTAGTTTTGTGTTTGGTATGGAAGAGAGATGTGGTCAGTTAGAGATTAGCCAGCAAAAGGCCAAGGCCCAAGCATGGCAGAACATGAGCTGCAGGGGTAGATGTGTCTTTAGAGCACAAAAGACCAAAGTATTTGCTTTTGATAATACCTCTTCATCTTTCAGGTAGTAATTGCTAAACCAATTTTTCAGTCTTTGCTTGTAATAAACCCTGTGTTAAATACCTCTGTTATCCTGCTCTGGTAATTCAGGTAAAGTGATAAGTGTTTCATGAAAATTTTACCCTTTTATATTTGCGTTTATGATATTTTGATTTTATTATTGTTAATACAAGAATTGAAAGCATAGGTAGAAAGGACCTGCTTCCTGTAACCCCAAAAGAGAGCTATTACCTGGAGCAATGTCCTTGGACAATTTCTGAATTAAAACAAAACAAAAAACAACCAAACAAAAAACCAACAAAACCTATGAAAACACAAACCATCAGCATGAAAACTTTAGTTGAAACAACATCTGTTTTCAAGGACTTCCTCAGTCATGCTGTTTCCCTTGCAAGGTAAGCTGGTATATTCTGACTCCCCAGGTTGTGGTACTGCAACATTAGGAAAATCCTTCGTGGTGGGCATCTGTTCAGTTTTAGTTCTTACACAGGAAATATATTCTAAACTCCAGATATGAACTCATCAAGGAATTATTCCTTTAAAATTTGACAGGGAATAAATTTCAATATAGTTGTCACTAATTTTTGTTTTGCCACAAGTTATATAATATTTGTACTGATAAATAAGAAATACTTACTCTTTGCAAAATAGTGACGATTTTATTCAGATTTAGTACAAGAAGTTAAAAGTAGTATGGTTTTTGAACTGTAATGATTACCATAGTTTGTTCAGCAAGTGAAAAGTATTTATGATTGAACCTAAGCACAAAATATTATTAATGATTAAGTACAAGATTTTAAAATTCTAGGTAAATTGTGGTGGTTTTAAAATGCTTAGGGTATAAACATAACAGAGCAGGGGGAAATTTTTCTACAAAATAGAGCATTAAAATGCAGTCCCATTGCCTGCTACAATATGCTGCAGGAGTTCCCTATAGCATTTCCTTCCTGTGGTTATTGCTTTAGGCTCACCATTACAATGAAGATCTGAAAGCAGTGAGCTTTCAAATAAAAAGAAAAATTAATTCTCTGCTTTTAATCGGTAAACTTATGTCAACACAACATGAAAAGGAATTAGTAAGTAGTCCAAAATGCTCTGATACATACATTATCCATTTACATATTTTTCATAGCTGGTGTCTTTTGTTAATGTAGGAATATATATAGCAGATTAATTAACCCCACCAAGGTTCATAGGTTGTACATGCCACTTTCACAAACTGAGTTTCACAGGTTTAAAATTAACATATGTTCTACACGGTGTGTTGTAAGTCAGACATTCTACTGTGACAATCCATTTGCAACCTTTATGTCAAGAAATACAAGGTAAACCATATTAGCAGTCATATTGTAGTAATTTGGTTTTTTTTCAATTCTTCTTTAATTCACCAAGACACTCCTGCTCTGTTATTGCAGGAGCTTTTTAGCTTTGTTTTTTGGTTTCATATTTGACATTCCTCTCAGGAACTGACTTATGCTGAATGTGTTTTTCAGTGATAGAGAGATTGCTCCCTTGAGCCAGAACAAATGAAATCTGAAAACTAGAAATATATGGAACTATCCAAAAGTACTTTTGACTAGTCAGCATGCTGAGTACTCCTCTAATACTTTACTGTACATTCTCTTACAGTCTGCTGCAATAAACTGGCCTTGAATGGTTTATGTTCAGACAGAAGTTTTGCTGCTGCCTATCAATAGCAGTGCCTGAAGTTCTCTATTATGTCATGTTCTAGGCATAATGTAACGTGACACATCCTAATGTTAAAGGCATGCAGTAATAACAAGCTGCTGCAATAAAGACAGGGAAACCGCCTACATGGATATAACCTGACAGGTGCAAGCTTACTTTGCCCAGCCTTAAACTGATGGGACAAGAGGCAGCTATAGTCAGGAAACCACATAAATGTGTTAGCACGGAGATTTCAGCAGCAGTTCTGCAAATCAGAACCAGCTTTTGTCCATCATGACTGAAGTGAGGCAAATCAAACTTAGCTCTGTAAACATGTTGCTGTCATTACTGTCTACATTTAGCTATTTTCATTATTTGGATAAAGCCCAAATTTTTTGTTCATGTGTGTCTATTTCCTTATTCCTTGGTTTAAATCAGATTCCTGATGAAAATAACTTCACAACTTCATATTGATTTCACTTAAAGTTTGTATTTTGAAGTCTTTGGAGCCTTGTAAATTACTTTCTGTAAAATGAATGCAAAACAGTTGGAGATTCTTTCCAACATCGTAATGTTAGCTTCCTTTTTGCATCATCTCTTGCACAGTAAGGAATCAAAAAAATTGACTAAGATGCCAAGAGAAATCCTTCATAAATACTTTCCAAGATATTCACAGTACGAAATACAATTTGCAAAGTTGCAGTATGAACAAAATTGTAACCACTCTTCCATGCATGTTTTCTTTCTTCCATTTTGTACATGTCAGTCTACAGTAGGAACATAAATTAGAAGATTTGGAAATATTTACATAGAACTCCTTGCAAAAAGCGATGCAGGCTAACATGTTACATTCTCAAAGGAAAGATTAGTGAATGTGGCTTTTTAAAATTCCATTTTGTTCATCTGTCGGATGCAGTCATGGAATATTCCTTACAGTAAAACATCATGCTAGCAATTCTTGCTGGCTATTTGTTACTTTTAATTCCTCTCACTTCCACTCTGCCAGCCCTTCCGAACATATTTCTGTGACCCTAATACTTTCTGCTCTATGTCTCCTTCTTTCTGCCACCCATACAAAAAATTCTCTTTTATTCTTAAAGGCACCACTTGTCCCAGTAATTTCATGTACTGTTGTCATTTATCATTTTTCAGACCCAGCTGAAGCTTTTTCTCTCTCTTCAGTTTCTTTCTCTTGCTTTTCCACACATTATAATAATAGTTTCAGCAAAAGCAGAGTAAAAACTCAGCAACTTTTGTCAGGGTCTTCTGTCTCACACGATGTCCTTTTGACTTTTCCCTTTACACTCCTACATTTTGTCAGTGCCTCCTCAATGATCTATTCTTCACCCATAAGGAGCCAAAGACTGTATCTTTCCCCCTTCTCATTATTTGCACCAATCTATTTTAGTGTCAGAGATTCACAAACCTTACTCTTCCATTCATTTAACTTTGGTAAGTTCTGCATTTTTCTGCCCTGTTTTTCTATCACCCTGAAATTTCCAAGAGCCCAACTCCTCTTTTTTTGTTCCAGTCATTCATTCTTTGCTTCCAAAAATGTAAGCATTGCTCTAATATACTTCCCACTCACTCAGGTTTATAATTTGGCTCTCAGACATAATTCTGCTCAAGCTTTGAGATGAGGGTCCTGAACAGATTCCAGTCTTTCAGGGACAAAGTCTTGTATTATCAGAGAGGTGATAAATGAGCAAGAGTTACACATTACCAACTGGCAGGTGATAAACCCATCAAAAATATAGCAAACAAGATTTGCTAAGGCAGCTCTTTGCAGTTCCCAGATGTTGCTGAGTTCCTCACTCAGTAGTAGTTCGTCACCCTTGCTGGTTGCAGGGACATTGTCTCCAAGAGTGACAGGTTCCTTCAAAAAGCTCAGTCAATTCCTTTTGCCTCATTTTATCCACAGGCTGCGAGCTGACTATAATGGTCCCTCTCTCTTCTTATGCAAGAATTTCCAGTTTCTGGTACTCTTTCTCTCATTCCACATTAAATCTAGAAGCCAATTTTTGGTACCAAGTTTGCTGGCATAAAAATAAATTAATTAGGTAACAGTAAATTGAATTCAAGTCCTGCAAAGAACAAGCCTACATAAGAGAATTGTGCTCGCAGAGGCTCTCTTTGCAGAACTGGATATTGTGCAACCAAACTCTTTGCAGAAAACTCTTTGTAGAATTTTGGTTGCAGATAGACACCAGTTGGATTCAGCAGAAACTTTGAAAGAGTTTATAGCATACTTGAATGTAGAAATTCTTTAGTCCTGAATACACATTTCGAACCTGCTCAGCTGTTTTAGAATAATTTTTTAAGTAAATGTTTGCTTTCCGTTCCTATGTTGCATATGTATAGGTTTATATTCTGAGATTATCACAGGTAATCAAGTCAGTTGGAATAAAATGCTAATTATGTTGGGACACAGCTGTACTATATGCATATACACAGATAATTAAATTTATATTTCATCTACAGAAAATTCTCAGTACTACAAAATATCTTACACTAAACACATTTCTTAGAAATCAGAAAGAAAATAAAAATCAATTCCGTTAATTCCAGCTGTAGCTTAGAGAGACAATTTTGCAAAGTTAAAAAACTCCTTTTAACACCAGAGCACTCCTTATTGTGTTGCATAGATTCCCCATAATCATGCTCTCATTTACAGGCCTGACATCACTGATTTCACTAGAAAAGTCATCCATTATTGAATGACAGGAGATAAACCCATCAATAGGTGTAAAAGACAAATAAGAACTATTTGAAGAGTAATGTTATCCTATTTCTGTCAGAAAGTGTGAGCAAATGACCAAGAGTTTATCATATTTACAAAGACAGCAGAGTAGATTTTTTTAAATTCTTCTTTTAAGGTCTTCTCTTTAATCTGTAGCTGCTGCAGTGAATTTGACTTTTTATAAATGGTAGGTTTTATCAAGAATATGGTAAGACATTTTACCAAGTTATCTCACTCACATCACTGACATGAAACTAGAAGGCTGGAAATTCTTTTCCCCTCTCATTTCCAATAACAAGTTGGTATTTGCAGTCGCAAATAGATGGTGCCTTTACTTTTCTTGCCCTTCCCCTGCACGACAATGGATATATATGTATATAACCATATAAAGCATAGCTTGCATGTACTTAAGACAAGCAATTTGCTTTGTTTTCTTTTATGTTCCAAACATTTTTGCCTATATACTATGGGAGGTGATCAGTTTAAATATACAGGATAATATTACAAAAACGTAAAAGCAAAGGTTCAGATATAATAGCGAAATAAAGATGTGGATAATTTTTAAAGGGTTTTTTTTAATTACATTCTGTTTTAAATACTCTGACATATTTTTATCCAGGAAGCTCCGAAAAAATATTTAATTACCTGTTTAACATTTCCCCAAAGATTTCTCTGTAAGTAAAACAGGCTCAACACCCTCTACCCCACCTCCATTACCAATCCCCCTTTCCCTGGGGTCCAAAACAAGTCTTTTTTACCATCAATTATATTGGGCTTCTCATATGGAGCTTCTATACTTGAAATTCATATTTCTTGCCTTTTCATAATGACAACCCTATCAATGTTTTGTTGTGAAGTCATTATCATCCTGATGCCTATTTTTGACCACATTCTCATGTTCCTCATATATTGACTTTAAATGACAATTATTCACTGCTCTAACTGTTGCATACCTGTAATTCTCTTCAAACTGCACATCCAAGGCTGTCCTGGTATTCTCTGATATTCAGGCCATCTTTATAGGCAAGGTATATAACTGATTTGCCTTAAGCTTAAGAACATGGCTTTAGAAATTGTATCTCCTGCTACACATCCTTTTCAGAATTTTCATCATTTTTTTGTTAATCATTGAGTCCCACTGTCTCTTTATCTTTGTATAGATTTTAGTGTCCTGTGGAGGGAGGGAGTATACACATGAACCAATATTTATGTAAAATTTTATCTATGGGCCCTTCTATAATCTGCCAACTGAGACAGGACTAAGACAGGAGTAACCAACACAAGTATCTATGTAAAATTTGATAACACGACTTCTAGGGTGTCAATCGAACTTACATTCATAGAATCTCACATGTTTCTTACAAAAAGTCCAGGAATCTCTACTGTAGAGGTAGAGTTAGGGTGCATTATATTTGAGGAATTGGTAGTAAGAGACACAAATGTGGGCCAGACTCTGCTAGTGGTTTGGGTGGTAGTTTCAGTGAAAGCTATGTTTGATTTGTATTGGGAGTGGCTGGCTGTTGGTATTTTAGATATTGCTCCCATAATCTGTCTCTTACTCACTTTCTCTTCCCTCTTTTTCCTATTTTATTCTATCTCCCTCTCTACCTCACAATTACTGCTAAATAAAATCCATTCTATTGACTTCAGCATATGATTTTATTTGCACCTTAATTCAAGAAGAGGCATCTCTCTAATAATCATAATAATCAGATCTTAGGACTATCTTGATACATTCTGTAAGAATTTGAATGTAATAAAATTTTAATTACCAAAGCCTTCACATGTTTACAAGAAAGATATTTTAGAAGTGTAAGGCAGGGTCACTTAAGAGTGCAATTTATTGTAAAGGGCCTGTATTTGATGCTCCCACTCTACTTCTTTAGAAGTAGCATTTCTGTTCTGAAATGCCACGAAGCTGAAGATTTGTACTATTTGATATATACCTGTAAAGCAGTTATCTTACAAAGCCAAAATAACAAGTTACAAAGCAGCAAACACTAGAAGAGATTGGATTAGTAAATCATCTAATTCCAAAAAAAACGTATTCATTATTGGCTTCCAGAAGACACTAGATTATGCTTTCATATAACATTTATATACTATACATATATGTTCATATAGTACCTCTGAAGTTATATACGGTACTATATATATAAATAGCATTATGCAAAGTGTCTTTTATTTTTATATGTAATGTTACAGAGAAAAGAAGTATAACTCTGAGGACAGGTCTGATTCAATTCTGAAGCTATATGTCTTATACAGAAAGATAATGTTTATGCATAAATTAAACACTATCAAAGCTGTAATTTTGGTGCTCTTCATGGGAACTGTAAAATGGATGATAAAATATAGTCAGAAAAGTTACAAAAGAGGAAAGGAAAAATTTCCTGCAAAATAGGAATCTTTCTTTCAAGTTACCTGTCTAGGAGTGCTGTGGACAGCAACATAAAGTGTTTAATGACACATGCTTGAACATCAAAAGCTTAAAAGAGTAATTGGACTCCTTATGTAAATTTTATAAGATCCTTTTGCCTCTCTGTCTCCAATCTTCCTACTGCACTTATATCTCTCAGTGATCGTGGCTTTACTCCCCACTCCGTTACACTGTGTGCTACAAGGACTTCAGATTCCTTATGTGCTTGAAGTTTCAAACAGTATTTTATTTTATGGACAGATAGAAAAGTGGGGGGAAATATAAACAAACAGACATGAACTTCATTGTTATATTTGTTCAATTTGTTCTCTTAATCTACTTAACAAGTAGAATACACAGTATTCAAGTAGAGTCTTATTTTCTAAATAATGTCTTCTAAAGTATTTCAGGAAAAAAAGCCTAATTTTTTCAGCCCAGGCATAACTATTGTCTGATTTCACTATCTCTATATGCAGTTCTTTCCAGGAAGGCAAGAGGTTTTCAAGATGGATACTGACTTTTTTTTACTTTTTTTTTTTTTTTTTTTTTTTTTTGCTACTAACAATTAAAAGGCACAGATGTACACATATATATGTAACACTTCCTTGCAAAAGAAAAAAAAGGTCAAATTTTAGAAGAGACATAGTTAACCTTAAATTCTGTTGCTGTCTGGATAATGTCTTACAAGAGGACACAGTGCTCATCTATTCTATATTGAAAGTGAAGAGGTGAAAATAACTCTGCACCCAATTTCTGTCAGTTACCTGAAGATGAATGAGCTGAGAGACTGAGAATCCCTTCCTGCAGTGCCATTCAATTTAGAGCAGTGGAAGGTTTCATTGAAACTATAACAGGTTTTAGAAGTCTACAGAAGTGTGACTTTGTTGACATCCTTTTATATTCAGTGAGGAATATTCATATCTGAAGTTATGCGTTACTGATTACTGTGTGAATGGGGTTATCTGTCTCACAGATACTCACAGAAGCCAGCCAGAAATCCCAAGGAAAGGCCATTGTTTTTATTTAATTAACAATTTTTATTATGTCTTGTAGCTGTTTTGTAACCAACGTTGTCCCCATAAGGACTTTCTGCCTGCTCAAAGAAACATAATTTTGCATTATTTATATATGTGAGTGAAGCCCCTGTCACTAGAGTCCTTGCATATGAATAGATTTCTGTACCCACATGCCCAGATTTATCCCATAGCTTCTGGGTTTTGGCCAGAAATGTTCCCATTCATGGAGGCAAAGATATTTTTAATAGTATGTGCCACAGATTTGGCATAATTTTAATTTTAGAATTCTGTAATTTCCAGTATAAAGATTGCAATGCATGTACACATGCATTCAGTGACACAAAGGTGCTGCACACTGTATCCAGACCTTGTGAACATCCCAGACTGTAAATTAAATAATTTAATATTTGAATTTTAGACTGGGCAATATTTTCTTTGGTTAGGACAGCAGTTTTCTGATTAATGTTTTTAATTTTAAGCAATGTCTAATACATACAATAATAAAAGTGACAGTTCAGCTTATAATGAGTTAAGGATGTTTCTGAGAATACACAAGAGGTTTTTAAGAGACTTCCAAAGTTTATTTTTACAGAACAGAAGCCCACAAATTAATTCAAATACATTTTTTTTATTTTACTATGTTTGTGTATCTCTAGCTTTAATAATCTCAACATTGCATTATGAATAGTGCTTGTGCTTTCAAGGCTGTGTTCCAGTTAAAACAGTAAAATAACATAAAATAGTAAAATAACATTTGCAATCCGCTACAGTGATAACTAGGAGGAAAGTAACACATACAGGATTGTTAATGGTACAGTTTCATGGAAGTTAATAACAAAAATACAAAAGAATGAAAGAATGTAACTGTCCTATATGTACACACCACTGTTTTTAATAACTCACACAACTTTGATGGATGTCAACAGTGCTGCTCTTCATACACAGAATTCAGAGGTCCCATTTGGACATGGTTTACACCTTTCTCTATTGACCCACTTTTTCTGACACTAGAGGAGGAGGAGCAGCCAGGATCCTTCTCACTCTTCTGCGTTGGCCTTAACAAATGTGGAGGATCTCTGTTCTCTGAGGTGGAGCATGGCATTGTCCTTAAGCTTTCATCCCAGCATCTGTCTGTCCAATGCCAAGTGGGTGAAACCAATCTCTTGTAGTACAAATAAGTTTCTTAAAAACAGTTGTCCAATAAAATTGTTCTTTTTATTACTGTTAGGTTTACCAAAACAGCTTTTCAGATCTTAGACCTTTTCATCAGGATTCACAGATGTCAGGAAACTATAGCCTGTGTCAGTGGAGATTGTTCCTTGTGGAAATAATTATACTTAACGTGGGGTGGATGGCAGTCTTGATCGTCATGAAGAGGTAAACATAAATAGATACCCACTGTGTTTTTTCTGTTTTTCTTGGCTGACTTCTACTAATGCAGCTGAGTGATATTTTCCAGGTTATATATATTCCTCTTGTGCTATTTTCCAGGTTATATAAAAAGAGATTTTTTTGGTTCGGCCTCCTGGCTGAAATGATGAAACACAAAGGCTGTGGAAGCCTGATGGATGTGGAACAGCTGGTGGGCTGCAACTGGGCTCCAAAAGGAAGCCTGAGAGATGCAATTGGTGCTATGGTTAAAAGTGAGAGATGAATAAATTTTTATGCTTTAGACAGATGTATAGAAATCTGCACAATGCAAAAAAAAAAATTGCTGATTCAAATACTTTTGGGAAATATATAGAGATGATTTAGTAGAGTGGAACATTAGAATTAAGTATTTTCTGGTAAATAGAACTGGCATCTAACATACAAAGGGAGTGGTATGTTAAAAGAACTATAATATTTTTGCTTTTTAAATATCTGGTATCTGAGCTAGCCTGTGTTGCAAATAACTGAGGTATGCAGATCTTTCAGAAAAAAAAATATAAAGCAAGTTACTGGGAAATAAATGGAGAGTGGAAAGTGAAAAACTTGATATGAAGAGGACAGAAAGTGGAAGTCTGTGATGCAGCAAAGGAGTGGTGAGAGAAAATGAGGAAAAGCCACAAAATAAAGAAGGGAAATGCTGTCATCAACAAGCAGAGCACAAAACCCAAGAAAAGGCAGCATTTAAATTGCCTAGATACAAATAACACATTACTGTCTGTTGGTTTCTCTAACAAGAAAACAGTTTTCCTAGGAGGCTGATTTCATAAAGAAAGGAAAGTAAGAGTATGTTTTGAGGGAATACCCTAAAAATGAAAAGCTTGCAAAGCTTTAAGAGCAACAAAAATTATTTATGAAGCAAGTGAGGCAAAGGTAAGACATCTTTTTCTAAGGGGGTAAAGTTGGCAGACAAAAACATAGAGAAAAAATATTACTTAGGGAGTAATGGATCATGCAAGAAATAAGGATAAAATTACGTAATTTAATCTCAGATTTATTCTGAGACTACTTTAGAATATTCAAATTCAACAGGAAGGTTAGAAATATGGAATTCTTGGCAAAGAATTTCTCTTGAGAAATTTAATCCAGTAGATAAAATCAAAATGCAGATGTAACTGCATCTTTCATTCAGTGAAGTAATTCTATGACTTGCACACCAGTTTCCTACAGACAAATTGAATTTTGATTGCTTTGTTTAAAGGTTTTATTGGTCCATAGTGTCCCATTTTCACTGGACATACAGAAAGACTTTCTAGGAACAACCTCTAAAGTGGGACTGAACCTTAAAGCATGACAATGGATTAAGGATTAAAAAAATATATTTCTCTGGATTCTATGTGTGACAATCATGATACATCTTGAGAGGGCATAGATAGCATCTCTTCTGTCTTGGTTTCTGAGTTCATGAGACATTTAGAAATGTCTTATTTTGAAAGCTCTAGCTTCTCATCGAACCTGTTAAGAGTAGCCAAGAAGTTCAAAAGTTCCTTTGTGTACACTACAAGACAAGTATAAAGCCAGTACAATAAAAAAAACTAATTTCCTGTAATTTGTTTCGTCATTTACATAGGTTAAAAAAAAATACTCACCATAAAGAAAAGAGAAGATTAAAAAAGGGGGGAAGTATATTTGAGCACATTTGCACATTTATATATTTCTTGTTTACTTAATGGAAAAAATCAGACTGGAGTTTGAACCATGTCTGTCCTGTGCATATGGTGTTAACAGCAAATATTTTACTTAGAAGTCTTGAATTTAATTTTAAAAAGAAATTCTAATATATTGCATTCCCAGCTTTCTAGCTTCATCGGTGTCATGCAGCTGAAATAACACAGTAGCTACTAGATATGTATTTTAGAAATTATCTAAAGTACGGTTTATATAATCTTTATACAGTGCTGAAAATTAAAATAAAAATAAGGTAAATTCTATGAATATGTAGAAAATTATCCTTACGTTTCTTGTACATGTCCTTAAACTGACTTTTACTAGTAAAATTTTTGGAGTGAATTCTTATATTCATATTGCATAGTTCCCTTTTAAATATATATTTTTTTCTATAATGCTGATATATAATACTGGGCAGTTATAGCACTGAGCGGAACTGGTTTTAAATATCATTTAAACTTGCTTTGAACGATCGGCCAGGAGGCACACGGCGCTCGAAGGCGGCCGTAGCGCAGCCGAGGCGCAGCTGGAGCAGGAGCGCTCTGTCCCGGCTCCGAGGCGGCCGCGCCCGCTCGGGGCTTTGGCGGCGCGGCCCCAGGGGAGCCCGGCCGGGCTGCGCTGCCCTCAGCCGCGCCTCGGGAGAGAACAGGGCAGACTCCGGCCCGGCCGCTCACCGCCTGTGGCATGGCTCCGCACATCCCTCTGCCTGTTAAGGTCCAGCTGCTTTCCCAGCAAGCGAGGGGAGAAGGGCGGGACCCGCACCTGGGATCCCTCCGATGGCCCCCGCAGCCACGTGTCGCTCCTCGCCTGGCCGAGCCCTTGGTCCCCAGCCCTCTCCTTGCATGGATCTTCTGAAATCACAGGTGCTTGCTTGTGCTTAACTGCCGGGTCACTTTTCCCTGTCCACATAACTGCTGGGCTTTTGCAGACTGGATTGCTCAAATTCCTGCAAAAACTTTGGGCTCTGGCGATTACATTACTCAGCCCCACATTTTCCCTCGAGGTTACTGGCGGTGCAGAGAGACAACTGCAGGGAATGCTTCCTCAGTTTTTGCAGGAAAGAGCTTGGCACGTTAAGTTAATAAGTAATGAGAGGAGACATGCTCTGCCACAGGAGGGTACCAACTGGAGAGTCTGAAGGCTCCTTTCAGCTGTAGGTTCCTCTCAGCAGCACATCGTGCTGTATGGGACACTGCACAGACACGAGGCGGTCAGGTAAGGCATTTTATGTCCTGAAATGTCTTACAAGACTGAACTGAGGACAACCCTCGAAGCCCTTTGAGCATTTCCGGAGGGAAATGTTTCTAGGTATGAAAAAATATATAATACCAAATAGTGTTGAAAACAAATTTGTTTCATCAAAAGAGTCATAATAATGATTTCAATGTATATGAATTGCAGCCACTTTAAACACAGGCAAACAGATTGAACTTTTATTGTTGTGAATACAGAGAAACATATTCTCATTTATATTCTTTGATTGAAAATCATTATTACTTTGTGTGTAATTGCCATAATTTATCACATTGTTGAAATTTTCCAGTAATATGGTCCTATTTGTCTACAGTAACACTCTAATTGCACATAATTAATTATTCACTTTGCTCAATTGCTAATTGCCTTTTAACATACGCTTAAATATAAACATAAAAATACCACTTCAAAGAGAATAGAAACATAGTTTGTTAAACTTTTTATAACTGTTATAATTGTGGCTTCATGGAGTGGGGGATTGGTAAAAGTGTTAGAATAGTAGATCATGACCTAGTAAATTATGAAGCCTTTGTTGGACATGGAGGCATACACTCACCACAAAGGTGAGGGTGAAAGGCTAAGGTAGTGAGTGCCTTCTTCACCTGAGTCTTCAGCAGAGAGACCAGGGCAATCAGTTCCTTGAGCTGGTCAGGGAACAAGGACAGGGGGCACAATAGACCCCCTGCAATGCAGGAGGAAATGGTTATACACCTGCTGTGTCACTTAGACATTCACAAATCTATGGGGCCATGTGGGATTCGCCTAAGGGTACTTACAGGGCTGGTGGAAGAGCTCACCAAAACACTCTCCATCATTTGTCATTAGTCCTGGTTATCTGGGGAGGTCCCAAATGACTGGGGGTTGGCCACTGTGATGCCAAGAAGGGCTGTAAGGAGGATCCAGGGAATTGCAAGCCCATCAGCTCAACTCCAGTGCCAGGGAATGCTGTTGAGCAGAGAGTAATCACATGGCATGCACAGGGCACCCAGGGGATCAGGCACGGCTAACCAGCATGAGTTTAGGAAAGGCAGGTCCTGCCTGACCAAACTGATGTCCCTTTATGACCAGGTGGGCCACTTACTGGATGAGGGAAAGACTGTGGAGGTAGCAAGGTGGGATTCAGTCTCTTCACCTCGGCAGCCAGTGACAGGACGAAAGGCAATGGCTTCAAGCTGTGCCAGTGGATGTTTGGACTGAACCTCAGGAAGGATTTCTTCACTGAAATGTTGGTTAAACATTGAAATGGGCTGCCAAGGGAGATGGTGGAGTCAACATCCCTGGAGGTGTTCAAGAAACCACTGAGTGTGGCAGTAAATTTTAGGGTTTACTGGTGTTTGGTGAAATGATCTTAGAGGTCTTTTACAACCTTAATGAATCTTTGATTCTATAAATTCCCATGCTTGGTTTCTATACACTTGAGTGTAGTTCAGAGCTACGTAACCAGGTAAATTATAGTGTATGAGGTGACAGCTTATCAGAGGAATAAACAAAAAATCTGGTTGAAAATACCAAAAATCTTATTCTAACCTCTCTGCAAATACAGTCTTTATTGTCCTGAGGCTGAGGAGGGAAGGCTCCAACGCTGGCACACCACCAGTTGTTGCAGCACTATCAGAGTCATGGTTTTTCCCTTTCTGGTGAAGGAATTTGTATGACTGTAGAGAAAGCAAATTGCTAAATACTTCCTCAGTGCATCAATGAGGAAAAATAATATATGATGTAGCTCAAAATTACATCTTTAAAATACAATTTATAAAACCATGCTTAGAAAAAACCAAGTAACAGTCTAAGCAGAAGGAAATCTTAGCATCAAAGTAGAAATAATTTTCCTGAATTCAGCTGTCTTTAGAAGTATCTCATAATCAAGTAGTTATTAAAATCCAACATGTACCTGTTAGTCCATATTTAGTTGTATATAAATATATGTATATATGTATATGCACATATGTGTACACTTCTTGACTGGCAATCGGGAATAAATTTGAGAGTCTACCCGATCTAGAATTAGTATGCTGCACATCAGTAATTAGTTTTCATTACTCGCATGTCTCAGATATTAATAAGGGCTGTTGCAGGAGAGCTAGTTGACAATTTTGGGTGGGTTAATTAGCTTAAAAGTACAATATCCATGTATATGTATTTTACTATGATTATTTTGAGAACAATACTCACTGAAGAACAGAGTTTAATGGATTTTAAAATGGACATGAACAAACTGTACCTCAAAGATGGTTGCAGCTCACTTAGGATTCAGAATGCCATCCCATTTTCGTTCTCAGTATGAATTGAGTTTGTATTGTACAGTACATAAATGATTTTCCTCGACTTTTTAAAAGGCAGTATGTATTAATATTTTAAACTGAAGTAATTGCTTCTTGTTCAGCAATGGGTTTCATTTATGAGTGTTTATCCCTAGCAAATGGAAAGTATGGTTAATCTAAGTTAAAAATGGATTCTTTAAATAGCTCTAATTGCGTTCTGTTTATATTTGTATGTTTTAGACTCTTAAGATTTAATCAGTAGCAGTTCTAACAAACCATAATGTTTATTAGCTGGTTTTAAATTATTCTTATGGATGATAGTTCAGTGAGAAAATAAATGATGATTTGCGTACTATGATGCATGGTAAATAAAAGATGGACCTGCACAGAAAAGAGAAATTACATATTATATCACTTGATTTTTATATTAGAAATGCAGACAGAATGGAAGAAAACGTGAAACAGGAAAGGGAACATCTTCTATTTCTAATTTCACTTATACAGATTGCTTATAATTTTTGCGTGTTTGTTTGGTTGAATCAAAAGTTTGGAGGGTTGCTGTTCTTTTAAATTTATTTTGCATCAATAATAACAATTTTTTACTACATACTGGCACTTTTCTAGATGCTACCAACTTTACACTTCCAAATCATACCTTCTATGAGGACCAGGTACAAAATTATTTCTGAAGCCTCTATTTTGTCTTGCCTAAACACCATGCAAATAAGGAGATGAATTAATAGATAACCAGAAAGTTTTTTTGCAATGATATGTTCGTATCAATAGAAAGACATAGTGCAAAGTATATAATAGAATAAAGTGACAATCTGAAATCCTTTAATTACACCTGTTTAGATAATGCATAAGGACAAACTGAAAACTAATTATCTTAGGTCTAATATTTAATGAGCTCACTTGTTTAAAATAAACCATCAAAATATTTTACATCAACTACTCTGAAATGCAGTACTAAAATATATTAAATGTTGAAAGGTATCAGTTCTTTCAAGTAAATAGTAATGAATCCAAAATAAAAATGTGTCTGGATTATATTGGTGTTATGTATCTCTAGGCATTCGGGGTAGTTCTGCTTTTCAGGGTAACCAAAACCTGGTTACTTAAAGACATGGAGCCAAATTCCCTGGCTGGATTTGCAATGTTCTTGTGATTTCTGGAAACAGGTTAGAAAGAGGCTATTTCAGAACACGTTTGCTTGGAAGTGCTCCAAAAGGTTGGTCTGTTCAGGATTATCAAAATACCCTGCCAAGAAATGTCTGACGTAGTGTGTGTGATCCCAGGAAGATGGGGGTGAGTGGGCAGGGTGTGCCAGCTCCAGATTATCTGAATTCTTCCATAAGGGGAGGTGTCAGCACTCAGCACAGTAGTATTTGCCTCAATAAAATATGATTTAATTGCTGTAGCTGAACATTTGTTTAATGTTTTCAACTGATCTTCTGTGGACAAAAAGTCTTACAGTCACATTATGCATTTGTGGATTTCTCTTCATTTCTCTCCCATCTCCTCACTAACTTTAAAACACGAATGATTCAACTAAGTTTGACAGGGGCTAGAGGTCTCAAAAATACTTATGTTCTTACAAGCCCCAGGAAAAAAGAACACATGTAACCTCTGAGTGCCCTTTTAGACAGAAAATAGGCAACAGGAGATTAATCCCAGTTAGACACTGGAGAATCCATTTAGGGGGAAAAGAGCAGTACAAACCTAACCGCAAGAAAACCTTCAGTTTTCACTGTTTTTAAGCAGCTAAATCAAGTCATAATCACATGAAAAACTGGTTTTATTTTCTGGTAGACTAGATAGAGTTAGTGTCTTATGAACATTTAGAGGGAAAGAACACCTCTGAATTGGTTAAAAAATGGGATGCTTAATTCTAACCTTTTCACTGGCAATACTGAATGCATTCTTTGAAATACAGATTTTTTACAATCTGTAGACCAATACTGTTTCTGGTGCATTTAGAATGTATTTGGTCATTAAATGGAATAGCACTCTTCTCCTTGTTAAGCTTATTTGATTGAAAAAATAAACAAGGTTTAATAAAATCTAACTTTGAATTAGTCGATTAAAGCCAAGTCTCTTAAAATATGTGATTTCTCTCTGTGGTTCAGGTAATCTTTTCTTATCTGATCTAACATTGTTCAAAACCTTATGGAGATTTTCAAGTTACCAGTAGAATATAAAATTAATTTACACAAATCTATTTTACTTTAATTTCTCCTAATAAAATTGTAATGTTCTATTGTAAAGTAAAGGTTTGCCTTTGTGTATATGAATATTCTTGAGTTTTTTACTGGAAGTTAACCGTGGCATTCTCTGAATTCTCGTGAATTCTCTGCTCTAAAAGGAAGTGCTGCCAGAAGATTGAATAATGTAGTTTTAGATGTTCAGGTCTTACTGATTCTCAATCACAGAAAATATTAATAAAAGGCGGTATTACAAAAACAATTAGACTGTGTCCTTTTCCACTGTAGAGAGAGATTTTTACTTACAATGAAGAGAAAAATTCAGACAGGATTCCCTCACTAGGATGACAGCAGTTGTAGAGTTGGAAGAGCTCAGCTTTGCTCCTGTAAATAAATAGTCATGGAAGACTAGGACATTATATATGCTTCTTAAATTTAGCTTTGAATCTCGTTGCCAGCTCTGTTGACGCCAACACCTCCCAAATGTGAAAGCCTCAACCTTGTTCAAACATGATTTTAGAAATTTATTCATCCTTTTTACGTCAGATTTATTTTTTTTATTTGCATTATAATAAAAGTAAAGACTTTTCAACTTTAAAGACATACATGAAATGCCAAAGGTTTGGCCCACAGAAAACAACACCCCCTGCCCAGGGAGACTCTGGCCAATACATTGCTGGAGCCTAACCCAGTCGTATGGAAAAAGTAATTCTGCCCTATCAATGCCCAATACCAGAAGAACTTTGGGCTAGGTCAGGTGTTGGTCTGAAACACTGTCCCTGATTTTATATTGTGTTTCATGGTTAATATCTCAGTCTGTTGCTTTTCATTTTGCTTTCCAAATAACTCTAATAACATATATTCCAAATCTCATTGCAGAAGATGAAGCCAGGAACATAATCCTGCTGTGAATGCCTTAAAAACCAGCTCTCCATTATGCGAGAGAAATAAATGTTAGAACTGTTTCACATTGTATAAATAATTAGTATCCTGATTAATAGGGAAGAATGGTTGCCTCAGTGGGTGTGGTACTCAGTTGAGGTGTTTGGTTATACTTGAGGAAAGAGAGTTTAGTATCATTTTAGTCCTTGCCAGATGGTTCCCTCAATCACTGTCCTCTTTTATGGTTTTGACAGACAATTTCATTCTCTATGAATTTTCTGTTTGGCATCAGATCAGATTTCCTGGTATAGGTGACAGTTATTTCCTGACACAGACAAGGTGCAGTTTTCAAAGACTTAGAGGAAGACTGAAAATCACTTTGGATTTATTCTTATTTATTCATAAAAAATGTTACAAAGGATTAAGGTTAGAAGTGTTAACTCTGGGGAAACATGTATGGGAAGCAGGAAACTTCCTGAATCTTCTGAAAATGTTGTGGGGTGTCTCTGCACATATGTTGTGGGAGGCATGATAGTACCCTCATGAAAAGAGGAGAGGTGGCAAAGAATTTGCAGTAGTCATGTATGCCATTTAGCTTAATTTCTGCAAAGATCATAAATATGTAAAGCAAGCAAACAGTACAACATTCTTCTGGTCTATGTACTTATATTTAATACGAATGGAATCTTATCTAGACAGAGACTTTTTTAAAATTATGATTGCATTGTTCCCCTTTAGATTTAAATTTTAAAATAAATTCTGTGTGCCCAATGTCATATTTTTAAGTGTGTCCTCCATGCCATTGCCCCTAATGACCGATGCTCATGGATTCTGTATTGACTCACATGATGACACTTTACCACACTGCTGTGTTTCTTCGACTCACCTTGGAAATTACATTAGCTCACTATAGATTTTGCACAGAAGTTCAAATAGATTTAAATTTATTCATACGCCCTATGATTCTGGGGATGTTTTCCTCTTTTGTTTTGCAAACATGACATTTGCTTTCAAGTCCCCCAGCTTGAATAGATTTTGTAGTTCAAGAAAAGCAGTGAGGAAAACACGACTGTACTCCTTACCCGTTCTTTCCTTTCTTCTGTTCATTCTGTTTGTTCTATGTTATAGAATCAAATCCTTCATGACCAAGATTAGAAATGACTAAAACATCCTCATTTTGACTGGGCAGATATTACTATGCCAGAGTTATTTGCCTTTTTAAATAGTTAACTGCATACAGTTAGTATTCCTTGCCATATTTGCCTGAATTCATAAAATTGTGAGTGAAAAATGTTACTAGACAAAGACTTATTTTCAGCATTTCAGAAAGCTATTCGTATAGTGCATTGATAACATCTCAGTAGGTGAAGGTCCCATGTGATTCCACCATTCAAGAGAACTTCTTTCATATGTGATTAATTCCAAGATCCATTTAATCCACCACATTATGGTGGTCGATTTGGGGCATCTGTGCTGATGAAAATGACTTTTGATTGTACTTAAATGGCTTTTACATGCAGTACTCCATGCCAGTTTACTCTCTAGTTCAGAGTGAGATAAAATAGAGGCCATTTTCTGGAATGGGCTGTTGGTTTTTTTTCCCTTTTTTCCCCCTGCTAATCAGAATTTGTATCTCATATCAAATTAGCTGGTTTGCAATGTGTGGTTTAGAAATATTCCTAGATACTTCTGGGTATTTTTCCTTTAAAAATTAAAACAGTGGCTATTTATCATCACTTTTTCTATGGTACATTTTAACGTTAATCTCTGCATTATTAAACAAATGGTCCATCATTTACATGTTGGCTCAAATAAGCATGTACATGTGCAGAAAAACAGATGGACTGGCCAGAGAATTTAGTAGGTTCTCTTTTAGAAATGGACTGCATGAAGAGTCTTTTCTTTAAAGCAATTGTGTGTGAGAGATTTTGCCTTATTCTTCACTTCCTATACTCTAAAATTCCCCTTTCAACTGATTTTTCGTGATCTGGCCAGCTGGGTGTTTACTGAATTGCTGTCTCAGCCAAGAGACAGGTTGTAAAATGACTCTGTAAGGATGAAGCCCTAGGTGACTACCTAGATAGAATGATGCAGTCAGTCTTAACTGAGAGATTCATCTGCTATCACTTAAAAAAAAAAAAAAAAAAAAAAAAAAAGAGGAAGATTTAAACTTAGCTTCCAGCATTAGTTATCTAGTAGTAATTCACACACTTTTCCCCCAGGGGACTCTTAGAGTCTCTCAGGCTTCTAAACAAATCATAATTCTGGTTGCCACTCTATCTAAGTATTGGAAAAAAAAGAGAAGAAAGAAAGAAAGGAGAGTTTTATGATGTCTTTTGGAAATTAGTAGAGGAATTGACATTGTTATGTTATTCTCTATTTTATATTTTAGACATTAAAAACCCAAGTGTGGCAAATTAATAAAAAGGTACTGCTATGTTTAATTGCTCAGAAAGTCTAAGATGAATTTAAAGACTAACATTTCATTTTATATGGTAATGACATCTGGAAAGTGTAAAAAAATTTATGGAAATGTGAACATTAAGTCTACTAGGTTTTTTTTTCAGCTGCTATTCATGAATTGACAGTTTATGATGAAAAGTTAGAATTCTGTCTTAAGAATAGTTCATAATAGTGTATTGAGAACCTTCTTTTTCTGCACTTTTCTTGTCATACAGTATTTTGAAACATACAAGGAGTCACCAGTATCTTGATTGCAAGTGTTGGTGGTTAATTAATATCTCTAAATTTTGTAATTATTTCTGTTTATACAAAAATCCTTACTCTGGAATCTCTTTGTACTTCTAATTTTGTTTTTCAGACTCTGAAATAATCTCTTAAGATTACCAAGACAGAAACTAAACCAGCTTTTACTAAGTCTTATGATCATAGCCTAGGTAGTATCATTTATGTTTACTATATTCACTGATAGAGGTTAATACTGGGAGGAAATAAGATACAACTCTCAATTAGTATTCAGATTTCCACTGTTTTGAAAAACAATATTGCTTTTAAAAAGTCCATGCAAAAACTCTTGCTGAAGAGATCACCAATTACTGATTACAAAAGGAAGTGAGCTAGTGAGTTCTTTAAAAAAAAAGATGATAAAATGCATATGATAAGTATAAAAATACTTTAATTTTTTTTATCTAAGATATCACAAAAGATTGCATGCAACCTATTGTTTGTACTGTGATATGTTTAAGCAGATGACATTATTTGTAGAAAGACAAAAACGGCTGGAAAGTATTTTAAAACATTTTTATTTTCTTTTTTAAAGTCGAGAATTCACCACCACCTGCAGATTTATTTTACTAATGACATACATTTGTTTCATTCTCATAATTCAGGAACAAAAATTGTTTAGTGATCCAGTTGTTATGGTCAGTATTGTGTTGAAATCAGGGTACTCCTTTACTTCCAAATAATCCCAGTTAGTTTACTAAGTGGCTTGAATGAGAAAAATAAAATCATATCTTTTTGGCATTGGGTATTTGATAGAAAGGTTAAATTTATCATTATATAAAAGAATTTCCAGGAGAAACTAGGTCCTCCCTTTGAATTTCTCTGAAACTTTAAACTCACTCTTTCTAGCTCGTACCCATTGTACTTCTAGGAGAGGTGTCCTGTCTGAAAGCGTAGACATGCCCTTAAGTTTTTCTTTCCACAAGCTGAAAAATCCTATATACTTGGTTTAGCTTATTAGTTTTATTTCGACCATGTACAGATGTGTAGCACCTTTCCAGTGAAATCCAGTAACCTTCTTAAAAACTTGGTATTAAAAGTATACCATGGAGATTTGTTGGGTTTTGGTTTGGTTTTTTTTTAAGATTAGAACAAAGTATTTTTCTGTGTGTCTGAAAGCCAAAAGTAACACCTTTCTTGATCTCTTGAATATCTGAAGCTGTTGTCTAGTTAGGCTTGTACTTAACCCTAGCATTTGTGTGGCTAAACATGTTTTGAAGGTACAGCCAGTATTTTTTTTTACTGACACCATAACACATTGTCCTGCTGTTCATTTTACTGCTTGGTTTACTGATACATCTTCTAAACTATCAATGACCATTACATCTCATTTGCATTAGTAGACACTGTCTTAAGAACCATGAAATATTCTATCTTTTAAGCCCCCTTTTTGTCTCTATGATGGCACCTGGGAATCAAGAAAATTCAAGGAACTAGAATGTCCCAGTAACTGATTTAGAAAAGATGTATTTTTTTTACTTTAAACATACAACGTGAAGCATAAATGAAGATCGAGGTGATCCGGATTGAATATGGAAGATTCATGTTTTAGTATGCATTTTTGGATTAAGGACATAATAATGAAAGCAAAATACAGAAGGTGGAATAGGTGTTCATGTTTAAAACAGAATATTTACTGTCAAGATTGCTAAGAGGAAATGAAGCTGTAAGGGAATATCTTGTTTAACTAAATTCAGAAATTTTCAATGAATGTTAGTGGACATCTGCAGATCAAAAGTTTTTCTCCGAAAAAAGGTTAAGTGCCAGATGAACACAGTGTCAGTTCCAAAACCTTAACACTAATACAAAATTATCCAAGCCATTGTTAAACTAAATTATCTCAAGGTAGTAAATAAATCCAAAAGACAATATAAAGTTGTTCCACCCAGAAATCAAATTCCTCTTTTGGCTAGTTTGCAATGGCAGGCTTTTTGTATTTTTTCTTTTGATATACAAGCTCTTCTCTGATAGTCTTTTAATCTCTAATGTTCTGTGGTCATCTTATTTCCTTTACTCTAATTACGGTAAGCTGCACGATTCAGACCAATGTTTGGCCCTTGTAATTGCTAAGGTAATAACGTGTTATCTAATTCCATCTCTTAATATAGTCCTATATTGATTCCTGTGTTATCTGAAGGTAAGCAATGGATGCAGGCTTCCTGAAAGACTGAAGATTGAGAGGTCCCCAGACCTGTATCTTTCTGTTCCAATTCTCTAATGATAAATTCTTCACCAAGACTGATAACTTGACACCTTGGTGAATGTGAACACCCTCTGGCTATCTCCTCCCTGCAATTTCTCACCTCAAATTACCATTTTGCTTTCTTAACCCCTGCACTCAAAGACTTGAGGATATAAGCCATATCTTTGTCTCAGAGTATCCACAAAAACTCTGCTGTTCCAGCTCCTGGGCACTGACTTGGGACATTTGGCCATATAGTATGATCTGCCGTAGAGATTTGGTCACATGGCCTGATCTATCTTATTCATCCAAAACACATTAAGTGTTCAGACACTGAATGTATCTCACAGAGAGGCCAGGTTTAAACAGTAGACCAAATTATGTTATTTCTACACAGTGACATTTACTGCAGCTTTACTGAAGACATTATAGATGACTCAATGCAGGTTAACAGGTAGGCTAATCCGCTTCACTGAGGATTTTTTAAAAATAGAATATGTAATTTATTATAAACTTAATTACAAGTATTTGCTTCAAATATTAAAATTGAGTCATCCATTTCACAAATATTAGCATGGCAGATGTGGAAACACAGTGTTCTTTAATCTCTAACTATAAATTTGAATAAAACCAAAGTATTTTTATTCTTACAGATCTCCATCATCTAACCAACTTTGTCTGTTTTCCTGAATCATTTCATTTCATACAGGCAGATTAATATTGTACCAAAATTAATTTTGTATGATCTTAAAACAGTGTAAAGTTAAAGAAATATACGATTCTCAATCTTCTTTTGCATGCTCAGAATAAATTTTATTTTCTTAGTATGGGCATTTATCACAGGTACAATCTGGAGTCAGGGAAATTCACTTGATTTATTGCCAATTAACATAAGCTGTTAATCACTGATTCCAGTTGTGAGAAAGAGTGAAGATGAACAAAATGTTAGAGCAAACTCTTCACCTTCATCACACACCTCTTCCTCCCCCTTCCTCATCTCCAATGTCTGATGTCACATGTTGCATTTGGTCCCTTCGGTGATGGGGCAGGAGGTTCTGGAGACTGGTCTGCAGCAGCTCTTTCCTTTTGCTCCTCTTTGTTTTTTACTCCTTTCACCTGCTGTGCCATTAATTGTCACATGGCCTGCAGAGCTTTGGTGCCCATCTGCCTGCTCCAGCATGGTTTCATCCATGGGATATAACTCTCCTTAGAGGTGCACCTTTATTCTGTTATGGTCACAGTTTATGGAAGAGCACACAACAGAACTTGTGTTAAGAAAAAAAATTAGAAATGTGATACTTTGGTTTTTGTTAACACATGTCTCACTTTCAAGACGTACATAATTTGTGCTTTCAAATCCAAATCAAATAAGACTTTTTGTTTACATTAATCTTCACCACATTGACTAGAATGGTATATCAAGAATATTAAACATTTGTAGGTTATGTACTCCTGCGTCTGGTGGGTTAACAAGTGTGGGCAATTATCTACTTATATTACTACTGCATTGTCCAGAAAGCAGATTTTATGGCAGGTCAGGGCTTAGTGATGTTTTCATGCATCATTCTTTCTTTAAATGAGTGGCACAAACTTGGTGCTTAAAAATCACATGCCACTCTCTCGTGAGCCAAGACACTACCTGTGAACCCATGCTATCAGGATCTTGTTTTATGTGTGAGCTGAAGTGGAAATCCTATCCAGCTACTGGGTTTGGAAGGGGTAGGGTTAGGGGAAACACCAAAGGTTTTTTTAATGACTATTTTGTTTGACAAAAAACACATCCTTGTGGATGATTTCCTATTGGGAAAGCTGTTCTTAATATGTTTTTAACTTCAGTTGCCATCGGGCCTGCTGCAATTCTATCATTTCTGCATCCTCAAACTAATATATTCTCCAGTGGATCCTTGCAGGCTCTGCTAGAACAATATAATAAATCTGTAGGATGGACAGTGAGACAGGTAGGAGAGGCAAACTTTAACCATTTTTAAATATGCAATTCAACACTTTTCTGTGACATCAACAATGCAAACACCAGTCACATCATGAAAGCCCAGGTGACTGCCCAGATTAACAATGTGATTACGTTCTTCTTTATCTGGACTTAGGGGGGATGTATAGGAGCATCAATTTTCTGGGGGAAAGAGCTCTAGTCTGGCACTCCTGGCAGTGGCCTCAGTTCTCTGGAGGAGGTCAGTGGGACAGGCAGTGTATACAAACACAGGCTACTGCTTCATCTCTGCCTGTAAACAAGGTGTTGCAAGGCCAGACAAGTCTCCTAAGACTTCTCCAGGTTGTGGCGTCTTGTAGAAAGCAAATATGTACGTTGCATTTATTTATATAATATATTTATAATATTTATATTATTATATTATAGCTTTAAAATACAGTTGATATGCCTTGCTAAAGTCATGAGAAAACACTCTTTTACAGAATTTACTCACAGATTTCATAGTACGTCTTCATTCGTTCTTCTGTTTACACTGTAAAAGCACATACATCCTGTATGGATAACACATACACTGCTGTCTGCAGTCAGGCACTCATTTGAAAATGTTTGTACTGTAGCTTTCACAAAGATGATGCTCTTTTTAAGAGTTCTCTCTTTGTGTTCTTCATCATATTGCACAAAATCTGGATATTATTGTGTATAAAAAATTGAGAATACAAAGGGTCTGGGCTACCAGCAGTATCACACCCAAGTTAACAGTGCTGTTATTTTTGCCCTTAGCATGATTTCTTTTTTTCAAAAAAGCTGCTTCAGCAAGATGCTAGATCAAAAATTGCAGAATTAAATGTGGTCAGACCCTAGTGATGTCTGTGTCTTTCATTTTGTGATACATGCGATATATAGGAACAAAACAAAACAAAGAAAAGGGTAATTTTTCTGTGTCTCTGTATCGAATGCTTAATATAACTCATTTTTTCTTTTTTTGTTCAGATAGGCAAAAAAATGTCAATGCAATGAGTTAAATTTCCTAATATTTCACCAGGATAATAACACTTATTATTAGAGTGAAATGCTGTAAATTAAGATGGTGATCAACTACTTGTAACATCCAAATGATTTGAGCACATGTACTTCTTAGTACTGTGTTGCCATAAAACATAACCCTGGAAAAACTGGACTCCCTGAGGCTACTAAATCCATCAGTGCTTTTGATTCTTTTAAATGAAAAGTAATAGATGAAACTTGTTACAACTTCATGTGTTAATCTTTCCTCTTTATTCTGTCTTCATGGATTCAGATCCCAAATGAAATTCTAACTTGTGATAAGATTGTGTTGATTTGTTTGGGGATTTTTTGTTATTTCTTATTAAGTGTATTGGTTTGGAAAGGATTATATTAAATTTATATTTAATTATGAGTTTTTTTCACTTATGCTTAACTTTTTATTTTCCTTGGAAATATTAACATTATTCTTTGGGAAATTTTGGGGATAAAAAGCCACTTAAGTTTAATCTGCTGCATTTTTCTGCATGATGTACAGTAGTAAATTGCCAATATCATTAAAAAGGAGGCCAGTTTTCATTACTGTGGAGAAAACACAAAATGGAAAACAGGACATTCTTTAGTGAAATTCTGTCACACATCATATCATGACCTCATGGTCTTAAGATTGTCCCAGATCTACCTAACTAATGCAAGCAGCAATACTGGGGTTTGGTCACTCCAAGGGAAATTATTATAAGTGAAAATCAATTAATTCAAAGGTAAATAACAAAAGATGGCTTATTGTTGATGAGTCTCAGCTTCTTGCCATATATTTTAATTTATAAAAATTGATGATTAAAGTTTGATTCAAGTGGATTTTGAAATTCTGAGTTTACTTTGCATTTCCAAAGAGTTTTTGCATTTGTCTTCCAGTGTGGGAATCTTTGAGTCAAGTACAAGTATTTCACAATGAGTTTGATAGGAAGGTTGGTATGAAGAGCAATTTCATTCATATTCTATGTGACAAAATTGAATTTTGCAGTCTTATAATGGCTATATATATATGTATATATATATTTGTCTTATTATACTGCTTTGGTTTTCTGGCTTAAATGAATTGTAAAAGCTATAAAAAAATGAAAAATTCAGAACTAGGTCTTTGCCTAATACACCTCAATATTTACAGGGTAAGGTGAGAATCATGGTCTCCAGGGAGAAATAATGTGGGAGAACGCTTGGGGATAAACTTGGTGTCACAGTTCAGCAGAAAGGAGAGCTGTGATAACCATTAAACAATTCAGAACACAGGCCAAACATCTGAGCTGAGGGTGACACAGCATCCCCAAGTAATTCTGGAGTCAGGTGCTACAGTTTCCTCTCCTTTCAGTTCTAGAGATACTGTTAGGCCAGGCTGAAGTATTATCCCACCGCTGCTTGTTTTAAGCTTCCATTTTTCTGGAAGAAAGTTTGTTCTGTCTGTCTCTTACCTGATGCAGAAACTCTTGCTTTTCACTTTCTGTCTTCCACGAGGGTATACCCTTCCCCTTTTAGAAGGATAATTAATGAAGAAATCTATGAATGACAGTAGAGGACGGTTTGTGTCTTTCATGTTTCTGGTGCACCCTCATATATATGCTGTACTTTGGTGGTCCTCTTCAGCCCTACTGGATATCCTGAGGGGTACAGGCCCATTTCCAGGAAACCTGAGGTCTTTGAAGATGAGAAACTTAAAGGTGCAAAAAACCTAAGTCAGGCAACACAGTCAATGTAACTAGAAATGCTTGAGAGGCAGAAGAAAATAATGAGGAAAAATGTCAGCTGCTAAAGAAAGCAGCTTTTTTCCTGCCACCCTCCACAGATGAGGTAGTGAGCCCTTTCGTGCTACCTGCAAAGATGAATTCTAAATATTTGGCATATGAGGAAATGAACAGCTATGCCACTGACAGTAATACAAAAGAAACAGAAAATTAGTAATTATTTAATGTATTTCTGCAATACTTACATTAAGGTCAACAAAAGCCTGTGAAAAACGTAAATCAGTAACACTAGAGGAGAGCAAGGCAATGCACTTCCTTATTGAATACACAATTTTTAGGCATAAGGCAGGAAGCCTTTTCATTGATGGGATAAACAAGAGCCATTGAGGCACAAGAGAGAAGAAACACATTGGAGCCATTATTTTTTGCCTCTCCTCCTTTCTGCCCCAGAAGACTGAGGGCAGGCATATTTATTGTGATGATCAGACAAGATATCATGGTGAAAGCACTGGGGCCTTGCAGTCATTAAGATGCTGATTGCCCAGTGTCACAATCCTGCTGAGAAATAGAACCACTAAGACAGGTCCTGGTGGGTGAGCTAGAATCACGTTTTCCTGATGTGCTTATGTTCTGCAGTAATTTTTAGAACAGCAAATCTAGTTAACTCTTTTTTTGAGAAAACACTGTGAGCTTATTCTTCATTCTCATATTATCATGATTAAGATTGTAATTGTTATTATTATTATGTTTTCTCTGACTGACCAGTCCTGTCTGTAGCTTCTTTTAGAGCAACTAATTTGATTAGGTTATACTCCAGTTCTGAAATAAGTGCTACTCCAGTGTGTTGAAGAACATTCACAGCTCCAGACACCTCAGTTAGGTTTAGGATTCCCCAGGAATATCCAGGTCAGTTATCCAGTAAGGAGCAGACAGCAAGGTGATAGCATGTGATTCCATGTGAGGAAAGCTAAACGTGTCACTTACTCTGAACATATCACTACACTCTATGGAAAGATGGTAACATTTTTTGCTCTATGGGTTTGTTGCAGAGCTACATGTCTTAGCGTGGTCATTTAGAGACCAGTCTTGACTGCTTAAGCTTCCAAGAAAGTCACTGAGGAATGTAGAGAGACACCAGTGAAAGTAGCCTACTGTCTCAGCCTCTGCTGCACTGCAGTTAATCACCCTCTGAGGAAACTGGCTTAGTGAAAGCTCTGAGAGTAAGTGGACCATTTGAGATTTTCTTTTTTTTTTCATTCTGGTTCTGCTCACATCTTCCTCTTGGCAACTGGCCTTATTTAAGAATAATTACACTGAAACTGTGTCAAGAGTGGACGCTTGAGAGCAGAAGTAACTTGAACTTCTTTCTAAATTCCTATTTTGTTCCTTTCCAAAGAATCATCTCAGGAGATTCAATTAGAATAAAAATTATGCCATCTTGTACAACTTTTGGAAAAAAACACATTTTTTAATCTGATAGATTTAGGCAATCAGACTGAACAAAGATGTAGAATATCCTGTGACAGCTTTTTTTCTCTGTCATTGACACTTTTGGCAATTTTAGACTATTTTTTAGCCGTGACTCTTCTGATGCCATTAAAAGCTGTATAGATAGAAAGATCTACACATCTGGAAGATGTATTTTCAGTTTTTACATCTTTAGGATCTCAGAAGAGCATCAATTGCTTTAGCATTTGTGCTAAAGGTTGATTGTTTGTTCTGTATTGGGGAATACCACATTTCTAAATATGCACAAGAAAGTCTATAGCTATAGTTTGCTGTATACTTGATAGCATCTTATGAATGGAAATAAATGCTCTTAATTCCTCTTCTTTTTGTAAATTTAATAGTAATATTGGGGAGAAGTGTTTTGGAATAAGTAGAACAAATTGCGTAAAATTACCCATCCACTTCTGAGTAGTCTTTGGTGCACTAATTTAATGATTTGTCTAACCACAGAACAAGTTTCCAAAATCAACCAGATTCTCACAATGTCTGCTCATCAGGTCAACAGTAAGAGACAACAGAGCAGGTTCCAAAGTAATTTAGTACATTTTGTGACTGCCAACTGCTTTATGTCTATACATTTTCAATCCTAGTCGAGTTGCAAGTAAGCTGATTATTGTGATCTCGACTTAGTATTATAAACAATATGTATATTGCAGAATTGCTTCAGATTTTGGCACAGTTATGAGGAATTGTTATGTCTTAAGTGAGGAAGGCTGATTGCTGATTGCTTGAGCAGTGAGGAAGATTCTCAACATCTTTAATTTTTTCTTTAACAGAAAATACCAGCTTCAATTCTTCTATGTGAGTATTGTTCAGGAGCAGCTTTTATCATCAACATCTGTTGATAACTTTTGGTTTATTAGACTTTTTTCCCACCGGTATGTTGCACTCCAATTTCTCTGGAGTAAAGATGGTTCTGCAGAATACCACCTGTTGTTTCCAGTTCTGTGAAAAGTTTTCAAGCTTCTTGTTAGTTATAACACCTTTCCTGTGAATATCATTCCAACAGAGTAATTCAGCCAAAGGGGGATACAAAGGTCTCACCAGGAGGAAGTCATGACAGAGCACCAAGCTGTAGCTATGTATATATAAGCAATTATCTGTAGCTGCTCACTATTTCAAAATAATTGGATCTACAGTGTGTTTTCTTTAAGAATAGAATAACTCTTATTGCTAGTTTTTTTGACACACATTTTTTCCAGTTGTAAGCAAGGCACTCATATCTAATGTAAGTTCATCACAAGTTCGAACGAGACGTATTTGTGTATCTAGTATGATAATTGTTCTTATTATAGATTACTTCAAACATATCCTATTATGTTTTAGGTATGCTGGATCTTAAGAAATATAACCAAATATAAACCTTCTTCTTCAGCAATGAAATAGGATTATACTGTTTAGCATTACTGATTTCTGGGCAAAAACCTGTGTGCTTCCATTTTGATGTATAAAGGTTCTGAACTCTCCCTCCAAATTTAAAGTTGTCTTGCAAGTAGAGTAAAATTAAAAATGTAATCCCTTTAAGAAATTTCTGATGATACGCTGCATGCTTTTGATTATGGAGGTAGAAAGAACATTGAGTTACATTTAAAACATGGCTTTTTAGTATTTGGATTAGCTAGCATATTATAAGTGTTTTAGAGACATATATACCTGTTAAGAGAGAGAGAATAATTTGTTCTCATTTCAATAAGAAGAACTAAATATATATTTATTAGGGTTATTGTCAGCTGTATTTATGACATCTTTAATAATCATTAAAAATAGCAAACATTCATGTATGTAAAGAATAGTGCAGTAACAACCATTTGCTATAATGTTCCCTTTGCTACTGCCTTATTTTATCATCAGGAGAGGAATTAATTTTTTCCATTGTCTTTGTATGATACTAATCATTTTAGAAAGGCTTACATACTTCTTTGATTTCCTTTTTCCTTTGCCTTCATGTTAATATGCTATAACAGGACATAATGCAACCTGTTCCATCTACATACAGTGAAAACTACAGAGATGATGCTTAAAAAAACTGTTTTCTTCCAAGTTTCTCTATTTTGGGGATAATTTTCTACCTATGTCTAGTGATACGTTAGAATAATGGTTTCTTAATAATATCTGAAGTTACAGAGTTACAGAATTCATATTTCTATCACAGTTTTGGGGTTTTTTTTAAAATCAAGAATCAAAGTTAATGCTTTTGATCAGATTTTCAATAGTTGGTTTTATTCCTGCAATGTACATTACCTATTTTGGTGACTCTAAGTAGTGTTATTACTGGTAGGTCTCCATGATATTTTGCCAGGAACTGGCACAATCCCAAAAATTTTTCTCCAAATTTCAGAGGGATTTAGAGTAAGAACTTGTTTTTGCAACATAGCCATGAAGTTTATGCCAAAGTGAGTCTAGCTGTAATGTGTGGGTGTAAATTACTTCATATTGCTTTCTCTTTCATCTTAAAAGAAGAATTATCTATTCCAAAATAAATTCAAAGTGCAGAGCTGAGCCCATACAAAGTACCACTGCTGATCTTGAATGGTGCAGTGCTGGCATTTTGCCAAGCATATCTTATCTGTTATTCAGATGTCAGTCCTCTAATTCCAGGCACCTTCGTGTTGCACAGGCCAGAGGAAGAATACTGTATGTGAAGCAATAAAATGCTGAAAATCCAAATACTTCAGGGGTGACCTGGAAAAAATTATCTGAATATCCTTTTTATGCTTTTGTGACTATTATTTTTTATGGCGAGTTAACTTATAATCAGCCAACTTTCTGCTTATTTTTCCAAACCTCCTTCTGATGGACTCTGCAGCCAACAGAAACTGTTTATCACAGTACGCTTATGATGTGTTAATCTTGTTTTTAATTAAGTATTTTTTGAAACTAATTTTCCTAGTTGCAGCATTGTTTTGCCATAATATGGTAAAAAACACAATAGAGGATCTTCAAATTTTTTGCTCTAAAAGTCTCTTTCTGTGACTAAAGTTATTCTTTTTTTTCTATATTATTTTAAGCATTGTATATAAACAATAACTTTCAGTCAATGTTTTTAAAAAATCAAATTAAAAGCACTAATATTATCCATAATGCATATGCATCAATTTAAAAAATAGTAGTCTCTTCAATATCAATATAAGTGAAAGTTTAGCTTTCTCTCAATGGCATGTCCAGTATTTTTGGTTGATTAGATAATAGCTTCTTTGTGGTTTTGTTCATTTGTGAGCATAGTGGAAGTGAAGGTGAATAGACAAATAGACACTGCACAAAGATTCTCATAGAAAACCTTTTCCAGGGAGTGGAGTCGACAGAACCAGTTACTGGCTATCTCATGTTCTACCATTTGAATCAGAGCAGAGATGCATGAAATGCTGAAAACAGTACAAGTGACTACTAGCGTTGCTAGGCTTTTGTGTTTATTTACACAGATATAATTAAACAATGTGTAGCACAAAAGAGAATTAAGTCTGGTAACCTTAACTGCAAAATTAGTTTATGCAGCAGTAACTATTTTTAAATAATAAAAGAACAACAGAAACTATATGGGGAAATATGATGAAGCAAAGTTCCCATTTGTCTTGAGTCGTTTTTAGGAAGTTGTTAAGGATTCAACAGGGAAAAAAAAATTGCAAGTTAATGAAACTTAGATTTGATAAATCATGCAGTTAGGAGCAGAGGCATTAAAAGAACAGCATTTGTAAGGAAAATGTAAAACTCTATCTGTCATCATAAAGTTTCATAGTAGTAAGGCTTGTACTGAGCAGGGCACTAGGATTTCAGGTCACAAGCTGCTGTTTCAGTTACCCATGCCAGGAACTTTGAGAGGGTCCAGTGAAGTCTGAAGGCTGACTTTGCTATCCCCATTTCTTCAGCTAGTCAAGCATGGCTTACATTTAGTTCTGAGTCTCATTCCTTTATCTGCTTTTTTGGACCTGATGACTCTGCTGAAATTCTTTGACACCTATTTCAGTCTGAGGAAATTGCTTGTTGGTGCTTTCTCTTTTGTCACTAATGTGTCTATGAAGAACAATTTAATTCGTTCTCTTTTCAACAAGTTTCTTTTCCACTGAAATCTAGGCAAAGAAGCTGAGATGGAACTATGAATGCAGATGCATATTTCCCCCCTTATCTCTGTGAAGTTGTTAGGATGCTGTATGCACTACTCAATGCTGTCAACATATTATAAGTACCAGCAGAGGCTTAGCTGTCTTTCAGCTAGAAAACAAGTGTTAGCTACAGGTTACAGAATAAACATAGATACAGGAAGAACATTCAGCAGGAAAACATGAAAATTAGCATATAAAAGCACAATAAAATTTTATAAAGTACGTATTAACTTTCTCAGTCCCATCTTCCAATGTTTACTCATGAGTGACACAGGGCCAGGAGCTGTTTCAAGTCCTAAGTGATCTTGGAATCTTAACTTCTACACAGGAGTGCTTCAGTGTGTTCAGGTTCTGCAGTGATAGGTGTTACCCTAAATCTAGAAGTACATTTAGAGAAGTTACAGCAAGAAAAGGGAATATGAAGCCCTTGCAGAATGCATATGCATGCCACATCTTTTCTTCAGCACATACTTCCCTGGGAAGAATGTTAAGCTAACAAGGTTATAAATGTGGCATCATTATGCTCCACAGACTTAATCATGTGTCACTTGTAATTGATATCTTGAAATGCCTAGGGTTAAGATTTAGCAGTGGTCACAAGAAAATCTTATCAAAAGCTGAAACTGAATGGATTCCTGGATACTTTCTTTCTCATGTGATTATTCCTGCTCCTACATGAGTACTGCGTCATTTGAATGTGGCAAATAGAAGGATAGGTAAAAAGTTAGGAAATTAATTTAGCTCAACCCATTTTGCAGATTTTCTTGAAGCATGACTCAAGAATAGTCACTCCAGTGTTAAATTCTATTGTATTTTAAAGAACCGTTGCATAAATGTAATTCAGTTTTTCTTTCTAAAATGTTCACCATTTCCCTGATAATATGCACTGTTTATTCCTCATTAGAATGGGAGGTAGAATGTCCTTTTATCCAGAATTTATTTTTCTAAGGATTCTTAAAACTTGTGACTATAGTTACACAGTCTTTAAGCAATACCTGTCCTTTTAGCAATTTATTTTTCAGTTATTAGAAAGAGTGTCTATTATAAGAGTTGTTTAGACATCTGAACTTCAAAAGATTCATTGTATGAGCAGATACAAGGTATGTCATAAGTCATGGAGAAAGCTGTGAGGGGAAGGAGGGAGTCCCAAGGATAGTGTTAAAAGCTGCTGGATGTTAAACAGATATATCAGATTCAAGGCTAAGCCTTAGGGAGCTTAGGTTTTAAGGTGGTATCCAGGAGTTTTTTTCTTTTGAGTGTGACTGTTGAGTGTGTATGTAACATTTTTCTGCAGAGAGAAAGGTGACATTACAGGTGGGTAAAATGAAATTTGATGGGTTAAAGTTGTGTCTTGATCCAGATTTGTTGGGAGATAAGAGAGGGACTGTGGTGCTGAAACATAAACATGCAATAGGTCATTCTCATCTGTGTATTACTTGCTACACTGGTATATATACTGGTACATCAACACACAGGAACCCAAAGATGTACAGTTGGCTGTATTGCAGGACCCATGTGTATTGTTTCTCTCAGAAACAGTTTTTTCCCTCTAATTGACCCCAGATGTTTAGATCTCTTTCTTTTAGAACAGTAAAAGCCAGAAAGCCATAACTGACGGCAAGCCTTTCCCTTTCACCACAACTTGCACAGATTACAGTTTCTCTGAAAAGTGTCTCTGGAGTTTTGGAGCTTTCTGATACACAGTAATGCTATCTAGAATTAACAAGCATTGCTGTGTGGCAGTTCTTTTATGCGCCAGGGTAGCAAACTGAGAATTAGCTGCAGAGTGATTCTGTACTGTCATTTATTTAGGCTTTTTTTAGCCTTAGAAAAAGATATGACAAAGAGTAATCAACTTAATCTTCTTTTTTGAATCTTCAATTAATAGATCAGTCCAGTATTCCTAATAATTTCCTTTCATTATCAAAGAAATATGTTGTTTGTGAAGCAGCATAAAAGTGCTGAAGTTCAGACAAATAGTACTATGTATTGTCTGCATATCTCTCGGGACTATTATAAAGAGAAATTTCAGCAATACTGAGAAGAGTAAACATAAATTTTAAAAAATAAGAAAGAAATCCAATGACCCTTAAGGAACCAAAGCTAGAAATACAGTAATAAACACACTAGAGACTTAACTCAAAAGATCAGTTATACTCCTACCTCTTGTAATGTTTTCCTGTGTAGTTGTAGGCAAATCTCTTTGTATTTCCATTAACCTTCAAAAAACCGCAGTACTGACTCCTTCTTTGTTTTTGTTGTTTAGAGGCATTGGAGAAAAAAATAATTTCCATCATTTCCTGGCTTATTATTCCTACACTAACTTTTCTTTGCTTTCCAACTCTAAAAATCAAATATAGATCCTGCAGATCTACCAACTGCAGGAAAAGAAGTTGGGCCCCTCTTTCCAGGAGGCCAGTTTGACAACAATTTTAATCACTTTATAACCCACAGTGTGCCATTAGTTGGGGAATGGAACATAGATCAGAATTAAATACAGTGCCACTCATAGTCAGGAGTCCTTTGGAGCTGTTACCATTACAATAAGTTATTTTTATTACTGCACAAATGTATTGATTTATGAGCACGCAATGAATCAAAAAAATAGGCATATTTATAACACAGAAGAAAGAAGTATGAGGAAAAGGAGACATGTAAATTCCTCCACATTGTGTTTTGCAGGGTAACCAATGTTTTTAATGAATGGAAGAAAATATATATCATAAAACTGAAATGATAGGTCATAGTAACTAGGAGTAGAATAATAGCATCCTATAAAACACTCCTGGAAAACAATATCATTTAAGTTCTTAACTGCCAGATCTCATTCAAAAACAGACTAAATATCCTTTGTCTTTCATGCAGTTTATCAGAATTGCCTAAATGGTTCAGCATAATTCCACTCTTACACTTAGGTGCAATGTCAAAACGGAATATTTTCTGAACCAGACAGCAGGCTGCCACCTGACTGATATTTATCAGTATTAACCCTATTCTTGTAACAATATTCTGAATGGAATTTTGGTTTCATGGACCGTGGGAGTTTTGAAGAACTATATATCCACTACTGACCAGGCACCAACCAATACTCAGTGTGCAGATGGTTCTTTTATCTGTACATAGCAAACCTTTTATTGAGGATGCATTGGCAATGCTGCTCCCGTTCAGCAAGTCAGAAAACTGAAACACAGAATGTGTTAAAAAAATTGCTGGCAGGACACAGCTGTTCTGTATGATTACCTGTTAGCAGAGCATATTACTTGACTTTCACCAGATTTTCTGGCAATAATTATAGCATAAAAGGCTGACCTAGCACATACGGTATGTAAATTATCACTTCAAGATGGCGATATGGATTTTTTCTATTCCACTGTTTTCCAACTGTTCTCTCTTCATACATACACACGGCTGAAGTCTTGTGGATTGTTCCATTTTTGGATGGAAAATAGGTGAACTTCCAAATACTCTATTGTTTTCTGCAGACAATTCAGAAATCAAACAAGTACACTGACACTGTATTGTATATTTTTGACACTGAAATTAAAACTTTGAAAGGTCTTTTATTATCAAGAAAAGTAAAAGCAATTGTTCACCGTGAAATATGTACATTTGATTAAGTAAAACCATCTTAAAGTCTTTCCTTTCTAACATTCACTAGTTTAGGAAGAAATAATTTGGTTCTTGTGCTGCACTCTTAGCCTGTCTCAGCCAAATGCTACAAGGTCTTAAGTGTTGCGCAAGCCTTTGAAGGTTTCAGCGGGTCTTTAGTAATGCCATGGTCCTTATGCTGGCACCCAGCCCAGGGTGAGTTTTACTTTTGATGGCAACAGCTGTGTATCTATCAGGTTTCTGAATATGTGAGGAGCGCGGAGCAGGGTGGTGCAGTCCCCAGGCAGCTGCCGAACGCGGGAGCAGCAGAACTACCGTGATCCTGCTGGGATCAGGGCTACCGGGTAACAGGCACCAGCTGGGGTGTTTGTCCTTTGGCATGTGACCCTTCTCATTCTGCTTCAAACCTTTCTGGCAGTTTAGGCACTTTGGAAGGCATATTTCTATCCTGTGGACAACCTCAGTTAGAGATGTCAGTCCTAGAAGCACTAACACTGCCTCTTTTTATCTTCTTAGTAATCACTCTGTTAGCAGCAAGTTGCCATGTAAACATGGCAACTAGTGGTTGCATTTACAAGTCTTGGAAATAAAAAGATTATGGGAGAAAAACATTGCAAATAAAAAATTATAACATTGGAAGGCTTTGAATATTGCAAAATCAAGAAATGACATCTCTAAAGCAATAAACAAGCATTTAAATAATGTACTAAACTTTTATGCTTCACGAAAGATACATGACAGCATGCTCTTGTTATCATTATTATGGATGTTTATCTTATTATTTTTGAAGATTCAGCTCTATTCTTTGACAGGCTTTTCAAGAATGGACAAAGAACAAAGCTGGGATTTTTCTGCTTCCTAGAGATTTTAAACAGAAGAAAGAGGAAGCACGATGGGTTTCAATGTTTCTTCTAATTTTTATTTTTACTGCCTAATATTGAGTAATGCCTTCTTTGATCATTTTGCCATGTGGAGACTGAGTAACCTAGTAACTGTTTAGTTAAAAATAAAGTTAAAAAAAAAGTAAAATCAGCTCTTTTCAGAATTATCAAGATTTGGGCTTACTTACTGAAATACTGCTGATCAACACACCTTCAGGATTTTTCTCAGTGTCTCATATTCCCTCCACACTGGCAATATAATCTCATACCATCCCAGAGCTGTCAAGAAAAGGGAGCCAGCAGCACTGCTCCATGTCCGTCCCTCTCACTGCACCACAAGCAGAATCTGCAGCATGTCCCGTGTGTTGTTTTTAACACCTTGTGCTCATATGCAGGTAAACCTGGGAACCCCACAAGTCTGGGACCTGTGAGACCTGTGGAGGGCACAGGGAAGGAAGTGGGACCTCGTTTTGCACCATGCAGCTGTACCTGGTCTGTCTGCAAAAGAGCATGAGTACTTTAATGTAGCAATCTCAGTTCAAATAAAAGTCAGACCTCTCTTGGCAATTGATTGAATAAAAAAAAAGCAGAGAGCAGAGTATAAAGGGAGCAATTATACTTTAAGTTAGACATTTGAGTGGATTTAGGTGGTTTGTTTCCAACATACCTCTACTTGTCTATTGATCAGCATCCCCTGGGATCAAGATACCTTCCTGAAAATCTGCTCTCTTTCCTTCTCCATCAGAAAAATAAAGACATAGCTGTATTGCAGTGAGTGTCTCTATATAAGGAACTTTTCTCTACATTCCACTGTAACACCCTGTATATTCTAGAAATCAAAAACTCAGTCAAGTGTGTTAGAAATGGAATAGTTCCCCACTGCTGTAAGGCACCTCAGATATAGACTTAGTCATTCCTGAGCTCCTCTTTCTTTCCTGTTTCCTGTGTTTCAAACACACCTTTAAGGTCAACCCACATATTTTTATTAATTCCTTTTCTGTCATGTTTTATGGTTTTATCATTGGTACATTTTTACTACCATTAAAATACTACTTGCTGCCAGTCTGCCTTTCCTAACTCTCATCCCCTTCATGTTTCTGTCATCCTCACAAAGTATCTTGGGCTCCATTTAATCCTTTCTCACTTTTCTGAACTCTGTTTTGGTCTTCCACCAGTTCCCTTGTACCATTCCTATTCTGTCAGGTCGCTTAGATAAAGTTTTTCCCTCATGCTCTCCTTAGTCCTTGTCCTCTGTCTTCTCTTATATGTAAAGGTTACCTGATTGTCCTGCATTTTTTTCCAATAAAGACCATCAAATACACAAAACCCCATGACTGAGGAAGATCATTCCACTTTTATGATTTCCAGTAGCAATACTTGTGACCTTGACATGAATTTACTGGCTTTTACTGTGGATGTTACAACTACAGTATTTTATTCTTCCTCCAATTACATCAATTTTAATATAAATCCATTTGATTCAGTCAAGTTATTCTTAAATTAGCAATATAATTGAGAGGTTAATTGAACTAGGAGGTCAAAATTTGGATTTATCTCCCTACAATCCTTTATAATAAAAGATGTAATATTCCCAGGGAGAAGTTAAATAGCATAAATGTTACAGCTTGGGTATAGTTTTTTCTCAATACCTGTTTCTAAAACTTGATTGCAAGGCTATTGTCTGTATACATTTCTTTCACCTCTTAGCTTTGTTCTTTCTGTTGACATAAATCCTGGATATATTATGGGACTTTTTTAATGCTGGGGATAGCATTTATTACTTTTGTTGAGGATATTTTCTGTGGATGAGAAGAGGAAGTGAACTGTGATCCATATAGTCAATCAAAACCTAATTAATTTATTTAGACTGCAAAAGAAAATTTGTCTGTCATCTTCACATGAGTCTTGTTTCCTTCTCATAACTGCCCACATTAGTGTCACATAAAAACTAAAGATAAAAATTAAAATCTCAAATAGCTAAAACAGAAAAGTGGTTTCCAGAGTATGTGCAATAGGAGCAACTTTGTACTGTAAGTCCTTAGATTTATGAGACAAAAACCTGACGCTGATTAACACAGATTTTTTCACATGTAATTTTCTGCCTGTAATATGTCATGAAATCAATATTTTCAGAAATATATATTTTTTTAAAATTCGATCATCTGGGCCAATCACGTGATGTAAGTGCAAAAAACAAAAATGGTGTAAAACTTGTTAGAATCAATGGAGACTTCCATTTTGAAAAGTTCCAGGAAAATACTGTAGTTTCCACAATTCATATTATAAAAATAATTACTCCGTTAAGCATTTATGTACAATAAGCATTACCTAATAGCCTCTTTTTTGAAAGACTTGATAGAGAAGGGGATGGTTCACAAAAACACTTGATAAATAGAAAATAAATGTGCAGCTATTAAATGGAAGATATACTAATAGGTACATTACTGAGAGAGAGTTTGAGGGGAGGAAAAAAGGAAAATATGGTAGAGGCTGAAAAAGGAATAAAGCGACAAAATGATGGAAATGCTCTTGGAGGCAGGGAAGAAGAGGGGAGGCTTAATGATAGAGTCCGCTCTGTTTCCAGCATATTTGATTAATGTTGTTTGGAGAAATAAGACTTGGTTGAAATAAAACTTCTGCTCAAATAACATAAAAGCATTTGAAGCAAATTAAAACGTTTTATTAAATACCTGTTTTTATGTGTTGCAAAAACACTGTCTTATCCTACATTAATGTTCATTTCACTAATATGAAGACAACTGCCATAATGAAGCAGTTCAAGAATAGGAAATCTGTGGTGACCTGTGTCCTCAGGTAAAAATGGTAAAAATGTAAAAAAAGGTAAATGGTAAAAATAGGTAAAAATTACTTTAGATATGGACTAAAAAGTAAAACGAACTGGTTTCCTAGATGAATTTGGAATTAAACACTTTGAGTACAAATCCATAATATGAGTCATTAAATAACTCATAAAGAAATAAAATTTCTTTCTGAAAAACAGAAATAACCCTTTTCTCTTAAGAGTCACCTTAAAACTGAGTATTCCTAGAATAATATTTTTTACATTATCAAACATTCTGGTTTCATGCAAATCTTAGAGCTCACTCTAAGTTGTATTACAGCTCTCAGGTACATGTATTTTGTAGTGAGATTCATCTATAAAACAATGACCCATAGGTCAAAAAATGTAGAACACTTGTTACATCTACAAAGTATTGCCTTCAAGTTACCAGTGCTCTAATGAGCTTTAAAATATTTTTAATTTTTAAAATAATATAAATTTCATCTGGATTTCAGGTAAAAGCATCTCAACTTTTAGATATTTTTGGCTTTCCAACCTTCTAACATTTTCTGGGTTTTTGTGTTTTGGTGGTGCTTTTTTTTAACCAAAGCAACAGGTGTTCATTCCTTAGATGTTTAAAAATTAACTGTGAAAATTTCACGTAATTTTAGAATAAGGACCAAATTAAAAGATCTCACCTGCAGGATTGCAAAAACCAAATTGTAAGACTTCTTGACTTGATTCAGTGAAAGTCAGGTGCATGTGATGGCAAATAGCTAACAGCTGTATTTGTCTATGCTCTTTGGAGCTAGCACACAAAAATCTCAGTCCACAGTTACTTAAAACCCTCTGCTACAAGATTCATCAGTGAGTATCACCTTAACTGTAATGTCTTCTGATAGGGGCCAGAAAAAAAGAGATATATTTTGTCTAATTTTCCTTCTTTTGTTGCTATTTCGTAGTCTGTTCTCTTAAGTAAGCCTTGCATGTTGCTGAGAGCAGTCTAGGATTTCCAAAGAGTCTGGAAATTCTTTGAGATACATTCCTACCCAATTCAATAATTTATTTTGTATATAATGATGCTCTAATTTAAATAGGCATGTTAACAGACAGAAGAGCCACAATAGATATATTGTCTCATTAGTGCTACTGGGCCAATTACTAATTCACAAATATTGAAACTAGCACTGATAGAGATAAATTAATTTCTCATAATTTAATAATGCTAATCACAGGAGCAATGAAGACCTACAACTATTGGCAGTAGAGCAATGTGAATTTTAGTACAGAAATGTAAAGTTACTAACATTTTTTTCTCTGCATTGCTAACTATTACATTGTTAAATACTTCTTCTGTGGTTAATATTTTGCATTTCTTCTGCTATTTTATCTGCTCACAAATCTTTGGGTCAAACTTCCAGGAGACAATCCTATTCAGTAGTTAATGTCATGGGTGGTTTTATAGTTGAATACCAAAGAGATTTCAAGGTGTTGGGTTTTTTTAACCATTTTCTATTCCCAAATGGCAAAATATTAATGTGAATTGGTGTCATTTAGTCGTTTATCAGCTTCTCTTAATTCTATTTCCTTATTAAACAGAGAGGTTGCTTCATATGGGAAAACTATGCCATAAGACTTTCTTACAATAATATTTAGTAAATTCTGATACATTTAAAACATGAGATAGAGATTGGTTTTCTAGTCATCCATATAAGGCTAATGAAAATGAACAAATTTTGAGAAAGCAAAAACCAGTGTCTTAATAACCTGCACTTCCCTAGCTGATAAAAATGCCATTTTTTGAACATAGTGGCAATGACCCTTGAAGTCCAAACTTCTACTAAGAAGTTTCATTAAAGTACATAAATTACAACAACTGTCAGAGATGGCATTAAGTATTCAATAAAAGTAGACTTAACACAATTAATAGCAATTAAAATTATACTTTTATGATGTCAGCCACCAGCACTGTAAAGACATAATTGCCTGTAAGGACTTCTCTAACCATATTTATCCTCTAAAACTGTCCAATTTATATGAAAAATGCCAAAAACATATCCCAAATGGGTACTATTATCTTCTTGGATTTTTAAAAGTGATCTGTCTTTATCCAGCTTGTGCACATTAAGCTAATTTACTTTAATTAGTTTTTTTCTCATTGTCTTAATAGGCATGTTGATAAGGTTTTATTGGGGAGGGGGAAGGGGAATATTAGTTGGTTCTTTTCTTCTTCTTTTCCTGACTATGGGTGTTAAACTTTATTCATTGAATGTCTTTAAGAAACTACAACCTGGAATCCTGCACTTAGATTTTCCATGTTCATATTTTCTCTCTTCATTTGTTACATACAAACATACTGAATGATAAAATGTTTAGTATTTTTTAGCAGTGTGGGCCACTTGTACTTTGGCTGATTAGCTGATAATTAAAAAAGACAGAATACCATCTTAAGCTGTGCTGTGAAAAGGAAGTTTGCTCTAGACATAGCAAATTAATTATTTCCTAGAACAGTTACTTGTGTCTCTAACGTCAATAGAGTGTCCATGAAATAATGCTTGAGTCTTCAAGGAATATTAAGAACAAAATAAAAGAGTGTCATCCACAGGTAGTTGTCTGACTTTAACATCTAGGTTCAACCTTCTAATTTAAATACAGTTTTCTTCCACCTCCTGATATAAATGGGAGAACCTGTGTAATTGATAGCAGGAGGGAAGCTCCTCTTCTAGGTCTTTGGAATTACCTCTGGAGATATATAAATCACTCTATTGGCTGTTCCATTGAGTTTCTGGTGTCTTTTTGCTGAGCTGCCAGCAGTTTACATGTGTGAAGTTTAAGAGAGGCTCTTCCTCACTCTACTGTCTTCAGAAATATTCCTTATTGATCTGATAAAGTTTGCAAATATATGTCCAGCGTTTTGACAGCATTCCTGTGGGGCTATTCTTTTATTCTGTAAATTTTCTTACACAGAATGTGATAAGCCAAACCATTAAGCGTGGCTTTAGCAGATTAGACTGTAGTATGCTCCTTGTTTTTCCAAATACATTTAAGATTCAATATGAATATTTTGCAATAAACAAAAGACAAATTGATGTCTAATTTATGTTACTGGATGGATAGTTCAATTTTAAACCAGCATCATCACACAGTCTAAGAATCAATAAACTATAAAGACTGCTCAGAATAAGATTGCATACAAATTTATGACCGTGAAAAAAGCCCTGCATTACTTTAAAGTTGTACAGATATGGAGAGTTTTAATGGAGTCTGGGCTTCTTCAGAAATTAAAGCTTGTCTTTTGATAGCAATTCCTCAGAAAAGCACAGAATTTAGTGATGGAAAAATAGTAAACACTGAAGAATGAATCCCTGATTCAGAGGAATCAGTTGAAAATAAACTTCAGCTTCACTTTGGATACCGTTAAAATAACTTGGTATCACTTCTCATTCTTAAGCATTTACTTGAAGAATGCCATAGAATGTTATCTATTTTTAAAGTAGTGTATCAGTTATATATCATGATATCAAGTCTAGATATAAGGTCTAGAATTGTTTTACAGTCATGGAATGAAACTATATTCAAAGTGATTGTAAAGAATTCTGGGCACCTGAAGTATTTTTATGAAGCAAATCTAAAAGAGTACAATTTTTTAAAAAAAAATCCCTATTACAGAAGTGTACTGGTAACTTTGTATTACATCACATTAACTTAATTATTGATAATTCATCCAGGGTACTTTCTTTCATTGAGTCTATACTTCGTGCTACAGAAGACAAGTTGATTAGGTTTCAGCCTACTGAATTACAAACCTATCCCACGTGATTTTTCAGAAGGTATTTTTTGCTTTGCTATCCTGAGTTGACCTTTACTAGGAAAATTTATCTCTTTTTTAGAGGAAAAAGATTAATTACATTGAGAATAGTCAATAATTCGTTTACCAATATAACAAAACTTAAAGGTTGAATCAGAGACAAATTTCATACTCATATTAATAACAAAAATCAACAGAACTTCAGCTGGTAATTTTCATGGCTGAAATACTTTCTTTCAAATGAAAATGAAGTTGAAACATTGTTAAACTGAAGGTGAAAAAATCTTTTAAGTTAAATTACCGTAAGTCAGGATAAAACCATCCTACATATTGTGCATAAGTTTCTGTGTATATGTGTGTAGATATGTTTTCATTACACTATAAAAATCTGATATTAAGCTCTATAATACATACACTTTTGAAATTCTGCTTACAAGGTATTTTTCAATAGAACTATTTTTTGGTAACAATGGAGAAGAAGAAAAAAACATTAATAAAAGAACCCAAAAACCCTAAGTGTAAGACTGACAGTTCATCTTGAAAAATTCAGTTAGAGTCTGAGGTAGTGCCAGGGTATTGTGAACAAATGTACAATTCTTTCTTCTAAGGTAAGATGAAGGTTTGAATTTGTCTATTCTTATTATAAATTACAATAAGCCAAAGAAACAAAGGAAGTATCTGGATTTTTTTTGACACATGTTTGAAATTTTACTAAATCTTTACTTTTAAGGCAACTTTTAAATGAGATCTGTCTCATAGGAACATTCAGTCTTCTTTATAACAAACTTCCTTGAAAGTTTAATTCATTACTGCCCTGAGAACTAGAAAATTTTAGCTTGTTCTTGGGGTTTTTTGCTAACATTCAAGGCTTAATCACTTCCTGGTCCTAAAGCTAAACTCTGGACACAACACTATGGAGGAAGGATTTGAGTTTCCATCAGTAAATTTAGGTGTTCAGTTCTGACTTTTACTATGCTGAATTTGGTATCTGATTTTGCTGAAATATCTTTCCGAAGCCATTATCGGTAGAAGTTGCATAGTAAGAGTACAAGAACAGACCAAGTGTGTGCAGCTAATTCCATGAAATAAATCAGATTTCTTGAAGAGTAGCACCTGAGCCCTCCCTAGTTCTCACAAGAAGTTTTGGGGGAACTTTCACAATTTGTAAGCAACATGCAAATGGCATACCAATTGTATGTTGTCTGCCTCTCAGTGATGTGATTTGTAATTCATTTAGACTTCTGCATCTAATATTTATTGAATAAAATCACTTGTCATAATGGAATTGACAATTCAAAGTGATGACATTGAAAAATAAATTAGCGTTAGAAAATAAGTCTTGGGATTTTCTTATGAAAGCAAAAGCATTCCAAGGCAAATGGCATAAGGAGCCATAAGTATTCCAGATGGTAAATTATTTTCTATATGACTTTCAGATTTTTCTCTAAAAGATCAGCATTTTTTATACATTCATAAGATCTGCCTTTTCTTTAGCTTTTCAGTATTGAAAAATACGTTTTTCAGGGATGGTAGTCTGTTACAGCCGAAGAAATATTTCCTATATTTGTATGCTGATTATATGAGCAAAGAGTTACTGGGTTATTGATGACACTGGAGATGGTTATTTTGCAATTTAAAATTAGAAAATCTGAATACATCAAATATGGAAGTTTCAGGATAAAACAGAGAACTGAAAGTGTAAGTCAAAAAGATTGAGAATGTATTAGCCTTTACTATTTTATTAGCTTTTACTGTGTTACATCATGGTGTATGGTTGTCTTGAAATCAGCTGTTATAATTGATTCTTCTCTGCTGTTTCTAGATGTTAAGCTTCTAGTTCCTAACAGAAATATTGTTTATATCTAATCCTGAGTTGCTTATTGGTAAACTTCATACCATTTCTATTACACCAGTCTTCAAGGTCATCCACTCTTTCCTGTATGATCTAACAGTCGTCTTCTGTATTGGAGCACCTCTGCTTACTTGTGTCATCCATAAGTGTCATCAGCATGCTTCTATTATTTTTCCTAGCAAGACCGCTAATGAAAATATTAAATCACATAACTGAAAAATCAGGCTCTGAGAAACTCATCCATGTCTGGCTTTCACCACTTTGTCAGCTATCTTGCCTTTAGACAGTTCTTTTCGTATCTAACCTCTATTACAGTGAGCTCAGTTAATGTGGCATCCTATCTGTTTACTAATGGTGATGAATGAGGGCTACTGTGTTTCCTATTTCCAGAAAGAAAACAGGTATTTTATTAAACAAAGGGGCAGATCTCTCTAGTCTAGCTTTTGGTGCATGAGATATGAATACATTGGGTAGAAAAAGTCAGACTTCTAAAGAAAGAGTACAAGAAGCATATCCAAGCAATTCTTCCCTGTGTATGCCCTCCCACCACAGGGCAGGCAGTGGCTTGGAGTCTTGTTATGTCAGAGGTCAGACTCAGGTTGTGCTCAGTTTGTATTGATGAGTCCACTAGATCTTTTGAAGTATTATTCATGCTTTTGCAGTGTGTCATCTTGTGATGGTGACTTGCACAATTAATTTTGGTTTTTCTTTAGGAAACCATTGTGTTTGTTTTTGAGAACCTCTCTTGTAGTATTAGAACTGAAAGATTCCTATTCCAATACCATAGTAATGAAGATTCCCTTTATATATTCATATAGGCCTTTATCAAATCCTTCTTCAATTATCTCCTTTTCAAGCAGATAAACTCTGGTCCATTCCACCATCTTCTTATACGGAATGACTTCAAAATCTCTCTATATTCTTTCCTAGATCTTAACGCTTCCTTTTTTTTTTTTTTTTTTTTTTTTTTAAGCTATAGTGAATATAGTGATCAGAAATTCAGTGTTGAACATGAAGATAAACTGTGTAGATCTATTGCATTAAAAAAAAAGTTTCCTGCTCTGTTTTTTGTTTGAGTGGGTTTTTTTTGCCGATAATACTTTTCAATGTTCTAATGCTGTTTTTCTGACTGGGGTTGCAAGCTGATGCTTTCAGAGAACTAGCCACAATTAGTCTCATATTCTTTTTTTTAAAGCAGGGTTTAGAATCCACTGTTTTGAATGTATAGAAAGGGGGTTTTATTCCCACACAGACTGTGTTATATATAGTGACACAATTTCACTCATTCTTCTTCTATGTACCGTTCCCATCTGTTTCAGACAAATAGCTTTCCCTGATGAAACAGCTTATCAGAGAGGACTGTTGAATTATATGTTCTCAGAGAAATTCCCAATACCCTTTTTAATAAAGGAGGTCACAGTACAGTAACAGTGGACCTTTTAAAGTACCCTTTAATTAGTAATGTTGAGGTAAGAAATGACAAATTGCAGTGACATAGAATTGCCACCCTGATACTGCCATGCTATGCAATTGAAATAAGTAATCTCTTAATTTCTTGTTCTTTATGAAAGGAAAATAGAATATCTTTAAAATCATCATGATAAGGAAGAATGTGTTCAAGGCCAGGTTGGATGGTGCCCTGAGCAACCTGATCTAGTGAATGACATCCCTGTCCATGGCAGGGAGTTGGAACTAGATTCTTTGAGATCCCTTCCAACCCAAACCATTCTATGATTACATGGAGTATACTTGGGATCTGGACAGATTATTTTTTTCCATATTACTATGTAGCAAAATGAAAAATTGCCTACAAAATAGGCACCAATGAGTATTAAAACTGAATTGTCTTAATTTTGATCCTTCCATTTCTATGCACTCTACTTTCTGGTGTCACTTGTTTCCTAAATTCCAGTTTTCAGACTGGAAGTGATGTGAGGTACTATTGGTTTTCTGGGGGTTTTGTGTGGGTTTTAAATTTGGTAGAATTGTGGCATTTTCAGAACTTCTCTGTTACATATTATTATATAGTTACATTAAAGCAGTTCATTCAGATTAGCAGAAAATCTTTAATATCAATGGAAAATCAAACTGATAATGAAAGATACATTATCTTTCAACATGAAGAAGCAAAATTAAATACCCTGCCAATTATGCCATGGAACAATAATTCTGTTGTCTTTTGAAGATACCTGAAATGCAAAAGTACATGAAAGAATCATCCAGAAATCAAGCTGTATTTCTTCAAATATGCTTGTTACCCTTGTTTTTGGTAAGACTAAAATATAAAGATCAGAAAATCTACTAAATTATCTACCTTTAGTTACAGAAATCTCTATCTTATCTATAGGAAGAGAAATATAAGGTACATGAGATCTTCTGACGGCACTTGACTGTATCTACCACCATTAGTTTAGTGATGATGAAAGAGTTCAATTTGATTTAGTAGAGATTGCCTCACCGACTGTAATTGCTTTGTTGCCAATGTATTTTCTGTATACCTCAGTGCACAGACACCTGTATTAGGTTTCTAATGCTGGATGTACACATAACAAGAAATCTTGTCAAAAAATCCTTTGAAATATCGTTGTTTTTCCGCATTCCAGCTGAACATGTTCATTCTCGCCCTGCATTAATTGAATTGTATTGAAAATTATTAATCAGACTTTGCTATGTTTTACAGGAAACATGAGTTTTTTGAACTATTTCAGACCGATAAGAAGACATAAATGAGATATAGTCTGTGAGAAGTTTTTCAGAATAGATGTATTCTGCACTGAAACGAACACTACATTTTTGCCTTCTTTTCTATTGGTATTTTACTCATGATAATGTGTTTTGCCCTAGAGATGTACACAAGGTATATATGCCATTAGGAGAATAGAAATTCTGCCAGTAAAAATCATAATTCATAAGCAGAAGCATTAGTACTTTTGTGTAAACAATGAAAGTTGGTCTTCGGTATTCCTGTCACTGCAAACTGCAGGGGGAAGGTGGAGACTCCAGCCTGCCTAATGTGGCAGTGAACGTTGATTTTTTGCATGTAATGTTGTTTTCTGATGAATCACACACATGCATAACTTGCTGTCAGTTTGCTCTAATTATTGTAGATCATGTTCATGATATGCCACTTGCAACCTAATATATTATGATAGTTGAAGTAATATGTTCTGGTTATAATTGGTTGCCCACTATTGATATGGGTAATAGATCTCTCCTGTGAAATACAAACAGTAACTAGATGCACAGCATGCAGGTGAGTTAAGTACCTACACTACCTAGGAATCAGCAGGTATTCTTCATGACTTAGTCTCCAGACATATTTTTTCTGGAAGCTCAGCATATCTCTAATTGCAATTATATTTTGTGTCCATCTTGTCTCAGATCTTAGAAAAGGGGTTTCTGTATATAAATATTTAAGTATGAAAGTAAAAGGCAATACCAAGCACTTTTCTGCAGACTTGTAGAAATAAAACTGCCATAGATCTCTTCATAGAATTCCAATTTATATTAGTAGAGTTGTTCTCAAGAATAAAGAAAAGAAAGATAAAGAAGAAAATCAAATCTTTAACCTGGAAACTGTGAGCTACATTTTGACATGGCAGGTCTTCCTATTACATATTTAGTTCAGTGTAATCAATAGCATTAATAAATCAGTGCATTGGCTGAATTCTGAAAAGATTGTATCTCTCACACAATTAATTGATTTTTGTGTTCTCCATGTGAACACAGAAACACCATAGTTAAGTGCACAGTTAGTGTAATATTGACTTTTTTCCTAATATTTAGTCACTAAGTGTCCAAGGTTGACAAGAGCAGTTATATTCCACTGTTTTCTATCAGTAATCATATTTGCCTAGAGCATTAGTTTCCCCCAAAGCAGTTCTTCGATTTAAAGGCCTACCCTCTTTTACATATTTTATTCAAAACTTCCAGAATAATCTGGAAACAAGATTTACATCCTTGCAAAGTACTATTAGAAAGTTTGATTTGAAAAATGTATGCTTGAGGCATATGTTTGTGGTTCCGCATAAGCTTTTTAAATATCTCACTTGGTTTCTTTCAGTAAATCCAGTTATAGGTGTTGAAGAGCAGACCATCAAAACCTTTAAAGGCTTAGCCCTCTTTTCTTATCCTCACTTATTTACACCTTCCTAAAAAGACTTTGAAAATAAAAAGAAGCACAAAGAGCATTGCATCCAAAACCACACACAGGTTTAGCCTAGGGTGGTTATCTTTTGGCTTAGTGAACGAGGTCTACATTGACTTTGCATATTTCAAAACTAACTTAGACTTGGATATTACTTTTGTGACATCTGTTGCAAGAAATCTTTGAAAATAATAAATTGCATTCTATTGTAATTAATTTTTATTTATTTGAGACTTTTAAGTTACTTCTAAAATATATGACAGCAGTACTTACAGAATTTTCTGCCCTAATTGCAACTTACCTAATATTAACCTGATCACCTACCAGACAGTGATTATATTTCTGCATAACTTGCAAAGTTGGTAGAAATATATGACACAACACTAATAAAATGATTTAAAAGAAATTTGTAGTTCTGTACAATTTATAAGTTCAATAGAAATAGTTAAGTAGATGTCATACATAATACATAGATAAGGTGTAATAGAAAAATTATGACTTGTGAATCTAGAGTGGAAGAAGAGAGTTTAACATTTTAGAATACCACTTAAGAGTCTGAATTAATTACTGTGTGTTCATATTCAATGTACCACTTTCGGAGATGCTAGAAGCTGGATTGAGGGGACAAAAAACACTAAATGTTGCATACCTGGGCTGGGATCAGCACTGGGGTTAATAGCAGGGGTACTGCTATTGCAAAACATGATTTTCAGCTTCTACTTCTCTCTTCTTAATAGCACTACTTTTACTGGGCCAGAATTTAATCTCGGAATTTATTGGAAAAGTATTTGATTAATCAGTGAAACAGAGCTCCTTTAAAAGCCATATGCCATTTAATTCACAATAATTTGTGATTTTAGAATACTAAAGTTCTCTGACAACTGGCTTTCAAATGTATTCTCTTAAAACTGCCAAAATTTATTCTGCTAAGCATTCAGTGGTAATGTATGGTCATATATGCTCATCATATCCTTCTATGCACATTGACTGTTCTCAGCTTCATTTGAATATTCATCATGATCCATAGGAAACACTATCAAGGGAGGGGCCGAAAATATAGTTTTGTATTTAATAATTATAATGATACAACTTAAATACAGTGAATGTAAAGATGCAGTCTTTGTATTCCTCAACACTGCCTTCTCATATGCAATCCTCTTTTGACTTTTCAAGAATATATATCGACTTTTGCATGTAAAACCTTTCCAGATAATGGCATCATCAGCAAAAATATTTGTATTCCATGTAAACAGAAAAAAAATTCTTCTGTTTAAGAAATAAATCCATGTTGAAAAGATGAGGGACATTTTTGGTTTATGCTTATTCAGAGCTTTGTTGAAAAGCTAATAAAAGTGTATAAATTATTGTAGTCTTGTTCACAATAATTTAAGCAATTAAATATCTCTTGTGCTCTATATCTTTTATCTTTACCCTCTTTTTCTTTCATGCTTTACTATTTATTTTCTATTAAGAAAAATCCGGTAGATATTTCATAGCAAAAATATAGTCTGTTTTCCTGTTTGGTTTGGATAATGGACTATGTGTGGAATAATGTGAAGAATTTGCATGGTATGGGTGAACATATATTGAAGAAAGAGATCTTTTGTTCAAAAGAGCCAGTATTGTAGCATGAACTTCATACTTACAAATAGTTTCAGCTGTGCCAGGTTTGAAGACAGATGCACAGTGCTCTAATTATTACACGTATTTTTAACATATGTTTTGCATTATATCTCAGAGAGACCTGTTCTTTAATGGTGCTTCTTCTTGTGTTACTTTTCCTGTGATACCAATTATTTTAAGCATGTGTGACAGGTAGCTGGCATCTTCATAGCATCTCAGCAGGTTTTACCAGTAGCACTGTGAGCATGAAAATAATATGTTAAGAGTCTTTTCTGTGGAAAAGGATATCATAGACATAGAAAAAGCACTAAACAACCTTTAAGAAAAACCCCCAGCAGCATCAGTGAAGTACATAGTTTCTAAGTAATTACATGTTAAGGTTAAAATGTTGCATATTCCAAGGCTGTCTTTCAAAACTGTTCAGATTTAGTGTCATGAGCTCTAGTGAATGCACATCACTGTTAATAACCAAATTAATTAACAGCATGTTGAAGTTCCATAGAGATCATATAGATATACTTCTGTTGCAATTAAATAAAAAATGTGGTTTTGTGTAGAAGGTGGTAAATCATAATTACTAATATACTGTTCTGTCATTGCATTTTACTGTGACAAGGTTATAAAAAAATATGTGGCTACAGAGTGTGTTTGTTTTTTTCACACAAACAACAATGTAAGAATTTTGTACAGAACAATCTTGTATGTTATATTTGAAGATGTATAAAACTAGATTTATACAAATATATAGACATAAATAGCTAGTTATACATAGCTATAGTATTTATACTTATTTTTCCATTTATGTTTGTTCTATGAACTATATGTGTGATTATAGTCTTATACATCCATGGATGGGTAGATAGACAGATATCACAGAGTCCTAGAATGGGTAAGGTTGGAAGAGGCTGCAGTGAGCCATCTGGTCCCTGTTTAAGCAGGGTCATCCTGAAGCACCTTGCACAGAATATCTGTCTATATTTTTTTTAATTTTGGTGTAATTTTTACATGAATTTTACCTGGGTGGATTTTCTTAGACCTCAGATTATCACTGCCATTTGGTTTTAGGTAGTCCTTCACATCAGAGCTTCTATTACCACTGTGGTCCCTGGTTCCTGACTGCTGGCATTGTGGCAACAGATCATTGCTTACCATGACAGGCTGTAAGGGCCATCCATTCATACTGATGAGGCTGATTCTGAGAATCTGATGTTATTTATTCTCCACAGAACTGCAATTTTTGGCTTAGTTTGTTACTAAGAACTGTGGATCAATTTGCCAATGATTCAATTCAATAAACTAGTAAATAAAAATGTTCTGCATTATCTTTGGCTCAGGACTTTTTCCAGCTACATCTAGGAGCAAGGCTTAAATACAACTTAGAAAAGAGGACTATTCACAGAAGTAGTCAGGATGCTTCTTCGGTTTGGTGATCAGTGTCTAGCCCTATCTATTATGTTCCTTCTAACTTGTTCTATGTAGAAGGTCCCATTTTGTGAGAAGGTACTTACCTGCTTAGTTTCTGTGCCATAGATTGTTAGATAACAACATCAGCTCTGTCTTATGCTAACTTGCCAATTTACAAACACTTGACTCGTTGTTACTTTGGGTTTTTAAGAATCCTTATCAACAGAGGCAGAGAAAGAATGTTTGTATGAGAAAACTCACTACCCGTTTTTATCTCAACATATAACTGAGTAAAACAGAATGAAGTTGCAGTTCACTGTCCTGAAACTGAAAACTATTTTTCTGATGTGCAAGGTATTCCTCTCCAGTTCAAAACAATATATGCTTTCTCTTAGATGTTAACATAGCAATATAATCACTCAAGTTCCAAGCTGGTAGATCTTTAAAGTTGATAGTCAAACAGATAGGATGTGCTGGATCATTTCAGTGTTTTATCTGACAGGCAGCAGTAAAGTTTTATAAGCTTTTTTGAGTCTTTTTTTTTTTTTTTTTACACGAAGTAGAATTGATGTTTTCCATCCCTTCTGTTTTCCATTTTCTCCCTGGGATGAAAGGTTCCATCTGAAAATATGTAATAAATATTCCAGTGATGAGTGGTAAGCAAGAATCACTGTCTAGTTGTCCACTAGAAAACGATGCCATTGCCTAACTCCAAATGTTCTATATGTATTGAGACTGCTGCCTTCTGGAAAGGCATCTGAGGAGAGGCAGTGCTATTGCTGCCCTGTTGCCTAAACCACAGTCATCATATAATAATTTCTGTTGTCTTCTTCCAAAACCTGGTCAGGAAAAATTGAATGCAATTTTAATTTTCTAGTTAAGATTGGCCATTTGCAGAAATTGATAAGAACAGGTTCATTTATTTACACACCAGTGCCCTCCACAATGATGGGAGACTTTTCCCAGGTCTGTTGTGAGTGCCTGTGCATGAGCTGAGCTGCTGTAGATTAACTGCCAAAGAGTACATTTCCTTTTAAAAGCAGCACACTGGTTAGTTGGACTGAATCAGGTGAAAGTGATGAATTCCACATCTGAGCACCTTAGAGCTGATCAGGGATGAGCCTATCTTGCTATTTGTTGCATTTTGGCTGCTGTTTTCAGTTTTCCTTCCTGTGTTTCTGAGGGCAGCACTCTTTGATCCTGCTCCAGTAAATGAAGATCAGAGCATCAAAGGGAGTTAAATTTGTTGGCAGTGAGTGTCACCAAGCTTGACTTTCAAGTATGCAATGCTAAGAATATATTCAGAAATGCTCATTAAGTGAATCAGGACAGTTAAGCACTAAGAAATGGAGTCATGAAGGTAAGAATTTTGCGCACAAGATCATCTAAATCTAGAAAAAGGAAATGTTCAAGAGAGCAGAGATAGAAAGTTTTTGCTTTTTCTTAAATTAAAATACCTTATTGACAGTTGTAAAGCCACACCTTAGAACTTATTCTTGCAAGTGATAACGTAAATAGAAAACACAAGGATGAATATTTCAGGTTTGCCTTCAAGCTCTTTTCTGTCTGGGATTCAAGGGCAGGCTTTGTTAAGGTCTGTGGTGCAGATACTCTGATGACAGATAAGAATGTTTAGACACTCGGTTGGGATGTTAGGTGCAAGTCTGCTTGTTTTGTAGTTGTGTTTATACCAAACACAGAGTTTCTCACATGGTGTGACTCGATGTGGTAACTGTTCACCATGCCTTAGAACATTTTTAGTATTGAGACCTTAGATTTTCAGTACTTTGCCCTTACATTGCTACAATTATATTTTTAGTATTTATCTTCTTTCATGTTTATATTGAATGTACAGTGAAGCTGTGTATTCTTTTTTATTTATTTCTGCACATATATTTGAAAAAAATATGTTTACAATCCAGGATTTAGATTTAAGGAGACGTATTGTGCCTCAGTAATGTGGGAGAGTTTTCATTGACTTTTATTATCCAGTTTTGTATTTACAGATAACATAGGAAATGCTTTTTGTGGCTCAGATAGAACTTGGAGGCACACATCCAATATCCACCCACTTTTCAGGCTGTAGAGCAAATCAGTCTTATGATCTGATGTAGCACTTACCCTGTTTTCCAGAAGTTAAAAATAGGATGCTTATCCTCCTAATCTCTGCCCATCAGGAATTTGGAAACAATATTATAGAATCACTCTCCTGCTTGTTCTGGATTACCCCAGGTAGGCAGCCAAGCTCCATGCAGCCACTCATTCTCCCCAGGTGAGACAGGAAGGAGAATCAGAAGGATAAGAGTGAGATGTCTCATGAGATAGAGACAATTTAATAGGTACAGCAGGAACTGTGAGCACAAGCAAAGTAAGGGATTCATTCATTGCTTCTCATCAGCAGATAGATGTTTAGCCATTTGCAAGAAATCCGGGCTTCATCATGCATAACAGTTATCTGGGAAGAGAGTACCATGACTCTGATCATCCTTTCCTCCTTCTCCTTCCCCAGCTTTTTTGGCTGAGCACAAGCTCATAGGGTGGAATATCCCTTTGGTCAGCTGTCGTGTTCCAAGTCCTTGTGTGCTGCTAGATACTATGAAGAAAATCGTATCCAGAAAACTCTTATAGACAAAACAAGTACACTACCCTTATTTGGATCATATTGATACTCCTTCTAATTTCTGGGTCAGTCAGTAGAACACATACCTTAAAAAAAATCCCAGAAAATGCTTAGCTTTTACACTTGACCTATTTTGCTTGAAATAAAAAAAAATATATAGGTGAAATACACCTTCCTATCACATTTTTTAAATGCTAACAGCACAATAAAATGAAAACATTTTGTCATGTGGAAAAAGTATTTACACAAACATAGGAAGTTGGCAATTTTTTTCACATTCCAACCATCATCATGAGTTATTCTTATCACTGGCAAAATCACAGCTTCATTAAAGGCTCTGAGAAAAATTATCTAGTCTGATTGGATTCTTGTTTGAAGAGGAGTTCTAGAAAGAAAAAATTGTGGCTGTTCATTGCAAGATATACTTTGCCTTTTTCTGCTTCCCCTTTTGGCAGATGTTCCAATGTGAACTTCATTGGAATGTGAAAAAGATAAGAATGAAACAGGATTTTCAAATACTGTTGTTAGTGGCACAAGCTTTATTCCACGTATCCATTTAATTTACTAAAGCTGCGTCTTCATATGTGAAATAATCCCAACTTCCTGATTATTAAAATCGAAAATCATTTTATCGTTTACTCCAGAACACTAAGCTTGCAATGCTTATTAAAAATACTGTCTGAAAATAGCTCTTTGTATATATTCTAAGTGCCTTTATGTTTGTGGCAAATCATTATCTTTTCCATATGTTTTATGTTTATTACTGTTAAATACGTTGGCTTTGCAAAGCTATAGCAGTGGGATTTATAGTACATTTGCTGTTTCATACATCAACAAAATTGCAATTGAAAATTCATGTCAGCTGTGCTGGTTAGGTAGACCTTTCTCTTAAATTCTCAGAATACTCTTTTCCACGGTGGCAGAAAGGAAAGAACATTTTCATGTGTGACCTGAAGGAATCATATGTGAAAGTAAATGAGGTACAATGAGCATGGATCTCCAAAATGCCACTTCTACATTTAGTATTCAACATGCAATCAACTCTTCCGTATGGTTCAGAGAAATAAAATTGCATTTTACAAGTGTAGTAACATATCAGTCCAGCAGTAGCTATAATAAATATTTTATTACAGATAATCTGCATCTCATTTAGATTTTAGGAAAGATACACAGTGTATGAGCACATCATATATCACAATGCAAAGAAGAAAATTATAATGAAGAGGAAATATTTTCATCTATCATATCCTTGATTTGAGACAAGTACTGTGGTATTCTGTAATGATGATTAAACAATTACAAAAATAAAAATGTTTGACCAAAATCTTCATATCTGTTCTCATTGCAGATTCCTGGCTCATTAGAGAACCACTCACATGGAAAGCTGAAGGTAAGATGAAACATCCTACAGCCTCAAGCTCTGGTGGGAGCTATGTAATGCACACCATTGTCTAACTGACAAGTATATATAGTCTTCTACTGACTTGTCCATTATCAGTAGTTTGTGCTGCTGTGTCTAATTTATTGTTACTGCAATAGCAGTGCACACCAAAACTATAAGTAGGGAGAAATTCACAGAGGACAAACTTTAACAGATATAAGTGCTTTGTTCAAGGAGGAATATCCAGGATGATAAATTCTCCACCCTGTTTACCAGACTCATCAAGGATAGAACATATTTGAATGAATTATAAATTTCTGAAAATGACTTATTAAATCTCTTACAAGCATTCTCAAGTTTCTGCAAGGAGCTAGTGTTGCCTGTGTGTGCCATATTGTGATGATTTTTTATGATGCCTCTCTTTAGATTTGAAAATGCAATTTGTAACCATGATCTCAACTCAGCTGAAAGCACATACTGTCCCAAAACTCTGAAATGGTGTCCACTCAAAAATGTTTGAATTTGTCAGCAATCTGGCTGTGAGGAAACCTTAATCTGTCTGGTCAGTATATACCCAGCGACTGCACTGTATTGAGCAAGTACTTGGAGTTTGGGTTTTCTTCCTTTGGTTTTTAGCTCAGTGATTTTTCTCAATGGTTACCAAAGTCAAGTAATTTCTAGCTTGTGAACCTCACAAAAAGGGTTCATTTACAACCATATTCTGCATCTTGTGACACCAAATGGAGTGTGTGTTCTTCTATATGACTACAAAAGATTTTAGAACAGCGATCAGAAACGTGTTCTGCTCATTAATGTTTTTACAGTAGCTGCCTTAAAAGAGCTACAGTTTCCTAGAGCAAGTCATTCAGAATTCAACTACTCTCTTCAAGTTTAATAGGTTGAGCTCTTTGAGTTCCCCTACCTCCTCCTGATTGATGGTTTGTTTCTTCTTTTAATACAAAATTCAGTAAAATTTCCCACAGTGAAAAGGGTCTTTTAATTATAAAATATCAGCGTGTGGGAATGATTCAATTTACACATCAGAAAAGTTCAGTTACTTGACCATAATTTATTTTTTGTGCTGATCGTTTACAGACCACAGATTCTTCTTCCTCTGGCCCCCTCCCCTTCTCACTTTCTCCCATTCTATGTAAAAGAATGAAAATCTCTGTACCCTGTAAAAGGCTTTAGATATTGTATCACTTAGTCAGAACTAGAGGTTTCATTACCAGACTTTTTTCTGCCAGCTTTTATCCCTTTCTCATTTCCTAGTTATGTTGTCATATTTAATTTGTGTCCTGTAATTGCTGAGTAATACATTTTTTTCCGTGTCTGACAAAAAGACTGAATAAGTAAGGAGGAGTATGGTATCTCATTCATGAAACTGTGAGATAAGAGATATTACCAAGAAAAGATATTTGCAGTTCTAATGTTCCATATTATATGACTGACCAGCTCTTTTTTTTTTTTTAATATTAGCTAATTAATATTGAAATATAGGTCTAGAATGGACAGAAAATTTTCATGTACTTCCTCTATGCAGTATTAGCCATCCTTATTGTTTTATTGTCAGAATATAGCTTAGAACTTGCATTGGTAGGTAAAATAGCTTTTATTAACAAAGATTTGTAGGTTCTAAATGTGATTTTCCTAGCAAAATCAGAAAAGTTAAATCTTACTTTTGTGCTTATTGTGGCCATAAGAGAAAAAAGCAGTATAAATGTCCAGAATACCATTTATTCAAATAGTTTTAAATATACTTACAGATATATTCTTAAATTTGTTTTGGTTTTAATCAAATGTGGTTTGTAACCAAGTATTATTAGATTAGATTATGCTCATTTCAGAATGAGAAAGTAGATGTAGAGATCTGCAGGTATGCTCCATTTATTCTAAGTTGTATATACAATTCCTGTTCAGCTGAATACTTAAGAAAGAATATTTATTGGTTGGCAGATGTGTGATCACAATATCTACACTACTGAAATACATTGCTTTAATTGTTTACTTCTTTTAGAATTTAATTTAGTCTGTTTTCCACTTTGGAAGGGATGTAGAAGGGTCCTCTAGTAAAATATGTGAAACTTGGGAGCAATGGTCATATCTTCTAATTTTTTTCAGCTATTTGATGGTGCTTCTCTTTTACTCTGGAATAAGTACTTAAACTAAAATAGCCAACACAAATTTGCATTCTATAATGTTCCTATGAGAGAGAAGCTAAAAGACTGTTTTTGTAATATCTGTACCTGCTGCTGCTTGGAATTGCTTTTATGTAGAAACACAAATGTATCCCTGGATAAGACTTGAAAGCCAAAACTAGCATGTTTTTTTTTTTAAATGGACCAAAGTAAAATGTTCTCTTCCACTGTCCGTTTCAGGTTAAAATAATCCAATTTGATTTTACAAATCTAAATATCCCCTACTGCAGCTTTCTCTAATTCACTTGTTACTTACTGTATCCTGCTCAGTAAAGGGAACAATATCAACCACATGAGTACAGCAACACAGGCATGCATCTTAACACTAAGTAAAATCAGTTTTTATTTGCAAAAGGTAATTTAAAAATTTTTTTATGATCCCCAAGTACCAGGCCATTGTATCTTCCATCTGACTGGCATCCCCTGATGAATGAATGCTCCCATACAAGATCTCACAAATACTTTTTTTTTTTTTAAATACAATTGGACTCATTCCTTCTTCTACATCATTAAACCTAAAGCCATGAATAAGTAATGGCTTCAAATGATTTCCAAGGCTGGTACAATATTGACACATCATGTACCCTGAAAGATGTAACCAACCCCTCAGAGCTCTTGCTGCTGGTGCAGCAGCTGTCCTGTGATGATGCATTTGGTTTTTCTTGGGGTTCTTTGGTACTCCTCATAATGACTTCCAGGTCTTTTCATTGGCCAAGTAAGCCCTGTAGCATTCCCCATAAGTTTGTGTTTCTGCAGTTGGCAGCAGTTCCCAATAGTGTAAGTCCTCAGTAGAAACCTCAACTAAAGGCATGAAAAAAAAGTCCTGCAATTTTTTAATATATTTAAATCCCTGTCTTCCAGACCATTATCTTATGAGCATTTACTGTGGTAAATAGTAAGCTAAAATCAATAACATTAATTTCAATGAAAGTCTTTGCTCACAGTTTTTATCATGACTTTTTTTGTGATCGTTTGTTTTCGACTTCTCTTTGGCTTAAATACTAGCATTTTGTATTAATTGTATTCAGGAAAGGCAAATGGTGGTATATGCTGTGTTAAAGGCTGCGGGTTTAGTAGAGATTTCTATATTTAATACATGTTCTGATGACAGAGTTTTATGGCAGGAGTTATTATTGGCACAACTTTTATTTTTGTTTCGTGACAATGTACATGAGTGTTGAGTGTCTGTTAAGATTGCAATGTTCTCACCCAATACAAAGAGCTTATCATTTCCACTGTGTTGTATAAATTTTTTGGACATCCATGGAATTTTTCTTTAGTAGGTAAGGATTACAGTGACTTACTCCTGTTGTAACTTACAAGGACCTGTGCACAGACAGAGGTATTGTTCATAAGAGTCAGAGGTTAATTCCCAGCTGATGGTAGGCCCATCTCCCTGGTGGTACTACACATCCTTTATTCTTTTGTTTTGTGGTTTGCTTTCCTGTTTTTCTACAATTAGCCATCTCTGTGATTACTGTTTAAATGTAGATATGATTCTTGAACATTGCTATCAAGTTTTTGTCAGGCTACCTATATTTATGAGCTGTAGAGAGGCATGCCAGAGGAAATAATTTGTTTTAAGTTGTCCTCAAAAAAATGAACAGGTATCATACTCAGTCTTTTGAACTGTCATCTTCTCACAGCAATTACCATGTCACTGGATGGATGTTTGTATATTTTTACAGATTTCTATCATCTTTGCACAAAACTGAACTGTTTGGCATATTAGTTGCAAATGTGAGAAGTGATTTGTCAAACAAGAAAAAATCTTAGCCATGGTTAGGAAGTGGTTGAAGAAAAGTTTGAAGTCTTCTCTGCCATCAAAGTTGAGGTCCCCCTCTGAAGAGATGCAAATCAAGTTTAGCCCAGGAGTCTCACAGGCCTGAATTCCTGGACATAATTTCCTTTCTGAACAGACTACACCTCATTCTTCCCATTCAAAATCCAAGATGGGATTAGTGATGGTGCTAGTTTTTATCTTTATAAAAGTATTTCCTTGAAAGTAGGAAAACTTCTATATCCTCAGATTCTGAGCAGTGGGCGGAAGGATCATGGTTTAGCCCAGTGCTTTGTGTAAATACTTCTGGAAAGGTGGATTTGAGCCAGGATTCTCCTCTCCTCGTCAGGTTCCACCATGTCAAGGGAAATTTTTCTAACATTCTTAGTCATGGGGAATTTGGTGTACCTCCAGCCCCCTGTTGAAAACCTCTACTGGAGATTCATTAATTTATTAATTAAATCACTTAAGGCAAAGAAGGTATTAAAGCTATTAAATTTTAGTCTGTTATCCCCACATTCAACATCATATTTTTAAGCAGAAGTGGCCAGAGATGTTTGATCAGTAATTAGCTTAATTTTGTCAGGTTATTTAGCAGTTCCTGAGCATGTCTAATTTAGCCTGTTTAATAGCAGAATAAAGTAAAGAGATGCCTCCTTTGTAAAGCTCAGGTGAGAACCAACTGCTAAACTAGATTCCTGTTTTGCAATAAGATCAAGATCCTGAGCCTCTTGGTATTGAAGCAGAAAATGGATATTAGCCCTTAGTCTTGAGCCTCAGCACAACTGCTGGCATGGCCACAAGCAAGAGACCGTAGCTGAAGAGATGGTGCTGTTTCACCAAGGCAGGGATGCCCTAATGCATACAGGTCATCAAGTCACTCACTGTGAAGTGTTCTGGGAACTGTATCCACTGCAGATGTGGTGCTTAACGACATGGTTTAGTGGGGGGCTTGTCAGTGCTGGGTTAACAGCTGGACTTGATCTTAGAGGTCTTTTTCAGCCTAAATGATACTGTGATTCTGTCTTTTTTTTTTCCCTCTTAAAACCTGAAAACTTGCTTTTGTCCTGAGGAGCCATTTCTGGTTTTATTAATAGGACGTTCCTTTGGTGCATTAGCAGAGATAACAGGTAAAGCCTTGGGTTCCCTTTCAGAGTACAGAGCAGTGGGGAAAAGCATAGTGCCTAGGGAAGTGCTGCATGAGCACAATAAAGGATTTTCAGTATTGTCTTTAGGACCTTTTACTGTTTGGCAAAACTTGATTTCAATTCTATGGCTTGCTGACATTGATAGAGATGTTATTCAGTCCAATATGAGAGTAAATATCCCAGGTGCAAAAATCTAGAAAATACTATCAGTGTTCTTCTGTGAAAATTTATACTAACTGGACAGTAAAATAGTAATGTTTTACTTTCTATGTAGAAAATTCTGCATTTTTTTCAGGAAAAATGTTTACAATTGAATAGAGCTTGGGGTTTGTCACATATTATGAATGCACTTGAACTAATTAGGGTGTAGGTGTTTTGAGTAGTGCACTTGATAGAAAAGAAAAATTATTTTCAAGCTAATGAACTATTGTTTCAAAAAACATTTTGTTTTCCTTCAAGACACTAAAATCTCTTTCTTGTGGTTTGTTATGGCTCTTTGAACAACTTTTTAAGGCTAATTTGTGATAGATTTTGTACTGTGATTTTTTTTGTATTTAGTCTACTGAAACCATCTAACTTGAATAGCCCAAGGGAGCTAAGTCAGGAAGCATAGAAATCAAGAAAACCTGAAGTTGGTGCTTCAAGCTGAACCAGAAACTAGTAGAACTCAATTTTTGTTGAAAGAACAAAATGAGTATTTTGAGATCATTTGAATGACACAAGTCAATGAATCAGGTGAAACTCGCTAGAAATTAGGGAATTGGTTGGTTATTTTGAAACTCCCCAATAATTTTTCAACAATATATAAATTAAGAACCAAAGTGCAGATGTACAAAACTCTATGTTAAAATTGTAATACACAAAACTCTATGTTAAAATTGTAATACACTTGATAATAGCTGTGTCAGACACTATAAAACAGTGTATAATATATGCTAATTTATTAATATGTTATGAACCAGTCACATGGGTAATGCTTTTTGTATAAAAATAGGGATCTTCAACAGGGGCCTACTGAGTTTTGGGTAAGTGCCCAAAATTTGCAACTCCAGCGCGTGTGAAGCTCAATGTGACGGCACAGTTCGATTAAGTTTGGGTTTTTTAAAGTGGCACTTTGATACATAGTGTTTCATGCACCAATGTCAGCAACAATGTTAACTATGCTGTTTTTTAAAGAAGAAAAAATAAACTGAAGGATTGTATGTCCCTGGTGTGCTCACTATGCAGTTGGTGAAAGTTGATTGTCTAGTGGCTGAAGATGAACCTGCAGTAAGAGGCGATACAAGCTACCTTCCACAAATATCTAAAAATAGGGTAGCCATGCCTGACTACGGAAGCTCCAGGTGTGATTTTTGGAGACTTTGCAAGTATTTCTGTTACTGAATATATCTCTGTCATGTGGAAAACATGGTCTAATCTCAGCTGTAAATGCTGAGAATTATATGTCACTTCCCTTCAAGCAATAAATGCTCTTTTGTCTATCTAGATTTTGTTATGTTTTTCACAATAATTCCTAACAGTGCACTATGTCATTAAAATAGCAAAATCCAGTAAGTCAGCTGGCAATAAATGGAAAAATAGAAATCCATAGCAAAGATTAGTGATATCTAAAAGTGGTTTATGGGTCCTAGTGGGATTCCTCCTTTTTTAACAACAAAGTGCAGAGTGAAAGAATATGCACAGCTTACTTTGTCTTCCTATTTCTTTTGATCTGAAAGAACAATCAGATAAGGCTGATTTCTGAAGACAGTTCAGAATGAACAGATCTCAGTTGCCCCTAGTGATAACCATCATTGTCAACAGGAGGCATTCCAGGTACTGACACTAGAGCCTTAAATGTTCAGATACTGAACATTTTCTCTTTTATTTTAAAAACTACTGCTGGGAACTCTCTTTATAGAATGCAATGGATGATGAGTATTTAGAAGAAGAATGAACCCTGAAGGAGAATAAAGCTCAAGCCTCAGAGACTGTCACTGAACACCAGAAGGACAGAATAATTTAAGGTTACGGTGGGGAATTTCATGCACACAAGAAAACCTGAAGCTGTGAAAAATGGAATGATAGAACTAAGGAGTTGCAGTCTACAAAATGAACATTAAAATTATTTAAAGGCCCTGGCCCTAATGGGCTTTTGTCCAGATTAGTGGACATTCTGTCAGAGTTCAGCAACACCAAGTGCTTTTTCATAGGGAAGGCTCAGAACTACCATGTGTTGCAATGTTGATAATCAAAGCTGAAGTTTCTGGATTACACTGGTACACAGAAATGCTAATAGGTGCCTTCTCTAACCCGTGTCATTTACAAGTGCTATCAGTCCTTCTACACACTGTCTTCAGTCATCAATCTTTGAAGAAAATATTGGTTTTGACAGGGTGTGACAAGTTAGTTTTACATGACTCAAGTATGTTGTACAAAGCTCACTGAGCAATGCAAAATGCCAGGCAGTTGGTATGAAAACTGATTGTTTACAAATGTAAAAGTTATAATAGTTTTCTAGTTTAAGGGTAATAACACCTCACCTGCTGCACAATGCTGCACAATGATTTTTTTAAATTAGTAGTTAACTATCTTTGTGACCATCTAACTTAGTATTGATAGCTTAACAAACCTCAAAAATAAAAAAATACTATTATCATTAATCTAAGATAGCTAACTTTGTATGAGCAGGTGATAATGAATTAATTTTTTTTATGTGCTTATCACTGATACTGCGAAATACTTGTTATTCCTCATTATTCATCTTTTAAATAATTTATTCTGCCTGCTAAACCTAGATACTGAGTCTAGACACATTGGCTCCTGTCCCCCCCTCACTGCTGCAATTTTTGCTTTCGTGGGTTTTGGATGAAGGCCTTTCTTCTGTTTTTACTGTTATAACTGGAACAAAGTTTAATTTCTGAGAGTTTCCAAAAAGGAGCTCCATTAACATGTTTGTCCCCCTGGCAGAGAAGAGAAATATGGAGTTGTTGTAGATTGCGTCAAACCATACCATTATTTGTGAGCATGTGGGCAACATTTCTTTTGTTTAAATCTGAAGAAGTCTTAAAATAGTATAATTTTTACTAGTATCTGGCCACACTTGAATAGAAGGTTGTTGTCCAGTAGAATTTTTCAGTGTTGAGTGATCAAATTCAGGTGCCGATGAGTTGATGACCAGGATAAATCAAAAAATACATTTGAAAGTCACAGACATTGACAAGTAGAACTGAAGGTCTTCTCTTCTTCCTCCAATACCAGGATTTATTCCTTGATCCTTACACCAGTTTCTACTCGTGTGAGAAGTGCATGGCTTTTAGGACACATTCAGTGTGTCTCCTTGGGCTAGCTCTACCTATAGCCACTCTTGAGGCCACACTGCCAAGTTTCCTAAGCACACGGGAATGCCTGTTTTTCCCTAGATCTCCTTTGCTGGTAAGTTTGCTGCCAGTTCTGACCTGCAAGGAAAATGCAATTCCATAACTTTCACGTATATCCCTCAAAGCTCATGGAAGTCTTTCTGCAGGCAGATCAGAGCAAGTCAACTTAGGAAGCACCAGGTTACTTTTGGGAATTCCATGTGTGTTTCTCCGGCATTCATTTTTTCTATCACCCAGCAGTGGTTTCTCTTAGGTAATGTTCCAGGAACACAATTGTAAGCAAACAGTTGTACACAATGGGAACATAATTACTTGGCACACTGCACAAAAAAAGGTTGCAATGATGGCAGGTGTGGAGTATGATTTCTCATTTATGTATCTTGAAACAATTTTTTCAAATGCAAATCTGATGTACCAGGTGCAAAAGTAAAACGAAGAATCACTTTGGCACATTGTGTTTTACAAAACAGTTTCTAAATAGATGTGGGTGAAGGCAATTGAAAGCACTGCATAGAAAAAATGTTGGGAATACCTATAAACTTTAAGACAGGTTCTATGTTACACAGAATTCAACTTGTGATGGTGAAACACATTTTAAAGAGAAGCACCTAAACTGTAAATCTGAAGAGGCTGTTCTCTTTAAATAAGCATAATCCAAATTTAAGGCAGCTGGGACTTTTAGAATTTTGACAAGATTTGTGTCTATTGAGCAGATAAGCTTGACAATTATGCTAGTGTTCTCTACTGCTAGCAAACATGCCCCATTAGGTACCTGGACATTGAAATTGCGCTGTGGGCTTATATAAAACTAGAGAACATCTTGCAGTTAAAATATGTAGAGCAAAAACCGGCTGCAAAAACACCTCCATATCTCCCCCCTCCCCAAAATGTCAAAGCTCTCTTCGTGTAGTGAGTTTTAATCAATGACGCTGATCTGAAAGCCCACCTTGCTGATCTTTCTTCATAACTGCAAAGCCTGTATATTGCTTTAATTTTTATGTAAAGTTATACGGTGTTGACATATTCTGTAGCCCTTCTATGACAGGGCAATATGAAAACCTTTCTTTCCATGCCTACCAAAGAAATCATTGGGGTTAAATGACAGGGCTCTACCAGTGATTTGCCTGTCACAGAGAACTGTAAATTGTAGCCTGTCTCCAGGATAGTGTTTAGACACATTCTGAGATTAATGGTTTTGCATAGACACTTTGGACTTCAATTGATTTTGAGATAAGCTCTATCAAGAAGATTCTTCCAGTTTGAACTTAACTGAAAGTGCTTTGCATTTCAACTGTGTTTAATGTAACTTTGTTGGTACAGAACAGACAGAATCTGATGTAAAAATGAAATGGTGTCTCATATGTTCCAGACTACATAAAAATTTTCACCTCTAGTTTAACTCTTTGTGACAGATTTCTTCTTTTGTGGTAGCTCTTAACACTTTCAGATAACAGGCAGGACTGCAACATCTTATTTACTTGAATGAGCCAATCATATCTTTTCTCTTAAAGGAGCACAGCTAGGAAGGAAGGTCTGTATCCTAAATTTAGGGAAGAGGAAACTAAGGTGTATTAATCTCCTGGGAAATCTATTTAAGAATATGATAATTCATTCACTTTTCAGAATCTGAATTAGTAATTGATATGTGTTCTGCAGCAAATGAGATATTATAATTCAGGAACTCTAACTTTAGACAAAGGTAATAATAAGGCTTCTTTTTTGTTTAATGGGGAAATGAGAAAATGTTTGTCAGAAAAATGTAATGAAAGCAGACATTCCTTTTTCATGTAATCTATAGTCTCCTGATTTAAAAAAAACAACAAAAAAAAACCCAAAAAACAAAACGCCTTTATTATTTTTAATTGGTTTTCAGCTGTTCTAATAGGTACTGAAGGATGTATGGTTTCAGTAGAAAAATACAGATTCAGATGCTACAGCAGTGGTGGAGCCATGGCAGAATGAGCATTATGGGCCAAATATTTCTATTTTAAGTAACCTGAAGTTCCTCTATGCTGCCTCTCCCTCTGGGCTAAGACAATCCCTTATTACTTAAGCAGGCTTTTTTAAAAGGTCTATTGTTGACCAGATGTACACCACCAAACTCTGGCAGCATGTGGACCCCTTGTGTTACCTGGAGTAGGAATTTTCCTGTTGGATGGTACCGTGTGTGTGTGCTGTTCACCTTAGGATCAGTGCAGTTACATAACATCAGGTTTCTGAATCATATCATGTGATTAGAGGAGAATTATAAGGTGTTTTCAGGAAAAAATAAAAAAGTTCTTCTTTGCAAAATGCTATGCAGGTTTGTTCAAACATTTATAGAAATGTCTTCATTATTTTTTCATTTTGATGTTTAAGTTTTTACATATAATATCTGTGATTCTTGTTTATAATATTTGTGAAACATTGATTAAGATATACAAAAGACTGAGAGGAAAACAGATGGATTTGAATAGCAGGTTAGAACTTGATTAACTTAATATACCAAATATTAGATGGGATCTGTGCAGCAAGTTACAAGACTCCTTCCATAACATCTCACAGCAGATGCACAGTGTCTTCAGCCAGTCTGCCAGTGAAGGATGCTCCTTCTCCCCTGTGTCAGGTAAATAATGTAGAAGCTGGTCACTACAGGTAACAAAGACCTCACATTGCTGAGGGACCAGTATCCACTAGTAGAACACATGAAAATTCCCATGTATGGGCGTAAACCAACTGAAATTTTTTCATAGTGGGCACAGGCCCCAGTCTCCTAGTGACTGATTAGCAACCATACTCTTTAAAAGCCATTAGAGAATAAAAAAATTTTCTTCCATGACTATGTAAGACAAACCACACCAAACTGAAGCCAGGTTGGGTGTGACAGCTGGATAGAGCTGCAAGCTCAGGGACAGAGCTCCTATAGCAGCACTACAGTTCAGGGTTCATGTAACAACTAGAAGTGAGGGGTCCTGAAGCCCTAGGAGAAGTTTAAATGATAACTGCAAAAATTTATGTATTAGCCTCTTTTTTTCTTTGTCAGAGAGGAGAAGCCAGTTTTGTGATACTTAGTAACATGCATGATTTTCTCCTTTAGACGTTGAGTTGCTCACATCATGAGGTAACAAACTCAAAACTCCAACATAGTTCATTGGTGTCAAACTAATTCAACTGTAATAGCTTAACTTGTTTGTTTTAATGCAGCTATGGAATCTACTTACACCTTTATATTTTTTTACAACCAGAGCTGGAGTTTACAAAAATTATAAAGCACTAATCAATGTACGTAAAAAATCCTATTTTGAATGTGATTAGTGCATGCCCCTCGCTAATGTCAGCGGTTATTTTTAGTGGAGAGCATTTGTAGGATCTGGCAGAGAACTCTTGAAATGTCAGGAGGGTAAGAGGAAGCATAGCAGAAGCCAAATACATACATAAATATGTTAGAGGATTTTAACACTAAGTCCATAATTTTTTAAAAAACAAGATGCAGCTGTCTTGAAACTGACATGGTAGATCATAGTTCCTCTCCTGTGTCACAGGTATTGTGCAGACAGGACATAATTACTTGGATTTTAGAAAGAAGCTTGGTTTCTTTGTAACGCGAGGAAAGAGCATGTTCTCCCTTTCCCAACTTGTTTACAAAAAGGTGGTTGTTAAACAGATACTGTTAAACAGCATATTTCTCTCTACTTCTAAGAAGTGTGTTATACTTATGTGATTTCTTTCTGACAGAAAGATCATCAAGATTTGCCTCAAAATACTTAAGGTTTATATTCTGTCTTACATACCAAAAAATGTACCCATTCAAACCCTCCTGGAAGCTGTAAAGGGAAGGGCAGTTCCTTTACAGCCTTGTTCCCAAGCTCAGGAATGGTGCTGTTCAGTGCTGTTATCATTTTATTTGTTACAGTAATACCTGCATACTTGCCAGGTGTAATTTATTAACAATATTTTCACAGTAAAATATGGGTCAGATTTGTATGCAGCAGTATTTCAAGCTCATCTTTGTGAGGATTCTCATTTTCTGTACTGTTTCTAATAACTGATTATATATTTCTGTTTGCATAAAGACAGGAAAGCTGCTGAGTCGTTGGTGCAAAATTTGATACCTCTTAAGATTAAATAATTTAGCTTTTCAGGAGTGCAGGAATAGCACTTTCCTCTTTGATAAACATTGTGCTCACAGATTTCATGTCATGCAAGCTCGTTTTCACTTACACATTTTGCAGAGTTTTTTGTTTGCTGGATGGGTGTTTTCTAAAAGTTTCCTAGCTAGTTCCGATTGTAAAGTGACTCCTTATCCTCTACACTTAATCAGTTCTGGTGTCTTTGCATCAGAACTCTGTCCTCAGAAATTACTCTGAATCCCTATGATTATTAAGGTCTTTTTAGACAGACTCCAGGCATCAGGGTCACCAGGAACAGAAAGCCTCCAAATACCTTCCTAGTATCCTTTTCTCATTGGCAATTGAAAAATGGGAGGAACTATACCTATTTTACAGATGTTACTTACTTCATTGCATTCTTGGTTTACAGGAAAGGTAATTTTAATCC